>NW_026575051.1:56302500-57502500 GCF_905146905.1 Nyctereutes procyonoides
CAGAACCTCTCTAGATATTGGTGTGGAATGATGAAATGAGAAGGTGGTAGGAGCTAGTAGAGCTTAAATTGGGTGTGTGGTAACCGAAAGATTTAGATGAGCAGAAGACTGAGGAATAGTCTATATAATTCTTTTTGTATGTGTGTGTTTTGTTGTTGTTGTTGTTGCATTAGCTATTTTCCTTTGTGTTTCAGGACCCTATTATAGACTAATTTTAGTGGGCCATAGTTTACTTCTGCCAATGGAATTCCAAGAAGTTATTTTTTAAAAATTTTACTTTTATTCTAATTTGGTCCTATTTGACTTGTTTGGGACCTTACTAAAGATTTCTAAGCAGGGCTAGTTACTTGGCTTCCTGAATTATAGCAGCTATCTTCCCAAATAGCATGAGTAGAACAAGTATTCACGAGAGTCTAAAAAGTTAAGTGTGAGATTTTTCCCCCTCCTTCTTACCTTTCTATTTCCTTCCATCCTTCATCTATTTAGGCACCATGTACTTGTTGAACACCTACTATGTCCTAGGCATTTGGCCCTGGAATTTGAACAGAGACTAGCTGGGTGTAATGCATTCTTTAAGGAACTAGTTGAGAAGTACGAACTTTAAAACAATAATTTCTCATCTGAGGTATCACCGAAAGGGAAATCAGGATAGTATGAGAGCAAAAATTAAGAGGAAACTATTCTGGTATGTTGTGTCAGGGAAGGTTACCCTAAGGTAATGACTATAAAACTGAAGCCTAAAGAGTGAAGAACAGTTACCTAGGTGGAAGAGGAAGATGGAAGTAGGTCAGAGATTATACTAAAAAAGTGAGAATAAAATAATTCCAATATATGGGAGCTGAAAGAGAAAAGGAAGAGACTAGAAGAATAGGCAGAAAATGTTTCATTAGAAAAATTTACTTCCCTTCCAGTTAACACATATTTGTTGGATGAGTACCCATGTCAAACAGTGGTCTAGGTGCTGGGGAATAGGTCAGTGAACGAATTAGGCAATTTTCTTACTCTTGTGAGGTTTATATTCCTTTTTCTGTCAATAAATGACATGTCAAAGCAATGTCCTTGATCTGTCAATAAATGGAGTATGATGTGTTTTCTTTTTACCTTCCAATATCTTTTAAGTGTTTCAGTTTAAAAGACTCATGATTATTTTACTTTTTTTTTTTTAAGAGAGATAGTGTGTGCTTGAGTGGGGTGAGGGGCAGAGGGGGAGGGATAGAATCCTAAGCAGGCTCCTCACTCAGTGCCAAGCCTGGTATGGGGCTCAATCTCACAACCCTGAGATCATGACTTGAGCTAAATCAAGAGTCAGATGCTTCACTGACTGAACCACCTAGGTGCCCCAAGACTGTTGATTATTTTAGATAATGCTTACTTTCACTTGTTTTTATCATTAAAAATCCATGGTACCATTTTATTTTTTCAACTTAATGATCATTAACATATTTTCTCTTATATCTTATTGACTTGACTTGTATTTCCTATCTCTAAATTTCTAAGAGAAAACTTTAGCCACAGATAATATTCTAAGCATGAGATCATATGCTATCAAATAAAATATATTTCACCATAATTAATTTTATAGTACACTATTTTAATTAATTAATAATTAAATTGCATTATTTTTCAGAAAATACATTCAAAAACATTGATTATTTTCATATTAATCCATAATAGAAAATAGAGGATTCATGGTGGATTTTTTTTTCACATGGTGAATTCATTATCAGAAATCTGGAAGCAATACTCTTATTGTAGTTAGTATGTGTTATATGCATTTTTTTAAAAAAAGCCAAGTTCCATAATATGTAAGGTAAAAAAAGAACTAGCATAGGAACTGTGTAATGTTACTAAAAATGGAGTAAAGTTAAAAACTAGCTGATTAAAATTCTGTTGACCTTTAAAGTTTGGAGGTTTTAAATTTTATTTATTTATATTTTTATCATAACCAATTGTGTATCTGCACAGAATAATAAAAAAAAAGTCCTAATCTGCAGAAACAGATCTGGGGGGGAATTTTCACAGCAGATATTATTGGGCCCAATAATTGGTAGCCTTAGGAGACTGTGGTAATTCCATATTTATGAAAAAAGGTGAAATTTTGCTATATTGCTTTCAAGCAAATCTGTGTTCAAAAAAATAAAAAAAAATTGAGGCAGGTTATAAATAATAAAACAATCAAAGAGCCATCAAATTAGTTGGTTCTGAGAGCAAGTCATGAAATAAAGTATGGAAAATTTTTTTAAATGAAACTTTGAACTTTTTGAGGAAACTGTGGCCACAATAAAGTTTTTCATTTTTTATAGACTTTTGTTGCTCATTTTAAGACAGGCAGATGAGCAGGAGACAAGAATAAAGGAAAGAAAGAAAAATTATACTGTAATGTCATTAACATCTCAAATAATAAAGTTGTAATGAGCAATGCCTTTATAAACCTTTTAAACAGAATAGATATTCCTCTAACTGGAATGATTTTGGGGGAAGTCCTACTAAAGGCACAGCATTGGACCAGAAGACCTATGAAATCTATAAAAGCAACACTAAGTTTTCTAATTCACTGGCTGTAAATTAATGATAAAGTACATGTTCACCTTTGTAGTAATGGATACTTACATAAATTAATAACCTACTAGTATTGGGAAACTTCCAAGGCAGTAAATAAAAGTTATCTTTTGGGAGCAGCATAATGGATACATTATCTGTATTAAAGTTTATTTTTAACATCTGTCTTGGTGGAGAAGATAACAAATATAGATGGACCTTTTAAAATCCAAACATGCTAATGTTTTTACTGTACAAAGTTGATCAAACAGAGAAGATGATGTTTCTGTCTCCTAAAGTCAGTCTGATGCCAGGCATTTAAAAGCTTACAGTTTTCATAGGATAATTGCAAACATTAATTTGTATATAATTTCAATAATTTTAATTCAATTGAAGAACTCATGCTATTTGGCTTAGTGTTTTGAAGTGTATGTGATTATGATCTGAAAGGCAGATTAATAGCAGGATTATGGTCTTATAGATCATACAATTCATTATGTTCTCAGTAATCAATATCTGGCATCAGATACTACAACTTCACTGTATATGTTTCATTCATTTAGACGGACAGATCTATATTTTTGTTACTTTACTGTGCTGTATATATCATGAGCAAAAGGCCTTTTTGAGATCTTTAAAGCTATTAGACTTTGTATTGCTTTGCAACTTAAGAATCTAGTACTTGGAAGCTTATGCTGAGTCAATAACCTTTAGTCCTAAGGACCATAAATCAAAAGATCATTAGAAATATTTTTTTCTTAAATTCAGCTAATATAAATCTTTAATTTTCCCAATCTCTTTTCATCATAGAAGTACTACTAACAGAATAGCTTATTTTTATTTTTTATTTTTTATTTATTTTTAAGATTCGCCTATTCATTTGAGAGAGAGAGAGAGAGGGAGGGAGAGAATCCTAGTGAGGGGAGAGGCAGAGGGAAAGGGAGAGAGAGTCTCAAGGATACTCCCTGCACAGTGTGGAGCCCAACACAGGACTCTATCCCATGACCTGAGATCGTGACTTGAGCCGAAATCAAGAGTTGGTTTCTCAACCGACTGAGCTGCCCAGGTGCCCCAAAATAGCTTATTTTTAATTAAGACACCTTATGGAAAAATACATTTTTAATATTCAGCTTCTTGTTGTATTCTGTATAGTGGGAACAATTAGAGAGCACTGGGGAGAAATGATTAGCTTTTAATCATACAACAAACCAAAGTATTTGAGTCTGTGAAGTCATGTTAAGACACTAAGTACCATGAGTGATATGGTTGGCTTTGTGTGTGTGTGTCAATGTCTGAACTGATAGGACCATGTTAGAGATAACATTTAACTTTGGAAAAGAAACTTATCCAGCATTATTGGATTTAGATGTAGCTCTTTTACATGAAAGTTTTAACTACTTGTAAAAGCTGAAAGAAGAAATTTCTGCCTTGACAATTTTACCATATATAGCCCAATTCTGGGGTTCCAAGGATGAATGAAATTTCAGAATACTTCATCAATTTCATAACCACAGGATCCTTCCAAATCCTAGAGTCTTTTCCAGTCTGAGGAACTCCTCACACTGCTGCCAGCTACTGGTTTCCCATTGCTCAACCAGTGATCCCTCTCCTCCTTTCTTTTCAGGGAATTTTTGAAGCTACTTAAAGCATATTTTAGTTCTTTATCTGCTTCAAAATGGAGAACTCATTCATCTCTGTGATGATCCCAGGGGAGAATGGAATTATTCCTAATCTTTCCCAAACAGCCAGTCTTCTTGGTATTGCAGAGGAAACGATTCAAACCTTTTTTTCCAGGGACATGCTTGAAAAGCCAGTTCACTAGTGTGCATATGACATATCCTCTGACATAGTCTACTGATGTCTGTGTCAACTATACTTCATTCCAAGACACTGTGTTAGTAAAAGGGCACATCTTCTAATAATATCAACACAACATAATAATGCAACATTCAGATTTCTGATTAGTAAAACTCTTTCTCAAAGCTGTAAGCCCTTGAGGAAACTGTACATAATAAAACCTGGGGCATCATCATGCCTCTTCCATGCCCTTTCAAACACAATTATTCTTAGACTTAATATCCTCTGAAGAACACTTACTTGAAGATAGCATGATACACAATTTTCAAATTGCTCTACATATTAAACTGTATTAGTGATATTTTAAAATTATTTTTCCTCTGAAAATGTATATTATAGAGTTCCTTCAAATGACCTTACCCATTATTATTTTATTTGATAATTTATATTATATATATCTTTATAAAGTATTTAATGCTGCTTCTGTACACATAGAAAGTAGTTAATAAGTATTCATTGATTGATTGAAACTATAGTACACCTATGTTAGGGATAAAACAAAACTTTGGAATATTAATTCTAAAATAAAGAATGCTGTATCTGGGGTTCCTGAGTCGGTTAGTTAGTTAAGTGTCTGACTCTTGATTTTGGCTCAGGTCATGATCTCAGGGTTGTGAGACTGAGTCCCAAGTCAGCCCTGAGCTGGGCATGGAGCCTACTTAAATTCTCTCTCTCCCTCTACCCCTCCATGATGATTCTAGATAACATTTATTTTTTATAATTTTTTAGATAACATTTATTGAGCTCTTACTATGTGAGGGAAATAAATGTGAGGTATGTATATGTTAATGCACTAAATCTTTTATTTAACAAAGTAAGTGTAATGATTCCCATTTAACAGATAAATACACTGCTTTCTAAATAAGGTAAGCAATTCACTGAGGGTCAGACAGCAAAATAGTGGAAGAGCCAGTACTCAAATCACAAGATGCCTACTTTTTACCAAAATGCTATTATGCCTCCTGTTATATTAATAAATTGCATTCTATCATTAGAGTTCAATATCATCCATTCACCGTACTGCCTGATAAATGGTCCAAAGGAATCACAAAAGTTTCAAGGATATGAGACATTCACTTTAAAAATTCATTTCACAAATCTTGAAAATTATTTAAAATTTTTATTTTTTTGATAGAGCACTTGATTTACTGAATATTTAAAATCTCCAGAATTTAGAAGCACCTGTGTGACTCAGTTTATTAAGCATCTGCCTTGGCTCCAGTCATGATCCCAGGGTCCTGGGATTGAGCCCCATATTGGGCTCCTTGCTCAGCAAGGAACCTGCTTCTCCCTCTCCCTCTGCCTGCTTCTCCCTCTGCTTGTGCTTTCTCTCTCTTTCTGTCAAATAAATAAATAAAATCTTTTTTAAAAATGAAAAAAATAAAATCTTCAAAATTTAGAAAATATCTATAACTTTCTTCTGTAGCTTCCATCCAAGGATTGGCTTGGTGGGTATGCCTAGGTTGGAATTTCACAAATTTCTAATTTGCATGACTTGTTTATTGCCTTAGGTTGTGTGGACATTGCCTTGTGATGCACTTCATGTCTGGTACATCATAGAACCTGTTAAGCCAAAGCCATGTCTAGGGTAGGTTGTACTTATAGATTTTGACACTATGCCTTTAATTTTCTGAGATAGTACCAAGATCTCCCATTATTTGAGAGTTGCTTTGTTGTATAATATTTTTATATGATATTCTGAAACATTTCAGAAGGAGCATGTGATAACTTTTTTTTTTTGCCAGTAAGATAAACTTTTGTAGTAAAATAATTTGAAATTTTATGACTTCTCTTTCACAACTCTTTTCTTCATTAACAAGGTATATTTTGGAGTCTACATGTTATGAGTAACCTATATTACTAGACATTAAATGAGTTAGGGATTGCCATATTATGAGGCTGGCAGTTGAATAAAAACAATAAAAAGAAATATCAGATAACAGGTTATCACTTTTGTAGCATTGAATCATTGAAGATAAAAAAGTCAGCTAGTTAACATCATTAGGAGGAGTATGCCACAGGCACTCAAAATATATTATTGAGATATATGTCAGTCAGGGATGTATATGCTATTATCATGGTTTTTGCAACTGATTGTCCCAGGGTAGAAGAGAAACTAGCAACTGCAAACATGAGATTGGGTTGTAGTATGTGCAAAATTAGAAAAAGGGTCAGGAACAATCAGAAGGAAGTCACCTCAGAATAAGTCCTGGGTACATATGCAATCAGATCTTGAGGAGTGTTATTCCATATGTCAATCTAGGTGGACGCGGTACAGTTTCATCAAAGAAAAATCTAAAATTTAAACAGAATAATTCAGCAAGTATTTTATAATTACTCTCCAACCTGTTTTCAAATACATTTTATAGGAATGTTCATAATTGTTGATCTATTTTAGGTTGCTTTAATAATGAAAATGAGGCATATAATAAGGGTAAGTGGAAGAAATGTGCAAGGGGAGCAACTACTTGAATTAGGAAACTGAATGCAGCAATTGCTTAGCAATTCTTCCCTAAAATGAAAGTGTGTATTAGTTTTAACATGGCTCTGGTAGTAATAATTATCAATGAAACAGCCCTAAACTGTTTCTGAAACCTATGTGCATTTACTGCATGAGTTTTACATTAGCAATTTATCGATTGTGAGTACAACTGGTCTCCAAAGGCTTTTTTGGAAGCAAGTTCTTGAACAAATCTTTTTACTGTAGCTTAAAGACATGGTAGATTTTCCTTCCCTCCTTTTTTTTGTCCCAGGTATTTTATTATTTTTGGTGCAACTGTAAATGGGATTGTTTTCTTAACTTCTCTTTCTGCAGCTTCATTATTAGTGCATAGAAATGAAATGTATTTCTGTATATTGATTTTGTATCCTGTGACCTTACTGTATTAATTTATCAGTTCTAGCTTTTTAGTGGAGTCTTTAGAGTCTTTATTAAAAATAAACTATTTATGTATTTATTTATTTATTTATTTATTTGTGGGGGAGGGGAGAGGGAGAAAGAGAATCTCAAGCAGATTCCCACTGAGCACAGAGCTTGACACAGGACTGGATCTCACGAACCTGAGGTCAAGACCTGAGCTGAAACCAAGAGTTGGATGTCTGACTGAGCCACTCAGGTGCCCCTAAGGTTTTTGCATATGTAGTATCAAGTCATCTGCACACTGTGAAAGTTTGGATGCCTCTTCTTTCTTTTTGTTGTTTGATTGCCGTAGTCTTCCCTCCCTCTTGGTATATTTTCACTCTCATTTGCGTCTTTATGTGTATTGATGGGTCTTTTACTATATATGTTTTTTATGCAATTGGAATTCTTTGTCATTCCTGGAGCTCTTAACAGAAAACATACATTAAGCTAAATAAGTAAATGCAAATGTTTGCATCCTTACACAACACCTTTAGTGTGGCACTTCATTTTGATAAGGACAAAATATTAGCTGCTATTTTTTAAATTTCCCAAAGTGACAGAATTTTCCACACTGATCCAAGCCATCCAGATATTAGCTGGCATTTTTGACAGTACATATTCCACATCTCAGAGCGATTTAGAAGTCCTCTATTCTATATCTTGGGAACCACATGGCCCTTGATGCTTTGAACACTCATACATGCACTGATTACTCTAATTCCAAAGAATAGACATGAATGGAAATTTCACTAAAGAAGATGTAGACATGGCCAACAAGCCCATGAGAAAATGCTCCACATCACTTGCCATCAGGGAAATGCAAATCAAAACCACAATGAGATACCACCTCATACCAGTGAGAATGGGGAAAATTAACAAGGCAGGAAACAACAAATGTTGGAGAGGATGTGGAGAAAGGGGAACCCTCTTGCACTGCTGGTGGGAATGTGAACTGGTGCAGCCACTCTGGAAAGCTGTATGGAGGCTCCTCAAAGAGTTAAAAATAGAGCTACCCTATGACCCAGCAATTGCACTGCTGGGGATTTACCCTAAAGATACAGATGCAGTGAAACGCTGGGACACCTGCACCCCAATGTTTATAGCAGCAATGTACACGGTTGGAAGGAGCCTCGGTGCCCATTGAAAGATGAATGGATAAAGAAGATGTGGTCTACGTATACAATGGACTATTACTTAGCCATTAGAGATGACAAATACTCACCATTTGCTTCAACATGGATGGAACTGGACAGTGTTATGCTGAGTGAAATAAGTCAATCGGAGAAGGACAAACATTATATGGTTTCACTCATACAGGGAATATTTAAAAAAATAGTGAAAGGGGTTATAGGGGAAAGGAGAAAAAAATGAGTGGGAAAAATCAGAGAGGGTGACAGCACATGAGAGGCTCCTAACTCGGAGAAACGAGCAAGGGGTAGTGGAAGGGGAGATGGGCAGAGGGATGGGTGGCTGGGTGGCGGGCACTGAGGGGGGCACCTGACAGGATGAGCACTGGGTGTTATACTATATGTTGGCAAGTTGAACTCCAATAAAAAAATATTTTAAAAAACTCCAAAAAATGCCCACTTAGCAATTGTAAATGAGTTATTTTTCTACACATTCATCTTTCTGAAACATGTAAAATATAGCAAACTAAACATTATTTTGTATTTATTATGATTGGTATTCTCCACATTATCTTGTATTAAATACCTTCTGCATTTTACTTCACAAAACATCTCATCTAGATTTAGTACCTAATACATATCTAGCACTATACTGAGGATTCCCTGTTTATCCCATCTCATGATTTGAAAACAAAACAAGAAAAATGTCTTCCCATTTAACTTGATGCCTATCCTGAACAAAGCTGTCATCAAAGAAATAGCTACTTATTTGCTAGTAGTTTGGGGGAAGAGATGGACTTATCAGCCAGACTTCACTCCCATTTACAACTGGATCAGCTTTTAGTCTAATAAATGGAGAACCGAATTGACATTTGCTTTCACTCTGTATGCATATAAATTTTGGTCCATGAACCTGGAGTACAGGAAATTTCATGTTTCTTTTTTGAGTCATATTTAAACCATTTTGGTGTCTGATGTCCAGGCCTATAGTGGCATCATGAAGAGATACAGGTCTTATCAGGGGCCGGACACACTGTGGGATGGGTGAGTTGCATCCTAAGCCAAAAGTTTCTTCTCCGGCTTTCTTTTACTTGCCCTAGCAAGGCAATTAGCTCTTGGCTTAGTCAGCAGTGCTTTTCCAACATTGCAGGTGCAATGACTTTAGGTCAGCACTCAGATTGCTCTTCTGCTCCTACCCAGCTCTGGACAAAGCCTCCAGGTTCTAATGGTTTAAGCCTTCCAGAGTAATTCCTCATACAGGGTCCTAGACGTAGTGAGTAAATTAAGGTTTCAAAAGCTGAGGACAAGACTCAGTTCCAAGACACTCATCTCTTTTTTCAGTGGTCTTACTCCAACTTAACTCAATAAGCAGGCTTTCTTCTATTAACAAAAAACAAGGTTGTGGAGTTTTTCCCTTAGGTTTTGAAAACTTCTGCTCCCTGCTTGTAATCCACCCATGTCCCCAAAGAAAGAAGTTTAGAACTCAGTATATAAAACCAATCTATTTTCTTGGGATAGGAGAGAAAAAAAGACCTATAGCAGTGACACAACGTAGATATTTGCATGTTCTCAGACTATTATTATCCTGGTAAAGTTCAATGATTTGTTCATTCTCTAAACACTTATTGATTCTTCCACATAATGCTAAGCGCTGTGTGGTGTATACGGAACAGAGTTCTCATAGGACTTGGAGTTCAGAAGAAGACTTCTATAACCTATAAAGTTGACAACTGAGCAAATAACTCTTGGATTCTGTGAGACCATGGGAAATCTGCTTTGAACCTATTCTCAAGATTAAAATCCCAAACCTGAAAACTGAAAACAAGTAAATGAATAAACAAATAAATTGATTATTTTTTTTGTTTAATCACTTTTTAAGTTCTCTTCAATTTTACCCCAAATACCAACTTTCAGAATTTGTATGTAGAAGGAAGTCATAAAAGCCTCATTTTGCTATTGTTCCAATCAATGTCAAATAATTTTGCTATCCATCCCATTAAAATTATATGAAAGAAGCCATTTTTAAATAAATAACATATTTTTAGTTTAAACTCTAAGAAAACAAACTTGATTAAATATAGCCACTTATTAGATTTCAGATACTGCATAGTATCGCATGCTTTCACTTCTTTACAATAATTTTATGAGAGAAAACATAGAGTCTTTGTGGAAGTTTTTTTTACAAATGTCTTCTTCCTTTCAGATCCTGTAAACAACTGAACATAACCAAATATTTTAAAGTTAGCTTATAAGTATTATATTTAAGCTTATATTAGAATATCCTTTCACATATCTTATTTAGATAATTTCTGCTCAGGCAAAGCATTCCTCTGAAATATCAGAGGAAATACATCATTGAAGAGAAAGAAAATAGTTTGTTTTTATCTTGAGACATAGGGATTGTCCATGTTAAATAAATGTCCTCTGTAATCATTTATCTTTGCCACAATTCCTTATCAAGTGATAATTGACAACTCTGTTTTGTTTGCTGGAGGGTGTTTTAGGGCTACTCTTCCTTGAACAGTGACCAAATCAACAATAAGCATTCAGAAAGATCTTGCTGAATGCAGCACCTCCCTGGATCTGGGGATAGAAAAAGGAACAAATCTATTTGAATATATTCAGTTGACTAAAGAGTGGGTGTGTATTTCATTTTATATCTAGTCAGAAAGATGACAGTAGATGTGGTGGGATTTGGGAACGAAAATACCGATGGTGTTAACATCCAATGAGGTGAGACGGGTTCTGGAAGAACTTGAGAGGTAGGTTAGTGAAATTTTTCAGGTTGAGATTCTGAGTCGAACTACTCCTTTCTTAAGACTTTGCTTAAAGGAGGAGAGTTTAGCCTAGTTTTTATACACAAAGGTCTTCGCTTGATAAAAAGTGAAATCAGAGTTTTCAGCTTCATAAACAAGTGACATCGAACAGTTTCCATCTCTGTAACTTTGCTGTGAGGAATGCAATGACAGATTCTGTGCTGTGTTTGCCTATGAGATGATTTCCTTGAAGTCCCGTAATGAGTTGTTTTTGGCAGGATTAATGAGTATTATAATGGTAAATGGATGTTTGCAGCTCAGTTGTGTTCCATCACTGAGTAACATGGGGTTTCTGGTCCCTTGGAGGCCATAATTGGTGGCATTAATGCAGTTTTTAATTACACTTCTTGAAAAAAAAATGAATTGGAACCAAAACAAAAGCTAAGTGATCATCTCTCCACTATTTCACATGGTGTAAACAGAAGACCGTTGCTATCTCTGATATCTATAATTTGAATCAACTCTCCACATAGAACATATGCAGTATATTTTGATGATGATTTTGTTTAGAAGTGACTTATTTGCCTTTATTTTTCCTCATTCTTACACATGGAAATAGCTTTTATCATATGAATATATAATACATGCATATACAGATCTATATGATGAATATGAAATGTGTACCTATTATAAAGGTATGGTATAAATATTATAAATGTAGAAGGCAAACATAAAATAATAGGCTCACTTCTTATATTTATACCCCCACATTTGTTTCCTGATCTTCACTGTTAGTGTTGAGCAATATAAGTGTAATTAATTCCCAAAGCTCTATGAATGAACTAGAATACACTAAGCCATTTTTCTTTTTCTCCTTCCACACGCATATGTGAGAAATTACTAATAGCTGCTGCTTCAGCATATCCCATCTTTGCAGCATTATGTTTGTTTGTGGTCTGCAGTGGAAAGCCCAACATTGATCTATAGGATAAAATTTACAAAGAGTTTCATGGAAAGGAAAAATATCTCATAAGGTGATAACAGCATACATATGTAAAAAAAGTAAAATAATGTATATTTTAAAAATATCCACATTTATTCCTAATTTATTCATAAGTGGCTTCAACTGTATTAGTTAACATATGTTTCCTGCCAGCAATAATATAATTATTATTTAACTTTTCTATATCTTTAAATAAATTACATGGCAAAATACAAGATACTAGTTAATAAAACGATTACAGGGATATATGAGCCCTTGTGATTAACTGATATGTTACTTTTTTACGTTCTTGCTGAAACAAGTCAAGGTGGAGCCTACCCCTTCTTCCTCATAGCCCTTTATAAAGACATTCTTGGTATGTTGGTTATTTTTGAGTTAACAATACACAGGGAAGAAATGCATTTGGATTACTGGCAAGCAATGATATCTATGGAGAACTACAAAAAGCCTGAGGCCATAGAATTGCTCCTATATTTATGTGTGAGTTTTGGTGAGGTTTAGCTTCACATCTTAGAATTGCCAGCATTTAAGAAAAGAAAGCTACCTTTCTCAACTGTGTGTCTTTAATGCTTAATATCTGCCATTTCAACTCTTGCCAACAGATGAAGTTCTTCATTGACAAATTTGAACGCATGGTTTCAGGGCTTTCCACAGTTCACTTAAAGAGTTGCATTTTCCATTTGTAAGGAAACAAACAAAAAACAGATACAAAGCAGACATGCAAGTAAACCAAAATACCCTTTTGTGATATTTATAAATAGGGGTTTCAGAGTTTGGGAACTATGGAGTAAGTCATCGGTGGCTGCAAATACTTAACATCTCCCACCAGAGAGTGGAACCCAGCCTCGGTTTTATGCAGCTCCATTCTCTTAGTGTTCATGATGATTGAGAGTGCTGAGGTTGCTTTGTTTTTTCTTTAGAAGAGTGATGATAGTGATTAATTCAGTTGATGCATCATTGTCCCGTCCCTACCACTTTAGGAGTTTCTACAAAATGTTTTAAAATAACTAGACAGCATTTATACATGTGAGAATTCTGTGTGCTTTTGCATATTATTGTTCTATCTAAATCTGATGCTGATATTGTCAGCCATGCCACCTAAGAACACTGAGGGGAAAGAAAGACTGAAATGCACGTAAAAACTGTGTGTTTAGGTAGATGTTTAACACCAGGTAAATGTGTGTGTGTGTGTGTACATATATGCATATGTAAACATATATAAATATACACACATATATATGAAATATACCTACCATATATATATATAAATAGAATTTTTAAATTCTCAGAGAACACTAGCAGAGAATATTTTGCCTTAATTCTGCTTTTGTAATTTTTCTAGTGATTTAACATTTATTGAATAACGTAGCCTCTCAGTTTTACAATATAACAATGAAAATAATAATAATTAACTTTTCTGAAGTTTACTCTGTGCCAGGCACTTTTACATTTATTTTTTCATCATACAATCCTTTGGAATAGGTACTAGTATTTTTTTTATGTTATGGATCAATGAATGGAAGCATGGACAGGTTGGGCCTCTTCCCCAAGGTCACACCTGCCTTAGAAAAGTGAGGATAGGGGAATCCCTGGGTGGCTCAGCGGTTTAGAGCCTGCCTTCATCCCAGAGCGTGATCCTGGAGACCCAGGATCGAGTCCCACATCGGGCTCCCTGCATGGAGCCTGCTTCTCCCTCTGCCCGTGTCTCTGCCTCTCTCTCTCTCTGTGTCTCTCATGAATGAATAAATAAAATCTTAAAAAAAAAAAAAAAAAGAAAAGTGAGGATAGGATCCAGTTTTCATGGATCATGGAATCCATTATTCCAACCTGGTCACCCTTAAAACTTCTGTAATGCCTCTGGTGAGGAATAGAAATAATAGTAAATATTATTACTAATTTATTTACTAATGATGATAAATAAATAATAAAACAAACCTTTGGTTATATTTTTAGCCACACTGTTCACTTATGTAAATGAGTTACATTAACAAGATCTTAATAATCTTATTGCTTTAGTGGATCTTGGAGATTACCTAATACACACCATTCGCTTTTGAAATGAAATAATGATTTCTCACTGAGAAGCACGAAGGAGCTTCGAAGCTTCACAAGGAGGCACGAAGCCAAGACACAGCTGCAGCCATTGCCTTCCTTCCTATAGGGCTCATCCCATTGATACGAATGATGACAGGCTCATCCTCTTATCTTTGTGGGGAAACTTGAATGATGTCCACTCCTAAAAAACACTGTATTAGTGCAGGAAAGCATAGTGGTACCTGTTGGAATTTGGAACTGGGCAAATTTGGAGTCTCAACTCGGCTAAACTTCTTAGGTGCTTGGCTGTGGGTAAACTGATTAATGCCTTTGTGCTTCAGTATATTTACCTGCAAAATCTTGATAATAGTATCCTCACTGGGTTATAGTGAAAGTTAAATAATGCATTTGAAGCACTTAGCCGCCCATAGTAAACATTCAGTACATGTGTGAATTTTTATTATTAAGTAGAAGTGTAACTCTGCTTTGGGCTGAGTATTATACAATAGTTATAACAGTACAGGTACCCCTTGTTTTTCAAAAGCAGCCTTAACCAGATATTTGAAAATGAAATTGAAATCACTTCCGTCTCAACTAACACAATTATACTACAAACAATGAAGTTTTAAAATTCAAACTTTGGGCATTGTTAATATCAGCAACATGGTCCCCAAATGTTTCAGTACCTTAATGAAGCCTGTGGTCAATATGTTGTCAGATATTCCTTTTGAAAACATGTTAATTGATAGTGAATTTTTAAAAATTAGGGAACATATTTGAACATAATTTATATCAATGGAATATAGTCAAAGCTCCTAGACAGAAGTGAGAGGAATTTGAGTTAGAATTCCAGCTCTTCCACTTGTTCGTCCTCAGGCAAGTTCTTCCCCAGACTGAAGCACAGTTGCACCAGCTGTAAAAATGAAAAAAATAACCTGTACCTTGCAGGGCTCTTGTGACTGTTAATAATGATATATGCAAAAGGCCTGGTATAAGACCTGGGACTTAGTAGGCTTATAATAAATGGTAGCTATTAATGTTGTTAATATTTCTTGTCCAAGGTATGTGTAAATCTTTAATAATAATGCTAATCTATCACTCATAACTTCAGTTGTACAAATTATGTACCTGTATTTTATTATTTAAATGTATTACTCTAGAATCAATGAATTTAGTCTTGATATCTATGCACTATGTGAAGGAAGAAAAAAATAATTGCTATTTTAAAATTTTCATTTTTTGTAGACTAATATTTAGAGTTCTTTATGTTATAATTTATCTAGAAAAAAATGGGAAAATTATTTTTAAGGAAGTTAATAATTATTTTTGCTAAAGATAATTGTAAACTTTTGACTTTTTCCAAATGAAATATAGGCTATAGTTAAATGTACCGGGAGACATGATGATAAAAAGACTAAAGTTTTCTTTAAATAAAGGAAATTTGTTTAACTCATGGTACTGAATTTGAGACAGTACAAATTATTACTTAAAAGTAGCAATTATATCATACAACCTATCATATTATAATTAATATACCCATAGTTTTGTGTGTGTGTGTGTGTGAAAGAAGCTTTGCATTATTAAGCCCCTGAGTCTCTATACTTTAAAACAAATAAAGTCTCTACACTTTAAACAAAGTACTAATTAGTATTATGAATATCCTGGATAAAATACAGTAAAATAAACTAATTGAATAACATTTTTTTCATTAAATCTATTTGAAGTTACCAAAGACTTTAAATTTTAGTTACCAGAATGCATTAAAAAAGTAAAGTCTGAGTAGTTTGGAGGGATAATCTGAGATAAAAACTGTAATTTTTTTCTTGGGGGTTTATATCCACACTGGGAATATGAATGTTATATTTCAGTTTACAGGATATAGAAGATGATCAAAGTTCTTTTCTTGCTCTCCAAGGGAATGATGGCCCTGAGCATAGGGCCAAGAAGATCCTTTACAAAGGAAATTTTTAATAAATGTTTGTTGAGCGAATATTGAATTTTTTTTTACATCATTGACTGAATTGGTGTGAGTTTACTGTATATAAAAAAAAAGGAAAGTGAATTGGGGATATATGGAGCTTTTAGTAGACTATCATAGAAACCAAGATAATCTTTTGCTCTTATTTGATTTGTGTTTCCTAAATCAATATTCATATTCTCCAACTCTAGGTGAATTCTATATTACCCCATTGGTTTTTGTAGCTATCTGATTTCTAAAAGAAAGTCTTTTTTTTTTAAGATAGATAATAGATTTAAATAGGGAGAAATGTAGATTTAATTGGTGTATTTTAGGCTCTTGCTTATCTTTTAAAAGACTATTCTTTGAAAGATAAGATCAGAATATATTTACTAAAGAATCTGAAAGAAAGATACTCTCACAGATAATTCTTTGGGAATCTTGTTTCAAAGAGTATGGGAAAAAGGCATTAGATTTTGTGTGTGTTTAAAATTGTTATTTTCTAGATATTGTATCAATGATTGACATGTCTTTTCTTTTAATATTCTTTTATTCTGGTTGATTAGATTAGTTTTCTCTTTTTCTCTATAAGCACTCAAAAACTCAGGAGAAAAGAAACATTTCTCAGTCTCCCAGAGAGTCTAGGTTACTTTCTGCCCCTAAGAAAAACCTATCTTCTTTCTTCTACTCCTATTGGTACTTCTTATAAGATACTCCCTGTTGGTCCTGTATTAAAGAAAAGAAACATCATCTACTCATTTGTAGTTTGTACTTTTCATTTTGTTCATTTATTCTCCTGTCTTTTCAATATTCCAAAGATTCTCTTCTCCATCCACTCTGTCAGGGAGGTTGGGTTGTAGCTTTGTAGATTTGTAGATCAAATCAAGAATAGTCTGCCCTTTTTCCATGGCACTTGATTGGTATTCAAAGCTCTATTATATTGGAAATAGCCAATTATCTGATAAGGTTTATAAATCGAGGCTTAAATTTAAAAATGGGTTTATGTAATGGATAAACAGACTTTATACCGTATATAAACTAATGACCATATCTATTAAGCAGTTAAGTTGAACATAACTAACAATGTGTGCTGTAGGAGCTAATTCCTCCTTTTAAACTTTCCCCATGCAATGAATGCTTGTTTTTTTTTTTTAATTTTTATTTATTTATGATAGTCACACACACAGAGAGAGAGAGAGGCAGAGACACAGGCAGAGGGAGAAGCAGGCTCCATGCACCGGGAGCCCAATGTGGGACTCGATCCCGGGTCTCCAGGATCACGTCCTGGGCCAAAGGCAGGCGCCAAACCGCTGTGCCACCCAGGGATCCCTGAATGCTCGGTTTTATCAGTAGATCTAGCCCATTTTCCCATGTCGGTTAGGAGGAAGTTTACAGATTATTTTTGTGTGTGTTTCATTATCAACAATTCAGATTTTGCTGCATTTACTGCTAGCCCTCTACCTTCTTCCACTTTCCCCTACACAATTTCTCTCTGGAAATGGCATATTAAATGGATCATCCTTCGTTACTGTCCCACCACTTTCTCTCAAAGTGGACACTGTCTCTGGACTTTCTTTGCATCTCTTTTGCTCTTTTCCTGTGGTCCCTGCATGTTCCTGCTTTGCATTTCCCACCTCTTCACTGCAGCTTGTGTGCTCTGTAGGTGGCTCTACTTCAAGGAGGCTTTTCATTAAAGATTCCACCGTGACCAAGGAGCCACTTAGGTTCACTGACTTTGCTGGTTCCATTTTTCATATCTTATGCTTGAAAGGGCCATCTTATTTTCTTCTGAATGCCACATTAACTACCATTCTGAAAGGAAGGGATTGACTTTCCAGGATAGTGTCACCACTAACCATTATCATCCATGGAAATGAAAAGTTACTTTTTGTGGGGTTCTGCTATTTTTCTTCCTTTGATAAGATCTTGTGACACACAAAGCTCCTAAAGAGCTCCTACTTAAAGGGAATATCTGTATCTGACTATAGGAGCTGACCAAAGAACCTCTAACCCCTTGTGGATTACAGAACAATAATGTAATTTGCCACACTCACCTCCACCCCCACATAGTGAAAGTCTGGTACAAAGTCAAGATTTTCTAGGCACTAAAAATCCCAGCATCTGGTAGTGTTACATGTGGCTGCTATAAACTTGATTAACAGAGACAGAAGACTATAGTATGAATGCCTGCTTTTTCTTTAGTGTTTTTCCCCAGAATGGTTGCTACATCGAGACAGTTCTGAGGCCTTCCAGTTAGTTAAAATGAAAAGTATAAGAACTATTATTCTATGACAAAACTTTGCACTCAAATTAGTGCTTTTCTTATCTCATTTTCTTCTTTCACCCTTGGTTTTTGAATTTTTTCTCATAAGTAAAGCAGAAAAGAAAAGGACAGAAACAAACACATTAAAAGTGATTTGGGGAGGTAAAATTACCTTTTTTTTAAATTTTTATTTACTTATGATAGTCACAGAGAGAGAGAGAGAGAGAGAGAGAGAGAGGTGCAGAGACACAGGCAGAGGGAGAAGCAGGCTCCATGCACCGGGAGCCCGACGTGGGATTCGATCCTGGGTCTCCAGGATCGCGCCCTGGGCCAAAGGCAGGCACCAAACCGCTGCGCCACCCAGGGATCCCGGTAAAATTACTTTAACCTCCCCATAAATGTATCTTCCAAAGAGAATTCACTTTGTTAAATATTAACTACCTGCCCCTATTTGCCAAATGCTCTTTTGGATTCTAGGGATATAGAGTAGACAACATTGACAAGATTTCAATATTTTGGCAATATAGAAAATGTTCTAGAGGAAGTTAGACAGTGTTCCAGAAAATATATTATTAATTAAAATACAATAGTGATGGGATGAGATAGTGGTATAAGGGGTGATGGACAAGTGCTATTTTGATTTAGTAGTTAGGGAAAATTAACTAGAGAGATGATATTTGAACTGATGACTGAATGACAAAAAGGAATCAGACACTGAAAAGCTCTGAAGGCACTAGGTCTGATAGGCCAAAATGTGAGAATGAGCTTAGAGTGTTTGAAAAACATAAAGAAGGACAGTGTGTATAAAATAGTAAAAGAGTTGACTCAGGTATGAGGTAGCCAGAAACTTGATGACCTAGGCCATGGAAAGGAGTTTGGATTTTATTGAAAATGCAAAAGAAAGGCATTGGAGGGTTTTAGGAAGAGAAATAATATAATCTAATTTGGATTTTGTAAAGAGAGTTTTCTGGCTGCTATAGGAAGGATGGACTGTAGAGGTTAGGTTTTTGAGTGGATATAAAGAGAGCTCTTAAACCTTTATTATAGCAATATAATGAAGGATAATGCAAATTTGGATTAGAGAAGTATTAATAGAAATGAAGAGCCTTGGACAGATTCTGGACACATTTTGGATATAGAGACAACAGTACCTGATGGATTAGATATGGGAGACAATGAGGGCAATAGTGAAGGAAGCAGAAGGCATTAAATAAGATTCCTAGAATTTTGGATCTAGTGACTAGTTGAATAGTAACACTATTTCTGGAGATGGGGAAACCTAAATGAAAACTACTGTTGAGGGGATAATCAAGTAAGTATTGGATGTACAAATTTGGAGTTCAATGGAGAAGCCATAAAATTGGAAGTCAATAGTATATATATATATATATATATATATATATATATATATATCTCCAAAACCTGTATTGTTAAAGGGGGGAGGTAAGTAGTAATGGAGATTATGCCAAGCAAGTTTAAGAACAGTTAATTTCGGGGAATATAAAAAATAGTGAAAGGGAATAAAGGGGAAAGGAGAAAAAATGAGTGGGGAATATCAGAAAGGGAGACAGAACATGAGAGACTCCTAACTCTGGGAAACGAACTAGGGGTGGTGGAAGGGGAGGTGGGTGGGGGGTGAGGGTGACTGGATGACGGGCATTGAGGGTGGCACTTGATGGGATGGGCACTGAGTGTTATTCTATATGTTGGCAAATTGAACAACAATAAAAAATAAATTTATAAAATAAAATTAAAAAAAATAACAGTTAATTTCCAAATCATATGATAGGTATATCTTTAACTCCTTAAACAGCTGCAAAGCTGTTTTCCAGAGGTTGTAGCAGTTTACATTCCTACTGGCATTGTATGGAAATTTCTAATTCCTCACTTTCTTGCAAACACTTTGTATGCATACATTATTTTAATTTTAGCCATTGTAATAGGTGGTATCATATTGTGGTTTAAATTTATATCTTCCTAATGACTAATGATCTTGAGAATCTTTATGTGTACTTATTTGCCATCTGTATAACATTTATTTTTTTTAGATTTTATTTATTTATTCATAAAAGACACAGAGAGAGGGACAGAGAAAGAGAGCAGGGGCGGGGGGTGCAGAGACACAGGCAGAGAGAGAAAGGGAGAAGCAGGCTCCATGCAGAGAGCCCGATGTGGGACTCAATTCCAGGACTCCAGGATCATACCCTGGACTGAAGGCAGGCACTATACTGCTGAGCCACCCAGGGATCCCCTAAAACTTATTCAGTAAGAGTGTGTTCAAATCCCTTACCCATTTTTAATAGATTGCTTGATTTCATATTTGAGTTTTTAGAATTGTTTATATTGTCTGAATACAAGTCTATTATCAGATATATGCTTAGCATATATTTTCTCCCAATCTGTGGCTTTTCACACTCTTAACAGTGTAAAGAGAAAACATGAATGTTTGTAGCACCTTATCTGTAAAAGCCCAAACTAGAAATGACCCAAATGTTCATCACCAGGTAAATAGACTTTTAAACATGTAGTATATTCATATAATGGAACACTACTCAACATTGGCAAGGAGGAAACTGTTGATAAACACAACACTAATGATGAATGTCAAAATAATTATACTGAATGAAAAAAGATAAAAAAGAAGATATACTATATAATTTCATTTATATAAAAGTTATAGAAATGCAAACTAATCCACAGTGACAGAAAGAAGATCAGTAGGAGAGGAGGGGCAGGAGAGAGGGATTACAAAGCAGCATGAAGAAACTTTAGGGTGTGAAAGATGTGTTCATTACATTAATTGTGGTGATAGTTTCGTGGATGTATGAAATATGCCAACTCTAATAAAATTACATACTTTAAACATATTTAGTTTACTGTATAGCAATTATACATTATTGAAAACATAAAAATAATAGGAAAATATTTATATATTTTTTAGTAGATAACTATCATTGACACTACTGAAACAATCTAAACTTCTTAGGACAGTAGTAAGATTTTCTTATTTCCACAGGATAACTTAATCATACTGCTACAGAGAGATCACATATTGAAAAGTTATATTGACCCTCTCCTCACTATATGGTTATTTGCAAGGGTTTACACATACACTACTATATTCTCCAAATAAAAACTGTGGGTCAATCTAATGTTGAAAGTTCTGTATAGGATACAACTTTCCACACTGATCTGTTTACTTGCTTGCCAAAAGTCTCATTGTAGAAGAAAAGTGGTGAATGGAAGGAGGAGGAGAAGAAAGAGGAACTACTTCAGAATATCCAAAGGAAATAGAGGATATGTCTGCTAACCTTAAGAATATAAATACAAAAGATGAACATATAAAAAGATATTAATACATTACCCTCTTCATTAAGTCTTGCAGGAAGACCAAAAACAAATTTTGAGTTCAGTTATAGCACACTTATTATTATTGTGTTTAAATTTCATTTTGGTCTCAGGCATGATTTTTTCCATTCTAATATTCCTTGCTTTATACAAGAAAGTGATGGTCTACTAAAAATGAAACCAGGACTGGTCAAGTGTCCCGATACATACACTAAAACCCCATTTATGAAAGGAAATATTAAATGAGTTCTTGAGGAAATTTCACGGAATGTATTTATTCTAGAGTTAGATTTATCTTGATTACTACAAGATAAATTACTACTTGTTGCTATTTGGTGGTTTGGGTGATCACTGGTAAAGTGTAAGCATTATTTACCCATTAGATGAAGATAAAGATGTAAACTTGACTAAAGTATAAGGACCTACTTTCATGGATTAGAAACAGTCACTTTGCCTACTTTATCCATGAGGAAACTGAAGCTGAGTGCTAACCATATACTAAACTAATGTATGTTGAACCAATTGTAATTTTAATAGTCAACTGTTTTTGACCTACAAATACAGCAATTTCATATGGTTCAACCTAATATTAATTAGTGGCAAACCCAGGTCTTCTGATTTCTGAGTCTGTGATCTTTCATCAAACCATGCCAGTATTTCGCAGACTTCCCCGTGATTAAAGTCAGGAGTCCACTAATGAGTTCTTGCCCTGGGACCCTGAGGTTTTCAATTTTGATAGACAATAAAAGAACCACAACAATTAAGCTCACAAGCAATAGCTACACATTTTTTTAGGGTAACTCCATGAAAAGCCATAGTAAAATACTGGTTTCATCAGAACATATTTTTAGTGTCCGGATGAGGCAAAAATTAGTAGTAGCATTTAAAATGTTTACTGTCTTGCAAAATCTTCATCTAGTTCATTGTTTAAAGCACCCCAATATTTGAAAGACAGATATATAAAGGTTTATAGATGGAATGTCAGAATTTACCCAATTCGATACCATGATTCTAGCATCCTTTAAATAACAGCCTCAGTACTTATAACAAAGTCAAGTATATACATATTTTTCCCCCTTCAATGGAGGGGGCAATTCTATTGCATGAATTCAAGTTAAATTAACTGTACATTTCTTACGGAAGACTGAGATTGAATGACCTTCTCTATTTAGGAAATGAAACCCACATAATTTCACTTTAGCCTCTGATAATAGGAATTATCCTTTCTTCATATTAGCAGTATTCTTTGTTTTATTCAGTGGATGTTGCAAATTTAGTATCTTTAAAATGTATATACCAACCACAATAAAATATTCCCTGACATTCAAGTATGGTTCTTTTGTATGTAGGACCCCAACTGAGTTGTGAATACCTATTTGAAATGTCCCTCTAAATGACTATAATGACAGGGGAGTTGAATAGTCAGTGAAATTTTCTATTATTTTATTTTGCGTGTATTTTCATTAATAATTTATTGATATAAAAGATAAGAATGTTTTACCTCTACAAATTTGTATCTGTAATTTGTTCTTGGTGCACAGACATATTGAGGATGCCACTCGGCAGTACTGATTGAATATTTATTTAAACAAATATCAGTATAACCCAACTAGCTGGAAAATCCATGAGTTTGGTTTTGATAGCAGAGCATTTCTCAACAATTTATGTGCACATGCAAATTTTGGTGCTTTGGATATAGGCTAAAGTATTTGCTTTATATGTATTATTTTGTTTGAATACAAGAAAGCTGGTTTGATTTGTATGTTTCCCCCTTATAGAATTGTTCCAAGGCTCTGTCAGAGATCACGTAGAGTAATTTTTCCCATCAATCTTTGCTGTGCAGCCATGCACGAATGCAGTAGGAAAAAGGGGGCAGAAATCAAATCACTTAATTGCAGCATTTTTCATCTACATCTTTTGTTTTATGGTGGTAAAGGCCCCGGAGTAGCCTCCCATGATTCATGGCTGTCACTGCTGCCGTTAGCAGTTCAATCCTTCATTCGAGGCATTTTGGTACTGAAAGTACCTACACAATTACTTTGATGAATATGACTTGTTTGTTTTTTCCCCATTTTTAGCAGAGAGTGGTTGTGCTTAATACAGACATTTAAATAAGATAGTATTCGTGCCCACTGTGTGTGCACTGTATTTCAAAAGTTGTGTGTCGAGTTTAACGATAATATTGCCATTGTCACCCAGGTATTTAAGTTTGCTGAGCTTATGGGCTTTTACTCCTATTTTTATGTTTATATAATGGGAAGGCCTTAAAATAACCCCCACTCTATATAAAAGGAATAACTCACCTTTAAAGATCTACGAGGCTGTGACAGATTCCTACGAAACCTCATTTAAAAAAAAAGTCATTTCATGAGTGTGGCATTACAAAGCCAGCAAACTAGTCTGCCTCTGCATTTATGCCTAGTTGATCATAAAATAATAACATTTTTGGAAATATATGCATGCATCTTAGGAAGTGACTTACAGTATTTGCATATTTGGAGAAAATGTCAGTGATGTCAGCAGGGGTTCTGAGAGTAGCTAAATGAGCAAGCTTTTCAAAAATTGCTATTTTATCAGCTATGCACTGTCAGCACAAAATGCAACCTCTTTAAGAAAGAGACAAGAAAAAGGCAAGTGATTTAATTTCTTCATTAGCTTACTTGGAACTGAATTACTGGTATACCTAGCTGCAGAGAACTGTATGCTGTAAGCTTGAAGAGAACCATTTAACATTCCTTTCTGCCCTCATGACAAAATACGTTAAAAGTTTCGAGACTCCACTTTTTATCCAAAAATGAAAGGCAATCAAGGTTCTACTGATTCTGGAGAAATGGCAATTTGTCACCTCCCCACTTTCTCCACTCTGGTACCATGGTTTAAAGATCATGGCTGTTTTTGTTATTTGGGGGGGGGATTCTTTTGGGTAGTATTTTGGGTTCATTCCTTTCATTTCTTTGTTTACTTTTGACTGTAAGCTCTAAATATATGTTCTGCATAATATGTTCATGCTCAAGAAAGGTTATTACCTAGCCATGGTAACAGCTCTCATTGTATTTGTCAAAATAGATTAGTAAAATTGTTCACTAGACCCTTGAAAGAAAATTATCTCATACATAACCACAAATAAACTGCCAAATTAAAAAATCCAAAACATATCCTTAAAACACTGACTGTTAAAATTAATCTGATTTCAAACCTTAAGTGCAACCATCTTTTAAATCCACTACCTATAGACTTTGTTTGTGTTTACAACTTGTTGTCTTTCCCTTGTCCTAACATGGCCCATCTGAATTTCGAAATAAGGAAAGAGGAAGAATTTCATTTATTTATTAAAGTTCATAGAGAAAAGTGGCAGAATGCAAGAATTTTAATTTGTTCTAATAAAGATTCATCTTTTGGGCTCTTTCATATCTGTTAAAATATTTTGCCTTTAGGTCAAATGTCCTACAACTGATAATAATTTGTCACTGTAAAAACTGAATATTTAAAAAAAACTGAATATTTAGATATCGTATTTTTTAGAATTGAAATAAAAAAACTTAAACTGAAATATGAAGTTAGGAACAAGAATTAATCATCAGTGCAGGAAGTTACTTGCTATAGTACTGAAGTGAACTTAAGAGCCCTTAAATCTGAATCTAATTACTGAAGTGTTATGAATGCAAGGATGCAAAGTAGTTTTAGTGGCGATGAGTATTTTATATTGTAATAAGATTTTGGATCAGTATTCAAGTTCTTTCCTGAAAATTATAAAATACCAAGGATAAATATGTTATTTATACACTTTAGAAATGTATAAATGCGATATGTGGGAAATCATGTCTTCACTGAAGGAGCAAGCCATCTAATCTTAAGTTATAGATCCTAAAAGTAACTGAAAACACATTAATTATTGAAATCAAATAGTATTTCATGTGAGGACTTAAGCATGCCACAAAATGACAATTCTCATTTAATTCAAGAGAAAAAAAAATCCCTGATGATATTCACTGTAAGATTATAAAGACTGAAAAGAGGTCAAGGAAAGAAAAGTCCATTGATTTCTGGACACAAGTACAGAGGCAGAGTCAAATTATTTTCAAGTTAGATCCAGCACAACCTGTTCATTGGTCTTGGTAATGGGGTTCTGCCTTCAAACCCTTATTTCTGCTTTTCCCAAAGCAGTTGCTGAGGAATGTATCATGTGCTCAAGTTAAGTTCTTAGGTGGTAGTTGTTTCAGGTTGAGTAGAATCTGAGTCTGACGCAGAGTTTGGGAAATCAACATTTGTGAAGGGTAGGGGAGGAAGCACGCCTGAACGGAGGAAGAAGTGGAGTGGTCATGCATGCTGGAATGGAGCATGAGCAAACCTGGAGGGACACCAGCAAAGATTGATTGCCAGAGTATTGTGCATTGGGTCAGAATGGTGAGACTCCTGGCCCAAACAATAGATTGGTGCTGTCCTATAGTAGGTAAAGGCTGAGGCTGTCTGCTGGAGGCTCTGCCTGCAGCTGTGGAGCACATTCTTCCTTGAAGGGGGACCTAGGTGGTGTATCCCCATGCCTACCACAGTAATAAAATTCGACTTGTTTCTTTCCTGGGGAAATTGGCAGAACTTTTAAAATACATTAGAATATTTATCCATGTGAAACTTCAAGAGAGATTATAGTGTGTAGTGTTGTCCAAAGTGTTTAACCTCAGACCCTATGTTTGTTTTGTTCTCATTAAGCATCTCTAGTACTCTGTAGAACACTACTTGGGTTACCACTGCCCTTGTTTGAGGCTAGTTTCTGCTGTTCTTAAAGTCTGTTGTCCTCCTCCTCCTTCTTCTTCTCTTCCTCCTTCTCCTTCTTAATTTTTGTCTTTGCCTTTAATGCCTTCATTTATGGAGCTATGTCAACCATAATGCTCACTGCTGAGTAAGGAACAAATTTAAATAATACAATACATATTAAGAAACTTGTGTGATAACATTTATTGATTGAAAATTCCAAGAATGATAGGAATAGATTTGGGAATAGAAATATAGATCATGAATACCTGGTGCTGAAACAATCACTTGCAAAACAAACAAAACCTGAGAGGTGTTTCATCCTAAGTAGTATCAACTCAGGATTTGGTTAAATACTTATCTACAAAATTAAGTGATTTGGTGCCACATATGTATGACTGACTGAAACTTTTTACATAATTATTCAAATTGATAGTAGCATGGAACCTACTATCCTTATAAAGATATAAAAATAGACATTTTGAAAGAAAACATTCCATATGATTCTCTATAAATTTAAAAAATGCTAAGATATAAGCTAAAGTGAGTGTGTACCTCCTACTGAAAATAAGTCGTGGACATTTTTTATTTATTTATTTATAAAACATTTTATCTATTTATTCATGAGAGGCAGAGAGAGAGAGAGAGAGAGAGAGAGAGAGAGGCAGAGACACAGGCAGAGGGAGAAGCAGGCTCCATGCAGGGAGCCTGATGTGGGACTCGATTGGGGCTTCAGGATTGTGCCCTGGGCCGAAGGCAGGCACTCAAGCAGTGAGCCACCCAGGGATCCCCCGGACATTTTTATTTAAGAGAACATTTTTACTTTAGGCATGAAATGTGTCTATGAAAAAATAATACACAAATTCAATGTCATGTTAGTAGAACATTTAAATTAGCTATATTCTATACACTCTTTGTTATAAAATCAGTGTCATAATATTTTAAACCCCCATTATTAGGGTTCTAAAGATGGTATCTCTTTGGGGGAAATTTTCCTTTTTTCCCCTCATGGTTTACATTAAAAACAAAACAAAACAAAACCAAAAGCAAAAAAACACAGATGTGAAATTGGAAGAAGCATATGGATTAAAAACTCACTAAAAATCTAATGTTGTCTTTTCCTGTGGATTCAACAAAACCTTAAATTCAATTGATTATTTGAACCATGATTATGTAATATGCATTGCTAAAGTATAGGTTTTATGTAGTGTGTTATCTTCTCTGGGGTAGCAATATTGGATCTTTTACGGAAATAATATCTCTTCTTAATAACTGGGTATAGAATAACAAACAAAAGTTCTAACATAATTTTGTGAAATAATGAGATTAGTTTATCATAGAGCCCAAAGCATCCAGTATTACCAAATTTTTCAGGATTTCGCTATAATTATTCTCATTTTTCCATCTGTAAGGGGTGAGAGATTATGGTGCTTATGCTTAAAATTGCCATCCATATAATTAAATCCGAGTTTTAAAATTTCTCTTGTTAGAAACCCCTCTTGTATTCTATATGCAAAGGCAGGTGAAGTCTCTGCTTGAACCTTTCTGGACTTGTCTCTTGGTACTGCTGTATCCTCAAAATAAAGGTCTAATAATAACACAGGTACTTTCTTAGTTAAAACTTCCCCAGCATCCCGTTCAAATCTCTAAAATTCTCATTTGAAACCCAGAAACTTAAGATATTTTATTTTTTTCTCTCCTGAACTAGACTTTAAAGAGTCCCATTAATGGTATTTTCATTCAGTATTGAGACCTCGTAGCGAACACTGTCCTGATCATATACAGAATGTACATTGGAAATATATTTTTGCTTTATTTACATACACATATTCACTCTTCATTTTTAGTTTCGATTGGCTAATGCCAGAATGTAGCACACACATTTCAATATCTGGTTATACGAATAAACGCACACACACAAAAATCCCTACCACATTTTACAAAGTTTAAAATATCATTCAGGATGCTTATCTTGTGCATAAGATCCTCTCCCATATTCTACATTCTAATTAAGTAGAGCAGTAAATCAAAGCACGCTGGATGTTTTGTGAGGAACAGCTGGATTAAAATGTGCTTGAGAATAGGGGCTGGTGTCTTCGATGTCTTTTGGCAGACTGCCTGTATTGGTGCAGCTACAGAGTACTGGAATGCTTGATAATTTCAGGGCAAGTTCGTTTTCCATGGCTTACAACCTGCTTAATGCAGGGAAGAAAGCTTGTAACTGTTTTGCCATCTCATCAGTATGTGATATGGAATAATCACAGTGGTTACCTAACAGTGATGGAAAGCCAGAGCAGCAAGGGAAAAGGGGATTGCAAATCTGGCTGAACATGGGCATTTCAGGTTCGGAAATATGTGCTACCTACTAAAATGAGCTATCGACTAATTCAGGAAGAAATGTTATATGGGCTTAATGTTCATCTTCATCCACACTATAATGAGAAGGATTAGACTGGCTTCCATATGTGGAATATTTATTTCAGCAATACAAGAAAATGTATTTCCCTAATATTTTTTTCTGTATGCACAAGGCCTTAAATTTTACAGATGTGATTAATGTTTTAATTTGCTGTTCTAGTTGGATACAAGTTTACCATACAATATAAATTACTTACAAAGAAATTTGCTTATATGGAGCTTAATTCATAAGCTGTTTAACCACCTTGTGTGGCATTGCAGCTATTTCTCTATGAGACTCTGCAGCTATGCAGCTTATTTTAAAAATAAAAGCAATCATCCTGTAAAACATTTTGAAATCATTCAAATTGAATTATTAAGGAAAAAATAACATAGACACAAATGATTGTCATTTAGTTAAAATTAAAACAAAATAAAACAAAATGAAGCTTAACAATTAAATCCTGAATACATTTTTGAAAATTCAAAGTAGGCCAGAGAAGTTGAATGTTCACAAGCTTGATATGTTTAATGTTCATTTCTCAATTTTCTTGTTATTTTGTTACTTAGCATTCTTTTGGCATGCATTTAGTAGATGGTGGGTAAATCAAATATTGGTAAATATGATGCAGAACCTGGTTTCCTTCCAAATTAATTCTCACCTTAATGCTCTCAGAGTAAGAGAGAATAATGCATTTTTTAGAACTAGAAGATCATGTCAAAGTAGCACTAACCCACCTTTTTACCTGTTCTCAACTTGAGCTCAATCGAAGGTGTCTGAATGAATTATTTCGTATGTGTGAATTTAAGTTTTAAATTTATAATAGAGAGGTGATATCAATATCCCCCTTATCTACATTTTATTTGGAAGGCCCATCCCATAATATATTTGAAATGCATTGAAAACTTTAAAATTAAATATTTGTATTTTCATTCAAATATTGAAGAAAACCACTGCAAGAAGGTGAATTACACAAGAAATCTCAACCACTATGAGAGAAAGGGATGGATCCAGGTGTTGTGGGATTAGACAAATACATTTTATGAGAGGAGACCCTCACCCTCTAAAATAAAATAGTACAATACTGTGGTTACAAAAGTGGCACAGAAGTGAATATTCATTTAGAATGAAAAAATTAAACCACAACAAATTAATGGAGGCTTGAAGATAACAAGTTCTGTTCCAATAAACTGAGGCAATTTAACTAGAAATACTCATTTGGAAATGCTACTTGAATAGGACCTTGCTGCCTCTCCCTACCTGGAACTTTCTTTCAGCTCCCAATCCTCCTGCCCTTTCAACAATAGCCCAGAGGGTTAATCATGAAGTTTGCCTAGATGGGCTTTAGATGGAAGCTTATGTTAGTAAATAAAGTACTGATCTCTTTGCTAATTTTCTCACTTAGTTCTCATAATTCATTCAATGCTTCTCAGGTTGTTAATGAAAAGTTTCTCAGAACCAAAGAAATGGCTACAAAAAAGAAAGGCAAATATGAAAAGGAAGCAAGGGAGAGCTATATAATACCAACTTGCTTGAAGACATGCAATCATACTTTCCCAAGCTCCTTAAGGATTAATTGGATGAGATGAATTGTAAACATACAAGAAGAGCAGATGCCCATGCCCCAATGGTTCCAGGTGCTTCTGTGTCCAGGTTGAATGAATCCAGAAACACATATTCATCACTAGATCCCATTTACAATGAGCATTTGCATATATATATATATACATGGTGTGGGAAGTAAATTTCTGAGAAAAAGTCTTAACTCTCAAGAATATTGGGATCTAGAGTATAATGTCTGTGGCTTTCTTTGCACTGTTAAAAATTTCTTTAAACACGTTTTCTTTTCCTGACTTTCTTTCCTCAAATGCCATTTGCTTTTACTGAAGCCCACATTAGAAGTTCTTGCTACTATTAAACTAGAACAGAATAAGGGAGATAATTGAAATCCCATGGAATCCAAAATTAACACTAACATATTAGCTTTCTTCAAATTAAAGAAACAAAAACTTCCCTAAGTGTTAACATATCCAAATATTCTCTGGAAAAGCCTCTAGCAAGAAGCTGCAAAGGAAATAGGAATCTCGGAATATTTTGTTCTGAATAAATTGCATCTTTACAATCAGATTTTAACTTTTTAGCATGACCAATATTAGAAATAGTGAAATTTGCCATACTGAAACTATCTGACTATTTTAAGTTTAGAAAGATTAGTGGTCTCTGCATTCACAGGTGAAACATCTGCGATATTACTGTGTGCCCCCGGGGCCTCAGAAAACCAGAAAACATAGTCTATGTGTGAGAAGGGGTAAAGAAAGAGCAGAGCCACATATTTGGTGGAAGTAGGGTGCCATGAAGGCAGATAAAAATCAGAAGCAGTGGTGAAGGGACAAACGGACAGCATATTCCAATGCAAAAGAGAATTTTCTTCCCTTTTCAGCCTGCATACAACAGTTTGGCCTTTATCAGCTTGAACACAATGTCAGTTCAGTATTAACTTTGCAACCTCCTTAGGGGGACAGGGAGAAAGGATAGGGGGAAGCATGTTTATGGATTGGAATTTTATAGCAAAACAGCACATCCCACTAAGAACACTTTTTTCAAGAAAGGCTGTTATTAGTAAGAAATATATTTAGGTTTCGCAATCCTTGAATCATTGAAGATTGAATTGATCCTTCTATATTCTTTCTTATTATGGACACTGTAACAATGAGTGTCAAAAACATGCAAAACTAGATTTTTATGAAAAATTTAATACTAAGAATAAAATAGTAATAATAGACAGGTATTGAATAATTATTATATTCCAAACATTCTTCCAAGCACCTTAAATGTATCCAGATGTTTATTTCTCAAAGTATTCTTTCTTCATTTTACTGGTGATGAAACTGAGACCTGGAAAGGTGAAAGAAGTTGCCCAAGCTTGCAAGCTAGAAAGTAGTAGCAAATTCAGGGTTCAGACCAGATAGCCTAGCTGCAGAATCCAAACTCCTTCTATATAACACTTCTTTGTAAGATACTGAGGACTGAATTCTCCAAGCTCCAGTATGTCAAAGTAGAGGCCAAATCAAACATGAAGACCAAACCCAGATAATTTCAAACTCCTTATGTTATACTAGGTCTGTTCAGATTTGTTTTCCAGTCCTCTATTTTACCTCCTAGGTGCAGCTTCTGTGCATCTAAAGGTGATCACTAAAAACATACTTTATGTGGCTGAAAGATTGACTCATATATGTTTGCCCAACTCTATTTGTCTGATGAAGCCCTTAATAGTTATTCACTTTGCGTCTTCTTAGAAACAATTTGTTGGCAGTGCATTAGAACAACTTTGTGCAGCCTACCTTTCAGCAAAATATCAGCATAATCTAAGTGTAGAATCTATATGGTTTAGTAGAAACATAAGAGTAGGATTCCAGCTTTCTGAGTATGATGTAAGATCCATTCACATTTTTTAAACAAAAATTAGGGATTCAACGAATATAATTCAAGAAGAAATGTAAACAACATAATTTTGAATACAGCAACCGTAGCTTCTATTCCTTAAATGTACACTGAGGCCCACTTATCATCTGGTTAGACATAAACCTACATGACTTCATTCATCTAATTAATAAACATTTATTTGTAACCTCTGACATTTTTATATTGTGATGGAGAACAAGGATCAGAGTAAAAAATAAAGACCGGTCCACTGTTTTTATTATTTATTGATATATCACATATGATACTTTGTCTTGTTTCAAAAAGGATTTGTCATGTAATCTGATTCTATCATCTTCCTTTTATGATTGAGGAAGAATAGAATGCAGAGAGTCCTAGCTAGAGACATAGAAAAATTGTATATTGGAGGCACCTGGGTAGCTCAGTTCGCTAGGCATCTGCCTTTAGCTCAGGCTCCTAGGATAAAGTCCTTTATTGGGCTCCCTGCTCCGCAGGGAGTCTGCTTCTCCCTCTTCCCCTATGTGTTCTCCCTCCTGGCCCCTCTCTTGCTGTCTCATAAATAAATAAATAAATAAATAAATAAATAAATAAATAAATAAATAAATAAATATCTTTAAAAGAAAAATTACAATTTGGTTTAGAAAAAAGATACTTAACCTTTAATTTACATGTCATAGTTTTAGTAAATGACTACTCTATGTGATATTAATAAATTGGTAAATTTACAGGTGATTCTTGGGATAAGGGGGAATCAGGAGCTATGGACCTTTGATGATAAAATCTATTTGGAAAGAAATGGCACACATGTGAGGCAACCTGAGAATAATGCAAAACAGCGTATGGAAGTGTGAGACCAGTGGGGAAGGGTTGCTTAGTAAGCAGCATATATACTGTGGTGAAACGATGGTCCCAGTCACTATAGGTTTCTCAACATGTGAAATCTCACTGTTCCTGGGAAAAAGAAGGATGCCTTCTGATGGATAGGGAAGGGCTGGGAGAGAACTCTAGATGGAAACATAGACGGCCTGAGGCCAGCAACTTGTGGGCTTCAATTGTGTGCAGGCAGTTCTATAGCCTTTATGGGTGTATATTAGAGCTCAGTGATACCACAGAAAATAAATAACATTATCTCTTCAATGAATATAGTTACTGTATTTGCTTTTGTTTGAAATCAAATTGCTTTGTTTAAAGAGCTCCACCAGTGCATCTGGTGCAATGCAAAGAAATAAATAACTAAAGGTAAAACCTTCCATAATATTTATATGAAAGCTAAACACTATTTTAACATCTAGTCTTGTGTTGGGGTGCTAGTTTTAAATTGTTCTGTGATTGAGAGATGTGTTTTATTAACAGAAACTTGACCTAAATACAAGCGCTTAATAGGGCTGGAGAAATCAACTGTGATGTTTTAGTGGATTATAAAAAGATTTAATGATCAGTGACTGATTCCTATTTCCTTTTTCATTGCTGATAACATAGCAATGAAATTGCTGCCAGTACCGCTTTCTGTAACTTTACTAAGAATCATTGTTTTTTAAAAAAGGGAGAAAAAAAGACAAAATGAGATTAAGATTATTTGTTTGGTTATATAAGCTTTTCTTGATCCTGTTTAGAGTCACTTTGGGGATCTGCAAGTTTTTATTTCAAAGTTATGCCATTTGAAACCCTTTGGTGGCATAAACATTCCATTATATAGAAAAGCAGACACGTATACAAACTTAACTTGGCAGAAATATATGTTTGCAGCCAACAGACTGTGCACAGTAAGCCCAGAATGAAATATAATCAGGGGTCTGATGCTGACATGGTAAGAAGACCGTGGTCTCCTTAAAAAGTGATGAAAATGTTTTCCCTTAGAAATCAATTACAAAGAAAAGGGTTGGGGGAAGCCCTTTTGATGTTTTCTCTGGAAATGTGTGTTTAATAATTGTTTAATGTTTATATTTATAGAAAAACTACCAAAACAAAATAAGTGCATCTTTTGAATTTTGAAGACTATGTACAATGGGTCAGAGAGTTGATGGGTGATGTAGGCTGACCACTCAGAGGTCACTGGCATACTATGTCTCCATCAATAAACTTGCCATGTCCCAGGGCCTGGCCCCCAGCCTTTCAGGATCAGCAATTTGCTTTGGTCAGCACACCAAGAGTTCATAGGTCCCACAGAGTTGGACACCCATTTATCACATTCATAGAGAATGCTACATCAAATATCAAATGATGATTTATTAATTTACAATGAAAAATACAAATGTTGATCAGTCCAGAATTCTCAAGGTGGTCTAACCAAAGCCTTTTCTCATTTTAACACAGCCCCTACATGAGAGGCTGAAATATTAGATAGTTGCTTGATTCCCTCACACAGATGACGAATGACATCTGTTATGACAAGTCTTGCTAGTTTAAAGATAATTTAATCGACCTGTTTTTGCATGTTTATCCTTAAACACCACCAATGATGTCTAAGATGGTTTTTCAACTTTACTTTTTCCTGAGCACCTACAGATACATATATTTAAAATCACATTAATATTGTAAAATGAGCAGGCATTAAAGATTCTAATAAATGATGGACCATGTCTGTTTAACTACAGGTGCAGAGAATATATATTTAACATAGAACATCTCCTCCATATATTAGAAGAGGAATATGGGAATAATTTGTTGAAATTCACTGGGTAACAACTGGATAATCCTTATTATTTTTATATGTAGAGGATAAGTGAAACTAGCATTTATGGTTATAACTAGCTACTCAGATTACTCACCTTCAATTGGGAATTACCTTGCCCAAATGATATGCCACCTACCTCTCCAAACCTTCTCCCTGACTCAAGCTAATCCATCATAGTAATCTCTTACCATGTCCACTGTTGGTCCAGCAGTAAATACTTGACTTTAGCCTGACCGATCATATAGTCCATTTTCTGGAAATCTGGGGCTTAAAAAGGTCTCTCTATCTCTCCCTGGTGGCCAAAACTGGTAAAATGTATAAATTGGGAACTGTCAGGTGGTCATGTGGGAAGTGCAGGTCTACAAAGAAAAAGCATACTAATAGCATGTGGAAAGAATCAAAGAAGATAAAGGAAGAAAGCATTTCAGGAGCATTAACATTCCTGGGTCCAGTTGCCTCTGAGGTTCAAATCTCTGAACTTCCTGTAGCAGTTTTGGTTTTAGTTTTCATTTTGAGTATGAAATTTTGAGACACAAACTGTTTTTGTAAAGCTAATGAGAGTTTAGTTTGCACTATTAGTTAGAACCAAAAAATTTTCAAATAATACAAGAAAATTATTTGTAAATGTTGAGATTTATATTTTTAGCTAAATAAAATTAAAAGAAACAGTGATAAACATTTGTGATAGAAAAATGTATTGTAAATGATGTAGCATTTTCTTTATTTGTTAAGGGGCCTAAGTGGCTAACATTTAGAACCAAAACCATACAATTCCATATAAAATTTCAATAGTCGTGCATTTATATGTACCCAAGAGAGACATATATTCTCCTACACATATAGGAATAGTAACATTCAATGACATACTGATTTTCTATTTCTTAAAGCTGAAAACATTGCATTAGTAAGATAATATCTAATTACTAGTAAAATCCTAAAGGAGCTGTTATTGCCAATATTTTCTTAATCACAGTTCTAAGTAGCATATTTATTTTTTGCTCATTATCAGTTAGCATATTTGCTAAATGTGCACTATTTTCAAAACACTCTTGTAAATGTGGAGGGTGAGATAAATATAAAATGAAATGCATAACCTCTAAAAAGAATTATAAGATAGTTAGATATGCTTCAATAGATGTAAACAGTTACAGAGTTCAACATGCAAACAACTGTTTATTACCATGTTTAAAGGATCCAAGTTTGTGTGCCTGGGTAGCTCAGTCAGTTAAGCATCTGCCTTGGGCTCAGGTCATGATCTCAGGGTCCTGGGATTGAGCCCCATTTTGGGTTCCCCTCTCAGTGAGGAGTCTGCTCTCCCTCTCCTCCTCGCTCGTGCTCAGTGTCACTATCTCTGTCTCTCTTTCAAATAAATAAGTAAAAGTTTTTGTATCATTTTGAATGAAAGAAAGACATAAATTGAGGATTCACTGTGTAGCTATATATGTGGATTTAGTTGTTGTTCCAAATGGGAGCATTAACCTAGAGAATCACTTTCAGAAATGCTTTCTCCCAACTCCAAGCTGATGACCAAGCTGCCCACCCTCTGCCTAGAACATGTTTTCCCCACCCATCCTGCTCTTAACCTCTGACTTGTCTAGCTCCTATTCATTCTTCATATCCCACATGATAAAACCTCCTTCGGGAAGCCTGCTCTCAGTTTCCTAAAACTGAATTAGATGCTTCTCTGAGAACAGTGGATTCCACCTCATGCTGGGCATTCTCACTGACTGAATGGCCTGTTTGCTAATCATTCTCTCTTCAATAGATGGTGAATTCCTACAGAGTAGATATTGCACTCATTTTGAACATAGTACCTTCAGAGATTAGCCCAGTGCAGGGCATTTAGTTTACCAATAATAAATAAAGCAGTAATGAACAAATGCATCTAGGGATTTTATATAAAAATTATTGAATAAGTGGTTCATGGTAGTAAAGGTGGTAAAATAAAGTAAGTCTGAGAGAACCCCAGTTTGTTTTCCCAAGTTGAAGATTGATATTTCCTTTCTTAAATTGAGAATTGAAGCTAAGGCTTTGTTATGATATGGAATCATAGAATAAATTATTATATTGGTTGTGAGGGATCTTATATTACTTATATTGCAACCCCCCAAATGATAAGCAATAGTGAGACTTGGCATGGTATTTATTGGGGAGATTATAAACCTAAAATAAATTGCACCGTGCTTCCTGGTCTGTATAGCATACCATTATGGACATCGTGATTAGGAACAGAATATTTCACATCAGTAAGCTAAGTGTAAGCATGGTATTCTTGTTTCTACTAGTCCTCCTAGAGCAGTTGACGATGCATTTATCTGCCTTGGTTGAAAAAAGAATAACATTTCACATAAATTATTGTTAATAATGCCTTAATGAACAGCGCAATTCTCTCTTATTTTTTTTTCAGAATAAGTTCTTTTGATTCAGAAACGGCTACTGAATGAAAGAATTCTTCTGTCTGATTTATGGGGCTTTTAAATAGCAGACAGCCCTTCCAATCAGGAAGCAGGACTGTGATTTTTAAGATTCACAGTCTGTAATGAGGACATAGCACTAAGCTGTCATTGCACACAGATTAGAAATAAACTGCAATAACATCCCTTTTATATTCTTGCCTATGTAGTATGTAGTATAAAAATGCATTATTTTATATAAGTATTTGGTTGATTATCCCTAATACAGATTATTCTTTAAAAGGGCAAAAGAAGAGATTTGGTCTCAAATAATAAGGGAAAAATATTGAATTTGGTTTACTATTTCTGTTAACCACTTCTCTTAAAACGTTGGTTTTCTTACACAGGTATTATACGAGGTGTATACTAATTCCAGCAACTGATGATGTATGTGTTTATGATCGTCTATGGTCAGAATTATGCCTACATAAATGAACAAATAGCCATTGATGTATTTTAATTATGAAATATATTAGGTATTAGAAAGCATAAATTATATAATTAACACCCACCAAAGTCAGTAATAAAACTTTAGAACCATTAGAAATCCCGGGTTGTCAGATCTCTCATTCTCTCTAAGAATTAACTTCCATCCCAAATTTGCATCTCTTTATGTTTATAATAAATATATTTAAACAACATATAGCATTGGCAATATATTTATTTTGTAAAAAGATTTATTTATTTGAGAGAGAGAGACAGAAAGAGAGTATGTGAGTGGGAGGAGGAGCAGAAGGAAAGAATCTTCAAGTAGATTCCCTGCTGAGCATGGAGCCCAGGGGGCTGGATCCCACAACCCCTGAGATCATGACCTGAGCTGAAACAAGGAGTCTGGTGCTCAACCAACTAAGCCACCCAGGTGCCCCAGGCTATATATTTCTAAATTAACGTGGTTCATGCTACAAAAATATTTGAGCAACTTATTCTTTGCACCAAACAGTATATTTTTAACAATATGAGATTTGTGGATCCATTTATTTTTGCCCCATAGATATTCCACAGTGTGCCAAGTTTTATTTATCTATTAAAATACACGGGTTATTTTCATTAAAAATCATTGCAGATAATCATATTATGAGCATCTCATACATGCCTTGTGCACATATGTGAACGTGTCTTTTGAGTGTACACTTTTTTTTGCCTTTTATTCCCATGACTTTATTCATTGCATAACTGGAAGCCTGTTCCCCTTTACCCATTTTGCCCATTCCCCTGCCCCCTCCTCTCTTAAGTGTATATATAGAGAGTATATTCTTTGACTAAAGTTGCAAAGAACTTGAACCTTCATCTGTATTAAAATATTGTTATGTTGGTTCTCTTAAGTGACTTTAACAATCAACACTTCTACCAGCTATAAATAAAAGTGAATGTTTCCTTTATATTCTTGACAATACCTTATATTTTCAAAATTCCAAATTTTTTGCCATATCTATTGGATGTGACATAACATCTCACTGGATCATTTTCTGATTGCTGGGGGTAAGGGATAGGGAGTTGGAGATTTTGTGAATTATCTTTTCAAATCGTTTTATAAAAAATATAATTAATTTTAATATTTTAGTTTTACCTTTTTTGGTTTCTGAGTTCTTCCTATACTCTAGATACTAATTCTTAGTTTTATATATGCAACACTAGTCAATTTTTTTTTACTTGATAGTAATATCCAATGCTCTAAAATTTTCTAAGGTAACTTGCTCCTGGTGGGAAATCTGACATCATAGCTAGTTTCTAGTCCTTCCATTTAAAAACAGAACAAAACACAAACAATATTGGGAAGTGCTCTTTTAAAATTCAATTGTAAAAAAAGAAGCAATAATTTCCTGTCACAACATAAAATATTATCATCAAATTAATATCTTTAGCTAATATTTCCCATTTCTACCCCCTTCAGTTTCATATAAGCAGGAACAAAGAGCAGAAGAACTTATGAAAAATATTTTAAATTAAAAGGCAAAAATAAAAGTTGGGGAATTGAGCAAAATTTATAGTAAAATTATCACAAAATATAAATAAATATATTTTGTATTTATGTGCAGAAATATTAAAATTAATATGCACATTCTTGATTATGGCACCCAGCTCATTAAGAAATATAACCAATGAGACACAAACGCTTATTAAACATACTCTATTTTTATTCATATTAGAAAGATATTTTGTTGAACACAGAAATAAAGTGAAATATTTAAGTAAGATTCATATATTTTATGACCATGTAGATTGTGTGGATTTATTGCATAAGCTATGATCAGAAACAACTACTTGATATTACCATTATTTGAAAAATTGTAAGACTAATACTCATACATGGTTATTTGTCCATAAATTGGCAATCTCTATTGTCAGAAGAATCTCTGTTTCTTCAGATTTTTTTTGACTTTGTGGTTTTTGATTTAGTCGGTAGGACTAATGCATAATGTCTTTCAGTGGAAGTGCTTTTGGTAGTTTTCTTTCAAATCAGAACAGTTATTGGAAAAAGTGACAAAAATGGATTTAAATATAAACCAATTTCCCATTTTCTTACAACAATATATTTTAGAATATTTAACAATTTGGCTACTGGAAGGGTTATACATTGCTCCATTAAATATATGTGAGCATAGTTGATTATAGCCACATTAATTTTATAAAACATAACAGAAATATGTAATAAAATATCATCCTACTCCAAATATCTGTTCTGGGACAATTACTTTATTTTTGTTGCCATTGAAAATATATCAAACAATAAAATTTTGTTAAATGGGCAAATGTGCCATGAATCTACCACAAGAGATTTCTTTAAACCATTTAGAAAGGCATTATTAGTTCTTAACTCATAAGATCATAGTGACAATTGAGTGAAAGTATTCACAACATCAATAAGTACTAAAGTATTTGTTATAATTAATATTGTGATACAATCAGTTCAAACAAAATGAAAGATAAACTTATTTATAAAGCCATGATTTCCTCCCCCCAAAAAGGCATTTGATTTCTCCGTCTAACCCCAGTCCTTATCCATATACATATTAGATATGCCATCTTGTAGTTATGATATTGTATTAAGCTTTAAAAAATGTACTTTATGAAAAAGTTTCATGTTGCTAAATAGACTTCATAGTTTTCATATTTAATGTCTACAGATCAAATATGCAAAGATTTATATTTGCTTTTTGAATATTTTAACATTTTTCAGCATCATAAATAATTCTGCCATTAGCTTTTCATTATACCTCACCATCATTAGGGTGACCCATAATTTTAAAATCAAGTTTGATAGGAAAACAATGTCACTTAGTTGTTGTTTAAATTATAAATATATTCTCTTCTGTTTATATACTAATTATATTTCTATATGTGAATTGTTCATCTTATTTGTCCCTTGAATTTGGCTTATGAATAAATATATATGTGTATATTTACACATACAGCAATAATTGCTGTAAATATTTTTGTGTAAGACATATTCCCTTTTATTCTGAAAATGTATAACAGGGTTTTAATTTCTACATGGTAAAGCCTGTCTATCTTCTGTTTTCTAATTTCTGGTATCTCTTCAAAGCTTAAAATTACCATCACTAGGAGAGCTTATAATATTCAAGTATATTTTCTTCATTTTCTAGTTTATACATTTTAAATATTATCTTAATACTATTTGAATTTATTTTGATGTCTATCTATATGGAATCCCCAATTTTAGTTAATATAAAGATGACTGCATAAAAAAACCTGTTTTTTTCTATTCTATTTTTATTCTCCCATTTTAAGATATGATAAATGTACCAACAGAATCTACTGTTAATTTTTAATTCTATTTTATTCTATATTTATTTTTGAATATTAGCTTTAATTCTGTCTACTTTGGTGTAATTTCTGAGATTGAATTAAATGTGTTAAGATTCATCCTTGTGTTTTTGTTCATGAGTTTTTATTATTCAAAAAGAGTTATGAGTCAAAAGTCTGACATGTTCTATGTAAGCCTTAAAATAGACAATTCTTTCAGAATTCTAAACAATTATATTAGGTATGAAATTTGGATCTATTCAACTTTGGGGATTAATGAATTTATACTATCCCTGAAACATTTTTTCAATTTTTTAAATATTTTAGTATGATGGTTTTATGGAATTTTGAATCTTTTTAAAGATTTTATTTATTCATGAGAGACAGGTAGAGTGGCAGAGACACAGACAGAGAGCAAGAAGCAGGCTCCTCGCATGGAACCTGATGCTGGACTCGATCCTTTAACGAGGATCACACCCTGAGCCGAAGGCACTTAACCACTGAGCCACCCAGGGATCTCTGGAGTTTTGAACTTCTAATTTAGGGGATACTAGCCTTCATTTTATAATTACACACCAACAAGGACTCCCTGATTAGGAACAGGATTCTTCAAAAAAATTCTTCTGAAAAGCTGCAAAAAAATATTATTATGTCAAACCAAGTTTATATTCTATTGAACACTTTTACATTTGGAAAATAGCTAATGTAAAAACCTTCTTTTAATCCAAATTTCTCCTTCATATTAGTGGCTCTCCCCATTTTGGTCTGCTTCTAAATGCTAGAAAAAGGCTATACAATGTTCAATTTAAATTAGAAAGAAAAAAATAGCTCATTTATATAGGCTTTCTGCAACGCTTGTATGTGCATGTGATAGGACTATAGTCAAGAAAAAAAAGAGAAGAAATGTTTTCTAAAATGGAATGACTTTAATGAAACTGCTCAATCTGTACAGCAGTATCATGTATTTTACTTGAATGAAGTTGTTAAACAAGATCTCTGTTTACATATACTGTTGTGCAGTTATCAATCCAATCAAAAACTCACTCATTGTTTTTTAATTCAAAAGTGATTAGCAAATGCTGAGAAGTCACCTTATCTCACTAAAACACAGGTACCAACTCAGAGTAAATATTTTGGTAAACAATTATTCTGTCCTTGCATATTCAGCAGTGTGCTAAATTATGCATAATCTTGCATAAGTAATAAGTGAAGGTAGCTTAAATTCAAGGTTTTTTTTTTAACCTGACCTATTTCTTTCAGTGCTGTTAGCAGCTTAAATCATGTATGAGCTTTCTGTAAGGCTTCAATGAGTAGCTCGGGTGGAGAAACTTCAGTAATAAATTTCAGGAGAAGACAAGTTTTTTGACAGGCATAATGCAACACATACAGAGTCTGGAACTCACACTCTGGGAATTTAGAGCAATCCTCGCAAAGCAGCTTTTCCCTGTTACATTAATAGAGAAAATGAAGTATGAAAGTCCTCAGGAATTACTGCTAGGTGTAATTTAAATAATTTACCAGAAGACAGTTCAGCACATGCATTGAACAGGGGCATACAGAGTTTGCCATAAGCAGTTTATAAATAAACTATATTCCGCTGAAGTAAGTCAGGCATAAATTATAACTATTCCTTTTGTGGCTGCACCCTGTTCCTCATTGTAATAGTTATTTAAAAAAATTCAGGGTTATGACCTTCTCCTGGAAATCACCAACATTGCCTGCCTTGTACCTTGCTTATGAGCTTCCTAATGGTTAATGGTTTGGTAGCTATGAGATCAAAATAAAAATACTATTGCTAAGGAAAAATGCATTACATATCTATAAACAGGATTCTGGAAGAATTCTTTAGCCTGTTTGGGGGCGGGGAAGGTATGTGGCCAAAGACCATCAAGGAGATACAGATCATTTTATGAAAGCTTTATACCTTATATGTGGAAAAAAAAAAGAGGATATACTTTCTATTTCTTGCCTCGAATACTGTGCCTTAAATTATCAAGCCAAAGGAAATATATAATGAAGACTCAAAACTATGCAGAAATTATTTGTAAAACATGCACGTGGAGGTTAAAAAGCTTTTATTCTATACAGCCTTGAGTTATTAAAGAGCAGATGGACTATAATGGCTTGAAAATTTTCCTAAAATATACTGATAGTGCTTTGGAAAGAGACTCTGTAAAAGGCAGGTGATGTGGAGTGCTTGCTCTACTCCTAAAACTTCAAATTATAAAGCAACATTCTATAACTTTTACTTTCACTTGACTTCCCATTGATAGAAAAAAAAATGGACTCCTTGGGGAAAAAAAAAGTATAGACTAGAAAATTAATAGCTATGTTCCTGAAGTTATATGACATAGAAAGATAATGTACAAGGTGCCCGGGTGGCTCAGTTGGTTAAACATCTGCCTTTCAGCTCAGGTCATGATCAGGGTCCTGGGATCCAGCCCTACATCAGGCTCCCTTCTACATGGGGAGACTGCTTCTCCCTCTCCATCTGCCTGCCACTCCCTCTGCTGGTGTTCTCCCTCCCCTACCTTGTCAAATAAATAAAATCTTAAAAAAAAGATCATGTATATCCTCATAAGTGCTCTTTTAAATATACTAGGTTGTTCTTTGAAGTCATGCACTGTAGTTTCTCAGTTCTCCATGTTCCATTTACATGTGTATATGTAGGTACTGATATATAATTTTTATATATGTGTATATATATGTGTATGTATGTATGTTTGTCAGAGTTAAAATTTTTGTCTGGGAATGTATACTCTGCATTCAGGTGTTATAACTAGAACGTAAATGCTGCTTAGAGGAGATAGTGGAGAACATAGAAGAAAATATTGTTTTAATTGCTTCAATAACTATGCTTTAATTTTCAGAATCAGTTTTGTAATAATGGCCTCATAACTTGAAAATGCCTGACAATATAGGAAATTCTTTTCTGAGCCTGGATCTGCAAAATGAAATGGAAATACACTTATATTTGTCCATGCTGTTAAAGGAAAGAAAGACTTAATATAGTTGCTATTCAGACATGCAGACCTGGACTGTCATTTATTCATATGATCTTCTTATGGGATTTTAGGAGTCTTCATTAGGATGGATATATTGCTTTTGGTAACGGAGCTGCATTGAGAAGCATGGCCTATGTTGTGAGATGAATAATTTCTGAGAGTCTAATATATAGCTTGAAGACTATAGTTAATAATTCTTTATTGTGTACTTGAAATTTGTTAAGCAAGAGGATCGTAGGTGTTCTCACCAAAAAATGAAAATAAAAAGTAACTATGTGAGGTAATAAATGGGTTAGTTAACTTGATTGTGGTAATCATTTAACAGTTAATACATACATGAAGTTATCATGTTGTGCACTTTAAATATATTACAATTTTATTTATCAACTATACTCAATAAAGCTGGGAGGAAGGAAGCTTGACCCAGAACCCTAAAATAGGCAACTTAAAATGAATTAGAGCCTTAATCTAAACACAGTACTGTAGGCAATTAACCAAAATAGATATGTAACCTGTAGAATTGTGAAAGTTGTGTAAAATTCCATAAGGTTTATTTGCCTGAATAAAGGAGAAAATGAAGCTCTGATATATTTCTCCTAATAGTCAATCAAAATAAACTCATGTAAAATTATAACTAGATTATTGTCAAAATAAAAAGAATTTCTATTTGTATCATTCACATAAAGAGAGTACATTTTTATATAGCTGTTGTAAATGCTATCTTAAAATACAGTTTGAGATGTGTTAAAAGTCCCTCTACATTTAGGTAAGGGTATTTTAAAAAGTCTGGGCAAACACTGCCCCAATATCCAAAGGAACTATTACAAGAAATATTATAAAATATATATGTTGTAATAAGTGTGTGATAATGCTTACTTACATATTCTAATATTCATACTCATGTGAGAATAAAGTTTGATTCTATAGATGTGAGAATTAGGTACAGTATCTGTTGATGGGATGGGGTGACAAGATTGGTCACTGGGAAAGGGTTACTAGTACCTTGTGATGAGTGAAGGAATTCCCCATTGAACCACCAGAGGCAATCCTAGAAGATAGGAGGTTTTAAGAGACTCTGAGGCTACTTGAAGGGTAGGGGTATAACCAAGATAAGGAAAGTAGTGTCACGGGAATATAACAAATTCACAGTCTCACTGTTTTGACTTTGGCCAGTCTAGGGTTGGCACTAACAAATTTAACTTCCTAACATTTTATTTAGCCATTTATAAATCTTCAATCAAAACCCATATTGATAATAGAATCCTTCTTTTCTTGTTGATAGATTTGACACTTGTATGAAAATCTAAGTCATTTATTACTGTAATAGAATTCATCCCTCCAACATAGCTTCTTTATCAGTGATTGTTTCCATGTTAACATGTTGAACTTGTTACTCTAATGGAAAGTCTGGCAGCTTCTCTCATATTACTATATGAAAGAAACATTCTATCAGAGAAATAAATCAGGTTAAGCAATGTGCAAAGATCCATTATAACCTATCATGTATCCACCTAATGTAGGATATGCTTGTGTGTATGTGGGGTGTGTGTGTGTGTGTGTGTGTGCGCGCGTGCAACATTTTTGATAGTTGTCTAGTTAGTCTGCCATAATGGAGGTATTCATATTAGAGAGGGTTCTTCGAACTGCTAGTGCTAGCATACAGGGATTTCACCCAATATCTTCTTCTATTCTAGCTCTACAGTGAAGCTGACGAAATTCCTTATGATTGAGCAGAAGAAAATAAAAAAATCATCTGACTGTTCCCATGTAATGTGCCAGTGAATAGGTCTATATAATATCAGCTCAATCAAATGCAGGAATTTAGTCAATAGAATTTTGTAAGTTTTCCAGAAACTCTATACTCAGGGTCTGAAAATAATAGTTTTATTCTAATTTCTGTCTCCATTAAAGGCTCCAAGAACTCTGCTTAAGTTTAACTGTTTTCAATTTAATCAATACACTTTAAAACCAAAACAAAATATTGAACAAACAAAAAACTGTATATGAATTCCAATCTACACAATACTATTTTTCTTTGGCACATTTTAATTTTTATTTATTTATTTATGATAGAGAGAGAGAGAGAGAGAGGCAGAGACACAGGCTCCATGCACCGGGAGCCCGACGTGGGACTCGATCCCGAGTCTCCAGGATTGCGCCCTGGGCCAAAGGCAGGCGCTAAACTGCTGCGTCTTTGGCACATTTTAGAGACTGAATAAATGCAGAGTGAATAGATACGGCCTTTCCTATCCAGTTGTAGTATAGCCTATCCCTGAAAAATGAGCTGACAAGTCAAGCATGTTCTCCTATTCATGCTGCCTTTCTGCAACTAAATTTTAGTTTATATAAAAATGTTGGTAGCAAACAATATCATATTTAGTTTTTTAAATTAATTTGTTTCTTAATTCAAGGAAATTTTACGCAGGGAACTGTGTGGCAGATATCATATACTACTTATTGAGAATCTACCATGTACCAGGAAAAACTAAACTGAAGTTGTTTGAAATTACTTATGATCCAGAACTAATCATCAATAGAAAATTTATAATGTAATTTGCATTAGCATAAAAACTAGCATTAGATTTACCTCTGGAAAAATTTTCTTTATAAGGTTCTTCTTTTTATGCATACTTTAAAGTAAGCTCTAAGTCTCCAATCATTTCTATAATCAAACGCAACTTATAACATATGCTGTTTATTAATGAAGTGTTTCTTTGATCTATAATTAGAACTTATATAGACATATTATTACAATTTTCTTTATTTGTTCCAATTTCTGCTTGAATTAGCTGTAAACAGTAAAAACATAGCATCATTTAAACTCTTTTAACCAATGATGGTCTTCAGAAAAACATTTTTTATTATTGAATTGAACCTTTAGTAGATTAAGTAATGTTAACAAGAAATTTTTTCTTAATATGCAATAAATAGGTTGTAGACCTGATGAAAACAGTTTAGTTAAAAGAATTCCATTAGCATCATTACAATGATAGAGAAAATAATGTGCAAAATAGAGTCACTGTCATGATCCTGACCTTGTGATACAAATTAAAATAAAGAAAAGTGTCATATTTCTCCGTGGTTCAACTTGGGTTCACCTAATAGAACTCTCACAAAAGCAAATGTTTTGTCACTTAGTCTGTTGCCAAGAACATTTTAGTGCATAATTAATGATAATCCACTCCTTAATATGTGTATATGAATGAACACAAAGTTGCTGCTGGTGCCACAGAGACAATATCATGTTCAGTGTGAAGAGAGCAGCACAATTTCTACTAAAATAATGAGCTGTGGAAAGGATAATGGAAGGTGTCAGAAGCACAATAAACATGATTAGAGTGGACGAGGAGAAAAAAAACAATATTTAGCACCACCAGGATTTTTCTCTTAAAATAACATGAGTCCTTGATGGATTTTTCATGACTCCTCTCACTGTGTTGTCTACAAATATCATGGAATATCAGCCTGTTGCCTACCTTACACCTCTCCCTTATATGCTGATCTCCTCTCTCTTTGACCCTCAAGATTTGGTGTTCTCTAGAGTAGTGCTTATTATTTTACTGTGTTTCCAATCACTGGAGAAATATGTTAATATGCAGATTCTGATTTAACAGATCTGGGGTGGATCTGGAGATTTTTCATTTCAAACTAGCTTCCAAAAGATGTCCTTTTTGCTGGTAGATGTGGACCACACTTGACTGGCAAGGCCCAGGGAACTATCCTTGAGCCTCTTCTCAGTAGACACAATCTTCCAGACCAGTAAATTCACTGCCACAAATTTAAGTATATCCTATATGTCCAAGATTTATTATTCTTTATTCTCAGTTTCATAACTTCTAATCTTCAAAATCATTAATTTAACATACTGTCATCTTAAAACTCAATCTTCCTGCTTTATGTCCCATCATATTAATGACCATTTCTCAGGTTGATTGAAATGGTCATATTATACCCATTTTGCAGATATGGCTTTGAAAGATAATATATCAAAATAATTCTGCTTGTGAGTAAGATAGCCAAGATTTGATCACATGTTAATGAATTTGAAAGTCGTGGCTGTGCAATCTGCATTCCCACCAGCAGTGCATGAGAATTGCATTTCCTCCTTGCCAACACTCATTGTTGCCTGTGGTTATATGTTCAGCCATTTTATATGTGTAGAGTGATTTCTTTCTCTGGTTTTAATGTCTATTTCGTGACTAATGAGGAGGGGATCTCTTCATATCTATTTGCCATTGGTACCCCTGAACAGAAGTGTCTGTTCAAATCTTTAATTATTTTTAAGATATTGGATTATTGGATTTTTTATTATTGACTTTGGAGAGTTTTTCTAGACATAAGTCCTTTATCAGATGTGTGTTTTACTAATATTTTTCTCTTAGTCTGTGTCTTGCTTTTTTATTTTTATGTTATTTTCAGAGAGCAGAAGTTTTTTAACTTCAATGAAGTCCTATTTATTCAGTTTTTCTTTTAAGTTTGCTCAATCTAAAGTTGCAATGATGATTTATTTTGTACATTTTGTTTTAGATTAGAGGTTTTTGAGTTTTAACCTTTACTTTTAGATCTAGAATTCATTTTTAGTTGTTTCATATCATGTGAAATGAGGATCTATGTTCATTTTTTTTGCCAGATGTACAATTGTCCTAATATGATTTATAAAAAGAAAATCATACTTTCTCCATGAAAATGTTGTGGTATCTTTGCAAATATCAATTGACTATCTATATTTACTTATCTGTTGTTGTTAATTACCACAAAACTTACTGGCTGCAAATATTAAACATTTATTACCTTACATTTTCTGTAGGTTAGGGATCCAGGAGCAGTTTTGCTAAGTAATCTGGCTCAGGCCTTCCACAAGGCTATAATCAAAATGTAGGTCAGGGCTTTAGTCAAGACTCAAACAAGGGAGGATCTGTTCTGAAACTCACTAACATAGCTTTTGGCAAGATTTCACTCTTCACTGGATATTGGCCAAGGTATCAGTTCTTTGCCAGGTGGGCCTCTCTACAGAGACAGATTTCTCCCTCCAGAATGGAAGATCCAGCTATAAGAGAACACCCAGGAAAGGAGCTACAGTCTTTTTGTAACTTAATCATGGAAGCGATATCTTATCACTTCTGTTTTGTGCTCTTAATTAGAAATGAGGCAATAGTATAGTCCATACTCAAGAGGAAGAAATTCCTAAGGGTGTGAATATCTGGGAAAAAAAAGCATTACAAGCTACTTACTACATATGAGTTTATTTTTCGACTCCCTCTTTGCTTCTATAGATCTATAGTACTATCCTTATCCCAATACCACATTATCTTAATTATTGTAGCTTTAGAATCAAAATTAAATTTAGGTAAAGTGTATTCGCCAACTTTTTTCACCCTGCCAGCTGTTTTCATTTTTCTAGATCCTTTGCTTTTTTATAAACATTTTAGAATCGACTAGTCAATATTTACAAAAACTGGTGAATTTTGCTCAGAATTGCATCAAAACTACATAAATTTGGGAAGATTGACATCTTAATATTAAGTCTTCCTGTATAAAAAAATCTATTACTGTCTTTTTGAATTTTTCTCAAAATATTTAGAAAATTTCAGTATTGAATCTTACACGGTTTTGTAGATATAGCCCTTAAGTATGTAATGTGTTCTAATACTATGTGAAATGGAATTCTGTATTTCAATTTTCAATTATTCATTGTTACTACATATAGATTCAGTTAATTTTTTTAAAAAAATTGACCTTGTAAATTGAGCCCTGATATATTCATCTATTCATTTTAGTAGCTCTTTTATAAATTCTGTAGGACCCTCTAGAATGATTATGATATCTGTGAGTGGAAAAAAAAGTTTGCAACTTTCTTTTGAATCCAAATTTTTTTCTCTTACTTTATTCATTGACTAGGATTTCCACTACAGTTTTGAATAGGAGTAGTCTAAGGAAGTATAATCATCTTATTTCTGATCTTTGGGAAATAATTCAGTTTTTAACTCTTAAATACGATTTTCTGTAGGTTAGTTATAGTTTTTTAATAGAAACCTTCTATCATATTGATGGAATTCTCTTCTAATTCTAATTCACTGAAAGTTCTTTATCTTAAATATTGAATGTTTAGAAATGACTTTCTTCATCTACTGAGATGATTCTGTGTTTTTTCTTTTTCAGTCAATTGACATTGATGGACATTGAATTGACTGAATTTTGAATGTTGAACTAACTTTGCATGCCTGGGTTAAACCTGAATAGTCATACATTTGACATATAATTTGGTGTGCAATGCGTTATATATATACATACACATATACACATATACACATATATATATATACTAACACATGTAATAATACGTGGGTATATATGATAACAAACATGTACAATAATACATATTACAAAGATATATGTAGATGTTTGAAAGGTATATATCATATACATAGGACAATATAATATATATGTAAAATTATGCATATATATTTGAGAGTAAGAGAGCAAGCCCTGGGTGTGAAAAGTCTTTTGTGCTAGTCTGGATAATCTGAGGTTAATATATCATGCCATGTAATGGCGTTAAAGTTTTAAAATTTAAGTAAGTAAATAAAGTATTAATATGATTATATGTCTTGATCACTACAGTTATGTAAGAAGAATAATCTGTTTATAGTGTAGAGAACATTTTAGACAAGAAATAACCTAAGATCAAGGATGGGCTTATTTAGAGGATTATGTCCAAAGTCCAGAGATGAGATAAGATGACTTGAACCATAGGATAAATAGAGAGTTGTGGGAATAAGCTTTAGTAAAAACAAACAACTCAAAGCAACTTGATTTGAAGCAAATTAAGTATAAAGTTCTCAAAAGTAGGCAAAAGGTCATGAATTGTTCTAAAAAAGTGTTGAGTATAGGTGATCAGGAGAGTAATGGTAAAATATTAACTTGATTTTTACTAGTTTAGAATACAACCAACTCACCAGCTTGGTAGAGGGTGGGGAGGTTGGGAGGCTAAATTATTGGCGAATTAAACAGAAAATGGAGATGGAGATTACAAAAAGGCATCTGAGCAGGTGGGAGCAGAGGAATTCTAAATACTGTGGGAGAAATACATTAGGGCCATAAGCAATCACAACCACAAATTATTAATCATAGTTTCGAAGTGTTGGAAGTCTATAGCAGTAGACTGATCAGTCTATAGTCAGAACTAAAAAGACTCTTTTTTCATAATAAAGTCAAGTAGTCAGGCAAGAAAGAAATCAAGCTCATCAAGGGAAGCAGGTATATATCCATGTATGTTATGAGTGAAAAAAATCACAGAATTTGACCCTTAGAAAGTGTCACTTTCAAGGAAGTAAGGAAATGGGAACTTTGATGTATATTTTATGAGTTAATTAAAGTGGTGTGGGTATTACGACAGTTCGTTGGCTGGCTTTATTTGCATACTAGCAACAACATTAATGGAGAAAATGCAGGGAAAGTTTTGCATATTACATACATATATATAGTATGTAATATATTAATGTATTATTTATATATTAACATTTATTAACATTAATTATTATTAATATTTTATATTGATGCAGATATTAATTATCATACATTAACATACACTGTGTTAATGTTACTTATTATCTATATTAATATATGAATAATAAAATTACTTTAAAAATAATTTCAACCCTAAAATTATTTTATCCAATTTTAAAATTACTATACCAAATTGTATACCAACTTATCCTTTGAAACAATTCTACAATTTCCCCCAAATTTCAACTTTTATCTTCCTTTTTTGCTTCCTTTTATTTTACTTTTTATTCCTTTTTTAACCCATTTGAAAGATATTTTACAGCCTTTTAGTGCTTTTCTGTCCCAAGTTCTTCCATTTTATCTCCCTGATTTCATGTGGAAATAATTTCTCTCAGATTATAAGTATGTATTATGTGTTCATTTGATGAATATATATCAAAGATCTACTACCAAATAGCACTAATACAGACAAAAAAGAAGACTGTTTTCATTAAGACTATATTCTTTTTTTTAGCAATTTGTTTATTAAGATTTTTATTTATTTATTCATGAGAGATACACAAAGAGAAGCAGAGACATAGACAGAGGGAAAAGTAGACTCCATTCAGGGAGCCCAATGCAGGACTCAGTCCCCAGGATCCTGGGATCACGCCCTGAGCTGAAGGCAGATGCTCAACCACTGAGCCATCCAGGTCTCCTGATTAAAATTATATTCTACCATATGAATAATATGTAAAAATATGTAATGAACAAAATTTAAGTGAAAAAATAGTACATTAGATAAAACCTTCTATGAAATGAAAGCAAAAGTGAAGTAGGGCCATTAAATAGGGTCATAAAGAGAGTGAAAGGTGGAAAGCAGATTATAATTTTAGGTAGGGTAGTCATGGTAGGACTCACTGATCATCAATTATTTCAGCAAACCACTTAAAGCTGTTCAGAGAGCAGTCATCCATTACTTAAGGGGCTGTCATTGAGCACCAAAGAGTAGCGGAACCAAGGACCTAAAGCTGACTTATGGCTACTGCTGAAGAATCAACAGGGTCACCAGTGGGGCTGGAACTGAGTGAGCAAAGAAAACATGGAAGGACATGAGTCACACAGTTATAGAGATTACATCTTATAGGGCCTAGTAAGCTACTGGCCCTTACTAGGGAATAAAATGTTAAATTATTAGAGTTTGGGCAGGGAAGTGATAGATTTAATACCAATTTTAAAAGAGTCATTTTGAATGCTATGTTGGAAAGAATCTATAAGGCAACAAGGAAAAAGTCAGGAAGATAAGTTAGAAGGTGGTCTCAGAGAGAAAATTCAGAACTTTCGGATAATCAGATTTGGTGTGTGAAAGAAATAGGGGAATTAAGAATGACTTCAAGTATTTGGCCTGAGAAAGGAGAATATGGGATTGTTATAAATCATATGAGAAAACTGTGAGTAAAGTAGATTGGAGGGGTAATACCAGGAGTCAGGTTTGTACATTTTGAATTTGAGATGCCTAATAGGCATCTAAATAAAGATGTTGATGAATAGTTAGATATAAGAGTCTGGAGTTCGTGAAAGACATCTGAACTAAAGATATAATATGACAGTTATTTGCATGTAGATGCTAGTTGAAAGAAACTGAATGAAACTTCCAAGAAAATGAAAGTGGCTAGAGGCAAGAATCAAGGACTGGGCCATGGGATACTCCAGCATCAAGATGTTCTGGAGCAGGAGGAGAATTGGCAAAGTGCATTAAGAGAAGCTCTTACTGAGGCTGGAGGAAAATCAAGTTTTGAATGTAGTTACTATGAGAGAAAAATTCACTGGGTTAAATGCTTCTGATGTCTAAAGAAGTTAATTGATAAATAACCATGAGATTTGGTATGGTGGGCATCATCTATGACTTAGAAGGCTACTCTGGAATAATGGTGGGGAAAAAAGGCTGAGTGGAATGAACTTAAGAGAAAAATGGATAAGAGAAATTAGAGAAGGATTATAGATGGTTCTTTTGGGAATTTTTGCTATGGAGTAGAGAAAGGAATCAGAAGGGAATACAGAGCCAGGAAAATCTTTTATTATTTTTTAATGGAAGATATAAGAGCATGTTTGTATGACTGAAGGGGAAAATAAAAATTGATGGAGCATATCAAAGGAGAAAATTCTGGGAGCAAGCAGACAAGAACTTCCAAGATTTAATGCAAAAGTGGAGGCAATGGCCTTCGACGCTCAAGGAGTCCATCTGTTTTAACTAGAAGGGATGCAAATATGTAAGTAGAAATTATGGTGTCTGGGGATATGGTAGTGGGACCTTGAGCAAGTTATCTTTTGCTGCTTATTTTTCTTAGTGAACTAGAAAGCAGAATCTTTGAGAGTAGAAATGGAGGAGGAGGTGTTAGAGGTTTAGAAAGAAAGAAGTTCCAGAATAATCACCTACGAAGATGGACTAGTGAATGAGTAAGTGAAGTGTTGTAGGACTGCTGTAGACCAGTATGGAGCCCCTAAAGTTCATGATCATGAATTTAAACTGCATTTAAACGCACAGATTAATGTGGTTGTGGTGCTTTTTTCCAGTTACATTCAGCATGGCTGCAGGTATAAAAATAGACTTAAGAATTAGAATTTTTCTAAAAAATATGCTGAAGGAAGAAAAGGGCAAGGAAGTCAGTGGCATATGGAAAATGAAAAGGAGGGAGGCATTTAGACCAATGATTTCATTCCTAGCAAAATCTAAAGGGGCAATAACTTTAGATTCTTTGCAGATCTGTAGTGAATTTCAACATACAGAATAATTTTGCTAGGAAAAATAGGCAAGTGGCAACAAAATCAAAGTAGGTAGGAGATGACAAAAAGGAAAGAAACAAGGAAAACAAGCCACAAAGTAGCTAAATCTAGATCAGTTCAGTAGCACTTGTGATCTTCTGAATGACAAACATCCCTCTGTTGTTCCTACTTGTTTTTAATTTTGCAGCCTCTCTGCAGCCGGAATACTATACTTTCCAGTGGTGTACTTTTACTTGAAATAGTCAACAACGTTTCTATCTCCCCCTATAGCACTATTACAGGCACCCATTTAAAAATGTGAAACAGGACTCTTCAGTAAAATATGCATGTGGACACAGGTTCAAAAGTTCAATCCCACCATGCTGCTAAAATTTAGACAGGAAGGTAGTAAAGTGCCATTCATCAGTCATTCAAATTGGGTATAGTTAATGGAATTATGACAAAAGCCAATGTTCTTTTCTTTTCAAGAGTGTTGCCGTGTTAAATTGTACAGCCTTGTTAATGATATTCTACTCTTGTCATTCAATTCAGGAAATGTTACAATAAGCATTAGAATATGATTATTGTATAATATAATAATTTTTTTTTTTTTTTGCTTCTAGCCCCGCGTCAAACCAGACGCCCATCCAACTTCAGTGCTATGACTATTTGTCACAAATCTCAATCTTTGATGTTCCAGGTGCTACTGAACTAGTTCAGGATACTTCATTTGTAATATTAATCCTATGGCTAGCTAAAACATTGAAGTTTGTAAATAAGACTGTATCTACTCATTTGAAACATGACCATTGTTTTCACTTAAAAACTGGGAAGAGAAGGCTTGGCAGGGAGCCACATCCTTTCCTGGCATTACTTAGATGACCTTTAATGTGCTTGATCAGGATATGAGTCACTGTTTCTGAGAATTGGAGTTCTTGCAGAGTGGTCACCTTGTTGGAAGGGAACTGACGATGTAATTCTTTAGTCACACCTATATGATCTCAGTGTCTGCCGTAAAATGGATAGAAAAAAATTAAACAAAAATAAAAGAATCCAATACTTCATACTTGAGGCAATAAATATTTCCTGTTCAAACAAAAGGAAGTGCTCTATCATGGAATATAAGATTTATTTTTGTTTTAGTTACCTTGTCCATAAAGAATAAAAAAAAGAACTTCAAGCTGTTAGTCTCCATTCCTGCTTTCTGAATGTCTTTCGTGGTGGTTATGAAGTTAGGTATACTTCTGCCTGCATTTGATTATGTAAGTGTTAGACTATAGGACCTTATCTGTCACTGTTGCTAGCAGAATAAAAGAAGAGGAAGGAATGAAATGGAGGAGTTGATGAATATTTAATAATGCTTTTAATCAGTCTCACCAAATAAACATTTCTCAGGCAGCTTTGCAAATGAGATTTCCCTATCGTAGGAGCTTGCAGATATATTTTTTCTTTTCCCCAGTGAAAATCTTGGGAGTCTGGTTGGACTGGTAAATGATTTTATAATCATTAATGAATTTTAATGACTGACAACTTAAAGTAAACAAAAATAATATTGAAATGCGTTTTCTTGATGAAGTTGCTATCAAAATGTACATTGCATATTTTCCTAAAGTATTCACTTATTAAAGGCATAATCTTTTACATTTGATGTTTAGTTTATATGATTCCTTATATATTCCATAATCACGTTAATTGGCACAGTTAATAGTGCAAATCAAAAGCAGCAGAGAAATGCCAGCTATAGAATACAAGCTATAGGGATCCTTTCAGATCATTATCAGATCAGGAATGTTAATGAGCCTGCTGTGACCAGAGATGGCCAGAAATCATCTCTAGACTTTCTAAGATGATACGACTTCTAAAAGCTTCAGCGATACCTCTTTTAGTAAATGTAAACAAGAATGAGCCGGGTATGCCATAGCTGGGAAAACAATCAATAAGGAGAAAAAATAATAATATTGTATAAAGTATTGTTGAAGAGCAAGGAATCATGTTATATTTAGCCAACAACACATATCCAGAACTAACTGGATATTTTGTGGTCTGATCCACTGCCTTCAGGATCACTAGGGGTGTCCTAATTGGATCTAGAGAAGTCAAAGGAAATTTTTATAGACATCCATTAGCTCTTATCGTGACCAATTTTAATCCCTTATAATTCTTGCACTCCTCTGTAAGTAGCTTTCCAATTTGAGAGCAAAGATTTTTTCAAAATGCAGTGGATTGGATCCCTTAAGGGGATGAAATGAAAAACTGATTTCAATATTGTTTTGCTATATAGTAGTATGTATGTAAGTGTTTAATTGCCAAAAGACTCTTTTCACGTTTATTTTTATGGCAACTGATATTATATGGAGGGAATGGGAATGAGTTCTATACTTAGAGAAACAGTAGAAGAAATATCACTTCTACATTTGGGCCACCATGGACTCCCTTCACAAAAACTCTTACTTACCTATGCCTTTATCTGACTTAAAAAAAAAAAATCAGGTGCTGGTGGTGGAGGTGGTTGAGGAGGTGGTATCTACAACATTTACAAATCAAATATCATTTACTAAAAACAAATCTGTCTCAATAGATATTTTAAAACATGGTAACTACAACTGTTCCAAAAGCCAAGTGTTTAAATCCAAATTCTACCACAAAGGAGTGTAGACCACATTTTGGGCTTAGTACTTTGACCTGAGTCATGCTTAACACTAGCTTCTAGTTCACTATAATGGATTGGAAATATTTCTCTGAGGCACTATGTAAGCCAGATTGGTAAAGACAGGCAGGGATAAATCTATTGGAGAATAATTCTAAATCTTTTCCAGTACCTGTGTTCCTCCTAAATCTCCTGCAATTCTTCTCAATCTTCCAGATTCATTTTCCAGAAGTTTTCAGATGACTTTTGATTGGAAGGCTTTAAAAAAAGCCTGGATTTTCATCAGAAAATTACATTTACAGTTCTACTCTGAAAGTGTTTATTTATAGAATTACCCATGAGTTCATCTCCTAGGTTAGTTCCACCTTTCACCTCAATCAAGGAAAAGTCATCTTTTATGGCATAATCCAAAATCCATATACCCCAGAGAGGTGCTGCTCAGTCATTGTGTACCGTTAAGAGGGATCTAAAATTTTATCTTTTCAACAGCTAAGAATTTGAAAGATAGACAAGTTTTGCCTTCATCCTATAACTAACATTTTTTTAAAGCCACTCTAACAGAGATTGAAAAGAGGCAAGGATTTTTCTCTCACTTTTAAAAATGCTCTCTGTACAATCCAATTTATTTAAATGTCTCTTGGCAAACTCAAAACAAAGAGGGAGACAGAAAAAGTTCTGGTTCAAAGAGGGCAACACCTAAGTACAGTTACTGTAAAAAAGATTTGTTCCTAAATAAAAGACTTAATAAAAGTATGAATTAATGGATATAGGAAGACAGACTTTAAAACTTCTAGCCTTTTCTTTTGATTATTTTTAAATGAGTAGTTTGTTATAAAGTAAAACTTAATTTTATTGATTAAAAACTGGCACTGGAGAGCTTTTTTTTTTAAAGAAAAATAGACTGTTTTTAGAGCAGTTTAAGGTTCAGAGAAAAATCAAGTGGAAAGTGCAGAGATTTCTATATACCCTCCATCGACCCTGCAACATATGGACAGCCTATATTAATGTCAAAACCTTCCACCAGAGTGAATATTTCCTACAATCAATGGGCATATCTCCATATAACACTATCACCCAGGTCCACAGCTTACATTAGAGTGCATGTTTGATGTCATACATTTCTATGAGTTTTGAAAAATGTATAATGATGTGTACCCACCATTTCAGAATAATACAGAGTAGGTTCACTGCCCTAAAAATTCTCTCTGCTTTGTCCAATCACTACCCCTCCCTGACATCTAATCACTGGCACTGCTAATCTTTGATAGTTTACAATTATCTCCGGAGCACCCTGATAGTCTGAAATCACTTCCATGCATGGGGGTACAGGGAAAGTGTGAAGAAAGAGGCAGGCCAGTCCAGCCTGGTAAGGTGGCAGTTTTAATAAGCAAAGGAACTTACATATAAGGCTTGTCTTGGGCAGCAGCAAGATGAATGGATCACTGCACCAACCTGCCAGATATTAATAGGGTTCAGTCACATATACCATCTAAGTGTTCTCAATACCACATCAGTATCTCAAGGTTATGTCCTTGGAGCAGCCTCTCAGCATTGGAAAGTCCAGCAGAACTGGCATTTCAAAGACAGAGGATGGGATGAGGAGCTTCTAATTGCTTGGGCCTAGCTACCTGAGAGTCAACTGGTGATCATGTCTTTTCAATGACCTTCCCCAACATGATTTTACTGTCTCTGACATTGTGCCTTTTCCAGGATGTGTCACATAGTTGGAATCATAAAATATTTGCATTTTCAAATTGACCTCTTTCACTTAGTAATATGTATTCAGGTTTCTTCTGTATCTTTTTGTGGCTTGATATAGCTCATTCCTTTTTTAGCACTGAATAATATTCCATTGTCTGGATGTACCTCAATTATATACATGCTTACCTGCTTAAGGACGTCATGGTTGCCTCCCGTTTTAGCAATAACAAATAAAGCTGCTATAAACATCTATATGCAGGTTTTTGTGTGGACATAAGTTTTCAACTTCTTTGGGTAAATGCTGAGGAGCACAATTCATGCTTTTTTCAAAAAGCACAATATCATGCTTTTTCTTTTTTCTTTTTTTCTTTTCTTTTTTTTTTTCTTTTTGATCTAACCTTCCTCTATTTCAGTTTGCAAGGATCGAATTGGGTCTATTCTCTGCTCCAAGCTTTGTGCAAAGTGCTTTGGATGGCACGTGCACGTCTCTTTTGTGGTCATCTGCCCTGGGGAATGGTCGGTTAAGGCTAGCTAGGTGAGATTTGATTTTTTTTTTTTTAATTTATGATAGTCACAGAGAGAGAGAGAGAGAGAGAGAGAGAGGCAGAGACAGAGGGAGAAGCAGGCTCCATGCATCGGGAGCCTGAGGCGGGACTCGATCCCGGGTCTCCAGGATCGTGCCTGGGCCAAAGGCAGGCGCCAAACTGCTGCACCACCCAGGGATCCCCCACCTTTTTTTTTTTTTTTTTAGACAGGGTATATAAATCCTCAGGTCCAATTTCCCTTCACAATCCCTAAAAGAAAAATACGGATGCTATTCCTTCATAATTCATATTATATTCATATTTATATTACTTTTATTTTCAGTCATGATTAAAGTCACCAAATACATTAAAAATAAACAGCCATTTTTTGAGGATGCTTTTTATATGGACTTTGTACAAGGTAATAAGATGGGTCTCAAACAGACCCGTTCTGACAATAAAAATAAACATTAAAATGGTGATGTCAGGGGCACCTGGGTGGCTCAGTTGGTTGAACGTCTGCCTGCCTTTGGCTCAGGCCATGATCTCAGGGTCCTGGGATCAAGCCCTGCTTCGGCTCCCTGCTCAGAGGGGAGCCTGCTTCTCCTCTCCCTCTGCTGCTTTGCCAGCTTACGTGCTTGCGCTCTCTCTCTCTCTCTCTCTCTCTAATAAATAAATAAAATCTTGGGGGAAAAATGGTGAACTCAGAAAAGATGTATAAGGTGCAGAACTCTGGCCAACTCAGCTACCAAACCACATCACTAAACGAAGCACACGATTCAGTCTGTCATATAAACACAAAGGAAGTGATGCGGAAACGAGACGCCTGCTGCCTTTGGATCTGAGGCTCATAAGCAACACAACCCGGGGTCTGCGGGAGCGACGCTGGAGCGGCCGGCGGGGGCTGCGCAGCTCTGCACGTGGGTGGGAAGCATGCCTGCATCCGCGAGCAAAGGAAACTAGCTCCTCGGGGCTCATCGAAGTATAAAAGTTTATAATTTTACAGCAGTTGAAATACTGACACCAATATTAAAATAAAAGCAAGTTTTACATAACAATCAAAAATACAAAAGCCAGAAGCCAGAGACCCTGTATGAAAAACCAGGCAGCTCAGCGGGTCGCGGACTGCGGTGCCAGTGGCGGAAATGGCCCATGGCACCCACCCACCCTCCCAGGTGACTAGTAATTGGACAGAGCAACGTTAGATTTGCAAAAATGTTGTAAACAAGTTCTTGCCAAACCAATCCCTTCCTTCTTACGCTGCCGCGCGGTTGCCACTTAGGAAGGTACGAACTTCTTGGCTTGTGCTCGAACCCTCTTCTCGTACTCCACTCCGTTTTGGCAGTAAATCGCGTAGGCCTCTGCTTGAGCTGGGTCCTGGATATTTGGTTCATTTAGAAGTTCCTGTATTCCTAACAAGATCTGCTTAATCGTGATGGCTGGCCTCCAGTCCTTGTCCTCCTCGAGGATCATACGGTAAGATCAGATCTAATTTTGTAAGACGTTTCCAAAATGTCTTCCTTAGTGGCTGTATTATTTTACATTCCCATCAGCAATGAATGAAAATTTCTGTTGCTCCATATCTACATTAGCATTTGATATTGTTAATGCTTTATATTTTGGCCATTCTAATAGGTGCGTAGTAGTAGATCATTGTTTAAATACATGTAATGTGGAAAATGTTTTCATATGTTTATTTGCCATCTGTATACCTTCTTTGGTAGGTGTCTATTCAGGTCTGACACATTTTTAAGTCAGGTTGGTTGTTTTCTTATTGTTGAATTTTAAGGGCCATTTGTATATTTTGCACAACAGTCCTTTATCAGAAATGTGCTTTACAAATGTTTTTCCCAATCTGTGGCTTGTCTTCTTATTCCATTGATAGTGCATATCCCAAAGTAGAAGTTTTAAATCTAATTAGGTCAGGCTTATCAGTTCCTTCTTTCACGGATCATTCCTTTAGTACTGTATCTAAAATCATCACCAAACTTGAGGTTATTGAGGTTTTCTCCTGTTTTAGGAATTTTGTAGTTTTACATTTTACAATAGGTCTATGATCCAACTTGAGTTTAATTTTTGTAAAAGGTATAGGTCTATTTTTAGACTCATTTTTTTACATGTGGATTTCTCATTGTTCCAGCACCATTGTTCAAAAGACTGTCTTTGCTCAGACTGTCATTGTACTGCCTTTGCTCCTTTGTAAAGTTGACTGTACTTATGTGGGTCTATTACTGGGCTCTTCATGCAGTGCCATTAATCTATTTGTCTGTTCTTTCATTTGATAAAACACTGTCTTAATTACTGAAGGCTTATAGTAAGTTTGGAAGTTAGGTAGTATCAGTCTTCTGGCTTAGTTCTTGTCCTTCAATGTTGTATTGTCCATTCTGGGTTTTTATCTGCCCATAAAATTTAGAATTAGTTTGTTGATTTCCACCAAATAACTTTCCGGGATTTTAATTGGAATTGTTAAATCTGTAGATCAAGTTAGAAAGAACTGGCATCTTGCCAGTAGTCAATCTTCATGAACATGGAATTTTGCTCCATTGTTTAGTTACTTCGATTTCTTTCATCAGAATTCTGTAGTTTTCCATAAATAGGTCTTGTACAGATTCTGTTAGATTTATACCTAAATATTTTATTTTGAGGGTTGCTAATATAAATGGTATTGTGTTTTCAATTTCAAATCTCACTTGTTCATTGCTGGTATAGAAGAAAGAAAATGACTTTTGTATCCTACAATCTTGCTATTATAACTCTTTACTAACAGGTCTTTTCTTAATTGTTCCAGATTTTCTACATAGAGATCATATCACCTATAAAAATACACAGTTTTATTTCAGCCTTTTTCAATTGGTATACCTTTTATTTCCTTTTCTCTTCTTATTGTATCAACTAGTACTTCCAGTCCTGATATTGAAAAGGAGTTTTGAGAAAGAACATCCTTGTCCTATTTCTGATCTTAATGGGAAAGCTTTGAATTTCTCACCACTAAGTATTTTGTTAGCTGTAGGTTTTTTGTTTTGTTTTGTTTTTTAGCTGTAGGTTTCTTGTAGATATTATCAAATTGAAAAAGCTTCCCTCTGTTTCTAGTTCGCTGAAAGTTTTTATCATGAATGCATATTGCACTTTGTCAAATTCTTTTTCTGTATCTGTTGATCTTATCATGTGATTTTTCTTCTTTAGCTTGTTTTCTTTTAAAGAATTTATTTATTTATTTATTTATTTATTTATTTATTTATTTATTTATTTATTTATCTATCTATCTATCTATCTATCTATCTATTTATTTGACAAGAGAGAGAGAGAGAGTGAGAGCACAAGCAAGAGGAGCAGGAGGGGAAGAAGCAGGATCCCTGCCAATCAGAGAGCTGATGCGGGCTTTATCCCAGGACTCTGGGATCACCTGAGCCTAAGGCAAACGTTTAACCAACTGAGACACCCTCTTCTTTAGCTTGTTGATGTGATGGAATACATGAATTGATTGTTGAATGTTGATTCAGGCTTGCATGCCTGGGATAAATCCAACTTGGTTGTGGTATATAATTCTCATTATACATTACTGAATTTGATTTGTCAATATTTTGTGAGGGGTTTGTATCTGTGCTCACAAATAATACAGTTTGTAGTTTTCTTTTCTTGTAATGTCATTCTCTAATTCTGTCATTAGAGTAATGCTAGCCTCATAGAATGAATTAAAAGTATTCTCTTTGTTTTTTCTTCTGGAAGAGATTGTAGGGAATCAGTATAATTTCTTCTTTAATATCTTTGTAGAATTCACTAGTGGACCCATCTGGGCCTCATGATTTCTATTTGGGAAGGCTATTGATTATTGATTCAATTTCTTTAACTAATTTAGGCCTGTTCACTTTGTTATTTCTTCCTGTGTGGGTTTTGGCAGATTGTGTCTTTCAAAGAATGGGTCTAATTTCATTTTGGTTTTCGAATTTGAACATAGAGTTGTTCATAATACTCCTTTATTATTCTTTTAATATAATAGGATCAATAGTCATAGCTCCCTTTCCTTTCTGATACTTGTAATTTGTTTCTTCTCTTTTTTCCTGGTTATCCTGGCTAGAGGTTATCCAAAATTAAATTATTGATTTTACCAACTTTTGGTTTTATTGATTTTTTTTCCATTGATTTCTTCTTTTCAATTTTATTAATTTATTCTAATTTTTATTTTTCTTTTATTATTCTTATTTGAGAATTAATTTGCTCTTCTTTTTTTAGTTTCCTAAATTGGAAGCTTAGTGTTGATTTTAGATCTTACTACTTTTCTAATATATGCATTCAATGCTATGACTTTCCCTTTAATTTCTGTTTTCACTGCATCTGACAAATTTTGATAGGTTGTATTTTCATGTTCATTTGGTTCTAAATATTTAGTAATTTATCTTGATCTTCTTTGATCCCTGTGTTATTTAGAAGTGATAGAAAGGTGTTAAAGTCTCCAGCCATGATAGTGAATTCATTTATTTCTCCTTAAAATTCTGTCAGTTTGGGATCCCTGGGTGGCGCAGCGGTTTGGCACCTGCCTTTGGCCCAGGGCGTGATCCTGGAGACCCAGGATCGAATCCCAAGTCGGGCTCCTGGTGCATGGAGCCTGCTTCTCCCTCTGCCTGTGTCTCTGCCTCTCTCTCTCTCTCTCTCTCTCTCTCTCTCTCTGTGACTATCATAAATAAATAAAATATTAAAAAAAATTCTGTCAGTTTTTGTCTCACGCATTTTGAAGCTCTCACATATTTTGAGACATAAATGTTTAAGATTATTATGTCTTTACTGTTGACCCCCTGTTATCATTATTTAATGCTCCTCTTTATCTCTGATAACTTTTATTTTTGCTCTAAAATCTTTGTTCGGTCTGAAGGTAATGTACTATACCTGCGTTCTTTTGATTAGTGGTAAAATTAGCATATCTCCATTCATTTACTTAAAATAGATATGTTTCTACATTTAAAGTGGTTTTCCAGGGGAGCACTTGATGGGATGAGCACTGGGTGATATGCTATATATTGGCAAATTGAACTCCAATAATAAATAAATAAATAAATAAATAAATAAATAAATAAATAAATAGGTTTCCTATAGAAAATATATCATTGGATCTAGTTTTTAGATCCATTCTGAATATTTTGTCCTTCATTAGTGTATTTAGACCATTGAACTTTAGAGTGGTAGTAGATATAGTTGGAATAATATCTACATATTTTTTTACTATTTTTATTTGTTGCCCTTGTTCTTTCCTCCTATTTTTGTCTTCTTTTTCTGTTTCGTGCTTTTAAATAAACATTTGAAATGATTAAATTTTCTCTCCTTTTCAGACAATCTGTTGTACCTTTTTAAAAACTTTTTTTGGTGGTTCACTTACAGTTTGTAGCATACCTTTACAAATAATCCACATTCACTCTCGAATAATACTATATCATATGTAGTATGTATGTGTTGTGTATACATACACACACACACACACACGGTTAACCCTTGGACAACATAGGTTTGAACACAGGAGGCTGCTTATACTTGGACTTTTTACAGTACAGTACTGTAAATGTTTTTTTCTCTTACTTAGGTATTTTTAAATAGTATTTTCTTCTCTCTAGCCTATTTACTGTAAGAATACAGTATATAACACTTGTCACATGCAAAATGCATGTTAAATAACTTTTTGTTATTGGTAAGTCTTCTAGTCAATAATAAGTTATTAGTTAAGTTTTTGAGGAGTCAAAAGTTATACATGGAATTTTGAATGTATAGAGGTTGGTACCTCTAACCCTTGAGTTGGTTAATGGTCAATATACACAGTATATTTAGCTATATACATGCACACATGGATGCAATATGTGTGCTTAATAAACACATTGTTGCTTTTGTTAAACAAAATTTATCTGTTAAAACAATTAAGGACTTTAGAAATAAGTGCTTTTATTTTACTTTCATTTATTCCTTCTCTGATGCTCTTCCTTTCTTTACATTCTTTTTTTTTTAAGTTTCTGATGTATAAGTTATAGTTTTCCTTCTCTCTGAAGAACTGTTTTTTTTTTTTTTACATTTCTTGAAAGGCAGATCTATTGGCAATAATTTTCTCAATTTTCGTTTGTCTTAGAAAATATTTATCCTTCACTTTTGAAAGATAATTTCCTAGAGTACAGAATTGTAGGTTGGTGGGATTGTCTTTTCTCTCTACACTTTAGATATTTCATTCTAATTGCTTGCATAGTTTCTGAGGTGAAGCCACATACAGTTCTTATCTTAGCTTCTCTATAGGTAAGGTGGCTTAGTCTTCTGCTTCTTTCAAGTATTTTTTAATTTTTGAGTTCCTGGAGTTTATTATTATGTGTCTATGTGAAGTTTCTTCGGCATTTATCCTCTTGATGTTCTATGAGCTTCCCATTTCTATAGTTCAGTGTCTAACATTTAATCTGGGGGAAAATCTCAGTAATTATTGCCTCAGATATTTCTTCTGTTCCTTTTCTCTTTATTCTCCATGTTGGATTCTCAATATGTGCATGTTACATATTTTAAGGTTGTTCTACAGTCCTTGGATATTCTGTTCTTTTTTCATTCCTTTTTCTCCTTACTTTTCAGTCTTGGATGTCTCTATCGAAATATCCTTAAGACTCCTAACTCTGGAAAACGAACTAGGGGTGGGGGAAGGGGAGGTGGGTGGGGTGTGGAGGTGACTGGGTGACGGGCACTGAGAGGGGCACTTGATGGGATGAGCACTGGGTGTTATTCTATATGTTGGCAAATTGAATACCAATAAAAATAAATTTATAAAAAAAGAAATATCCTTAAGATTAGAGATTCTTTTTTCTCCATGTATAGTCTACAATGGAGCTCATCAAAGTTATTCTTCATTTCTGTTATAGTGTATTTTTATCTCTAACATTTCTTTTTAAATTCTTTTTTATAATTTCCATCTTTCTGCTTACATTGCCTATCTATTCTTGCATGCTTTCTACTTTATCCATTAAGATCTCTAAACATATTAATCATACCTGTTTTAATTTCCAATCTGTGTCTTATACCCCTGCCATATCTGAGTCATTTATGATGTTTGATCTGTCTTTTCAAACTACATGGATTTTTTGCCTTCTATTATGCCTTAATGTAAAGGAACTTCAATAAACAGACCTTTAGTAATGTGTTGGTAAAATGTTCCACAGTTCTATGATTAGTGAGCCTATGTCTCTGGCCTGCGAACTTCATAAGTGCTTCTCAGTTTTCCTGTACCATTAGGTGAAACAGGTTGGCTAAAATGGGCTGGAGCTGGGCATTTCCCTTTGCCCAGGTTGATTAGGCTCTGGGGAAAAAAATCCCAATAATTTGTGATCTTAGGAAACAGGTTTTTATTTATTTTATTTATTTTATTTTATTTTATTTTATTTTATTTTATTTTATTTTATTATTTTATTTTATTTTATTTTATTTTATTTTATTTTATTTTATTTTATTTTATTTTATTTTTGTTTTGAGAGTGGGCCTTGTGAAGAACAGAATACTCTGACATATTTCAAAATGATTCATTTACCTTCCCCATGCCAGAAAGTAAAGAGGAGTTTTCTCTAATATTTACTATAAGGACCTATAGACTTCCTAGAGGTAAAACTCAGAAAGTTGGGGGGCTTTCTTAGGACTAGATCCCCTTGGAGTTTTGAACTCTCAGGCTTATTCACACTGAGTTTACAGCAATTTGTCAATTTAAAGTTTAGGTTTTCCTGTCCTGGTACTGTGTTCTGCAGAGGTTTTTGCTCTAATAGGTTGTGATTCATCTCTGTCTCTCCAATTTTGGGAGACTGATTTTTCAGTTTGATCAACTTTGTATTTGTTGTTTGGATAGAGAGATAATTTTAGTCCATGGCAAACTGGAAAGTAGAATCCCCAACTAACTTTTTAAAATCTGATTTTGCTGCTTCTTAAAATGGTATTAAAAACTAGGAGTGTTAAAAAAAAACTAGGAGTGTTATGGAAATATTAAATATAAGTGATAAGTTCCCCTTTTATTCTACAACTCCCTTGTAGGAGTAGTCCTTCACAAATGCATCAGTCCTTTTCATGTATGGGTTTCATTTTTTAACTTTCTCTTTAAAAGGTTATTTAAGATCAATGAGGGCAGCTAGGTGATGATGGATAGTAAGAGGCTTGGATGAGTACACTGATAAATCCTCACTCTAACTTTGGAGCTAATTCTTTTTGTGTAGGAGGGAGAATTACTTGTATGAAAATTTCTACTTACAGGGTAACACTTTTTTCCATTCTCTTATCATTTATTAAAATATCTAGTGCTTCATTGGTTAATTCCATAAATCTTCCTGAATTTATACACATTTTGGAGTATCGCTCAAATATTGTCAATGGACCATGATTTAGTCTAATATTCTTTAATCTAATGAGGTTTATATGCCTTGTGAAGATACGCTCTACTAATGGCACTCAGAAAGTGAAAGATGTTGTATATTTGAGTAGTTCCTTACTTAGCACAGACTTTCAGGATAAACCATTTCTCTGGGAGAGGCTTTGGCTTCACAGATAAGAGCACATTTTCAGGAAGCAGACCTTAACTATATAATGTCTCAGTTTCTTCAAGTTTTCTCAACCCTATGATGACTCAGTTTCCTCAGCAGGACTTGTAAAGAAAGCACTTATGATAATGACATAAAATATTATTTGTAAAATGTTTGAAACAGTGTCAGGCATGTGACAGGTGCTTAATGGATATTAATTATCAATAACCATGAAAGTAATATGGTTATAGCCAGATGGGTAAGAAATCAGTGGCAAAACACTATGGATTAAACTGATATTTTGGGCCTAGAAGGATAGAGCTCTTAGATATTGATTTATTCAGCAAATATTTATTATGTGTCAGACACTGTATTTCATGCTGAGGTTATAAATAACTGTGATATAATTTGATTGTTTTAAAAGAGACACAGAAAATCTACTCTGGAAGCACTGTGCAGGGATTAATTAATTTTGTCTAGGAGAGTCACAGACGACTACACAGAGGAAAAAGGCATTGGAATTAGGTCTCTAGAGATGTACAGGAATTAGCTAAGGAAAGAATAAACCAAAGATAAAAAGAGACTTTCCAAGGAGATAGCACAGTGTGAACAAGAGAATGAGGCATGAAAGTACCTGGAGTGTTAAGGATATAATGGATAGGTAGTTTTCCCTGAATGGTTGGCAGAGTATACAAGGGGAATGGTAAGCAATGAGTCTGGAAAAATCAGTTGAGAATGCATTTGGAAGGACTTTCAATGTTTTGCAAAAGAGTTTAAGTTATATTAAGGACAGTAAGAAGCTAATTGAGAGTCCCACATGAATTGTTCTGCTCAATCACTCATTAATGTATTCATTCCTTCAAGGAGTACTTATTGAATGGTTACTAAGTGCCTGACCCATTCTAGGCACTGGGAATTGAGCAATAAGCAAAAGACAAAATGCTTTTCCCATATAGTCCTCACACGTAGTGTGAAGTAGCAGACAATGAGCAAAGATAAAATAAAATAAAATATACAGTTCTCAAGGGCAATAAATGCTAATGTGAAAAATAAATCCAGAGAAATAAGCAATGTTGAAGGGAAACCTGTCATTTTAGATATGATGGCCAAAGTAGGTGTTGGTTAAAAGATAACATGTGAGCCAAACCTGAAAAAAAAGAAGGAAATGACCCATATGGATATCTAGAGAGAACAGCAAGTAGGAAGGCCTTGAGGTAGAAGTGTGCCTGATATGTTCAGGGTGAAGCAAGGCCAGTATTGCTGGAGCAGAGTAATCAAGGGAGAAAGAAGTAAAAAATAAGATAGAAAGATGATAGAAGAGTGAGGTAAGAAAGGCAGATTATCAAGGACCTTGTGGGCTATTTTTAGAATTACATTTTAGTCTGAGCAGAGAATGATGTGATCTGACTTCTATTTTAAAAGGATCACTCTTGACTGCTATGCAGAGAATAAGCAGGAGTGTGGGGGAGGTGAAGGACAGAATTAGGGAGGATAGTCAGGAGATAGCTGAACAATCAGACAAGAAAGGATAATGGCTTGGGTGGTAGTGGTGGAAAAGGGGACAAAAGAAAGCGATCTGGAAATATTTTAGAATAAGAGCCAATGGGGTTTCATGATGGGTTGATTTGACTATGAGGCAGTAGAAAAAAGTATGCCTGTTGGCTTTAAAGTTTTTAGCCACTCTGATCTTACTTCATCTCTTCATTTCTGTCTTCTTACCTACATGTGGACTTGATCAGCTTATTTTCCTGCTTTAAGTTTCTATCACTGCCTTTTCTAATCCTGTTCATCTGAGATTGTCTCTGGGAAGGACAAAGGCTTCCTGGCTCATCACAGCCTTAAAGACAACTTTGGAATTTCACTGCAAATCAGTATGTGGAAAGAAGCTATGTATAATATGATTTTTTTAAAATAATACTAATGCAAATAAAAATATACGTGGTTTATAAATTACCCACAATAATACCTGTTATACTGTACTTCATTTCTTCTAAGAGGTCAAATAAAATCTTGTTAGGAATTCTGTACTATTTTTCCCTTGAAGGGAGGTTCTGCATTCTCTCTCCTTGGTGAAAGTCATATAATCTATTTCAAGAAGATAGTTTTTCTCCCCTATAAGGATACAATTAATAGGTACTCCTCTGTCTACTAAGGAACACATCCATCTCTGTAGACTTCAAGTGGGTAGCAGCTAAGAGCAAATCCAAATTTTATGGCTCCTGAAGTTTATAACTTTGGGAGACCCTCTTTAGGAAAATTACTTCATAATTTTATATATATAAAATTTTAGTGCTCCTCCCAGAACCTTGGAAGATAACTGTATAAATGAGGGTCTAAACTAAGCTTCATTAGCACCAGAGTAAGCCTGACTTTAGTGTTACCCTTTCACCAGCTCCCCAGTTCACCCAGGATTAATCTTAGTCTGATGACTTTTTCATAAGATCCATGAGTTTCCGGCTGGAAGAGTGCTCTGATCTCAGCTGGTCTATGATTTAGAAAGAAAATTGTTAAAAAAAAAAAAAAGAAGGAAAAAGGAAAGAAAGAAAATTGTTATGTAGTATAGGGGTATTTTGGTACTATAGGTTATAAATCAAGATGATTCTTCAAAATTGCTTCACTATCATTTTCCCATTCCTTAAAAGGCATCCTTTGATATGGAATTATTTTTAGAGCTTTATCTTTCCATGCAATGAAAATTATTTTCATATACTCTCTTCAAATGAAAACTGACATGCTGTTCAATTTGGGCATGCTTTCCAACTCTTAAAATTTCCAATCTTTAAACTTATTAAATAGCCATATATGTAATAAGTATCCTAAAAATGAAAACACTACTGAGAAATTACATCTTACTGTCTGTGGCCTCTCCATCTCTTTTGTTTTCTGTTCCTTTCACAAAAAACAGTTACACATACTACAACACAGGAAATCATATGGGGCAAATTAGTATCCCTAAAGCACCAGATAATTTCTCGCCTCCTATGAAGTGGTGACTCGGGGGTGGCTGCAGACTTTTGTGGTTTCCATCAAGAAATGCTGCTGAGGCCCTTCATCTGTATGCACCACTAAAAAATATTTTTAACATTGATTTTCCTCTGGCATTGATTTACCACCTGACGCCATCAATAATGAGGTTTGTCGGCTGATTTCTTAGGCTGTCTGGGATTTTTTTTAAAAAATTATTTCTTTCTGCCTTTTTTTTTTTTTTTCTTTCTTTTTTTTCTCTTGCTGGCAGAAGAGTTGCTGGTAGCAAGTAGTGAGGCAGGAAGAAAGGCTGATAATTTGAACTTGGAAATTTGCAACCAACCCATCAACTCCACTGAGCCATTTCTCCCAGCTCCCTTTCCCCTCCCTCTTATTACCTATCATTTTATTACTTGATGGGAAGTCTTCCATCGGGTTGGCCTTCTGAGTATTGCTATTTTTCAGTTTGGTATGCATTGGAATGCAAATTAAATGGGACAATTATCTGTGGTAAAGTGTTTTCTTGATGCTTGGAAGAATGCTTTTTCTTTTGCTTCCCTTAAAAATTTGAAGGCATCTAAAAAGCTGATTCAACTCAAGTACTTAGTGAGAAACCAATTCTGTAAACTATGCCACTTTCATTTATTGAAGTTAGCCCATGTTTGGGCCTAAAGGGAGAATTTTCTGAAACACATGTCTATTTCACTGTGGCAGAATGCTTTCCTTTACAAAGCAGTAATATGGTGAAAAAAGTAGAAAGTAGATAGTCAGCATTCCCACATCCCTTGTAAAATAAAATGAAAATGCAGATACCCTTCTGTCAAGGTCCTGATCCTGGACAAAATTATATACCAAAATTTGACAAAGCACGTTCTGGGAGATATATCTTCATTATTATGCATAACTTAACTAAATATTGATCACTCTGAGTGAAACAGATGGAAACAGCCATTTTTCTGGATCCCAGATATTGAATTATGAGAGGTCAGGGGAAAAATTCTCACTGACAGGTCAAGACAAAATAATTTAAAAAACAAGGTAAGAAAATATATGATTTTATGAACGAGGTAGCTATTTAAAAACATTTTTTGTCTCCATACAATTTTAAAGACTTCAACCATAATAGATGACTTTTACTGAAAACATAGATTTGACATGAAGAATTCCCAGTATTTCACTTTTCTGTTAAGAATGAATGTAACAATCTATTTCAATTAATTATATGTATTTATATAAAAAGATTTTTTACACATTCATTTTTTTCTTTTAACTAGTTATTAATTTAACAACTTAACATTTGTTTGGACTATGTACTTTCATACGTTTCATATTTAGCATACATTTGAATCATCTGTGGGAAAGATGATCACTGGAACTGCATGACACACAATCTGGACAACTGTGTAACCATGTCCTAAGGCCTTGATATACTCAGAAGCAGGATTGATAGGTCATTGGGTTTTAAATACTTGATTTCACTAAAGACTGCTAGATTGTTCTTGAAACCAGCATCTGTCCTCCTACCAACACTTAATATTACCCTATTTTCTAGTTTAGGGCAGCATTTAATGCTATCTTTCTGGCGTTTGTCATTCATGTGAACTGTGTCATGTGGTCCTCTACTTATTTGAAGTTACTGGCTTAGTCTGGTACTAGATCTTAAATACCTTTTATCTTCCCAGGGTTTCTCACAGTCTTAAATTAGGTTCCAGGACCTACCACCATCCCTGTTCCTTCTGAGTCTTCTTCTGGGTTTAGGGGAGGAAAATTAATCTAATGAGCTAATTTTAGATCATCATTATTTTGGAAACATGCTTTGTCCAGTGTGTGTGTGTGTGTGTGTGTGTGTGTGTGTAAATATTAAATTTGAATCTCTTTGAGTGATGTTATTTTTTATTCAAGCTGTGCTTTTTAAAAAGAATTATATATTTGACAGACAGAGCAAGAGAGCACAAGCAGGGGGAGCAGCAGAGGGAGAAACAGGCTCCTCAGTGAGCAGGAAGTCCAATGCAGTGCTCCATCCTAGTACCTAGGTTATGACCTGGGCAGAAGACAGACACAACCGACTGAGCCATCTAGGCACCCAGAGCTGTGTTTTGCACTCCAACTCAAATCTTTTTTTAAAAAATGTATTCTTGAAAGGCACAGAGAGAGAGAAAGAGGAAGAGACATAGGCAGAGGGAGAAGCAGGCTCCCTGCAGGGAGCCCAATGTGGGACTCAATCCCAGGACCCCGGGATAACAACCTGAGCCAAAGGCAGACACTGAGCCACCCAGACGCCCCCACTCCACCTCAAATCTATTTCAAAAGGAGTCACCTGTTTTGAATGTTCTGAATATTCTCTGCATTCTTCTGAACCCCCTTAGATGTGTTGTTTTCTTCTCTCTAGGCATTGGGTCTCAGCTCCAGCTGATGGGATGCAATAAGCAGCCACAACCCAATTACTGAAGATAGATATAGGAGCCAGTTGGTTTGCCTGATGGTCATTTCCTCTCAAGGTAACAGGGCAGAGCTTCTCTACTCCCTATATCTGGAAAGACTAAAGCTCTCCCAGCATCCATCACAGCAAATATTTAGTGATCCTGGTCACCATCCTTCCTGGCATAGGGTCCAGGTTGATCATTCTTGTAGGGATGTTCATGGAAGATGCCCTACCCATCCTCTCATAGGTTTGCAGATTACTGAAGGCCAAGCAGCAATTAGGAAGAGAAAAAACTTAAGGGGGAAGGTACAACAGGATCAAATGCTGAAAGAATGAAAAAAAAAAAGCAGTCTGAGAACTTGAAAAAAATTTGAATTTTGAAATTTGAACTTTGAATTTTGGCATTTTGGGGGTGATTCATGCTTTTTCATAATAATGTCATAAAATTTTATTTAAAAAAAAAAGCAAAATACTAGAATGAGGACGTAAAAACTGCTAATAAGCACTATTCTTCCTATGGGATTTCTGGTAATAATGATAGCCAGGTATAAAAAATGCAGATGTCTAGAGGTAGACATAGATAAGGTCAGGGGTCAAAAGATGTTTTTAATTTCACTGATGGGAAATCTTGAATATGTTTATACAGATGGAACTAGGAGAGAGAACACTTAGAAATACAGGAGAGAGAGGGATTGCCAAGAACACATAGTTCTGAGGTTAGTGGGAGGAAATCATAAGGTGAAAAAATCCATCTTAAGCTGAATAAAAGACATTTCTGAGACAGCTGGGAATGAGGTCAGAGTGAGTAAAATTGCAAATAAATTTGTAGATATGGGGACAAGAAATTGAGGAAATCACATACAGTGTTTTCTCAGTAAAGTATGAGGCAGGGTCATTGGCAAAGAGACATGAAGATTTACAACAAGTGAAGCAATGATGTGCTAGTGCTGCCTAGTAGAACTAATTGCTAAATTTTCAGGAATTTTGCCAGCTAGTTGTTAAACAAACACGCCCATTATTATAGTCTAAATTACATAAATTTACAGTTAAATTACATTAAAACAAAGGCAATATTCAACATTTATCACTTCCTAATTATTTTTTTACATTTTACTATTATCTATGCACTTGAGGTTATTTATATCTATTGTGTCTGAGATCAGATATAAACTTGTATCTGGTAGAAACATCACAAAAGATACACTGTTTACTATACATTTCTTCCCCACTCTGTTCAGTGATGGCACATAGTGCCTTGAGATGATCCACACTGGGAGTACTTGCAGCTTGAAAATCAGCAAATGCTACAGACTACGTTTTTTGTTGTTGTTGTTCCATTTTTTCAAAGAGCTGTTTATTGAACATGTACTGGCACACACCATCAGTAAAGCTTTTGAGGATAACAGTGAATATTTTGAATAGGCACTCTGAAGAACAGGAAGCAACTGAAACTGATGAAAGAGGACCAAAGCCCACCAGGCCAGGTTGAAATTAGGGAATATATTTTATTATTTTATTTTATTTTATTTTATTTTATTTTATTTTATTTATTTTTGGGGGGAATACATTTTAAAGGTAATGTGTTCCACAAGCAAGCGGCTCAGGTGTAAAAACAGAGAAAGTGTTGAGCTGAATCCTTGGGTGGAGTGTCTGGAGTGAATGGGTGGGAAAGGTTGGACTGGAACATCTTGAGGTCTCAGCCAGTTATATAGAATAGAGAATCCAAGACCTGGGAGAAAAGGGTGGTAGTATGGAACCGGAAACCTTGATGTGCAGTGAAAATGATGTAGAGGAAAAGTAAAAAAGATGCAGAATTGTAATGAAAGAGTAGAATTTTGGAAATTATTACTTCAGTCAGAGTCATTTCCAGACCCTGGGTGTGATGGTGCTTAGGAGTTTATTCAAATTACTATAAGCATGGATGTAGCAGGATTAGCAGAAGAATCACAAGTTTAGATTGCTGGATAAATTGATCGTATGAGCTGAAGGTACCAGGGATGATGGCAGGAATTGAAGAACTGAGAATGATATAGGAGTAAAAGGGGAGAAATGAAGATGCTGTTGAAGTCAGAGTGGAGAGCTGTTTTGAGCTGGATTGAATAGCTCTGAGTTGCAAGAAACTCAGTCAGTGAGAATGTCTTCTGTGGAAATATATAGGTAGGGCTACTTTCCCAGCCACTGTCACCCTTAGGTAATAGCTGCTCTTGATATAGACAGTATATTAGAGTATATAGGGAAAATATATTTTAATGTAAAAACCTTTTTAACATTTTGCAAAGTATAATTTGCTTATAGCATTTCTGATCTATAGTTGTACTAATGGGTTGGGGATAGTGGCAAGGATGTCTTTTAGAAAGATGTATTTTTTCTAACCTGCTTGTTCTCCACCTCTTCAGGCCCACTGCAGAAGGATGTTTTTCTCTTGCTTTTTTGCATTTTCATAAACAGTTAAGGCAATGCTTTACTTATTTTCTCCTTCAAAATCTTAAGCATTTTCAAATTCTTGTTATTGTGGTATACTTTCCAGAATTTATCTTATATTTGTTATGTTTTATTCCTTTTCTTATTCCCTCTAGGTGTCTTTTTCCTCTTCCACCTTTACTAAGGGCATCATATAGAGTTCTGTAAAACATTAGCTCTCAATATTGCCTTTCATTTTTTATACAAAGAGTATATATATTAAAGATCATTTTATCCTTTAGTATTGCATCCTCTTGTAGCAGTTTTAGCCATTATTTTTACCAATGTTTTGAAAATAGACACTTAGCTCATATTTCCTAATGATGTACTCTTCAAAATGTGGGTGGCATCATTGAACATGTATATTTGTAATAATAAATTTTCAAAAACCTCTGTCTAACTATCTTGTTATACTCAAGATATAATTCAATAGGGAATCAAAACCCAGCTGCATAACAACAGATTATTTTCTTTCTACATTTTCTCATTCATTATAAATATAGCCATGGTTTTAACAAGGGCCCATGGCTTAACCCAAAGGATTGATCTGGGACCCTTTGATAGGTCAGTACATGCATATCAAGGACATCTATCCCTCTAATCTTATTAGCAGAGTGTTTCTTACACAGGGCTATACAAAGATGGAGAAGGAAAGCACCCTTAAAGGTGTGTGTATGTATGTATATATGAATTTATAAGAAATAATCTCTCTTTTACACATGCACTGAAATTCTATTTTATACTCTACCTGAGATAAACACTTAAATCTGATTAGTCATTCGTACTTCTATGTTGTTTAGTCTAATCTTTTGCCATTGCTACCTGAAAAGAGTAGGAGTTTTTATAAGCCATCAAAGAAAAGCAAATAGTAATTTTTAAAGTACAGAAATGTATAGGTGAATACTTTGGGAAACTTGATCATCAACACATTGTCAGGTGCTTCAATGGTGATGATTTCACTTCCATAATAATGAAAGGCAGTTTGATACAGTGAAAAGGGATCAGAATCCCTTTCTCATGAGTTTCATCTTGGCTTTGCCTTACTGTATGAATTTTGGGAAAGTATTAACATTTCTAAATCTCAGAATCTATAATTGGAAATAATAATATTTGTTTCAGCTGTTTTTGAAAGGATTATATGAGATATTCTATTTCAAAACCTTGCAATGTAGCTGACATAGAGCAGATTTTTGATAAATATGGGTTCCCACATCTCTAGTGCCTGGGAAGTAAAAAATTGCTGTGCTTTGAATGATCTATCAAGATGCTAAAAATTTATAGTATCTCTATAGGTATAGTTTCTAAAATTTGAATTAGATTTTCAAAAATTCTACCAAACTGAAAGTTTTAAAATAAGTGGTTAGTGTTTACAATTAAGATTTCTTAAAAACACATGTGAAGTTAAAGAAATACTTAAATTGAAAACAAAAAGCTATTAGTAAAAAAGAAAAATTGCAGAAATTTTTTAGGTGAAAATTTTAGGTGAAAGAGCGATAACAGATGAATTAATAGTATATTTTTCTTATGAAATATTTGCTGCTTTATTCTCATCTCTGGAAAAATATTCATTTATCTTCACCAAATGATTGAACTGTGGGTTTTTATTTTTGAATCTTAGTTTTTAAATTTTAAAACATTTAATTGCTTCAAGATTATCACTTCTAATCTTAATACCCTAGTAACTGTCATCGATCATACTAAAATATTTTACTTTCTACTCTAGTATTCTCTGTTAGATTAAAAATCTTAGTGGGGGGCAGCCCCGGTGGCTTAGCACTTTAGCGCTGCCTTCCGCCGGGGCGTGATCCTGGAGACCCGGAATCAACTCCTATGTCTGGCTCCCTCCATGGAGCCTGCTTCTCCCTCTGCTTGTGTCTCTGTCTCTGTCTCTTTCTCTCTCTGTCTCTCTCTCTGTCTCTAATAAATAAGTAAAATCTTTAAAAAAAAATCTTAGTGGAGCATATTAATGTATCTCCTTTTGTTTCAAAGGCCTACTGAGATAATCATCATGTACTATTGGTCAGTTTATTTAACATTATTGGAGATTTATTATACATGTTATACATTTTCTCATGTGAGCTCTTTCCAAAAAAATGTTTTGATGTTAAAAATTGTTATCAGAATTTAAACGTAATTGATGACAGAGTAATATTTTTTTGAGAAGTAGAGAGAACACATGTACATTAACTTTTTAGTAAAATCTTAGTTGAAACTCTTAGGTTTCATATTATTTTTGTTCAAAAACTCAACATTAATTACAATGTTTTATAGGAAAATTTACTTTGTCTTCTATATAACTAATTTGTCTATTAGAAAACAGATGTATTTGGAGAGTGGTTCAAGATGGTGCCAGAAGATTTTCACTCTCCTCCTTCTATAGTCACAACAAATTTATACTTCCACATAGAATAATTTCCTCTGAAAAGACCTAAAAATTGGATGAACAGAGCCTCCACAACAAAGAATAAAGGGACAGCATGGAAATGAATAGTAGAAGTGATACATTCTCACCAAACAAAAACAAAATCCACCTTAGGCACAATGATCCACAATTGTAGGGATATCAAAAGTATGGAACTTTACCCTGAGAAGTGAGGAGCATATACACACATCAAACACTCAACCTATAGATCCTTCATAGGAGAGGTAAGCCCCCCAAATACCTGGCTTTGAGAACGAACAGGATAGCATCTAGGAAATCTAGAGAATGATAAAAAACAGAGAATGTGCTCTTAGAAGGCTCCTGTACACATTTACTTGCTATAAGACATAAAGTAAAAACACCAGTTTGAAAGCAACTAAACCATATGTAGAGGCCACTTTCTGATCTTAAAACATCTGCTGGTGAGTCAAGAACTCACTGGAACTTTTTCTAAGGGCAGATTTTGCAGAGCAACATTTTTGCGATCTCATTCTAACTTTCTAATACCAGTGCTGGAAGATACTCTTTTAGAACTCTTCTTCTAACCTGTTAGCACATAGGGTATGCCCCACTGAGTGTTGCATCCTTCCATGTGCTACAGCCACCTGCCACAGCCTAGCTGAGGGAAAGCCTCTCACACCCCCATGCTGCAGCTTCAGGCTCATCAGAGAAGGCAGCATACACAACTCAGACAAGAGATGCCCCTTGAGTGCCTGGTACTGTGGCCATGGGTGAAGCACTTTTGAGCTCCATGGAACATCTTCTATAGGAAGCCACTCCTTCAAAACTGGGAGAAGTAGATTATTTGCCTAATATATAGAAACAGGCAAAATGAGGAGACAGATTAATGTTTTCCAAATAGAAGAACAAAACCAAATCCCAGAAAAAATATCTTAGTAAAACAGAGATAAGCAATATACTTGATAAAGAGTTCAAAGTAATGATTCTAAATATGTCTATTTATGAACTTGGGAGAACTTGAGAGAAGAAAAAATAAATGAAATGAGAACTTCTAAAAAGAGAAATATAAGAAAGTACCAAACAGAAGTTATGGAGCTGAAGAATACAATAACTGAACTGACGAATATACCAGAAGGATTCACCAGTAGACTGGATAAAAGGAAGAACAGATCAACAAGCTGAGAGACAAAACAAAGGAACTCACCCAGACAGAGAAGCAAAAAGAGAAAATAATCTTTAAAAGTGAAGATAACTTTGAGATGACATCAAGCAGAATAACATTCACATTATAGGGGTTCCAGAAGAAGAGAGAGAAAAAGGGGCAGAAAAAATTATTTGAAGAAATAAAATGGCTGAAAACTTCCTAAATCCGGGAAAAGAATAGACATACAGGTGCAGGAATCCAAAAAGTCCTGAATAAGAGGAACTCAAAGAGATCCATACCAAGATATATTATAATTAAAATGGTAAAAATTAAAGTACATACACATAAGCTTAAAAGCAGCAAAAGAAAACAACTTGTTACATTACAGGGAAAATCCATAAGACTATTAGAAGACTGTCCAGCAGAAAGTTTATAAGCCAGAAGAGAGTGGCATAGCATATTCATAGTGCTGAAAGGAAAACCTTCCAACCAAGAATGCTCTGCCCAGCAGAGTTATCATTCAGCATTAAAAAGCATTAAGGAGGACGCATGATGTGATGAGCACTGGGTGTTATATGCAACTGATAAATTATTGAACAGGGAAGGAAACAATAAACAAAACTAAAGGCAACCTATGGAATGGGAGAAGTTATTTGCAAATGACATATCTAAAAAATGTTAGTATATAAAATCCTCATAAAGATTACCAAACTCAACACCCAAAAAACAAATAATCCAGGCAGAAGACTTGAATAGACATTTTTCCAAAGCAGGCATCTGCATGGCTAACAGACAAATGAAAAGATGATCAACATCACTCATAATCAGGGTAATACAAATCAAAACTACAAGGAGATATCACCTCACATTAGTCAGAATGGCTAAAATTAACAGCACAAGAAACAACAGGTGTTGATGAGGATGTGGAAAAAGGAGAACCCTCTTGCACTGTTGGTGGGAATGCAAATTGGTGCAGCTGCTCTGGAAAATAGTATGGAGGTTTCTCAAAAATTTAAAAATAGAAGTACTCTATGATCCAGCAATTGCAGTACTAGGTATTTAACCACAGGGTACAAAAATACTCTTTTCAAGGGATATATGTATCCCAATGTTTATAGAAGAATTATCAACAATGGCCAAATTATAGAAAGAGCCCAAATATCTGTCACCTGACAAATGGATAAAGAAGATCCATGCAATACAATGGAATACTAGCCATGAAAAAGAATGAAATCTTGCCATTGGAAATGACACGGATGGAGGTAGAGAATATTATACTAAGCGAAATAAGTTAGAGAAGACAAATAGCATATGATTTCACTCATGTGGAATTTAGGAAACGGATGGATATATGGGAAAAGAAAAAAGAGGCAAATTAGAAAACAGACTCAACTACAGAGAATGAAATGAGGGTTGATGGAGAGGAGGTGGGTTGGGGGATGGGTTAAGGAGGGCACTTATAATGGGGAGCACTGGAGGTTGTAAGTGATGAATCACTAAGTTCTACACCTGAAACTAAACAAACAAACAAAACAGTTGAAGGGGGGATTAAGAATTTTCCAGATAAGCAAACACTAAAGGAATTCATCACCACTAAACTGGCTTTACAGTTTTACAGGAAGTATTAAAGGGACTTCTTCAAACTGAAAATAAATCGCAATAATTAATAACAAAAAAATTTCAGAAGTAAAAAATCTCACTGGAAAAGATAAAGATAAAATAAAGATAGCAAATCAGTCACTTATAAAGAAGAAATAAAGGTTAAAAGGCAAAAAGTAATAAAATTAACTAAAACAATGATAATTAAGGGAAACATGAAATTAAAAGATGTAAAATATGACATCAAAATTATAAAATGTGAGATGAGGGAGTAAAAATGTAAAGTTTTGCAATGTGTTCAATTCAGTTTAAGTTCCTATCAACTTAAAACTAACCAGTATCTACACAAGACATCAAGTGCAAACCTGACAGTAACCACAAAGCAAAAACTTATAGTCAATACACAAAGGAAAGCAATAAAGGAATTGAACACTAAAGAAGACCACCGATCCAGAAGAGAGAAAGAGAAGAAGAAACTAGAGAGAAATTGCAAAAATGACCAGAAAACAATTAACAAAATGGCAATAAGCACTTAGCTATTAATAATTATTTAAATGTAAATGGACCAAGTTCTCCAATCAAAAATACATAAAATGGCTGAATAGTTAAGAAAAGGAGACCCATCTTTATGCTGTCTACAAGTGAGTCATGTCAGAAATTAGAACACACACACACACACACACACACACACACAAAGAAACAAGAACACAAAGAGATTGAGAGTAAAGGGATAGAAAAAAATACTCTATGCAAATAGACACCAAAAAAAAGCTGGTATAGTTATATCAGAGAAAATAGACTTTAAAACAAAGACTGTAATAAAAGACAAAGAAGGACATTACATAATGATAAAGATGTAAATCCAGCAAGAATAAAGAATATTTATAAATATATATGTGCCAGGGTTTCCCTGGGTGGCTCAGCGGTTTAGTGCCTGCCTTTTGCCCAGGGAGCGATCCTGAAGTCCCAGATCGAGTCCCACGTCTGGCTCCCTGCATGGAGCCTGCTTCTCCCACTGCCTGTGTCTCTGCCTCTCTCTCTCTCTCTCCCTCTCTCTTTGTCTATCGTGAATAAATAAATAAAATCTTTAAAAAATAAATATATATGTACCCACCAAAGGAGCACTAGGTACTAATGGACCTAAAGGGAGAAATAGACATCAATACAAAAACAGTAGGGGACTTTGACACCAAACTTAGGTGTAACTTAGATAGGTCATCCAGAGAGAAAATCAATATGGATACCTTGCCCTTAAATGACACATTAGGCCAGATAAACTTAATAGATATATACAGAATATTCCATCCAAAAGAAGTAGAATGCACACTCTTCTCAACTGCACATGGAACATTTTTAGCAATTTTATGTCAGGCTACAAAATTCATCTTAATACATTCGAGGTTGAAATATCAAGCATCTTTTCAAAGAAGATGGTATGAAATTAGAAATTAATCAGAAGGAAAAAAACACAAATGCAAAGATAAAAAAAAATACTATAGAATAACCAATGGGCAATGAAGAAATCAAAGGAGAACTTAAAAAAAAAACAACAACCTATAATTGAATAAGAGCAGAAATGTGAATACCAAAATCTATAGGACACAGCAAAATCAGTTCCAGGAGGGATTTCATAGCAATATAAGCCTACTTCAAGAAACAAGAAAAATCCCCAATAAACTACCTGCCCACTTCAAGAAACTAGAAAAAGAAACAAAGCCCAAAGTTAGTAGAAGGAAGGAAATAACAAAGACCAGAAAAAAAAATAGAGACTAAAAAGATAAAATATAAATAGAACTAAAAGCTGATTCTTTGAAATAATAAAAAAAAACTAGCAAATTTTAGTTAGACTAACAAAAAAGTAGTAGTGTTCAAATAAAATCAGAAATAAGAGAGAAGTTACAACTGATACCACAAAAATACAAAAGATCATAAGAAATTACTATGAACAATTATATAAAAATAGATTAAACAATCTAGAAGAATTTAATAAATGTCTAAAGCATATAATCTATCAAGATGAATCATGAAGCAATGGAAAATCTGATTAGACCAATTTCTAGCAAGGATATTGAAATAGTAATCAAAAACCTCCCAAGAAACAACAGACCAAGATTAGATAACTTCACTGGTAAATTCTACTAAAATTTTAGAGATTTAATACCTGTCTTTTTCAAACTCTTTCAAAAAATTGAAGAAAATGAATTCTTCCAAACTCATTTTACAAGGCCAGCATATGGCTGATATCTAAAACCAAACCCAAAGACCTCATTGAAAAAGAGTACAGGCCAATATCACTGATGACCTCAACAAAACATTAGCAAACCAAATTCAACAATGCATTAAAAGTATCATACATCATCATGGTCAAGTGGGATGTGTTCCAGGGACACAAGAACAATTCAACCTTCACATATCAATCAACATGATATATCACATTAACAAAATGAAGAATAAAATCATATGATCATCTCCAAGGATGAAAAAAACTATGACAAAATTCAACATACATTTATGATAAAAAAACTCTCAAATGGTTAGAGGGAATATACGTCAACATAATAAAGGCCATATATGAGCAACTCATAGCTAACATTTTCAATAGTGAAAAATGAAAAACTTTTCCTCTAAGATCAGGAACAAGACAAGGATGAAGACCCTGACCACTTTTATTCAACATTGTATTGGAAATCTTAGCTACTAGAATAAGATAAGAAAAAGAAATAAAAAGAATCCAAATCAGAATGGAATAAGTAAGACTGTTTCTATTTGCAGATGATATGATACTATATATAGAAAATCCTAAAGTCTACCAAAATCTATTAGAACTAATAAATTAATTTAGTAAGTTAACAGTAAGTAAAATAAATATACAGAATTCTGTGGTACTTCCATACACTAATAACCAACTATTGGAAAGAAGAATTTAAAAAGCAATCTCATTTACAACTGCATCAAAGAGAATAAAATACATTGGTATGAATTTAATCAAGAAGTGAAAGACCTATACATTGAAAGCTGTAACACTGATGAAAGAAATAAATGGAAAGATTTTCCATGTTCATGGATTAGAAGAATTAGCATAGTTAAAATGCCCATACTATGCAAAACAGTCTATAGATTCAATGTGATCTTTATCGAAATTCCAATTGAATTTTTCACAGAGCTAGAACAAATAATTCTAAAATTTGTATAGAATCATGAAGATGCCAAATAGCCAAAGTAATTTTGAGAAGAACAAAGTACCACCTTCCCTAATCTCAAACTATATTACAAAAAAGTATAGCATTGACATAGAAACAGACACACAGATCAATGGAACAAAATTAAGAGTCTAGAAATAACACACACACGAACAATTAATTACCGCGAAGGAGCTAAGAACATGCAATGGAGAAAGGACAGTGTTTTAAGTTTGGTCTAGTGATATGTTTGTGAATCTGTTGCCAAAGGCAAGTGAAACAAAAGCAAAAATGAGCTAAGGACTACATCAAACTAAAAAGCTTCTGTGCAGAGAAAGGAAATCCATCATCAAAACAAAAAGGCAATGCATATAATCGGAGAAGACATTTAAACATCATGTATCCAATAAAGCGCTAATATCCACAATATGTAAAGAACTCACATAACTCAACAATTAAAAAACAACAACAAATAACCCAATTAAAACATGGGCAGAGGATCTGAATAGACTTTTCTCCAAAGACATGCAGATGGCCAACAGGTACATGAAAACTGTTCAACATCACTAAATATTAGGGGAATGCAAATCAAATCCACAATGAAATACACTTCATACCTATTAGAATGACTATTATACAAAAGACAAGAAATAATGAGTATTGGAGAGGATGTGGAAAAGGGAACTGTTATACACTGTTCGTAGGAATGTTTATTGTTGCAGCCACAATGGAAAACAGTATGGAGATTTCTAAAAAAATTAAGACTAGATGTACCATATGATCCAGCTGTTGTACTTCTGGGTACTTATCTGAAGAACATGAAAACACTACTCTGAAAATATATAGGAACCTCTATGTAAATTGCAGCATTATTTACAATAGCCAAGATACAAAACAACCTAAAAGACCATCAAATGATAAATAGAAAAGATATTTCACACACACACACACACACACACACACACACACACACACACACACGGGAATACTCTTCATGCATAAAGAAAGAACTCTTGCCATTTACAATAACAGGGATGCACATTGAGGGTACTCTGCTAAATGAAATAAGTCAGAGAAAGACAAACACCATATGATTTTACTCATGTGGAATCTTAAAAAAATACTGAAACAAATTCATAAATACAGAGAACAGATTGATGCTTCTTGGAAGGAAGGGGGTTTAGAGCTGGGTGGAGTGAGTGAAAACGGTTGATTATATGGTGATGGGTGGTAACTAGACTTGTGGTGATGATTGCTTTGTAGTGTATGCCGATGTCAGATTATAATGTTGTGTACCTGAAAACCATATAATGATATATATTAATTTTACCTCAAAAAAAAAAAAAAAAAGAAACCAGACTATTTGTTTACTATGTCTAGCACTGACAATTACAAAATTACATGAATTCTTTATGGATTTTTAAAAAGTACGTATTATGTATTCCTTCACCATCCAGTTTAACTGCCTTATAAAGGAGGTTGTGTCCACAACTGCAAATTTTTAAATGGAAAAAAATGACTGATTCTCCCAAGTAAAAATAACAATAAGAGGAAATTGACCGAAATTTCTTTTAAACATGTGAAGGAATCGCATTTAGATTTGCTTTAAAACACTATTAGTTTCTGCTTATGGTGTTGGAAAGTTTAAGCTTCTTGAAGAGAAAAAAAAAGTCTTTTGTAAAAGTATCTAATCCTATCCTAGTGTTGGTTGCTAGGAGAACATTTAATTCAAGTTAATCAGTAAACATCTAGCAGCCAGCTACCTGAGGAGCACGGGAGTGGGAGGGACTTAAAAGCTGGCCGGCAGGGAAACTGCTCAAGGGAACAAGGCTGTCAAGAGTTTTTCATACACACCAGCAGTATCACACTGTGATATGAATTTTTTTCTCTATCATTCTTCTAGGTAAGGAAGGGAAAAGAAAGCAGGAAACACTGGAAAGATAAATGAGGTCTTTCCTATGAAGGTGAGCTTGATTCTTTCTATCTAACTTTGGTAAAAGAGCAAGGGTTAAATTAATTAATGATTACTAACAAATGAAGATTAATGAGAATGGGTAGGATATCTAATACTACCTAAATATTTATATTTAAATTTTTCTCTGCAGAAGGTATCCTATTTGAAAATAATGTTTTTGTGAAGCACAGTTGTCAACAACAAAATACTTTGGGTATGAAAAATTTCATCTGTGACAAAATCCTTGAATATTTTAGAAATACCTAGCTATTTTAAAATGAAAATTATACTTTAAAATATCAACAGAATGAGAAATAAATTTGCTATCTAAAATTTTTAATAGAATTTAGGTGTGTCCACAAAGAAATTTAGACCATTGATTGGCATTCATACCTGTGGAAGCAAAGTCTCAGTCCTGGTAAAACCAGGAAATGGTTACCTTGGTTTATTGGATCTGGATTAATTCCTAACTGTAAATTCTTTCAAACAGTTTTTTGTTTATTTTTCTATTAAAGAAAACTGAAAAGTGCAATTCAATTTATAGAATTTCACTTTGTAATAAATTTAGGAGAATATGGATTCCTTATCTTTAGAAATGAATGTTATGGAACTATATAAGCACAGAAATATCAAAAGCTACAAAGGAAGTAAAAGGATAAAATCTTGTGGATTAATTATACATAAAACCATTCAAATATGTTTTTATGATAGGAACAATTGTGATGTGGTTAGATAGTTATTTTTATACTGAAAATAATATTTCTATAATAAAGAAGTTGACTTTACCTGCATTTTAAAAAATATTTCTACATTACATATTAGAATCACACTTTGAATTTCAATAATGATCTAAAGTTAAAAGTCATGAATCCTCCTCATAATTTTGCCACACATGTTGCTTGACCTAAGATCTAAGATGACAAGAACTTGAGTGGAAGTTGAAGTATGAGGAGGAGTTAGAGGCAGTGGTAGAGGCTTTGGGTTATAAAATGATTTAAGTTTAAGTGTTGAATGAGCAACTGATATCAAGTTATTTGCCTTTGCAAATACTATTGCAAATTTTGTAAATGTACTTGTCATAAGTGGTATTGAACATACCCTCTTGGGAGTGTAACCATACAGCATATACTTTCATAGAGGTCTACACAAGAAAAATTAACTAGGTAATTACTATTTATGATGAATAAAAATATAATTATGATATGTTAAAATACATTAATTTTATATGTAGCAAGGTATAGGGGTATATAGAAGAGTTACCTACACAGACAGTTGAGAAGGAAAGTAATTTAATTAAGATATTTCTTTTATAATATTTTATTGAATAGGTATTTACCTGAATTGACTTTTTAAAATAATTTTATTACTACTGTTTCAAAACACCTGTATGAAAAGATATAGAAAACTGTAAAAGTATAACATCTAACAAAATATTGAACTAAAATTCTACAATACACAAATATTAATCTGTTGAAGATAGAATAAATCTAAATGTACAACATAAATAGATCATTGATTTTATCTATTCTTTTTCTTTATCAATGGCCGACCAATTTCTCTTATATTTGATCATATGAAAGAGGCCCATATTGAGTGGTTATAATTTGACTACAGTAATAATCATTTATATAAATGTCATCCATCTGAACATTTATAATGACCATGTAAAGCTTATCTTTACTTTAGTGCAAACTTCCCTCTGAAATGCTTTGTTTCACAGGCACTTGCTCAACCTTTCCAAATCTTATCTCCCCTATATTTACGCCTAACCAGGTGTATTGCTTATAGTGGTCAGTGACATTACATTTTACCCAGGTATGCAAGAGAGGCTCTTAGGAATCAAGTTTGATGGTCATCTGTAAGAGCCATTGAATTTCCAATTTCTTAGACTTTTTTGCAGTATTCCATCATTGTTCCTGATTTCAAGCCTTGGATAATTACTTTTGCATGTCAATTTGATTAGGCCAAGAGGTGCCCAGACCTTTGGTCAATTACTCTGGGTGTGTCTTTGAGAGGTTTTCTGGAAAAGATAATCAATTGAATCAGTAGTCTGAGTTAAACAGATGTCCCTCTGCAAATTTGGTGGGCTCCATTTAAACAACTGGTAGCCTGATTAGAACAAAAACGCTGATCCTCTCAAGAGTAAAAGAGAATTCTTCCCGCCTGGCTGCCTTTAAACTGGCATTGTTTTTTTTCCTCCCTTTGTATTCAAACTGAAACATTGGCTCTTTCTGGGTTTCAAGCATACTGGCCTTCGGACTGGAACTACACCTTTGGCTCTCCTGGATCTTTCAGTTTGTCTACTGCAGATTGTACCCTGTTCTGTTTCTCTGGAGATCTGAAGACTAATGCAAAGCCTTTGGCACTTTTCTTCTGAATTTTGAAGTACTCTCTTAACTGCTGTCCATTTTCACATTCTTCCCATATATCTTCCACACATCTGCCATAATTTTTTTGAATGCAAATCTCTTTAGGCGGTTTCCTGGCTTAAAATTCTTCCTTGACTATCCATTTTAGGATAAAATACCACTGCTAATATTAAATAAAGCACCTCACTGATCTAGAACTGTCTTGTTGGCCCTAGGTTTTTCCTTCCTTCCAAGAAAACTGAAAAAGTTCCAGTTTCCTGAGCCTAGACTTCTTGAGCTGGTATATGTTTACATGTTTTACTTGCTTTTCTACTAGCTACTATCACTTCTCCCTCTCATCACTTGTCCACTTGTCTAATTCCTATCTTTCCTTAACACTGGCTTAAGCTGTATTTTTTCCCCAAAGCTTCCTCCTATTCACTTGACTTTCTCCTTTATTGAATGAGGTTATAATCATTGGCTTTTCTCACCTGTATTTCAGATGAAATGATAAAATTCTGGAAAAGAGGTATCATATAAAATATTTTATTCAGTACCTTGCATAGAACAGCACACATAGTAGGTATTCACTAAAGTTTTGCTGAATAAGTGAATGGGTAAACCCATCTAAAACAATTAAATTTATTCTAAACATATACTTTCATATTTAACATGGAAATCATTTCAGAAATTTTTCTAATTCTGAATTTAGTTCTCTCTATATTTTTTATATATTCTTTATTTACCCTGCAAGATCCAGCCTGCTATGTGCCTCAAGAAGTTAACATTTATGAACTTTATTAATGATATCTTCTGTTCTCTGGCCTAATATTGGGTTCAATTGGTAGTAAATATAGGCAAAAGATTGGAGGTTGAAAGTTGAGGAAAGTTGGGATTTTATTTCCAAAGCACCCTCCCAAACATGGTAGTATGGTTGATCCTTGAATAATGTGGGGATTAAGGGCAGTAATCTGTTCAGTAAAAAATACACATGTAACTTTTGACTCCCCGAAAACTTAGCTACTTATAGCCAATTGTTGATTGGAAGGCTTAAGGATAACACAAATATCAATAAAAACATATTTTGTATGTTATATGAATTATATACAATATTCTTACAATATCCAACTTTTCCTTAATTTCTTTCAGTATTTCTTAGGCTATGTAGCTCATTTGTGAGTTTTTTCAAATTATCACAAATCGAAAAAAAAAATTATTGAAAAGAAATCCACATATCAGTTGACCTGTGCAGTTCAAACCCATGTTGATCAAGGGTCAACTGTGGATGCATTCTTCTTCCAAAGTTCTCTGTGACTCTCTTCCTGGAGTATAGTACCTGCGTCATCCCCTTACTCTTCAGACCAGGTGTGGCAACAAATCCGTACCATTAGCTTGAGAGTACTTTACCTCCAATTGCTACTTTCATTTAAACTCATTTATCACAACCTTAAACTTTTCTTAATTACTCTGTAGGACAATGCCACCAGCTTCTTGCCAGGGATATGACTGATGCAATATGGAGACTTTTTCTCCATTGTAATCTATTTTAAGAACCCGCATGATAGCACAATAACTTCACTAATTAGGTCATATGTTGAGCTCATCAGATACATTAAATGTACCAGTAAGTATACAGTAGGCGAAGCCATATTGTGATGGGAAATCTAGTATTTTTCAAAGGTGACTAAAAGTATCTTAAAGCTTTAAAATGCTTTTCAGTTTAAAAGATAGTTTCAAATGCATTATCTCATTTCATTATCTCATTTATAAATATCTTACTGGCAAACAGTAGAAATGCTGCAAATACTGTTTTTAAAAGCTCACTTCAATTTTATTAAAATTTTAAAAATAATTTAAATTAAAATTATATTCTTGTTTAAAAATAATAATTTTCATTAATGGTACTAGGAATGTAATATTACCCCAACTCAATAATCAGTAAAAATAACAATGATGGCCTTAGTCTCCTTTATGCTAAGTGATTTCCTAGTAGTACCTCAGGTAGTGAGGGAATAGGTTAACTCAAGACCACCACAACATCTTGCAAGCACCATTGGGTGTGCTCCACTCATGCTTTATTTCCCACATTAAATGCAATGCTTGGAAAAATAGTGTTCCTTTGAGTGCTGCAGATTATGTGCATAAACCCACATGGTCCAAAAAGCATCACCAGTTGTGTTCTATAGACACTGCATTGTAGAGACTCCCATCTGGCAGCAAATCTAGAGTTTTTCATTGTCTTCCAAGGAAAGAAAAAACCAAATGCTACCCTTGTTATTCTTCTCTGTTTCTAACTCCAGGAGATCACTGAAACCCTGGGATGGTCTGGTCCATGACATAATTGGCAACAACACTTTATTCTGTGCCCTTTTGTCATTGTGTGCAAAAGTGTAAATATGAAGTATTATAGGCTTTAGAAGGGGTGGAGGGGATGGATATTCTTTCATGATAGAATACTTTTGAAAAATAAAAAACACTTGGGATCCCTGGGTGGCGCAGCGGTTTGGCGCCTGCCTTTGGCCCAGGGTGGGATCCTGGAGACCTGGGATCGAATCCCACGTCGGGCTCCCGGTGCATGGAGCCTGCTTCTCCCTCTGCCTGCTTCTCCCTCTGCCTGTGTTTCTGCCTCTCTCTCTCTCTCTGTGACTATCATAAATAAATAAAAATTAAAAAAAATTTAAAAAAAAAAAACACTGTTTCTGGGAAGTTTATGCAAACAAACTAGTGCAGTCTTCAAGGCTCTCAGATTCCAGAGGTCAAATTATCTTATGCATTTAAGGCATTAAGCCCCTAAGAGCTGCTATTCCCAAAAGCTACAGTCAGAAGATTTAAAATTCCAGATGCTTCTTGCAGAAACAAATGAATTTTCTGAGAGCTTCTTCAACTTCATATTACATATACAGAGTGCACTTGAAAATACCCCTGAATAGATTCTTTCATTTTTTTTTAATGTAGTGCCTTGCATACCTTTGGTAGGATACCCAGAAGACATTCTTTTTAAGTATGTCAATTATATTTGATAAAAGTACAGAAAGAGATTGGTTTCTGGACTGTATCAATGTATATAGCACTTTTTTTTTTGCATACCTAGCTCTGTGTACATATTAAAGGAACAGAGTGGAGATAGTAGAACAAAGGGAATTTAATTCATAAGCTTTGTCCCTTGTTAACTTCAAATCAAGATTGAGACTCTCTATTGTCCTGAAAGGTCCCAGATGCAAATTTAAGTTTAATGACTGAATTTTCCCTCAGGTCCTGTTAATTCCACAAAGAAAATTTGCCAGGATGCATTAGACAACTATGTGCATTCAGTAACAATTTCTGGAAATATATATAAGTATTTCAGTTCTTATTTCCATTTGAACAAAAGATTAATCATTTAATCAAATTATATTATAGGCAATGGATTCTATATCTTGTAATCAGATCCAAATTAATGTCTGAAAGGAAAGAGTGAGCCATGGAGACAGAACTCCAGGAGTATTTCAGGTCAGTAAGAGTCAAGGGTGATATTCAAATATTTACTGACACCTCCTCTGGCCTCAGTGGTATCATAATATCCTGGCTGAGTATTGTTTCTGGAATCAATGGAAATTTCTAATGGAGATAAGTAAATCCTAATGAAGCTGAAGAGACTCAGGGAGTGGAAAGAAACCTGGTGAGTGGGAAAGATAGAACAAATAGGCAACAGTTAAATCAAGACCAGTTATTGTACTTGCCAAGATATTTGCTATGGCAGGTGATGGAAGCACTCAAAATCACAGATAAGGATAAAAACAAAGCAAACAAACAAACAAGAATGAAATAATAAGGCAATATAGATATATAAACTTTAAGTGCAATAAAACCTAAGGATGGAAGCAGGGCATCAATCATATTTCCAATTTCTAAAATAATACCAAGACCTTCAGTTTATTTTGAAGCTTCATTTAGGATAAATTGGTTATCATTTGGGAAAGAGCAGATTTTCCATGCACTTTCATATCCCTAATGTTTTTAGCAGAATATCTGCCAGAACCTTGGTGATTGGTAATTTTTTAAAAAGAGGATGGAGCGTCTGGGTGGCTCAGTTAAGTGTGTGACTCTTGGTTTTGACTTAGGTCATGATCTCAGCTCCACATTCAAGGGAAGTCTATTTCAGATTCTCTCTCTCTCCTTCCCTCTCTGCTCCTTTCTCTGTTCTCTGTCTGTCTCTCAAATAAATTAATTAATAAAACTTTTTAAAAAGAGGAAAGAAAGAAAAAGACAAAGGGTAAAAATAGGTAAGGCCGAGTCCTCAGGGAAGCTAAAGAGCATTTGAGAATATAAAACACAGAAATCAAAGATCCTCATTAGATTGGTATAGATATGAAGTTGAGTGGTCGGGCAGTGGAAGCTGTATTTCCAGGAGATTCTGAGGACATTGAAGCAGAAGTCAAGCATAGGTTATTTCCTAGGTGGACATGAAGAGACAGACAAGTTGCTAAATCCTTCAACAAGGGATTGGAGTCAGGAAAGGTGAAAACAAGGGGCTGCCCTCAGGCTGATGTGGATAAGGATGGATAGAAGATGAGGATTTGGCTAACACTCTTGTGAAGTTTTTTGTTTGTATAAGAGACAGCAGATAGTCATATTGGTCATAATCATCCTTCTTCTAGATGGCCAAAATCATCTGGAAGTGGCTTTTGTAATTGAGTGTTGGTTAGCCAGGGGTTTGAGATCTTAAATAGATGATTCTGAGTGTGTCTCCCAGGAGAGAAAATACTGATAATACAGGACACTTCTTCCTCAAAAGGAAATATTAAATAGTAGCATTTAAGCATCATTAGAAGACACCAAGAGAGAAGTCCATTTCTATATCAAATCATACACAGTTCTAGATGCTGGCATCTATTCCTATTACACTAGACTTCTACTGGTAAAATCCCTTCCATGGGGTTTATTCACCAATGTCCATTGGTGGGTTATGTCTGCAATCCTCACTGTGGGCTGCTCTTAACAAACTATTTACTGTCCTCTACTTATTGGCCCATCTATCACCTAGCCCAATATCATGTCTAGAACTCTCTTTGGAAACAGTCTTTTGACAGAGAGGAGCTTGGAAATTTCCCTCCCAGTTTGGTGAGGGAATAGAGTGTAAAGTTGTTGCTATAGTATATAGAATTTGTTACTTCCACATTCTCTTACAGATGTTTTGAATGGAAGAACTATCTCTGGGAACCAGACGGTGTGCTAGACATTATCTTTAATTCATTTCTTAGAGTGAAACTCACTCTTCTTTAATATTTTTTTAAAGACTTGCTTGATTGGACTAGAAGCACAAATGTCTCACTACTCAGGGCAAGTTCCCCTAGCCCAATTGTCTTACCAACTGTCCTTTGAAGTGGGTGGATCAGCTCTTTCTCAATGCTTATTTTTCTTGTATGAAATGATGGGATGTCATATTAAGTAAGAAATGAAAACTCCTTTTGCTACAAGATATGACTCTTTTTCTTGGGGCTTACAGGAAAATTAATTTCTTTTAGTATTTCAACCTATTTACCTTGTAAAATTATGGCACCTTGCAAAGAATTTTTATGATAGTATCTGCTTTAGCATCATGTAACCAACAGTCCACATTCCCTAAATGATCTATGTTAGAGACTTACGAACATTTTCTGTAAGGGGCCAGGGCGGAAATTTGGAGGGCACTTAATCACAGAGTATATAGACTTTGTGGCAACTACTGAGTTCTGCCTCTGTTGTTTGAAAGCATCCATAGACTCTATGAAAGACAACAGTTGTAGCTGTGTTCCAAAAACCTTTTATTTATCAAACAGATTGTGATTCAGATTTGGCTGATGAGCCATTCTTTGTAGATTCCTAATCTAGAAGATAATACAGAAGTCTGGTCTTAAACATGGCATTCACTATCATTTACCTACTAAATTTTAGCCATGGGTCATGCTCCCTCCCCAGGATTCACAGCTTAACTGAGCATATAAATAAAATTCAATAATAGTGATATTGCTTTCTTGCAGTCCAGCCTGACAAATTCCATAGGTAGGAGGGGGAAAAATGAAATTTTAGTAATTTATTTATCATTTTGATGTATTTGCTTCTGTGTAATTTTAAGTAAGAAAAATCCATTTGTGGTACTAAATGGTTTGACTAATTAGGAAGATTAGTAGGTAAAAGTTACTGGGACACATGAAACCAGCTAGATTTCTTTTTATTTAGTAGTTATACTCATTAAATAAATCAGTGGTGTAGGACAGATACGGCATCTGATAGATCCTGCTCTTAAAGAAGAAAAGTTTTTTTTTTTTTAACTGTGCATTACACAGTGTCACATTATATAAAGTCATTGCTACATCAGGTGACATAGAAGAAACTGATATTACATGACCTGATGCAAATTCAAATGGAAAATTTGGAGCATACAAATGGATTAAACACCCTTGAAAATCAGGTAGAGTACAATTCCAAAAGATTTCAGGTCATTCAGAAATGCTATTACCTCCCAGCTAAGAAATGTAGACGGTTTTGTTAGTGATCACACTGAAGCATGAAATAGGGGAGGAAGACTATTAATGGGTCAGTTAAAGTAAGAAATCAGAAATATTATTTTAAGGTGGAATGTTGTGACAAATATGTGGCAAAATGTAAAATTACCTCTCAGAAAAACCTGTGTTTATTCCAGTCACTATTTATGGTATGGAAAACGTATTATAACTGGAAAATCTCACTTGATAAGTTCTTAGCCTAAAAATCTCACAAACCTTTTCAGAGTATTTGTATCATTGTCCAAACATGCTACCAAATTCTTCTTGGAAAGCAATTTATATGTCATGTAAAATGTATACTTTTTTCTAAAATAGCATTTTATAGTATTTTAAAAACAGGTTTTCATTTTTCTAAATATTGTAAAACTACTTAAAGAACACAGAGGGATGAGTCAACAAATACATTAAGGCTGGAATACTTTACAAACACTACTTACCCAACAAATGTTTTCTGTCTTGCATACTATCTACTGATTAGAAAGATGGTCTTAATTGTAGTAGATGGTTGTCTATCAGAAAAATTTAGCTTTTAAAAAGATACTTTGAACACATACTGTCAGATTACTTAATTGAAGCCACTCTTTAGTTTTCTTTCAGAAAAGTATTATTTGATTCCTTTTATCCTTTCAGGTTTCTTTTTCAGTAAAGGGATCATTATTCTATATGTAAAATGGATTATCAGGCAAATGGAGGCAATAGTAATTGAATACTTAATAGCTGGTATATCTTATATGAATGATCATATGTGTTAGAATTGTTTTTAATAAAAGATATTTATTGTGGGAAATTATAAGCTTCTAAGTTTTTAAGCATGATGTATAGTAAAATAATGGTAAAAAATTAGTGAAAGTCACAAAATCTTTGCTAAGAAAACTTAAAGACTCTGATGGTGTTGTAAGAAATACTTTAGCAAACAATTAATTTTGACCAGAAATTTCATTTACTACATTTGTGCCACCATCCCTCTGTGTCATCACTAGTTTGTAACAATACTTTGCACTTTGAGGACACAGAAAATGCATAGTTCACCTTTTTATTCCTACCTATTGCCTTCTTACCTAAATATCATAGTCTCTTCACTAGTCTCTTTTCAAGTATTGTGGTCGTACAATAAATATATTTTAGAATGAATGATTGTAGTAAACAAACCAAACCTGCATATAATGCTTTCTCTAGAGACAATGCCATGAAATTATTTCATAAGGACTGCTTTTAAGTCTTTAATTATCAAATTCACTCACATGCTAAGTAATACTACACTAAAGTAATATCATAACAGAGCCAGTATAGTGTACTCTAAATACTTGAATGAAAACTATTTTTGAATTCCTAATATACTTAAAATAATTGATTACTTGATTTGCACATGTTTATTTCTGAACTTGATTAGTATATTATTTTTAAAATGTTTTTGTACTCTAAATCTTATATACATTTCTTTAAAAGGCACATAATGTACTTACCAAATGTTACAAATTTGAAATGCATTTTGTTTGAAATGCTTATCTGTTATTCAAAATAATAGTTGAAATATATAGAGCCCTTATATTTCAAAATATTAACCTTTCACTGAATTGATTAAAAGCATATAATATGACTTTGAAGTATTTTGAAAACCTGACTACTGAAAATCAATCAAATTATTTTTGTTGTTTAGTAATGTGAAACAGTTGCTCCATTTTTCAAAGGCTATGATTATACTGTGCACCCTGCCAATGAATAGATTTAGTAGAAACCAGAAGCTGTAGAGAAGAATCATTAATAAGAAAGAATCAAAAACAAAGGAAAGTAAGTGGGTTAATTATGGTAAATATGATTTAAGCATCTGTTTAGGCTATCAGGGGAATACAAAAGGGAATTGGAGAGATATTAAAAATCTAAGCCTAAATTAACAAAATTTAAACAAAGAAAAATTCTTTCCAGAGTATGATGAACATTTATTTAATATTATTTTTATTCAAATCCAGACTTGGAGATGGACAGAAAACAATACTTAGTTTTTTTTTTTTTTTAAAGGTAGCTTGAATATCTTACCTAAACCCTCTTACAATGACAGCTGACAGGAATCAAGCCATACACAAGTGGCCACAAAACTGAATTACACGAATTTAAACACACTAGGTTGAAAAAAGTACTCAGGGCACAAAATGAGGTATTTTCAGTATGACAACAATATTTTTTTTTCAGTATGACAACTGTATGTTTTTAAGGGGCATGTTGTATAACACTTTTTTAAAAACTTTTTTGTTAAGCTTTTAAATACTATTTATAGTGATTGTATTTATGGGCAGAAACTTTAGTCTTTAAATTTCTACTTTTGATTTGGATTTAATTTTTCTTTGTGGTCAGTTATCTGATTGGTTCCTTTAAGTATTCCATAGATGTATGAATATTTCATGGACATTCCTTTAATCTATTTAATCATTTTATTTATTATATAATACAATTGTTCAGGGTCCTTACTTAATTTTAACTAGGTCTGTCTGATTTCAAAAGATATTCTTCCTAATATGCATATCTGATTATTTTCTGCTTCCTTTTGAATTCTTCAGTGGCCTCCCATGCCAACAGAATAAAATCTAAATTGCTCTGTATGACAGAAAAACCCCTTCATCCCTCTCATTTCTTTCAACCCCCTACTGTGCCTCCACATTTAATATACTATCAGCTGATCCATATTGGAAAATCTTAGAGTTTCCCCAAATTTGGCATGCTCCCTCATACTTCTATAACTTCCTGTGCCTTCCCTGGACCTTTAAGTCCCTTTCCCATGTATATCTGGCTAAATAAGAGTCATTGTTCATAACTCACTTTAGTAATAATTTCTGATTATTCTTCCAGTGTATTTACTTTTTAATGGTGCTGTTCAGTATGGTAGCCACTAGCTACAGGTAGCTATTTAAATTTGAATAAAGGAATTTAAATTTAAATAACTGACTTGGTTTTGGCTCAATCATGATCTCAGGGTGGTGGGATCAAGCCCAGCATAGTCTCTGTACTCAGCGGGGTGTCTGCTGGAGATTCTCTGTCCCCATCCCCCTATCTCTCTATCCCTTCCCCTGCTAATGTGTGCTCTCTCTCTCTCTAAAATAAATAAATAAATCTTTTTAAAAATTAATAAGTAACATTTGAAAATTCATTCCTCACTAGTATCAGTCACATTTCAAGTCCCCATTATCCACATAGGACTAGTTGCTACCACATTGGACAGCATGGATATAAAATATTTTCATCATCACTAAAAGTTCCGTGTGGAATAGCACTACCTTAAAATTTTAATTGTCAAATTGCATTGTATACAGTTTTTTTTTTTAATTTCTCTGTTTCTTAGTCTGGAAATCTTTAGAAGCAAATAACCTAGATCATTGGTCTTTATGGCACATAGTAGGAATGTAGTATTTTTTCATACTTCATCTGGTAACATTCATAAACACCTATAAGAGAAAATCATAGTAAGCTATAACCAGAAGTATAAGTAGAATTATAGCACAGACAATATTAAGGGAAAGGATTTTTGAGTGACTGTAGTAAAATCTTCTCAGCCTAAGGCATAGTTAAAATCTGAAGAAAAAGACACCTACACCTTCGCATCACAGCTGCCATAAGAGCATGAAGATCTTAAGTAGAGGTTATTTTGTAGAAACCACTAGTAGAGAATGATCCCTCTTAGCATATTTTTATACAGTAAAAATGAAACATTAAAATAAAATTATTGTTGATTATTTGAATCCTGGGACACAAGAAATTGTTAGACGTGACTGAGAACTTCTGACATTTAATATACTATCTGTGAGAAGGAATTGACCGGTATGGGCATATTTTGTCCCAAGTGGGCAATAGATGTAGATGGAAGAACCAGAGTGGAAAAATAAAGTTATTATTAATCTTACTGATTTCTTATTTTTAAACGGCAAATAAAAATTTATTTTCTGTGATTTTCATTCTTTTGGTAAATATTGATGACAATTGCTTCCCACTCCAAACCAGCTCATTACTCAAGTCATTTTTTTTCAATGAAGTTTCTCCTGGCTCATATTTTCTAAAAGTTCAAGTTCAATCCATAACTTCTTTTCCTTTTTCTTCTTATTATTATGATCACTGTTTAACATTCTGAATATTTTACATATTTATCTTGTCGCTCTGCATCTCACAATAAATTTAAGCTTCATGATTGTAGGTATTTTTGTCAGTTTTGTTTGCTGTGGTATCACTAGCTCCTAAATGTGCCCAGTACATAGTAAATACTCAGTAAATGTTTGTTAAATTGTGCATGCTCAAAATAGAACTTATTATTTTCTTCCCCTACATATATGATCTCAAATTATGGTACTATATATATTCAATAGTTACTAATCTTGGAAATGTTTTTTCTTAACTTCTCACATTCAATTAAATCAGAAGGTTTGGCCCATTTTCTCTTCTAAGGATTACTCATTTCTTTGCCTTTAATATATATATATATTTCCATTCTTAATATATATATATTTATATTATATATTTCCATTCTTTAATATATATATGTGTGTATATATATATTTCCATTCTTCCTTGTTCTGTCAGAGCAAGCCTGTTAACTAGTCTCTGTCTCTGTCCCAGGATGCCTGCAGCACCATCCGTACTGTAGTAACAATATGCAACACTGTTTATGTCATTCCTCTTCTCAGAACTCTTCAAAAGCATCCCAAAGACTTCAGAATGAGGTACCAGCTGCTGGACACCACACACAAGGCATTTTCCATCCTCACCTTTCTACTCCCTGTTTTCAAGTACCCACGGAGGGCATCTTGTTTTATCTCTGGCCTTTCTTATGCAACAACCTGACAGTAAAAGTCCTCCCACCCTTTATCAAGCTAACCACAATGTTTGGGTTAGTTATACATTTTCCAGGTACTTTTTTTTGATAACATATCAGTTAATATGCTGATCATCTCTTATAGACCATGAGTCCTTGCAGAACAGTGAGTACATCTGATTTTTACACTTAACATAAGTGCTGGCTTAGACTGATGCACAGAAGTGTTGAAAAAAGGATTGAGTAATTGAATACCACCGTAAGGAATTTAGAATGCATGTTCCCAGGGCAGAGATGCCATTTATGACAAGCTACTTCAAGAAAGTGACTAACCTATCAGAACTAGAAACTCTATTTCAGACATTGTTATAGTCAAATAACATAAAAAAATCTGGGCACAAATGTTAAAATAGCTTTTAAAATACTTTTTAGTAAGTTTTAGGTCTAGTGCCTTCGGCTTCACCAACATTTATGTACATGGTCTTCCTAAATAACCCTATTGATTTCCAGTACTTTTTACCTTTGGGTTAAAAGAGCACAAGTATGTGCCTACAGCGAATATTTTCAATATTCTCTAAACAATGTTTACCTTTAGTAGGCATAAAGAGGCCAAGCACAGTCCATCCTCTGTCTGTCTTCAGTAATTTCCAACCACAGATGTATGCATTGGGTTTCCATTCCCAACAGGATAAACTACTTTCACCTTTATTAAGTGATTTTGATATTGAAATAGTGGTTATTTATTCAAGTTTAAGTCCTTTTATTCTTTACACATGTAGGAGAATTTTTTCCTTTGAGCGTTTTCAGGTTCCCATGAATCTCAGCTCACTCTATTTTATGAAAGCTATGAAGCAATCTTCATATTTTATTCCAAAGAAATTATGTTTTTATAAATGTATGGTTTTGCTTTCGCTTTATTTCCCATTTATATTTTCTATGAACTAACTTTGAAAGCAGAATAAGGTATAGTATTATGATCATCTTTTTGGAAAAATACTTACATTCCCCAAATTTGCTTATCAAATAACTTCCATACTGTTAGTTTTAACTTAAGAAAAAAATCAAATCAAATCAAAACAAAAGAAAACAAAAACACAAAACCTTTAACAGTTACCCACAGTTTATAGGTCTATAGCAACTATGAATAAACTGCTAGAGGCAAATTTTCTTTTCAGCAGAAATTCTGCTCTGCTGTATTTTTTCCTTAAAAAAATCTTTCTAAACAAATGTCACAATTATAATCTTTTAATTAATTTGGTACTCCATACAGAAGAGTCGTAAATGAAAGCGAGTAGCTGTTTTTTGCCATGGTGCCCAGAAGGATGCCTCTATTTTGCCAAAAAATGTTCTGTCACTAATGTGAAGCCTGTTGACAAACTGTTGTTTATATGTTGTCAATGTGATGCCAAGTCAATTGTTTCACTACGGGAATCCTGGCTTGGCCCCAGTGGCTGTCTAAATCTCTGTAGACACACAGATACTTTTAGGGAAAGCAATTAAAGGTAAAAACCTCTTTTTACTTTTATTTGGCTCTTAACTAAAGTTTCATGAAATAGGAAAATAAATGGTGATCAAACAACTTTACAAGAACTGTAATTCTAAAAACTTAGACATATGGTTGGCTTTTAATTCCTTAGCTGTTAATTAAGAGGCTAATTGTACAAGATGGTTAGGTATATATCAGCTTGCAAATTTTACCATTTTTTCTTGCCTTGTTATTTTATAACAGAGTAGGAGCTTTATCAGTCTTATTTATCCTCTAAATCGGTGGTTGTCAACTGGGGCGTGATTTTGCCCTGCAGGGGACATTTGGCAATATCTGGAGACACTTTTATTTGTCACAATTGAGGAAAGGACTATGCTATGTAGTGGATAGAGCCTAGGGATCCTGCTATCTTCCTGCAATGCACAGGACAGTGCCCTATAACAACAGATTATCTGGGCCCCAATGTCAGTAGTACTGAGGTTGAGAAATTATGATCCATATTAAATTGTTGAAGTATGTAAAGAATAGCATTAAAAAGTTATAAAACCTCAGTAATGGTTAGAAAAATATATAATTATTAATCCTAGAAATTTAAGGCAAGAGGAGCACTAATGGAATGGAAATAACTTCCCTGTTAGCAGAAAAAAAAAATCACAAGAGGGAAGAATAAGAAAAACACGATCAATTTCACGTATAGAAATGAAAAGGGAGAATAGATAGGAGGGAAGAAGCCAAGGAAAAACAGTATAGACAAACCCCAGAATACCAGTCTGAAAATAATTTTTTATACATCACCAATTTGAAATAGGACCTGACTAAAATGGCACAGTGAAAGGTTGGAGATGATTGATTGATGATAGATAGATAGATAGATAGATAGATAGATGTGTATGTAAGAAATACACAAAAAAATGACACACAAAGGTTAAAAATATAAAGATAGCAAACGCTGGTCCAAACAATGCTACTGCAGCAAAATTAATATTGAATAGTGCAGGTTTTTTAAGGCAAAACCATTTTAAATTAATAAACATTACAAATCACTAAAACGAACCGTCCACCAAGATGTTATAAAAATATGAATCTGTATACAGCTAATCAAATAACTTTGAAATATGTAACACAAATACTGATAAGATTACAAGAGGAATTGGACAAATCTGCAATCAAAACAGACTGAATATCCTTCTGTCAAGAAACAATAGATCAATCACATCTCAAGGCAACAGGATATAGATATTTTAAGCAATAAGATTGTTTTGATATCTGTGATTTATCTTAAACTACTTCAATATACACAATTCAGTATAAATAGGTGTGTTCATCATGACATATACCACAGGGGCTCAGCTCAGTTGTTTTATCAGATATTTATACTTCATGGTGGTTATAGGGCATTTAATCTAAAATTCACACTCTGGAAGTGGCTACTGAAAGCGCTTCTGCTATCTTTGACTCCCATCAACACCAGAGCCTTCGCTAATTATTATGAGTGCTTAGAAACAACTTTCCATTGATGAAAGTCTTGCTAATTAGCATTGTGGGTGTTAGAAATGGGTTCTCATTGATGAAAATAGTGGCATTTATCATAGATGAGCTAGAGGATTGTATACATAGAACACTCCTTATGCATGAGCAGGATATGGGTGTCTAGTCAGGGCTGTAAACCTTATGGGAGGCACTCCAAGTTAGATACCTAACCTTCAAATATGGTCAGTTGATTTCTGCCAGGGAATCGTGTCACATTTGCTTCAGGTGACACTTTCGGGCAAGGCATATTGGGAACTTCAAAGATAACAGAACTGGGACTTCAAAGATACCTACAGGAATAGTGGGTATTTGACATCGTTGGTACTAATCTTCTGTATTAATAAAACAATTCAATGGAGAGTTCAAGATCTATGAAAATGAGCCTAAAAGTCAAGTATGACCAAATTATCGAAGGATAATTCACAAAAATACTTAGCAAGCTGGATTAATCCTGGCCCCAAAAATAGTGTGTATACATTCTTTTTAAGTTCATGGAAAACATTTATAAAAAGCAATGACTAACTAATAGGTCAAAAAGGAATTTCAACAGATTTCAGAGAATTAATTCCTCATTAGTCCAAGTTTTCTTAGTGAAATATAATTTCAAAATCAATCAAGAAAATAAACAGATTTTTAAAAATTAAATAAAAGCCTCTTCAATGGTTAAAAATAACCTGTTGGATAAGATGAAAATAAAATAGGAATGACATAATACTTAAAATTGAATGATAGAATGTCTGTATATCAAAGCTTATGGTGTATTAGTAACTATAGGGAGATTTATATACTTCTATGTAGTAAAAGTATAAAAATGTGGGCTACCTACAGAGCAAATGCATTGTAGTGGTTCATTTTAGAGAGGGAGGAAGACAAATAGAATTAGAGGGAAGAATATTGGGGGCTTCAGCTTTATAAGTTATTATTCCTTCAAGAAACAGAAAAAGTAAGTAAAAGAGGGATCCTATATGTATTTTTGGTTACCTTTTAATTTTAAAAAATTTTGTATGGAACTTTCTGTATTTTTTGTATCTCTCTTCATTTTAAAGTCTTCAAATAGTAAAATGTATTAAAGTATTATTTCAAAGTATGTCAATTGTACCTAGAAGCTTTTCCATAGCAAAAAAAAAAAAAAAAAAATCTCAATCAAGCAGTGAACTCGGACTGAAAAAGTATTGGAGATTAAGGTGATATTGGATTTTATGACGCAAATATTGTTCCTCCAAAATGTCAGCCTACAATCCCAAAATAAGGTTTACTTACATTAGGAATTTGTTGCATTATTAAAAAACAAACAAAAAACATTATTAAAAAAACAAACAAACAGGGGATCCCTGGGTGGCTCAGTGGTTTAGCACCTGTCTTCGGCCCAGGGCATGATCCTGGAGTCCCAGGATGGAGTCCCACATCGGGCTCCCTGCATGGAGCCTGCTTCTCCCTCTGCCTCTCTCTCTGTCTCTGTCTCTGTCTCTCTCTGTATTCTCATGAATAAATAAATAAAATCTTTAGAAAAAATAGTTGAGACTTCTGGCCACTTAGATTGGTAGCTGTATTAAGGAACTCATTAATATTTCAGTAAATATTTCTAAATTTCTCCACTAGAAATCTATCAAAAATTCAACTTTTTACTGTTTCTAAAGCAGAATATCAATGATCCTTATAGGAAATGACCAGAACAGAAATGAATATATTATATTTACAACTTTATCACACTAATACTTGACTTACATGACGTAGGTCACATGTTTGTTTTTTCTTCATGAATTTGTAGTTTTTAAATAGATAAAATTAAATTTTTATTACGTTCTTAAAATGAAATTTTCTCATAAAACATCTTCAAAGTTCAGATATTACACATATATTTGATAATTAGCATTTCCTCTCCAACTTCTTAAGATGCTTTAAATGTTAATGAAAATAATATTAATGTTTTTTGTGTTTACTATACACTAGGTAGTACTCTAAGTCATACAACATAGACATACAAGGAAACATGTATACACAGGTATACATATATTCATTTAATTAAATAATCACTTGAATCACCATAAAACACTTAACTATATGCATGTGTGTGTGCCTATTAAACAACTTTAGCCAGTATATGCAGCTTTATTTCCATTTGCATTTTGGGATTCTTCACAAATATGTCTTGGCCCTCAAAGATGATTGGGAACCACTGCTCTAAGAGCCAGAATTGTACTTAAAGCACAGATTAAGTTAATAGAAACCTCTGAGGTAAATAGAGCACTTCTTTCTTATTTCCAAATAAAGAAAGATAAATTATTAAGCAACATATGTACTATCCATATTGTCATTTTAAAAATCGGGAGGTGGGATGGAACAGAAGAGTTGTCAGTATTTACCAGCATAATGAAAATTAAAGTGAATAAGTTATTATTTGCATTTGGACAATGAGAATTCATTAAGAATAATAATTGCCTTGAGAAAATATGATAGTATAAATAACTAATTCATATCTGTTTCAAAGTGAATATTTTCAGCATTCTATTTACTTATTATCGAAATCTACTGCTTATTATAATGAACTATGGGATAGGTCGACATTTTACTTACTTTATTTGAACTGTCTTCAGCATAAGAGTTCAGACTTTCTTAAATTATGTCTTCACACTTAGGTATTCTAAGTTAAATATTAAGACTATTCCAGAGCAATAGTCCAATACATAGCCAATAGGAGGCAACATTTTCCTTACTCTGCCCTATTGCAGATTTGATAAGAAATTAAGTCAACTGGTGAAATGGTTAGCTCTTCTCTTGAGCAAATCTGATTTATGGTTGATTATTTCTCCTTGAAAATATTTAATATAGAAGGAAATGGATAAACAGAGAAGCTATTAAGCTTTCAAAGGAATCCATAGTAATTCATAATTTGTGGTATCAAAAATATTCTATGGAGTGAAAGTTTACTTCAGAGACAGTAATCTATTCACCTGTGCTCCTTATGAGACTATTATAATGCTATAAGAGCCACCTAATGACATCTTTTAAATAAAATTAATTATTTGTAGTTACTTTATAAATATTCATTCCTTCTACTTTATTTCAAGGCTATCAATTTTCACTATCAACTATAATTTTAATCCAGTCTCTATTTTTTCCTCAAAATATTCTCTAGGATTTGATTTTAAATTAGTTTCTACCGCTATATTTTTCTTTTATGCACTTATTTATCCTTTATACATATTTATTATTTTCATTCTCATAATTATAATTGCTATATGGATTTATATAACTGGCATATAGATTTCTCATAAAATTAGGACTATAGAAATTCAATATTAGCCCTTATTTGAAAGGGAAAATTGAAGTATGCAAATGTAGAATAAGAAAGCATATGATTTCAAGATTTTATTGAGCATATTTATTTTTTAAATACTTAAAAATAATGATGTGGCTGATTAGCTAAATTAGTAAAAATATAGCTATGATAGGTGAAAATCTAAAGTGAAATTGTATTGTATACTCTTCATGAGCAGTCTTGATACCCTTAGCCACATGTCCTTTAAATTACTGCTATATTCCCCAGGCTAGATGGAAGATAAGTAGAGTAACAAAAGAAAATAAATAAAATATGAAGGTTATCTTTCTTCAATATCTCTTTCCCCAATCTATCCTCTTTATCTTTTATCCTGAAGGGAAGTTTTTGCTAGCCCAGGTTCCAGATCTATAATGCAAAATTAGGAAAGTTGGATAGAGAGAGTCCTATCTGTAGAAATCTGAGGAGGAAAGTAAGAAATTGGTGGAAAGAGCTAAAACAATATATGTAATGGAGGTGGGAGGGATCATAGAGAATGTAGCATAGAGTGGAAGTGGTTGTAAACACCCTGAAGTACCTGCAGCTTCCCAAATCAGGGAAGAGACATGGCCATCTAGGTACATGAAACTCAAAACTCCTCAAACAGATTTAATCCTAAGACATTTTACCAAGACATATTATAATCAAATTCTCAAAATCAAAGAGATTCTGAAAGCAATAAGAGAAAAAAGGCATCACATACAGAGGAACTTCAGTAAAGATATTAGCAAATTTCTCAGCTGAAATCTTGCAGCCCAAGAGAGAGTAGAATTATATATTCAAAATGCTCAAAAAAAATGGCAATCAAAAATAGTGTACCTAGCAAAGTGGCCTCTCAGGAATGAAGGAGAGATAAAGTCTTCCCCAAATAAAATCCAAAGGAATTTATTTCCACAATTCCTACCTTACAGTTGTAATGTGTAAATCACTTTGAACCCTTGCATATATGCTAAAAGATAAAAGTGTTAAAAATAGCTATAGTTACAATATTTGGTTAATGGACACACCGTATAAAAAGACGTAAATTTGGGGGCATCTGGGTGGCTCAGTTGGCTATGCATCTGACTCTTGATTTCAACTCAGGTCATGATCTATGGGTTGTGGGATCAAAACCCTCGGAGAACTCCTCACTCAGCAGGGAGTTGGCTTGAAGGATTCTCTCCCTTTGCCCCGCTCCCCATGCTTCCATGTGTTTTCTTTCTCTCTCTCTCTCTCTCTTCAAATAAATAAATAAATCATTTTTAAAAAGATGTAATTTGTGACATTAAAACATGAAATGTGAGAAGAGGGGCAAATATGTAGAACTTTTTATGCAATTGAAGTTAAGTTCTTACTAGCTTACAATAGACTTAGAACTATAAGATGTATTAGAAAACCATCATGGTAGTTACAAAGCAAATACCTATAATAGATACATAAAGACAAAAGCATACCACTACAAAAACATCATCAATTAACAAAGAAAACAGCAAGAGAGGAGGCTTTTAGTTTAATGTAGCCCTATCTGTTCATTTTAGCTTTTTTGACTGTTTCTTGTGTCTTACCCAAAAAAATCATTGCCAAGATCAATGGGAGCTCTTTTTCCTACATTTCTTCTGGGAGTTTTATGGTTTTGGGTATTACATTTGAGCCTTTAATCCATATCCATTTCATTTTTGTGAGTGGTGTATGATAGGGAATCCAATTTCATTCTTTTGCAGATATATGTAAAGTTTTTCCAATACCATTTATTACAGTGACTATCCTTTCCCTTTAGCACTCTTATCAAAGATTAGTTGATATCCTGTGTATGGGCTTATTTCTGGGCTCTTTATTCTTTTCAACTGGTCTATGTACCTGTTTTTATACCAACACCATACTGTTTTGAGTACTAAAGGTTTTTAGTATATTTTGAATTCAGATAGTATGATGCCATCAGCTTTATTCTTCCTTCTTAATGTTACTTTTGCTATTTGGGGTCTTTTGAGGTTCCATATAAATTTAATGGTTATTTTCTCTATTTCTGTAAAAAAATGCCATTGGAATTTTGATTAGGATTGCACTGAATTTGTAGATTACTTTGGGTAGTAGGGATATTTTAACAATATTTTTTTCTAATGCAAGAACATGGGTATCTTTCCATTTATTTACATCTTAAATTTCTTTCATCAGTGATTTAGAGTTTTCGCTGTACAGATTTTTCATCTCCTTGGCTAAATTCATTCTTTGGTATTTTACTGTCTTTGATATTATTGTAAATAGGATTGCTTTCTTAATTTTTTTTTAAAGATAGTTTATTAATGTATAAAAATGCAAGTGATTTTTCTGTTGATTTTGTATCCTGCAACCTTACTGAATTTATTCATTAGTTCTCACAGTTTTGGTGGAGTCTTTAGGGTGTTCTATACATAAAACCATATGCAAAAGATCTGAATAGACATTTATCCAAAGACACAGAAAGGGCCAAATAGTGCATGAAAAGTGTTCAACATCACAATTCATCATAGAAATGCAAATCAAAACCACAATATTACCTCACACCTGTCAGAATCGCTAAAATCAAAACCACAAGAAATAGCAAGTGTTGGTGACATTGTAGAGGAAAAGGAACTCTTATTCACTAATAGTGGGAGTGCAAACTGCTGCACCTGCTATGGAAAATTGTATGGGGCTACCTCAAAATGTTAAAAACAAAACTAGCATGCACGCCAGTAATCTCACTACTGGGTATTTAGCCAAATAATACAAGAAAACTAATCCAAAGGGATATATGCACCCCTATGTTTATTATAGCAGTATTTATATTAGCCAAATTATGGAAGCAGCCCAAAGGGCCACTGATAGATGAATGAATAAAGAAGATGTGGTATACACACACACACACACAAAATATAATGGTGTATATATTATACATTATATTTTGTATGTCTATATACTATACATTGTATATATAATGGAATATTATGCAGCCATTAACAAAGAACAAAATCTTGCCATTTGTAACAACATGATTGGATCTAGAGGATATAATGCTAAGTGAGTTAAATTGGTCAAAGAAAGACAAATACCACATGATTTCACTTAAAAGTGGAATCTAAGAAGCAAAACAAAGGCAAAAAAAAGAGAGACAGAGAAAGACAAACCAATAAATAGACTCAACTATAGAGAACAAACTGGTAACTACAAGAGGGGAGGTGGGGAGGAATGGGTAAAATAGGTGAAGGGGATTTTGACCTGAAACTAATATAACACTGTATGTTAACTGTACTAGAATTAACATTTAAAAAAGTAATTTTAAAAAGATGAGATAATAAATATTGACAATGATATGGAAATAAGGGGACTCTTGTGCAGCAATTGGTGCAGCCACTATGGAAAATAGTATGAACGTTCCTTAAGAAATAAAAAATAGAACTACTATGTGATCCAGCAATCCCACTCCTGGGTATATATCCAAAGGAAATGAAATCATTATCTTGAAGAGATATCTGCACTCCCTTGTTCATTGCTGCATTATTAGCAATATCCAAATATGAAAATAGCCTAAATATTTTTCAATGGATGAATCAATAAAGAACATGTGGTATATGTACAATAGAATATTATTCAGTCCTTTAAAAAAAAAGGAAGTCCTACCATTTTTGACAACATGGGTAAACCTGGAGGTGTCTATGCTAAGTGAAATAACCAGAAAGAGAAAAGACAGATACTGTGTGGCATAATTTATATGTAAAATGTAAAAAAAAAATTGACTTCATAGAAACAGAATAGAACGATGATTGCCAGGCTGGAGGGGAGAGAGGTTTTTAGGGAGATAGATTTGAAAAAGTACAAACTTTTATAAAAATAATAACTTCTGAGAATCTAACATACAGCATGGTAGCTATAGTTAATAATAATGTAATATATACTGGGAAGTTGCTGACAATAGATTTTAAGTATTCTTACCACACATACAAAAAGAAATTAACTATGTGAGTTGATGGATGTATTAATTATCTTGATCATATTAGCATCATTCTACAATGTATATGTATATTAAATCATCAGGTTGTGCACCTTAAATATATACAATTATATTTGTCAATTATTCCTCAGTAATGTTGCAAGCAAATATTAAAATTATATTTGTCAATTATTCCTCAGTAATGTTGCAAGGGGAAAAGTAGAATGTAGATGTTTGGAGGAGGATCACCACAGAGCTGAGACATCTCTGAAGAGGTGGTCCTGTCCAACTGATACGGTGAATCTGACAGGACACAATGAAGCTCTTTCTATGAGTGTAAGAAAAGCACACACACAAAACAACAACACCTAGAAACAGAAACTAACTACTGTTTCTGGAACTAGTTGGCACCAGCAGGAACAGATAGAGACCAGAAGGAGCAGTCTCTTCTGCCTCTGTTATGGGTTGAATCATATTCCCTGAAAAATTCATTTGATGTAGTGCAACCCCAATACCTTAGAATGTGACCTTATTTGGAAACAGGATCATTGCAGATGTAATCAGTTAAGATGAGGTCATGCTGGGCTAGGGCAGAACCCTAAAATGATATAACTGGGGTCCATGTGAAAGGGCAGAATTTGGACACTGAGACATGTATGCAAGGAGAACACCACGTAAAAATGAATGCAGAAATTGAAGTGATGCTCCTACAAACTAAGGCATGCCAAAGATGGCAGCAAATCACCAGAAGCAAAGAGAGAGGCAGATTCTCTTTTATAGCCTTCTGACATTTTGATCTTGAACTTCTAGACTCCAGAACTATGAGATAATAGATTTCTGTTACAAAGCAAACAAAAGGAAACCAAAGCGATCATCAATAAACGAATAAATCAAAATTGTGTGCCATTTGATATAATATGCAATTAGAACAACACATCACATGTCCTATTTTCACTAAAAATGTCTAACTTAAATTTAATCACGAGGAGGCACCAGACAATTCCAAATTGATGGATATTCCACAAAGTACCTGGTCTGTGATATTCAAAAGTGTCAAGGTCATGAAAAAAAGAGTAAAGAACTATACCAGACTAAAAGTGACTAATGAGACATGACAACTAAAGCAATGCATGATTCTGAGCTAGATCCTTTTGCTGGAAGGCAATTGGTGAAATTTCAAAGGGGTTGGAGGATTAGATGGTAGTAATGTATCAATGTTAATTTCCTGACTGTATTGCAGTTATTTAAAAGAATGTGCTTATTTGTAAGAAATACATAATAATTCCGATGTGATGGGGCATGAGACTCTCAAATATTTCGAGAGAAAATTATTTTCTGCTATTCATAATTTTTCTGCAAGTTCGAGATGGCTTCAAATTTAAATTATTTTTAAAAATGTTTTAAAGTACCTACAAATTGTGATAGAATAAGCTTTAGAGTTTGCTTGTTTTAGATCTGTTGATAGAAATGAATTATGAATTAAACCCTTTTTAAAGTTATTTGAAAGAGAACTTTCTTTTCTATCACTATTTGGTGATTTGAGTGTGGTTTTGTGAATATGACTTCATGAATTGACTGAGCCACAAAGGCTCAAATTTATTAGAATTACAGGTAAAATCACACATCAGTGACTAATATAAATTATAATACTACTTGCACAGACATCATTGAAATTTTTTATAAAAGAGGATATAAGGCACAAGTTATTAGATGCAAACAGCAGAACTGTTATTTACACGCAACTTTTTGCACTAATGATGTAATTAAGAAGGGCAGGAAGTTTAGGTTTATTTTAGTTATATTAATAGTCAAGTGTGAATATGTAAAGTCATGTAATAAAAAAACCACCTACCTGTAGGAAGAAATATTTATGATGTTTTTCATATTTTGGATATTTTGGTTCTACATATTATGTGGTTATTTGTGCTTGACTTAAAAGACACCTAGCAGTATCAACTATATTTCTGTATATATTAGTTATAAATGTTACTGTAGCTATTCTGTCTTTGAATGTAGGAACTTACTTTTAATTTTTTTAAAGTTTCATCTGCAAAAGCTATCATCTTACCTACTATTTTCTATTTTACTGAAGTTTTAATGTACAACTCTAAGATAATATAGTGAAATGGAAATTGCTGTTAGTGGAAGTCGTCATAAATATATCTGAGAAATATTTTAGAGCTAAGTTTTGTTTACTCTGTGCTTAAAATAGGTATTTTATAGAGAGAAGTTATTAGGAAATTGTTACATAATGCCATATATTTGCAAAGTTGTTCAAGTGCTGGTGGTTTACAACAGATTAATTCTTGGTCACTTTTCCTTTCAAATAAATATGTCAGATGTCACATTATTAGACAGGAAAATGAGGTAACAGCTCAGAGAGAGCTGTTATAAATACTGTTATTATTTATAGAGATAAGTAATAGGGAGGTTTTCAAAGAAACCTTTAGAAACTCTATTAGTTCAAAGCTCTATTAAAAGCAAAGTGGTTTTGACTGGAGGAGGCCAACAAATGACTATCTAAAGGCAAAATTGTATTTTCACAATGATCAATTCAATAAAGCATCAGTCGAGGCAGTGAAGCACTGAATTGAACACTGTAGTCAAACCTCTATAGTGAGTAGACAAAGCCACACACTTTGTTTTATTTAATCCTCAATTTACAAGGTAGCAATTGGAACAGTTCATTTTTCCAGATATTACTATTATAGATTAAAATTACATAGATGTTTTGAGCTCCTTAGTTTAAAAGAACTATTTAAATATTAAATTGTACCCCCAGCACCAACAAGGATCATTACAAAGTGTGGTGGGATACACTGTATGACTATGATTCATGGCACTGTCAATACTTAATCATAAACCTTATAGACCAGTTTCATAAGCTCAGTATACTTGAAAGTGAAAAACTACTTCATATTTTAAGTTAGATCTACTTTTATATTATTCCTTGTCTTTAGATGCAAATATCATGCTCATGAGAGGTGAAAAGTTTATAAAAGGCATCACTGAATGCAACATTTTCACACTAGTAAGTTATTTTAACAAACCACTACTAACATACAGCTATCAATCAATAGACCAGTGAGATTGATTTGAATTGGTGTTAAAAAAATCTTTATCAGATTCCTATGCATAAAAATGTCATCTTCTGGGCAGCCTAGGTGGCTCAGCAGGTTAGTGCTGCCTTCAGCTCAGGGCATGATCCTGGAGACCCAGGATGGAGTCTCATTTTGGGTTCCCTGCATGGAGCCTGCTTCTTCCTCTACCTGTGTCTCTGCCTCTCTCTCTGTGTCTCTCATGAATAAATAAATAAAATCTTTTTTTAAAAAATGTCATCTTCTCTCACTAGTAAGGCAGGTATAGTTCTTAGATAGTCTACTTGACTCTCCTTGACCTTCCTATATCTACTTCTAATTTCATTGCAATTTCTCTAAATAAAAACAAAATCCTGAGCATTGTGTGAGATAAACATACCTGGTTCACTTTGTATAGGTTATCAAATCAATTTTTTTCATATGCCTAGCCTAATATCCCACAGCAGTGTCAAAGGATTTTTAAATGTTATTAAACTAGTTTATCATTAAATACTTGAATTTTTAAAGTTGCACAAGAAAACATGGTCATAACATAGCTTTCATCATATAATATGCCAAACATTAGCTGCAATTCTTTGTCAGGAATATGCAAATTTTCAAGTTTTATTATTCTGAGTGCAGGTACATTTCAAAGGTTTTCAAAAACATAATTATAGTTCAAATCTACTTTTCTCTAGTCAGCTATAAAGATACCTGGATGCATATTCTTAAATGATTGGGTTTTCTTTTAATAAGGACCTTGTGATCTTATTTGCATAGCCAGACCATCCTACAAGGGGATTCTCATTTTCTGTTGACCTTAGAACCACTTTTAAGAACTGCACACTTCACAAAATACCCAGAAAATGGATGTCACCTTCCAATAGGCTTCTGACTCAGCTTTCCTTTATGGGCTCATCTGAAACCACAGGCCTACCTCCAGTTTTCAACATAGCTACATACTCTTCCTAAAAAACAATTTACTCAATTTGCTGTTTTTTTCAATGTAAATGCCCTTCTTCATCTCCTTTCACCTAAGCAAAACCTATACAACTTTTGACGGTTACCTCACTTTGATGCCCACCTTAAATTGCATCTTCTTTTTTTTTTTAATTTTTTTAAAATTTTTATTTATGATAGTCACAGAGAGAGAGAGAGAGAGAGAGAGGCAGAGACACAGGCAGAGGGAGAAGCAGGCTCCATACACCGGAAGCCCGACGTGGGATTCGATCCCCGGTCTCCAGGATCGGGCCCTGGACCAAAGGCAGGTGCCAAACCGCTGCGCCACCCAGGGATCCCTAAATTGCATCTTCTTAAAGAAGCCCAAGCCACCCACAAAAACCGTCAGTAGTCTCCATGTCCTTTGTACCTATATGGCTTACTGTCTGTGTCACTCATGCCACTTATGCCTACTCAACTAAATGGTGCGTTCTCTGAAGTCAATGATCATGACTTCTTTATATCTTCCATAGCCCCAATTGAGAATTCTGCACATGGCATTCATGAATTTTCAAACCTAAAAAGAATCTTAAGAAATAATCTCAACCATATTAGGTAGTTAAGAGACCTAGATCTGAAAGGTTAAGGAAAGGATGGAAATTATATATAGTTATTAAGGAATGCTGGATTTACTCCTGAGTGTTAGAATGGATTTTAATATTTTTCTCTTTATATAATATCCTCCAAGACTAGCCTTTTCACACTTGAATATGCATCAGGATCAACCAGAGAGCTTGTTAAAACACAGAATGAGGGGCCTGAAGCTCAGTATTTCTGAATAGGAGGTCTGTTTTGAGGCCCAGGAATTTTCATTCTCCGCAAGTTCCCAGGTGATGCTGTTACTAAGCCTAGTGACTACCTTTGGAATAACACTGTTGTAAGATAAAATTCTCTCATGTAAATGTTATCTCAATCATAGTTTTTCTATATTGGGAAAGAAGGATAATTGAAAACTGTTATATTAAATTTCCATCATCTTAAAAAAATATCAACAAGGGATCTCTGGGTGGCTCAGCGGTTTGGCGCCTGCCTTGGGCCCAGGGCATGGTCCTGGAGACCCAGGATCAAGTCCCACGTTGGGCTCCCTGCGAGGAGCCTGCTTCTCTCTCTGCTTGCATCTCTGCCTTTCTCTGTGTCTCTCATGATTAAATAAATAAAATAAAAAAAAATACCAACAGCTTCTCTTCTAGCATGCTTTTAATTTGCTCTTGAGGATTCCACTTCTGCAATGATTCAATGATATCAATTATCAAAGCAAAAATATCACTATTAAAGATCTTTTTATTCATTTTAATCAAAATTTAGATCTTATTGGAAGGGACAACATGACTGCCAATAGGGCAATGACCTCTTATCTAAATTTAGCTTTCTCTCACAGGACTAAGAGCAGGGCTGATTGTAACAATTTTCTGGAAGGTAGTTTGGTGACATATTTTGAAAGCTTTAAAAATGTATGTGACTCTCATTCCACGCTCTAGCTTCTAGTGATTTATCCTGAGAAGAGAATAAAACAAGTGATAGAAGATGGAAATATTCTATATCCTGCTGGGATGATAGTTAGCCAGGTGTGCAAATTTGTCAAAACTCATCAAACCATACACTTAAAAAAATATATCATTTTGTGGGGAAATTATACCTCAATAAATGTAAAGGTGGTGTTGGGAAATTGAATGAAAGCTTTTGCCATGGTTTTTGCAGTGGGAGTTATATGTATGTGAAGTAAGCCAGGGTTGCAAGTACATGTGTACCCCTAAAACTGAGAAGTAGCCTTGCAACCACTTCTCTGATTTAAATCCCAGAGAGTCAGAGTCATGTTAAAGACTCACCTGTTGAAAGTTCCTCAGAGCAGCAGAAAATGTTGACATACTGATAAGGCTTTCAGAAAAGCACAGTGGTCCAATGACCTGAGTTCTTAGATTGGATTCAAGTCATTCGCTAGTTTCATTCACTCTTTTGTCTGAGGCCCTTTAAAGTTGAAGAAGTCAGTCTCAGGTGATTTCATTGTCACACCTCCCTCAGAGAGAGAGAGAAGCAGATAAAGAAATGGCAGGAGCCTTCCGAAGGGGCTTTCTGGGATGACAAATAGGTTTGTGACTTCTGCATCATTTTTCTGCTTTCTCACCTTGATTGTCAGCTTCCGGAGAGTCCTTGCTCTTCCTCTGGCCTCTGAAGCCTTGTTTAACTCCTAACTATTACTCAGTAATTATGTAACAGGATTAAAATAATTCTTTACTTGTGAGTTTGTTTTTTGAAAGCTTTCATTTCAGTCTACTGGAAAGTTACTAGTGTAGTACTCTGGGAGGTTGTTAACAAGTCTCTTTGGAAGATACCTCCAACAATGTTGCACAGCATTTTTTAAACAAAACTTTCCAAATGGCATTTGTTTTCTTAAATGGCTGCAGATTAGATTTTCTTAATTTTAAAAGTAAAACACACACACACACACACAATGTTTTCCTCCCTATATTCTAGAACTGCAGATGAATGTGGTTTCTAAAACTTTTGCCGAGTCATATATTTTCATTAGCCACAGTGATCTTGCAACTGAAGCTTTGCTATAGGCTATGTTAAAGATACATGAGACAGAATATAAAATAGCTAGAATTTATTGTGCTACGTGGTATTGCAAAATTAAGGCTACCTGCTTTTTTTTTTTCATCTAAACACAGGTAAGCTGACTGAAAAGATGTGTTGAGCTCCAATCTCTCAAATAATAAGACATTATTTTTTAGTTAAGACTAAAATAAAAGGCTATTAACCATGTGAGGTGAAATTGAATGGCAAATTCCTGCATTTGTGAGAATCTGCTAGTGTTCCTGATGGTTAGTTCATAGAACAAGGGCTAGAGCCCCAGAGTATGATATTATGGCATATTTACGCAAAGCTGTGACAGAAGGGAGTCTATAGGGAAAGAGCACTCTTCTGCCTCTCTTTGGGTTTCCTCTTGATTCCCATATAAAATCTAAATCTTGCTATGGCTGGCTTTTTGTTGAAAACTCAATTAACCTTAGAGTTTTCTACTTTGTGTCTCCTAATTTTTTTTTTCCAGTGGTGCAGGTATTTGCAAACTGCTGTGTCATGTTGTATGGCAAAGTGTTTTTCACCTTGTAAGAAGGTTAAGAACGTTGCTCATGGAATCTAAGTCTAGGAGTAGGTACTGTTTGGAGATGAAGTGACTGGTACAAGGTCACTCTGCCAATGGCCCCAGAGAGATATTTAAATTCAAGTCTATCTGACTCCATAGCCCAAGCATATTCATGCAGATACCAAAATTTAGATGCTTGTACCTACTCCTTAAATTTTTTTTTTATTTTTATTTATTTATGATAGTCACAGAGAGAGAGAGAGGCAGAGACACAGGCAGAGGGAGAAGCAGGCTCCATGCACCGGAAGCCCGATGTGGGATTCGATCCCAGGTCTCCAGGATCGCGCCCTGGGCCAGAGGCAGGCGCCAAACCGCTGCACCACCCAGGGATCCCCTTAAATGTTCTTATTTATTTCCAGCTGCCCTTCCTCATACCCTTGTCTAAATCTTGGAAAAACTTGTTTTTAGTGAAATTGGTTTTAGTCAGTTCTTAAGTCTTCCCTCTGGAGAGCTCTTTCTAAAGTAGAAAATAATGAAAATGTGCTACATATCTTCCATAGTTATTAGTCTTCTTACCTCAAATACTACCCTCTCACTCTGACTGCCCTATCTCCTGTTGCTCAGTTACTAGCTACACTACTTTCTGTGGTGATTGCTGACTTTATTTTCTTCAAAAATATGTTTCACTATCTAAACTTATATTATTTACTTGTTTGCATTTGTTCTGTCTGTCTCTCCCTCTTTTAATGTAGGCTACCTTGGAGTATGAACCTCAACTACTTAATTCCACTCTTCCCTTAGCATTCATATATTAGGCGTGGACTGAAGGTCCACTAGATGTTGGTTGAATGAGTAATCACTAGGTATTTGACATTGGGCTAACAATTAGCAGAGTGGTGACATCATTCTCACACTTGGCTGCAGCTCTTCTGGTAAGAGAGCAGTATATTTTTGTTTTTAGTCACTACCTTCCTGCAGAGAGCATTTCAAATGGGTTCCAGTGTCACTAAGCTGAAAATCATTGCCATTAATATGTTCCTGTTCTACAAAGTTACATAAATGAGATAAAGAGTAAAAATATTATTCTCTTTTGATTAAATATTATTCTCTTTTGATTACATATGAGCAGTTTGTGTTTTAAAGTCTCCAAACCTAAAAAAATAAAATAAACAAAATAAAGTCTCCAAAACTGCTTTCCTGTGTGTATTCACAAGATACCACATTTTGTTTAATTATTTATTTCAGCCATTTGTACACATTTACTATTGGAGAAAAATGAGTATTAATTAGCAAGGAAATAAAAAATCAACTCTAAGGTTTTCTTTTTATCACCTAAAGTCATTCACACAGTGTTTGGTTATGCATGACTTTTTTTTTCTCATTTCTTGTAAATCAAGCATGTATTTTTTTCTATTGTTAAGTGAGCACTTATAGATTGCTTAATAAATGTAATTATAACCACACATTTAGAAGCTCAGTCATTTTTTAGTGCTCTGTTATGGTAAAGTGAGAGAAAGATTGACACTAAATATCACAGACAATTAACTGTTTCCTAGTGACTGATTTCTGTTTTATATGACGTTTAGTGATAATACCCTTTCCATGGTCGTGACTGTAAAATATATATTTGAATATGTGCATCTGCAAGCATATATGTGCATATATGTAGCCTGACATTGTCTTAAAGTATTTAAAGTAATTCTAAAGAATATAATTTGTTATTCATAATAATGCTTCTTAGAAGTAGGTGTTAGCTGTTTTCCTCATTTTACCAATGAGGAAACTAGGGCTCTAGGAAATTATACAACCTATCCAAGACTGAGTAATTGATACAAAGTACACCTGGGCCTTGAATTCTGGTTATCTGTCTGGTATTTCACTACCTTAAAAGAATAGAAATTAAACAGGAAAAAAAAAGGCAAAAATTCCCAAAACTCAATTTCATTTTTGATTTTAATTTGTCAACTTTGTCAACTTTTGATTTTGTCAATTTTGTTAGCATATAGTTCTTAATAGTATTGTTTTATTATTCTTCAATATCATTAGGCTCTAACTCAATTTATTTTTACTATTAACATTAAAACTTGGTAATCCACTTTTTTAAAAAAAAGTAAGACAGTTGCTGCCTTAATTTAAGGTTTAATTGCAGCCAACATAATCTATTCTAGTTAATTAATGGAAAAATGTTTATTTTAGGTTATTGATTTAGCTTACAGGATTACTGGGAAGGCTAGCGTACCAGGCTTGACCACCACTGAGCAGAGTAATACTGAACCATACCAAGAGATTGTTACACGGAAATTCACCTCTTGCTCCTTCCTGCATTATCAGTTCTTATGGGACCAGCAGCTTTAGCAGCTGCAGAAACACCATACCTCCATAACTGTGTGGCTTCTTCAATATCCATTGTAGCCCTACATTTCTCACTAAATAGAAAGCTCCTTAGCTTGTGGGAGGATTACTGAATGCATGTTATCAAGAGCTGTATCAACCACAGTGCTATAGCATAACATATACAACTCAGTGGCTTTAAACAATACTCATCCATTTTTTCGCACACTTCTACAATGTGGCTCGGTTAGCTGATGTAGACAGGGCTTGATCAGGTCGCTCTACTTCATTGTATAGCCCTGGCTGGACTTGGCTCTTTGATGTGGGTTGAATTCATTCTGAATCCAATTGTATTCATTTGGGGGCCCAAACTGAAGGGCAACAGCTACCCTTGAGAAGCACTTATGGTAATGGGAGAAATCAGAAAAGCAAGCAGAAACACACCATGTCGCTTCCAGCCAAGGGTCAGAATTGACAAAGTCCAAAATCGAGAAGAAGTACATTTCACCTCTAGTGCCGGGACTGCAAAGTCTCATGGCAAAGGAAGACCTGGGACTGATACTTAAACCTATCCCACCAGGAAATATCGCTTTAGGTTTCAGCCCAGGATAAAAGAAAGGCACAGCTGGAGAACTATGATAATAGAGTTTCAAAAACTGGGTGTGACAAAGAAAAGAGGTATACTACATAAAATGAATATGATGGAAAATAAAGAAAGTATATTCTGTGCAGCTTATATAAGCATAAACGTTAAAACATCAAGAGAATGTTCTCGGTCACAATTGTGATTTCTATCAAAAGATTTCTATATTGCATAAATAATATGTGGATGCACAGTAGATGACATCATAGGAATGACTGTATAAAAAGAAATCTTAGGGATCCCTGGGTGGTGCAGCGGTTTGGCGCCTGCCTTTGGCCCGGGGCGCGATCCTGGAGACGCGGGATCGAATCCCACGTCGAGCTCCCTGCATGGAGCCTGCTTCTCCCTCTGCCTGTGTCTCTGACTCTCTCTATCTCTCTATGTGACTATCATGAATAAATAAAATCTTTTTTTAAAAAAAAGAAATGTTACCAATTGTTGCACCTTAAGCAGACAGGAAAAAAATAGGTATAAAATTGACGAAGAGATTTCAAGCTGAAGTAAGTTTATGTTTCTGGATATTATTTATTTAAGTCTGTTATGTAGTAGACACATACCTATGTGCTGAGGATTAGGAGAGGACGCTGATTAAATTTCTGCTGGTGTAATTTTGTGCATACACAGAAGAATAGTGACATAGGCCCCAAAGTATACTTTGAATAAGAAGTAAAAGATAGGCATTACATATTAAATACAAATCCTGTATTCTAGTTATGAACCTGAGAAATTAATGGATTACTCATTTTGTAAGACTCTACTCTTTGGCTTCAAGAAATTCTAGATCATATGATTGCTCCAGCTCTAGCTCCAACTTCAGCTCTTTTTGAAGTTTCTAGCACCCTTACCATGGTTCATCATTCTGTAACCATTTATTTTCCAAGACCAATCAGTATTTTGTCAGTCAGGTTAGTAATGATTGTATAGTCCTGGTTTAGTGGAATCTTCTCCTATATAACAGTACCATCATGTAGTGAAAGGAGAAATATTTCAGTCATTTCCTATTCTTTCCCAACACTGGGGAGAGCCTTCATTTCAAAGATTTGAAATGTTAGACCTTTGCCTTAGCAGCTCAAATCTTTCCATGCCATGGGAAAGATTAAGCTACAGCTGCATAGCAATGTATATAGTATTATAGTTAAACCAATTAGAAAAGGGCCAATAAATTCAAGAGATGATAAAACTATAAAAAAGATAAAAAGGTAAATATAAATAATTATGTTATATATGATTTCTTTAAGCACTGAGTTGTAAAAGGCTGGTGAAAAAGTTTTAATTTTAATTTGATTTCACCAGGTGTAAGAGAGCCCTATTTTCTATTACTCTAATATATTTTCCTTACAGCTATGCTTATTTTATGATTATTTTAAATCATTTTTAAATATTTTGAGTACTATAAAACATTTTATGTTGTAATTAGGAACTTAGTCAATGAACTAGATCATTTAAAAATGTTAACTGCCTTAACATTCAAATACTTAAAATTCTTCCCCAATAGCAGAAAATACCCCTAATTTTACAGTGGATAATAATGGAAGGAAAAGAATGCTATACAAGAAATTGAATTGTTAAAGGGTATTTAGGAATGAGCAAGATACTATTACATAGAGATAAACAACCCAATTATTAAAATCAGCAAATGATTTATTCAGCTTCTACTTTTTTGTTATGCTAGTTTTATTTTTTAAATACACTCTACAATAAGTGCTACAGTTAAAAATTTAGAGAACAGTTATCCATGTAGTGCTTAAAATCATCTCAGATGCCACCAAAGATAAACATACCACATGTGTTCAGGAAAGCAGTGTAGAGTATTTGGTGAGTTTTTAGCAAGGAAATGACACAGTTAGGTTTACATTTTAACCAGGTTGTTTGACGGCTAAGTAAGTGATATTTTTTTCCTATTAATTTTTCAAAACCTCTTGACTTTTACCTTTTTTAAAATTAATAAAACTTCCCTTTTAGAGCACTTTAGATCCATAGCAAAATTGAACAGAAAGTGCAGAGAGTTTATATATTCATTGCATACACGTACATACCTTTCCCCGCTATCAGTATCTCCCACCAGAGTGGTACATTTGTTAGAATTGATGAACCTCCATTAACACATCATTATCACCTAAAGTGCATAGAGTACATTAACGTTCACTCCTTTTTAATTTTTTTTTAAATTTAATTCCAGTATAGTTAACATACAGTGTTGTATCAATTTCAAGTGAATAATATAGTGATTCAGCAGTTCTATACATTGGTCAATGCTCATCATAATAAATGTATTCTTAATCCTCTTCACCTATTTTATTTTAATTTAATTTTTTTATTGGAGTTCAATTTGCCAACATATAGCATTACACCCAGTGCTCATCCTGCCCAGTGCCCCCCTCATTGCCCATCACCCAGTCACCCAACCCCCCACCCACTTCCCCTTCCACTACCCCTTGTTCATTTCCCAGAGTTAGGCTCTTCACCTATTTTACCCACCACCTCACCCCACCCACCTCTCCTATGGGAACCATTGTTTGTTTATATTTAAGAGTCTGTTTTTTGTTAATCTCTTTTTTCTTTTTTCATTTGTTTTGTTTCTTGAATTCTGCATAGGTGTGAAATCATATGGTATTTGTCTTTCTCTGACTTACTCACTTAGCATAATACACTCTAGCTTTATCCATGTCATTGCAAGTGGCAAGATTTCATTCTTTTTCATGGCTGATTAATATTCCATTATATATATATCAGTCAATGGGTATTTAGACTCTTCCCATAATTTGCCTATTGTTGATAATACTCCAATAAACAAATGGGTGCATTTTCCTTCCAAATTAGTGTTTTTGTATTTTCTGGGTAAATACTTAGTAGTGTGATTACTGGATCATATGGCAGTTCTATTTTTAATTTTTAGAGGAATTCCAATACTGTTTATCACAGTAGCTTCACCAGCTTGCACCCCTACCAACAGCATGCAAGGTTTCCATTTTTGCCACATTCTCACAAACACCTGTTCTTTCTTGTGATTTGGTTTTAGCCATTCTGACAGGTGTGAAGTGATGTCTCATTGTGGTTTTCATTTGCATTTTCCTGGTGATGAGAGATGTTGAGTGTCTTTTCATGTATCTGTTGGGCATCTGTATGTCTCCTTTGGAGAAATGTCTGTCCATGTGTTCTGCACATTTTTTATTAGGGTTATTTGGTTTTTTGATATTCAATTATGTTTTTTATCTATTTTTGGATACTAACCCTTTATCAAATATGTCATTTGCAAATATCTTCTCCCATTCTGTAGGTTTCTTTTAGTTTTGTCAGTTCCTTTCTTCACTGTAGAGAAGATTTTTATCTTAATGAAGTTCCAATAGTTTATTTTTGCTTTTGTTTCCCTTGCTTCAGGAAACATACCTAATAAGGACTTGCTATAGTTCATATCAAAGAGGTTACTGCCTGCATTCTCCTGTGGATTTCAATGGTTTCCTGTCTCACATTTAGGTCTTTAATCCAATTTGAATTTATTTTTATATATCATGTAAGAAAGTGGTCCAGCTTCATTATTTTGCATATAGCCGTCCAATTTTCCCAACACCATTTTTTAAAGTTTTTCCCATTGCATATTCTTGCTTCCTTTGTTGAATATTTATTGACCATATTATCATGGATTTATTTCTAGGCTCTCTATTCTCTGTTCTATTGACCTATGTGTCTCTTTTTTTTTCTATGTGTCTCTTTTTCTGAGTCATAGTGTTTTGATTACTAAACTTTGTACTATATATTGATATCTGGGATTATCATATTTCCAGTTTAGTTATTCTTTTTCAAGATTGCTTTGGCTAGTCAGTCTTCTGTGTTTCCATACAAATTTTAGAATTATTTGTTCTAGTTCTGTGATAAATGCCATTGGTATCTTGATAGGGTTTGCATTAAATCTGTAGATTGCTTTTGGTAGTATGGGCATTTTTTTACAATATTTGATCTTCCAACTTAAGAACATGAAATACCTTTCCATTTGTTTGTATCACCTTCGATTTCTTTCATCAATGTTTTATAGTTTTTAGAGTACAGGTCTTTCCCCTCCTTGGTTAAGTTTATTCATAAGTATTTTATTATTTTTGTTGCAATTTTCAACAGGATTGTTTTCTTAATTTCTCTTTCTGCTACTTCATTATTAGTGCATAGAAATGCAATGGATTTCTGTACATTGATTTTGTATCTCGTGACTTTACTAAATTCATTTATTAGTTCTAGTAATTTTTTGATGGAGTCTTTACAGTTTTTTATATCTAGTATCATGCCATCCACGAACAGTGAAAGTTTTACTTTTTCTTTACTCATTTGGATGCCTTTTATTTTTTTGTTGTCTGATTGCTGCGACTAGGACTTCCAGTACTATGTTGAGTAAAAGTGGTGAGAGTGGACATCCTTGTCTAGTTCCTGATCTCAAAGGAAAAGCTCTCAATTTTTCCCTAAAATTATGATATTAGATGTGGGTTTGTCATATATAGACTTATTATATTGAAGTATATTCCCTCTAAACCTACTTTTTTGAGGGTGTTTATCATGAATGGATGTTGTACTTTGTAAAATGCTTTCTCTACATCTATTAAAATGATCATGCGGTTTTCATTCTTTCTCTTGTTGATGTGATGTGTTACATTGATTTATGAATATTGGACAACTCTTGCATCCTAGGAATAACTCTCATCTGGTTATCATGAATGATGTTTCTGATGTATTGTTTGATTGGTTTGCTAATATTTTTGCATCTATACTTATCAGAAATATTGGCCCGCAGTTCTATTTTTAACAGTGTCTTCATCTGATTTTGGTATCAGGATAATGATGGCCTCATAGAATGAATTTGGAAGTTTTTCCTTCCTCTTCTATTTTTTGGAATAGTTTCAGAAGAATAGGTATTATCTCTTTTCTAAATATTTGGTAGAATTCATCTGTGAAGCCATGTGATCCTGGAGTTTTGTTTGTTGGGAGTTTTCAATTACTGCTTCAATTTCATTGCTAGTAATCAGTCTGTTCAAATTGTTTCTTCCTGCTTCAGTGTTGGTAGATTGTATGATTCTAGGGATTTAGCCATTTCTTCTTGGTTGTTTAATTTGTTGGCATATAATTTTTTATATATACTTTCTTACATTAGTTTGTATTTCTGTAGTCTTGGTTACTATTTCTCCTCTTTTGTTTCTGATTTTACTTATTCGAGTTCATTCTTCCTCCTCCTCCTCCTCCTCCTCCTCCTCCTCCACCTCCTCCTCCACCTCCTCCTCCTTTTTCTTCTTCTTCTTCTTCTTCTTCTTCTTCTTCTTCTTCTTCTTCTTCTTCTTCTTCTAAGTCTGGTTAAAGGTTTATCAATTTTGTTGATCTTTTCAAAGAACCAGCTCCTGGTTTCATTATCTCTTCTTTTGTGATTTTTAGTTTCTATTTTGTTTATTCCTGCCCTTATCTTTATTATTTCCTTTTTTTTAATGCTTAAGGATTTGTTTATTCTTCTTTTTCTAGATCTTTTAGCTGTAGTTTGGGTTGTTTGCAATTTCTCTTACTTCTTGTGGTAGGCCTATATTGCCATAAACTTCTCTCTTAAAGCAGCTTTTGCTGCATCCCAACAATATTGGACATTCCGTTTTTCTTTTCATTTGTCTCCATATACTTTTTTTTAAACTTTCTCTTTGATTTCTTGGTTGATCCACTCATTATTTAGGAACACGTTATTTAACCTCCATGTATTTTTGTTTTTCCCAATTTTTTTTCTTGTGGTTGATTTCTAGTTTTATAGGACTGTGGTAAAAACAAACAAACAAACAAACAAAAGATGCATGATATGACTTGTTGTTTTGAATTAGTTTAGATTTGTTTTGTGGCCTAACATATCTGTTCTGGGGCATATTTTATATGTACTTGGAAAGAATATGCATTCTTCTGTTTTAGGATGGAATGTTCTGAATATATCTATTAGATCCATCTGGTCCAATGTACCATTCAAAACCATTGTTTCTTTATTGATTTCCTGTTTGGATGATCTTTTTTTTTTAATTTTTATTTATTTATGATAGTCACAGAGAGAGAGAGAGAGAGGCAGAGACACAGGCAGAGGGAGAAGCAGGCTCCATGCACCGGGAGCCCGATGTGGGATTCGATCCTGGGTCTCCAGGATCGCGCCCTGGGCCAAAGGCAGGCGCCAAACCGCTGCGCCACCCAGGGATCCCTGGATGATCTTTCCATGCATATTAGTAGAATGTTACTATTATTACTATTATTACTTACTGTTAATACTATACTATTACTTGCTATTATTGTATTACTATTGATCACTTCTTTAAGTTTATTATTAGCTGCTTTGTGTATTTGGGTGCTACCATGCTAGGTGCATAAATATTTATAATTGTTCTGTCATCTTCTTGGACTGTTCCCTTTATGGTTATATAGAGTCTTTTTTTTTTTTTGTCTCTTGTTACAGTCTTTGTTTTAAGGTCTATTTTGTTCAATGTAAGTATTACTACCTCAGCTTTCTTTTCACTTCCATTTGTATGATACTCTTCCCTCTCTTTATTTTTAATTTGCATGTGTCTTTAGGTCTGAAATGAGTCTTCTGTGGCCAGCATATCTCCATTGATGGAGTGTTTAGTCCATTTACATACAAAGTAACCATTGATGGATATATACTTATTGCCATTTTGTTATCTGTTTTATGGTTGTTTTTGTAGTTCTCTATTCTGCACTTTTCTTGTTCTCTTCTCTCATGACCTGCTGGCTTTCTTTAGTGATATACTTAGATTCCTTTCTTTTTATTTTTTTATGTGTCTAGTATGAGTTTTTGACTTATGATTATAATTAGGTTTATATATAATATCTTATGCATATAGCAGTCTATATTAAGTTAATGGTCTCTTAACTTTAGACTCATTCTTTACTTCTCCCCTCCCCCACATGTTTCAGGTATATGGTGTCATACTTCACATCCTTTTACTTTGTGAATCCCTTTGCTGATTTACACAGCTATACTTAATTGTACTGCTTTTGTGCTTCCTACTTTTCTTACTTCTGCTTAGGTCTTCTTTTCCACTCAGAGTCCTTTTAACATTTCTTATAGGGTAATTTAGTAGTAATGAATTTCTTTAGCTTTTGTTGGTCTAGGAAACTCTATCTCTCCTTCTATTCTGAGTGATAGCCTTGCTGAATAGAGTATTCTTGGCTACAGGGCTTTTTTCTTTCAATATTTTGAATATATCATGACACTCTCTTCTGGTCTGCAAGATTTCTGCTGAAAAATCAGCTGATAGCCTTAGGGAGTTTCCCTTGTATGTGATTGTTTTCTCTTATGGCTTTTAAAGTTCTGCCTTCTTTTGCTATGTATTTTTGCCATTTTAATTACTACATGTCTTGATGTGGACCTCCCTGGGTTCATTTTGTTGGGGGCTTTCTATGCCTCCTGGAACTGGATTTCTATTTCCTTTCTCAGATTCAAGAATTTTCAGTTATTATTTCTTCAAATAAATTTTCTGCCCCCCCCCCTTCTGGGATCCCTATAAGGTGATCCTCTTTGTTCAACGAGATTGCTTTCCATTGCTGATCCATTCTTCTGCTTCTTCTAGTCTACTATTTGTTCCCTCTAGTGTATTTTTAATTTCAGTTATTGATTTCTTAACCTCTGATTAGTTCTTTTTTATGTTTTCAATCTCTTCGTTCATTGTGTCACTAGGTCCTCCACTCTTTTCTCAGGTCCACTGAGTATCTTTATGACCATTACTTTTAATTCTCTATCAGGATTTTACTTATCTCCATTTTGTTTAGTATTAGTACCTTGCTGTGATTTTGACCTGTTCATTCATTTGAGGCATATTCCTCTGTCTCCTCCTTTCGTCTTTTTGCGTCTGATTCTATGTGTTAGGAAAGTCAGCTGCATCTCCTGATCTTGAAAGTGTTGGCCAAAAGAAGAGGTCTTGTAGTGCCCTACAGTGCAATGTCCCCATTCATCTGAACTTGGTGCTTCAGTGTATCTCCTGTGTGTGTTGCATATGCCCTGCTATTGTAGCTGAGCCACTTTTGCCTTCAATTCAGTCATCTGCAGTGGCTCTCTTTGCCTATTGTGGGCAGGGTTTGGTTCCTGCACTATTAGTGGGCCAGTCTGCCTTGGGCTTCAGATATGTCAGACATGGAATTTGACAGAGATTCAGTAGCACTTGAACGTCAGGTTGCTTTCCTATGTTATCCCCTGATCTTTTGTTGGTAGCTTAGGCCTACAGTTGGGGCCCCAGTTGGACTGATGTGTGTTCTTATTTTCCACTCTCCCTGATGCTGAAGTCATTTTGGAGTGGTGCTGGCACCCGTCAGGGCTTCTTTCACACCACCATACTTGTGGCACTACTTTGGATGGGCTCTCTCCAAGGGTGTTTGGATGAGGCTGGTTGGCAGAAGAACTTGGGAATGGAGCATGCAGTGCCAGCAAGGTCCACATAAGTCTGCTACAGAAGGGGACCTTCAGCCTGAGAAAACTCTGGCCAAGACCTGCAGGGTTGGAGGGGGCAGGTCCATAAGAGTGTGTGGGGGTTGCAATGTACTGTTAGCAAACTTGGTGGAGAGTGTTGATGTTGCAATCACTTATTCTCATGGGTGTCTCTATGCCTAAGCTGTGGAACAGAGGAGGATATTTGTTCCCACCAATTCCTTTTTCTCTTGGAGAAGTCTCCCAAAGACCCCTACTTCTCCACCATATGTTCTGAGATTAGTAAATGAATCTCATTCCTGTATACTCCAGGCATTTTTTCAAACTGCTACTTCTATTCTATACTCAGGGGGCTATTTGTTGTGCTATCTCTTTAAGGGCAGGGATTATGCCCTCCCAGCTCTCCCAGAGCCTACCCTATTGATTTTTAATGTTCCAGGTTTAAGCTCCACTGAGTGTTAGGTTCTTCTGGTTTTCAAAGTCAAACATTGTGGGGATTCATCTTCCATGTGCAAGTACCCTATACATGGGGTGCCTGATATGGGTGTCTGTTCCTCTCCCTACTCCACATTTGTTGTGTACCTCTCTCCTGCTGACAGTACAATGGCTCTATCTGGCTGCCAACCACATCTCCACCTTCCCACCTTCTATCATATTTCCTCTTCTGATAGCTGTAGAGGGTCTGCTGTGCAGTCTTTGGATAACTTTCTGGGTTGTTTATACTGGTGTGGGGATTATCCAGCTTTAACCTTGGGACAAGGTGAGCTTAGGATCCTCCTTCTCTGCCATCTTCCCTGGAAGTCAATCTGTGAACAGTTTTCATTAGGGTTCACTCTTGATGTTGTACATTCTATGCATTTTAACATATGTGAATTATATATATCCACCATTGTAGTATCATGAAGAATAGTTGAGGGTCTTAAAATCCTCTATGCACTATCTGTTTATTCCTACCTAGGCCCTGGATAACACTAATCTTTTCACTGTCTCCATAGTTTTACCTTTTGTAAAATGTCATATAGTTGGATTTATATATTATTAGCCTTTATAGGTTGGTTTCTTTCACTCAGTAATATGCATCTAAGTTTCTTACATGCCTATTCATGGTTTGATAATTCATTTCCTTTTAGCACTGAATAAAATTCCACTATACCACTGTGGGTGTACCACAGTTTATTAATTCACCTACTGAAGGGCATTTTGTTTGCTTTCAAATTTTTGCAATTATGAATAGAACTACTGTGAACATCAATGTTCAGGTATTTCTGTCAAAAGAAATTTTCAAATCCTTGAGTAAATACCAAAGAGTGCCAGATTTTTGGCTCATTTGATAAGAATGCGTTTAGTTTTGTAAGACACTGCTAATCTGTCTTCCAAAGAGGTTGAATCATTTTGCATTTCCACCAATAAGGTATGAAAGTTCCTATTGCTCCTCATCCTCAGCAGCATTTGCTATACACAGCATTTTAGATTTTGATGATTCTAATAGGCACATTAGAATCTTTACTTAATTTTCAGTTGCCTAATGGCATGTTATGTTGAGCATATTTTTATATGCTTACTTGACATCTGCATACCTTCTTTCTTCTTTGTGTCTTTCTCTGTCTTTTAATCCATCATTTAATCAAATTGCTTATTTTCTTGTTGAGCTTTAAGAGTGTATTTTATATTTTGAATTACAAAACTTCTACAGGTGTGTCTTTTGCAAATATTTTCTCCCGGTCCATGGCTTATATTTTCATTCTCTTGATAGTGTCTTTTACAGAGCAGAAATTCTTGATTTCAATGAAGTCAAGCTTAATTCTTTCTTTTGTTGATCATATCTTAGGTTATATACAAACAGATATTGCCATACTCAAAGTCACCTAGATTTTCTTCTGTTATCTTCTAAGAATTGTGTGGTATGGGGGGTGTAAGAATTGTGTAGATTTAGAGCTATTATCAATTTTGAGTTAATTTTTGTGAAAACTATAAGATCTGTGTCCAGATGAATTTTTTGCATGTGCATGTCCAGTATTGTTCCAGTCCCAGTTGTTGAAGAGACTGTCTTTATTGTACTACCTTTGCTCATTTGTCAGTGATCAGGTGGTATATTTATGTGAATCTGTTTCTGGGTTCTTCATTCTGTTCTACTGATCAATCTATTTTTTCACCATTACTGTACTGTTTTGATTACTGTATCCCCAGAGTAAGTCTTGAAGTAGTAGTGTCAGTCCTCTGACTTTGTTCTTCTCCTTTGATATTGACTTGGTTCATCTGGGTCTTATGCCTTTCCATATAAACTTTAGAATATCCCTAAAATATCTTGTGAGAATTTTATTTGGTTCATGTTGAATCAATAGATAAATTTGAGGAGAACTAGATCTTGACAATGTTTAGTCTTCTTGTCCATTAATTTGCCCTATAACTTCATTTTTCTGATGGATCAAAGAAAGTGATTGATTTTTCAGTTTTTTGGCTTTATACTTGCTGTTAGAATAATGTGAGGACTTCTAAGCTCCTTACATTTGGAACAGAAAACAGAAACTCTTGGTAGTACTTTAAAAGGCTAATGTGTTTATTTCTAAACAAAAAAAATGAAAATTCAAAATGGCAAAACATTACAGAAATACCTCCAAGTTATTGTGGGTTTGGTTCCAGACCACTGCAGTAAAGCAAATATCACATAAAAGTGACTCAAATGAATTTTTGGTTTCCCAGTGCATATACAAATTAAGCTAACACTATCCTATAATCTAGTAAGTGAGCAATAATATTAAGTCTAAAATACAACATACATACCTTAATTTAAAAATCACTCTAATGCTAAAAAAATGCTAACCATCCTCTGAACTATAAGAGAATTAATCACTGATCACAGATAACTGGAACATATACAATAATAGTGAAATAATTTGAAATATTGTGAGAATTTCAAAGTGAGGAAATACTGCTCAAAAATTGGTATGAGTAGATGCAGGGCTGCCACAAAACTTCATTGTAAAAAATTTCAATTTGTTAAAAAAGCAAAAACAACAATCAATATCTTTATTGTGAAGAATAATAAAACAGAGCACAGTAAAAACAAGTATAGCTGTTTTATAAACTTTGCCAAACACATTTTTCCAGAACAAATTAAAGTTGAGAGGACCAAAGTGTGGTAAAAAACCATAGGCTGTTATTACAGGACCTGTAGGAATTAGTTATAAAGAATCTAGCTTCTCTGTGAATTTTTTTTAATTTAATCAATTCTAGCAGCTGTGGTAATCAATGGGTAAACTGTAAATGATGATCTAATTACTTTCAAATACTTTCAGGTAAACCAAAATAAATTTTATGTTGAAAACATGATATATCAGTGAAAAAACACAAAAAAAAACCCAAAAACCTCTCTAGAAGAAGTCATTTAGGTGAAAGTGTCTTACTTTTCCTTTTGTTTTTGTTTCTGCTCTTGCCAAACAAGATGCCATCATGAATCCTCTTAAGGCCTGAATTAATAGAAAATTAATACTGAAGTCTCCTGAATACACATTTTATGAGGCAGTTTCATAAAGCATACATCAACATGATATTGAAAGCTATGTAAATTCCTAGGGCAGTGCTTTTCAGATTCATAGACTTTAACTTATATATTATCTATCACAGAATTTCTGGAAGAATTAGCATCCAATTATTACAGGAATTTTGTATTAGATATGTCTTTAAAGGTCACTTATTCTACTCTGTTAGCTTCTCAGTAAAATAATCGAGACAGATGTAAGTAAAAGTTGTTTTCAAAGAACTCTAGAATATTCAAAGGAAATTCTCCAATTTTCTTCAGTACCACATACCAGATCTTGACAATCCTTACTGGTAAGGAAGTTTACCAAATACCTAAACTAAATCATTACTATGATATTAATGCAATTATTGTGTGTACTTCCATGGACATGGGGCTGCTATCCTTGTAAGAATATTTGACAGCAAAGAGAACTTTAATGTTCTTATTATTTTTAGGTTTGTTCATTAAATTGCTGAGGTAAGCGCTTTGAGGTGTCATGTTATCTTTGACTCAAATCTCGACTTTCCCACTTTTCTGCTAATGGAACCATGAAAAAGTGATCTAGTATTTCAGAGCCTCAATATCCTCACCTGTAAAATGGGAATAGTAATTCCAAAGTTAGCAGATTGCTGTGAGGACGTAAGAAACATATGTAAACTGCTGAGATGGTGTCTAGTATGTAGCAAGCACTCCTAAATGCAGTCACTTCTGTGGTTGCACTTAAAATATTATTTGATTAACCATTCATCCATTAAAATATGGAGAATATATATTATGTACCTTCAATATTATAGTCACTCTATTAACTAGTATTGCTCTGTGCTGCTGAATAAGTTAACATAATCTATTATTTATTTTGTAAAAACTTGTTCCTGGTCCTATAACAATGTCTACTCTACCCCTTAAGAGTATGCCAATTTATGTTCACAAGTTTATTTTCTTTTATTGCCTTAATTCAGAATTAGAGGTTCTTTCTCAACTTAAAGAAGGAACCTCCCTTCTTTTACATTGTGTCAGTTTATCTTGTTGGGGAAAATGCATGCTTTGAACTTGGGTTGGCTTGGTTTCCAGTCTTCACTTATTTACCCAGAAACTTGGATTATTATGCAGCCTCCCTAAGACAATTTCCTCAGCTTTTGCAGACATAGTGCCAATTTCAGCGAATGGCTATGAGAAGTAAATACGTAAGGTAATATTACCTGGTTTAGGGCCTGGTGCCTAGTTGGCTCTCAGTATATGATAGTTATTCTTATTCAATGAAATAACTTAAAAGCAGGCACAAATTTTAATCTGAATGTCTCATTTCTTCTATATATTAAATTTTTCATTAGAGTCTTATTTTGACAGTTCTCTTAACTTTTTAAAATCATTTTTGTTAAAGAAATTGCCTATTAGAAGAGCAGCACACTACGTGATCTTAGTATTCTATTCTTTGTCAGATGAAGACCTTGTGAAAAACAGTTGAGAAAAATTTTAAATGGAAATCAGGTGTTAAAAGTTTAATTAGAAATATTCATCCCTTATCCATGGGCTAATGTAGACTATGGCAAGCTGTTTAATTGTTGATTCTAGGGCTATTTTTACATTGTCAATATTCTATTTAGTAATCTTGGGGGAAATAGCATCAAAAGCAGACAAAGAAAAATGTTTCACTTTCCTGCAGCTGATTCCCGTGATTGCCTGACGTTTAGTTACATTTGGGCATCTGTCTCAGGAACTCCCATTGTCTGGAACCATATGCAAACTGAAGTGTGCATTGGGGTATAGACATGAGGACAGAATTTACACTTGGATATGCCATTCGACAGCAGCGGGAGAAGCTGGACAAGCCTGGGATACTTCATACAGTTCATTTAATGAACTGTTACTTTATTATTTTGTAAAGCTTCTGTAATGCACATTTATGATATAAAAAGTGCCTTGCATACTGCTTCATCGGAAGGGGACCTCATTTAGATTAACCTGTGACTTCAACAGCAGGTGGTAGAATGAACCAACTGCTTCAATTACTGCTTTTGCGCATGACTTTCATGTGTTGCTAAGATTATCAGAGGAACCTGATTACATCCCCTTAGACACTATTGTTGGCACGATGATTAAGCTGTTATTTCTTTCTTTTTTTTTTAAGACTGGGAACCTAAAAAGCTTTTTGGCATGAGGCAAAAGCACTGTGTATAGAGATCAGTAAGATAGCGTGTATCATTGCCCTGTAGCTTATCTCCACATATACAGCTCCCTGGTGGATCCCTATGATAAACATTATTGGAACAATTAGCTGCTGCTGACACAGAATCCAGACACAATAGCCATGGCCAGCAGCACAGAGCCAAAAATTATGGAGCCAAAAACCATAAAAAGCAACACCAAGCTAGTCTCCCCATTCAACTGCTGTCATAAAACCCTCCCAGTGCTATGTTTGCATAGCTGGCTTCACCGATATGGCACTGTTAACACAAAAGAAGAAGCTGCAGCACTTGTCTTTGTTTAGCTGAAATTACAAGTCATTGAATTAGTATGTCATCTTTATTGTGCTGTCATGCAGCGGAGGTGAGGAAGGCTCCGTAATGGATGGGAGAGTTTGATGGCCTGAAAAGACAGGCTCACAGATGGTTGTCGATATAAAACAGTTTTTCCCTCCTTTAAAAAAAAAAAAAGAGAAGAAAGGAAGGGGGGAAAAGCAAAAAGCCTGTTTGGAATGGATCTTTGGTGATTTGTGTGCAATACCAAGCAATATTCATACCAGTCTCATAGGCAAGATCTCTGGTGGCCTAGAGGATATGACTAGGACATAAAGGCAGATCTTCCTGAGGAATGCAGTGTGATTTAAATAAAAGTGATGCCATGTTTTAGCTTCTTAGAAAGCTGCTAGTGATTGTTGGGAGGAAGTTTGTCTCATAATATTTCTAAACAATTGTAAATGATTACGTAATGTGAATGGAAAAAGCTAACGGCATTATAGGAAAATATAAAGAGTGAGAATTTTAATCATTCTTATTAAAAGATATTTAAAGTTCTGTACTTGTATGGTTAAATATATTTTGTTAGGGATATTTTACTGTCTAATAATGAGAGAGAATTTGGGCCGAATGTGGCTTAAAATATCTTTAATTTTAGTAATTTATTACTTTTTCTCTGTGTTTTAGTTTTATTTGCAACACATCATTTGACAGTTATACTATATATACCTACTTAACATCAGTGAAATTACAAACCAAATTTCAACTTTAAAGGACAGAACATTCTGTCCCTTTTGACACAGTTATTAAAAAGTTTGACCCAGTCTAAAAGGCACTGTTCTGAATCTAATTCTTTCGCAGAGAAAGTGCTCTTCACCAGTATTTCATTTCATGTGGGACTATAATCTGCCAAACATTCAGGGCAATGTTTTAATTAAGGAGCAAGCTAGTTACACCTAAGAGTGTATAGAATTTTTAATGTACTGGCAATTATTTGGGGGTCAAGTTTGTCTTTTATTTTTTTCTCTTGTGGACAAGAAGAAAAAGAGACTAATTAAAGATCTGATTTTCTGTGATAATATTGAGACAGATGTATGGCCATATATAAAAACTTCTAATGGGGGGCAGGGCACCTGGATAGCTCAATCAGTTAAATGTCTGACTCTTGATTTCAGCTCAAGTCATGATCTCAGGGTCATGAGATCAAGCCCCACCTCAAGCTCTTTTCTCAGTGCAGAGTCTCCCTGAGATTCTCTCTCTCTCCCTTTTCTTCCACCCCTCCCTGCCCAAAATAAATACATACATGAAATCTTTTTTAAAAATCTAATTAGAATAATATAAAGGTGAACATACATTTTAAAAATATACTTAATCACATGTAAGAACACTCTAAGAGCTAAAAATAAAGAATTGCTTAATGGCAGATATTAGATCTGTTCATGAATGTACATATTTCTCTTGAAATGTGAAAAAATGCTTTCTGAATATGTCTAAAATAGTATTTTCATCTTCCAAAAGAGCTGTATAAAGGGGAAATAAGGAATTAAATGCCTACGTAGGGCTCTAAATTTATGTCTATTCAGCAACATTATTACATTTATTGACTTCTATTTAATGCTTATTTTATCTTTATTTGAAGATTCTGATGCTGACTCTTGCAGTTTGTTATGAAAAGCACCCTTTCTGTAAAATATTATTTGTATGTGTGTATTTTTATGTGAGTTGGAGGTATGGGAAAAGATTATGGACTTTACAATTAATCAGATTTGGATTTGAATCTAGTCTCTGCCACTTCTTGGCCGTATTAGCTTGAACAGATTATATAAACTCTTAGCATCTTACTTTTTCATTTGTAGATATGAGTGAGGATGAATGAGCAGTGAGTAAGGATGAAGACAGCAAGAATCAGTGACTTGGGCAGCAGGTGACCAGGCCAAAGCTTGGTATTTGTATTCAAATTCAAATACAGCAGTATTCATGGCTGCAAGGTTAAAGGTGCAACTCACTGACCTAGGGTCCAAATGTTACCAGGGTAAGGGTTAGGACTAACAGACTCAGAATCTAGAACAGGAACAAAACATGGAGGTTTGGGCACAGAAAAGTACAAGGTCAGAGCAGAACCAACGGAATGACAGCTTGATGTTACCTATCAAATCTAATGAGAGAACCTATCCAATTAGGGCTCATTCCAGAGCTCAGAGACTGGATTGAGGATTAGGAGGTCCCAGCTCTTGGTAGAGGTGACTCTTATAGGACAAAATGAAGCAAATCATTAGAGTTACAATTATTTACAACTTAATATGACTGAATTAGGGCAAGTGAAGATATTGAAAGAAGTGAGGGAAGAAAGAAAAAGCATGAGGTCTAAACAATTAATTGAAGAACTAAGATTTCTCCCTTATAAAGGAAAAGATTAAGGAAAGGGATTAGAATAATCAGGGATGAGGTGTTCAATCTTGTATTGCTAAAGCCACCTTTTTTGTTAGCCAAATAGAGAAAGTCCTTCCTGACAACCACTAAAAACTCTAGACCTTCCCACTTCAGGTCCTCTATACCAAGGACTTTTGGTTCAGATATAGTGGCTAAAATAGTTTCCTGTATGGTGTGAGATTTTTAGGCTTCCTATTATTCCCTCTATTGTTCAAACATTTCCATCTGCTCTATAATCTCTCAAATTCTTCTATGAAGTATGTAAAAACTTTTAATTGACAATTAGGCATACATAGCAACCCAAGTGTCCATCAATAGATGAATAGTTAAAGAAGATGTGGTGTATACACACACACACACACGCACACACACACACACACACACACACACACACTGGAATAGTACTCAGAGATGATAAAAAAAAAAGAATGAAAGTTGGTCATTTATCACAGATCTATGGATGGGCCTAGAGGATATTATCCTAAGTAAAATAAATCAGACAGAGAAGGACAAATACTATATGATTTCACTTATATGTGGAATCTAAAACACAAGATACATGAACAAGTAAAAAACCAACAGACTCTTAAATACAGAGAAAAAACTGGTGGTTGACAGAGGAAAGGTGGGGGGTGAAATAAGTGAAGAGGGTTAAGAAGTATAACTTTCCAGTGATAAAATAAGTAGATTACAGAGATGAAAATACAGCACAGAGAATATAGTCAATAATATTGTAATAACATTGTATGGTGACAGTTGGTAGCTACACTCACCGTGATCGAGTATGAGTGTATATATTGGGTAACATATAAAATTGTCAAATCAATATGTTGTACATGTGAAACCAATAGAATATTATATGTCAATTATACTTCTATAATAATAAAGAAATAAGGCATGCATAAAACCTAAGGAAAAAAATGACTACAGAGAAAATCATTTCTTATTTTTCATGGTTTACAAATCTGGTGAGACAATATATATGAAAGGCATGGGATTGGAAGATGCCAATGCACATGATAAAAATTATTAACATCTCATTTAATCTGCACAAAAGAGGGAATGAGGATTAGAAGTTAGTGACAAGTTGACTTGAATTTGCATAAAGACGTGAACCAATGACAGAGATCAAACCACCACCTGTGAATTGGTATTGAGCCAAGGAAGATTGTATCAAAAGCAAAGAGCATCTGAGACAGAAGTGAGAAAGAGGTAAGATGCCGGGAGGAAGCCCAGAAAAACGAAGACGAATTAGTTTTCGGCTGCAACCATAGCAAAAAGACCAAATTACCTGGTGTTTATAGGTGTCCAATGCATTTTATTATGTAGCTTTTTTCTCTCTGCTTTGATTTCATCCTTCCCATAAATTTCTAATTCATTTCCTGGATGAAGATAAGAATAAAGCCAATGAACAACAACAAAAAAAGGCATACCTATTCATTATACTCAAAGGGAAATATTTTTTAAATGTCACACATACACATATTTATATTCTGCTGTTCTAGAGCTATCCTAGACTAGTGTTCCAATGTTTAGGTCACAGGGTCATGTATTTTGTAACATAAGCTGATTTCAGTTGAAACATCTTTTTTTCTTACAGCCTGCAACTTGTTCTTTTCGAATAAATGTCACTTACCATGTTTAAACTGCCTTTTGGTTCTCTGTTCTTCCCCTTTTTTTCTGGGCTCTGTATTTTGCTTAAACTGTGTGATTAAATGAGAATTGGATGATAATTTGAAATGATCACAATGTTACAACCTTGTCAAAATCAACCAGAATATATTTAGCAATTATTTTAATAAGCAATACTACATAAGTAATTTCATCATTTCTTATTGTTATTTTTATTCATCAAATGTATAAACAGTAACTGAAGACATCCTAGCCTGAAGTAAAATTGAATTCAGGTTTTCTGGCTTGATTTGTGTATATGTTGCCATGATTCTACCTCTTTTTTTTTTTCATCTCTATATTTTTCTCCCTCCGGATATTGTTGCCTCCTTTGGTTTCATTCCTATGCAGATAAATGCTTACAAATCTAGCCCAGAGAATTCTGTCTCCAGCCTCACTTTTATCATTGAATATTGGATTAATAATAGTCACATAAAGCTCAGATTTTCTCTAAATCATAACTCACTAATTTTTCTCATTCCCTCTGTGTAAGCTGTGACACTATAATTGTCCTAAAAGATAATATACTGGAACAGAAAGTTACTGAAACCTTACTTTTTAATTGAGAAATATACTAACATTGTCACTTCACACTTATCTACTCAGATTCTTTGCTAGTGTCTCACAATCAGTATGTTCAAAACACCTCCTCCATCATGTCCCCCAAACCAGCACATCCTTCTACTTTAAACCATCAGTCACAGGTCTTCAGAGTTCCGATTTATACCTCTTTCTTCAGTCCTTTGCCACATTCAATAGAATCTAGCTTTACAGTAGCAATACCTTATCCCCACTGTTTTTTTCTCACACTGTTAATCTCCTGAGTGGGGCCTTCAAAAAAAAATTTTTAATGATTTGATTTATTTATTCTAGAGAAAGAGAAAGAGGACAGGGATAGGGAGAGAGAGGATCTCAAGCAGACTCACGCTGAGCACAGGGCCTACATGGGGCTTGTTCTCAGGATCCTGAGACCATGACCTGAGTCAAAATCAAAAGTCAGAGGCTTGATTGCCAGAACCATGCAGGTGCTCCACTGAATGGTGCTTTCAGACTTCTTGCCACCCCACCAAAAATTAGCCTTTTGAGGAATCTCCCACCTTTCATCTCCCATCCTCTTAAAACTCTTAAAAAAAAAGATTTTAGTTACTTATTCATGAGAGACACAGAGAGAGGCAGAGAAAGAAGCAGAGACAGGAGAAGCTGGCTCCATGCAAAAAGCCCGATATGGGACTTGATCCCTGGACTTCAGGATCACGCCCTGAGCCGAAGGCAGAGACACTCAACTGCTGAGCCACCCAGGCATCCCCATCCTCCTAAACCTCTTATCTCTGTCTTTCCAAAGCTTCCAAAGACTCCTTTCTCCTAATATTCAGGGCACGTTCTTAGCTTGGCGCCTACGATCTTCTATGCCATGGCCAGTTTTATCTCCTGCAGATTCCTTGAACAGAGCCTCTATTTCACCACCTATGCACTTTTCCTGAAATCATCCTCGCCCACTAAAATCCACTTCAAATGCAATCTCCTCTTCCAATTCTCCCAGCCCAGTGGCATCTTTTCTCCTGTGAACTTTACCCCCTTGCATTTTCTAATGGTTCAATGCCCTGATTATATTACAGATACTTGGAGATGATCTGATCCCTTGTTTTCCCATCACTATTGCCCCCATTCAAGTGTAAGCTCTTTCTGGGCCAGATGTGGCCTAATTATCTTTACATTTCCAGAATATATCATTGCGGTTCCTATACCCTATAAATACTCAATAGTAATTATTATTTTTGAAAGGAAGCAGCTACTTGAAGTTTTTGTCTCCTTGCTGTTTATCATAGCAGATGCTTCCCCTAGTAGAGTATAGAATTATATGGAATTCCAAGGATCCCAGTCAGCTGAGTTAAATTGTAGGTTGTGTATCTTTCTGAGGCAGTGAAATAAGCGAATCCTTATAATCCTGGCCTGAGAGTTGGGACTTGCATTCTGTGTGCTCTTCTTCAGATTCACATTTTGGAACCTGAGATTGCCTTTGTGAGAATAGTGTAAAATGGCAGTGTTAATAAACTTCCCAATTAATAGGTGAGTTTTCAAGAACTACCCACTCTGGTATAATTCTTGAATTATAATGATAGTCTTACTTTTTACATTGAGAAGAATTGGAAAAATAGTTAATGGCTTTGACCTCAAGGAAATCTGAGTTTTGTATAACGGTTCTTTAATCAAGGGCAAAGGGCACAAGTAGTAACTCTCTACATGGAAGTGATGCTCACAAATACCTTCGTTTATCGGGCTGTGATCCAACCTTCCAGATTCGCCAGAGTGGAGGGAGGGGCAAGGGTATTTACAGCACTGCAAAGGCCTTATTCACCCCCTGACTTCACGCTCAGCTAAACTTGGAAATGCAATTGGTTTATTTTGTATAAATAAGCAAGAATGCTGGAAGAAACTAAATATCTTCATAAAACAAAACATTATGATACCAGAAACCCTTAGGAATAGCACTAATGCTTTTAAATGAAGGTTTTATTTGTCTCAGAGCTGCAAAAAGGAGTCACTAATGAGATGTCATTTAAATTCTAACACCTGTTTAATGGCACTTTTTTCTCTATCCCCAAAGAGTAACTGTTTATGAATGTTTGCAGTATTCCAAGTGTATCTACAAGAATTGTTTTTTCATAAACAATGCGATGCCTTTTTCCTCATATGCTACAGTCACATTACAACATATGATGAAAATTGTTGGTTGTGGCATTTTCGTATTACATAGGTTTCAAAGATGGTGTTATTTCATACACTGAAACTTTAAATTTTATAATTCGCATGGTGAATATTTTATCAGAAACTTCATGTTTTTCAGATTTATGAGTATATACTGTACAAGAAAAATAAAATCTTTAGTTGCATTCTTCACCTAAATTTAAATAACATGTGAAAAGACATTGCTGAAAAATGTTTGCCCCTATATTCTCTGTTATGAAAAGAAAATATATTTATGAATAAACATACATGCACATAGATATCTAAGAGTTACAAAGAAGAAATGTTTGTTGATTTTTTCTTCTCAGGCGATAAATAACTGAAAAAGTCAGAAATGAAACTGCACCATTTCTTTTGTGATTTTGTTTTTCTTGTGTAAACATAAGAAACAATTTCTTATTCATGAAAGAGATCCACAATAACTGCATTGCCATTTTTTTCCTATGACTTCTCTAGACCTCGCTAGTGAGGAGCAACAGATACTATATGGATGAATATGTGAGAAAGCATTTACTATTGGAAATATTTAGGATTTCCTAATCTCATTTGGTATCTTTAGGAAGTGTCTCATTTGGTATTTTAGGCATTTTGTATAGGTACTTTCATGTTTCACCTCCTTTACTAAAACTGCTTTTACTTTAGCAAAATAAATGACTTATAAGTTTATTTTAAACAAATTATTTCTATCTTGAGAAATTCAAGTATAATTAATTTCTTTGGAGTAGCAGAAACTTCAGGCCACAGATTTTTATCAAGATGATTGTATGAACTCTCAAAAATGCTGGCTTCTCAAGAAGCTTCAGGGAACTCTTCTTTTTAGGAACATATGTCTTTGAACTGATGTGAGCCATAGTTTTGCCGTTGTCATGCTGGAAGTGTGACGAAACAATCATTTGTGTCAGGAAACAGGAACTGGTCTTGGGGAAAGGTGAGACCAGGGCCTGTGGACCAAACCTTCCTCAGAACTCTTTGGGATTTCAGCTGAGTGCACTAGGATTACTTACTGCCAAAGAGAATGGCTGAGCCATAAAATGCTCAAAGTGTGGACTTGAACAGTTCTATAAAACCTAACTGTTCTGCACATTAAAGGAAGAGAGAAGAAAATTGTTGCAGATGTGATTGGATTTCTCATTATGCTGAAAACTATTCTAAATTTCTTCCTCATGATCATTATTCCTTAGATTTCTTAGTACCAAATCATTTCTTTTCCTCCTCTCTCGTGACTCCCCCTTTCATGAGATTCTCGCCAATTGAAGGTGCTCTTTTGAGTGAACAGAAGGGCTAAATGTTTTTCAGTTTTCAGAATGCTTTCCTTTTCTCTCTCTCTCTCCCCAGTGTGTGTATATATATATCTATACACACACACACACACACACACACATATATGTTTATATACATGTCTATGTGCTTATGTACATATACACTCTAAGTATATATATATACACAAGCACATATACAGTGTTTATGCTTATGCACATTCTGTATACACTTATATACATAACATCTATACAGTATATGTATATGCTTATGCACGTATATATGTGTATGCACACACATATATATAAAACACTGAAGAATTGGATAGTATACCATTGCTCCTGATTTATATAATTTTTATTTATAAGTGGGATCTCAGTGTTTAATCAGTGTGTTCTCTAATTACCCACCGGATTTACTCACAATCGGTTGACATATACCTTGCACTGAGCCGAGGGAAATAAGCATATCCTTTTTTCTGCGCAGTTCCTTCCTGGCTTATGAAAGCCAAATATCCACTCTGTATGGAGAGATGAATCAGCAATCCATATAATATCTATTCATCATACATATTTCACAAGGAGGATATTGTGGTGACTGCAAAGTTCTTACAAAAATAATATGGAAATCCGGAACTTGATGTGGAGTGTCAGAGAGCCTCTTACTATTATTTACCTTATCAGCTTTTGCTTTCTGAAATCAATGGAAGGGCATCAAGTTCAGCTAATCCATATTTCTGAGTATGAAATTGAATTTATAGTCTGTAGTATGTTGACTACCGCTCGCATTTAAGGCATAATTGATTTTTATTGAAAAGCCAGCAGGCACATCAAAAATTTCCACAAACCACAAGGATGTTAAATTTTACCCTGTTTAGATAATAGTGTGGCTTTATTTATCCTTTAAAATGAAGCTTTTATATTTATATCAGCAAATGCTATGGAAGTGTGACTGATACCTTATGAAACCATCAATCCATGGTTCTATAGAACTGTACTGCACAGAAATCAGCAACTTTAGATTTCTAAGGTAAATGTCTATGGTTGGCTTGTTTTAAGAATAAATGGATAAATGGAATAATAAATCTAGCACTATATCATGTCATGTGGTGAAGTTATTTTTTTCCATTGAAACAACTGCTTGTACCATTATTTCTTTTCCCTTAAATTCCTCTGCATCTCATTTTCCCCTCTGATTTATGGATTACATTTTTGTATCTGGGTTAATTCTTCATACATGTGAAATGCAATTTCTGAGGAAAAAAATCTATTCTTTCTGTTTTTAAGTAGTCAACTCCAGTGTGCATGATACTTCGTGAAGCAAGCTTCACTCAAATGTCCCCCCGGTCAATGTGATAAGTCCATTTATTTGTAACCACAAGTTAGCATCAGAAGACTTTTGAGTATTCCTGCCACAGAATATATGATCTCAGTGTCAGTTGCATGGTGGATTTTAAAAAAAACAAAGTTTGACTCACCTTGGCAAAACCCAAACAAAATAAAAACAAAAGATGCTAGAACCATTGTTTGTTTTAATCTTCCTTCTATGGTCCTATAGCAGCAGTTCTCACTGGGAGACAATATTGCACCTTAAAGAGAAATTTGGGAATTTTGAGAGTGAATTAGGCTTTTTAAAAAGCTGGATGGAGTGCCGTTGAGACCGGCTCAGGTGGAACTCAGGATTGCTAGACATTTACCATTTGCAGGAGGATCCAGGTGGAACTCAGGATTGCTAGACATTTACCATTTGCAAGAGGATCCAGAACATTGAAAACCTATTCCTTGTTTGCAAGATTTTTGAGTCTCCTGTAGATTTAAAAAAAAACAAAACAAAAACAGTTATCTGCAATTAAAACCTATTTGTATTTTACAAGTCAGTATAAGTTTTAAAAAAAAATTTTTAAGATACACCCTGATTTGTCCAAAAGCCAAACTATCCTGTAAGTTAAGAGAATGATGTTAGTTTGAACTTTACCAATCATGGTCACAATTTACCAACTCGTGGCAATTCTTTGGTGTTTGCTGTTTCAATACAGCAATCTTGTGTCAGTTTGCATTTGTGCCTGACCCCTTTACAAATTTGCAAGTTTCGCTGCATAGGTATCAGTGCTCAATTTCTTCTTGTCTTCATTATGTAGCAGTGCTCAGGTATTTATCTTCAAAATATGTACGATTCTGTTATGAAGAACTTTTTTCTTATTTCTCTTTCATTTGATAGTCGGGACATTGTATTGATTTTTTTTTAAAAAATATGTGCTTAGAGTGGTCATAATATCTATGAATTTTATTTTAGCACAGTAAATAGGTTACAAAATATTTGTTATAAAAAGGAGGCACTAAGTCTGATAAGGTTGAGAACAATCGCCTTATAGCATCAAGACACGAAGGCATCTGTTGGAAAATTGTCAATGATAAATCTAGAGATTATTTTAATAGAACAATTATTTCCAATAAGGAAAATAGTATTTCAGGGATTTTTAAATATGCGGCGATAAGCCCTTAGTGTCTACCTTCTTATGTGTATGGATGAAGAGTGTTCAAAACAATTTGTCATATGCACAGAAATACAAAAGATGAAACCTAAAGAGATTATACATTAGTCTCTTAAGAGTAAAACTGACGGAGAGAAGCAGTATACCTTTCACAGAGGCAGATATTTTCAAAGCAATGTGTGACAGGTACAGGGACAAATCCCGTTAATAAGTAAGAGGATTTGTGCTTGGCTCTGTCACATGCCACTTTGAAAACCTACCCTCAAACTGTCTATAAATTTTCATGCCCATCTTTTTCTCCTTGCTTTTTCCAAAGCGTCTGATTTTTTTGTGCACCATTTTCCCTGCTTTATCTCATGGCATCCTTTAATAATTTCTCAGAGGTTTGTATGTGTACTATGATTCTGTGGCTACTTTACTGTTAACAAAATAATATTTGCTGTGTCTATTCATTTTCTTTTTTCTTTTTTTGTGTGTCTATTCATTTTCACTGTCCCTTTTGCTGCTTTGTTATAAGACATTTTTATACTGCTTATGACTTCTAAATGTGAAAAAAAGTCTGCCTTATTAAAATTAAGGAAGGGAGGAACACTCATCACATTTGTTAGTTTTTCTTCTTAACATGGAGTTATATTTCTTAAGGAAAAAGAATATCTGAAAAATTGATGCTATGCAATATGAATGGTGCACCAACTAGAAAGAAAATGAGTTGCTCATTTCTTTTAGTTATAAGTTTTTTTTAAAAAAAATCAATTATCAAACCTGGAGATATTTAACTTTTTGCAAAGTAACCTCAAAACAAACTTCAATCCTGATAATTACCTTTGCTTTTGGATCTTGACCTTGGTGCCTCATCACATGTGAGTATGCTGATGGAGGTGGAGAGACACAAGTATTTCGTAAAACATCTATAATTTGGTGCTGCTGATGCTATGCCTTTTTATCCTCTGCCAAAGATTATTTGATTTCTGGCAATATATATTTGATAACTTGCTGTTGAAATAGAAATAATTCTATGGCATTTTCCTTCTATAAAATATTTTTTTTTCCTTCTATAAAATATTTGACTCTAAATACAAATCCAGAAATGTTGCTGCTAGGAGTCAATTACTTCAAATTGCAGTATTATTTAAAGAGGACAAGTTTCTGAAAAAAAAAAAAAAAAAAGTCCATGAAAAATGTTTGAAAAATGGGCAGTTCTAGAGGAACTTGGGTGGCTCAGTCAGTTGAGTGACTGTCTTGATTTTGGCTCCTGTGACTTCAGGGTCATGGTATCCAGGCTTGTGTTGGCTTCACAGTCTGCCAGAGTCTGCTTGAGGTTCTCTCTTTCCCTCTCCCTCTGCCGCTCCCTCTGCCTGCACTCTCTCTCTCTCTCTCTCTCTCTCTCTCAATAAATAAATAAATAATCTTTTTTTTTAAAGTGGGCAGTTCTAAACAAAAATCATTGCCCTACAGAATTTCTGTTTTTCTCATTCAAGAATGAAGCCTAGAACCTATTGAAATGAAAGTGTTTCTAGAGGACTAGCAATGTACGTCAACACCACTTTTTTTGCTTATCTTTAAGTATGAACTTAGGCTGTCCTTGGGATGGTTTGTCTACATTAAGTCCAACACCTAGATATTTTTTTAAACATTTAGATGATTGGCCGAGTTTTCTGCATTACATCTGCCTGTTTGGCACTTTGTTGCTCTGTATGTTTGTGTGTGTGTGTGTATGTAGAAAAGATGCCACCACTCAGATGAAATAATCTAGAAAAGAGAGCAATGGGCTTTGAATTTCTTTGCCTTTCTCTGAACATCCAAATTTGGACTTGAGGACCAACTTGCTCAAGTTCAAACTACAGAAAATTTCTGAGAATCAGTGACAAAGTATAAAAGACAGGATTGCTTCCTGTGGTATTCAACTCTGTAATATCACTACACACACATCACTGCAAGACAGTTAGAGGCTACCTGGCTCAAAGCAGTTTAGACTTTAGGAACCTGTTGGTCAGGAAAAAGTCAAGATAATGTTTTTAATTTAGCATATTTTTCTTAGAGATGAGTTTAAATAAAACAAATGCAGAGCTGAACACTAAACATAAAATAGAACTTACTTCTGTGAAAGCATAATCTTAGAATGCCAAACAAGCACATCCATAATATAGTGATCTAATGAGTAACAAAAATTTACACTTATGAAGATTTTTGAGTTTTTCTAAGCTCTTTTATACCCATGGTCTTATTATTCCCATTTGGTAATAAAAACCTTCCTTGAACACAAGTCTCATTCTTGATTTGGAGCAATTCCCATTAACCCATGAACAGAAAAGGAAATGGGAAGGGAAGGAACATTTGGAAAGCAAATCCACTATATCGGGGGATTGCAAATGCATCCTTTTATTTAATTGTCACCATTACTTCTCAAGTCAGAAATAGAGAAGCAGAATTTGCTTTACCTCTGAAAATTTGGGTTTGAATCCTGCCTCTGATACACAGTAGGCAGTTGTGTGTCTTTAGTCATGTTACTTGAATAATTTCTGAGCATTGGATTCCTTGCGTATAACATGGGAATACTATTGACCTCATATACTTGTTATGAAAAATTTAAGATAATATATGCTAAAGTGTGGTTGAAATACAAAGCATAGCACATGGATAATGCTCAATAAATGCTGTTTGCCATTTTACAGATGAAGAAACAGGCTGGAAGAGTTGGAACTAGAATGTCCTCTAAGAAGGGACCAAATCTATGTCTTTTTCTAAGCCTTTTTATACTATACTCTTTCTTACATTGCTTATTTATAGAAACAATAATTTCCACAGTTCTGTTGCTTTTATAAGATTCATCCCAAGATAGTAATGTAAATTATATAGTAATTTCACATGTCTTTCTTACTCATCTTGAATGTTATTAAAATGAAATAGACAAATGCATGACAATGGTAACATTCATAGCATGTTATGGTTCCTATGAAAACCAACATAAACATTCCCATTACTTTTACTAGGTTTTATGAACAACAACACCAATCCTGAAATGTGGTAGGGGCTAGCTCTCATCTGTCACTACATCTCTGTATGACTGCAAACTATATGAGTAGCTCTGCAAATATTTACTATGAACCTGCTTTGGGCAACAGAATTCTGAGATAGACAAATGTGGACCTGCCTGTAAGGAAAATATCAGACAAGCCATAACACACACAATGGAGTCTAATAAGTTCAAGTACACAATATACTTTGTACTTTGGGAACATGAGTGAATGTAAAATTCTAGTTAAGATAGTCCTAGAAGTTCATGGAGAAAGAGCCTCAAAGGATAGGCAGGATTTGATGAGCCAAGATGAGCAGAAAACCAAGAAGCACCAAATGTCTTTGGGAAGCAAGTCTGTACTTTGTTCAGCACGTTGGGGACATTTAGATGACACTGAAATTACATGTTCGATTCACTCAAGTCCTAGAATGTTATTTTAAGGAGTGTGAATTCTAAGCTATGCCAATGAGGTAATTCTGAGATATTTACCTATGACATAAAATGATGAGAGCTGGACAATGAGAAGTTACTGAATCAGGGATTAGGGGGAAATGAATTGCATGGTGAAACTTAGACTCAAAGAAGCTCATAAACTAAAATATGTGATGTTTCATGAATCTACAGGACATCATCTTTATGCCTAAGTTTACTTATCAATAAGATCAGTGAGCTGGGCTTGATTTATTTTATAGACCTGTTTCAGCTTTTATTTTCTGAGTCACACTATTCCCTAATTTGTGTTCTACTGAATGCTATTTCTTCTAGATGGCAAGGTGTGCTATGTTAATGCAAAGAAGAAGAGTTTGAACAAATTCATGAAACGCTGAGTAAAATAGTAATAGAATGTTTTTGAGAGGACTTCTCAAAGCCTTATGCTGTTAATGTTCATTAATGCTCATCGTACATTTCCAAAGTGGAGAGTATTTGTATATTGCTTTCCAAGATTATGTGACCATGGAACCCTTCTAGCTTTCATCTTTTGCTGTCAGAGTTCTATGACACAAATTTATTTTAATGCCTGACCCACTATGCATATTAGAGTCTCTACTGAAATTGTAATAGAATACCTTGTTTTCGTTTTAACAGTTACTTTAGTGACTCAGGTGTTGCAAGAATATCAAAGGAATATTTTCCCGATACTTTAAGGACCTTGTAGGAGAGACAAACATGTAAGGCGTTCATTCAGTTCATTCCAGCTTCATTATTTGAAGATTATAGAATAGTTGTTCCTCAACTATCCCACGAAGTTTGAAGCTTCTTAGAGTGGACTATAGTGGTACCTAAACTCTTGAGTAAAATACTCTTTCCTGGGAATACCTGGGTGGCTCAGTTGGTTAAGCATCCAATTCTTGATTTTGGCTCAGGTCATGATCTCAGAGTTGTGAGATTGAGCCCCACGGGCTCTACTCTGGGCATGGAGCCTGCTTTAGATTCTCTCTCTTCCTCTCCCTCTCTCCTCCCTTCCCCGCCGAAAAAGAAATAATTTCTCCTCTATCTGGAAAGATAATTCTCTGACTTATCAAGCACTTTTTTGGGAGTGAAAAACACAAAGAGTAGTGAGAAGGGAAGGATCAATTGACCAGACAGTAGATGAGTGCCATTAACCCCTGGCTATCGGTGGGTTGGTAGACGTCATGACCAAAATGCTCACACATCTATCAAAGTAAGCTTGAAATTATCGCCTCAGAAGAGAGGAGTTTAGGAGAGTCTTAAGTAAGATATGACACTTGTCAGAGGAAAATAAGAAAATAGTTCCAGATGGTTGAGATTGTGAGAGGAAGGTGAAGAGGTCAAAGGAGGCAATGACTGAGGGAGAACCAAGAGTAGTGGTGAAAATCCTTGGAGGCTCAGACAGGTAGCTTAAACTTCATCTGAATGACAATGAGATTCCAGTGAAGAAAGTCAAAGAGAAATTCTAAGTACTTTAGCATGCAAAACCAATGTTTTAGAGATATCATTCAGAAATGACTAGGAGTTGTCAGGTTTGGAGAGGCTCATAATAAAGCGATATAGCATTTGAAATGAGAAGAGATCCAAGTGCAATGTATACTTGTAGTTGGTTGCTTTTCCCCCTTTTGCCATAGCCTGTTTACACCTTGCTGCTGAATGTACTAACAGTTCCCTCTGCTGTCTACTAGCAAGATGGTGAGAGTACAGTCAACACTGCCTGATTTAGTGTTAGCTATTTTAACCATCTTAAAGAAATACTGAAATGAGGCATATGCTTTTTTCATTAATGACTCTTCAGACTTGGAAGCATGACAAGTTTTCAGTTTATTGGTTTTTAAAAAATCAAAATATCTCTCTTCAGAAACTGAAAGTATTTAATTCTACCTAAACCTTATCTTCCTCAAAATAGCTAAAACAAAACAAAGGGACTGGTCGATTTCTGTTCCCACAAAATATTTAAAAGTTAAGGAAACAGGGACTTTGAGGCATAGCACCTAGGACTATCTAAGCACTATGACACATGATCACAAGCATATCCTGGGTGCAAGGTGTTCTGGCCATGAGACCGTGGCCAAATTATTTATCCCTGCTCTTCCTTGGTTTATCCATCTTTAAAAATAATATTTGCACTATGAAGTTGTAGTTAGTATTAAAAAATATAGTTTATGTAAAGACCTTGGTATAGTTCTGGAATCATGGTAAGGTTTAAGTCCTGCTACTTTAGCCCTTGGATTACTTTCATTCATTTATTTAGCCAAAAAATATTTTATTACTTTCTAAATGCTAGGGATACAAAAGTGCACAAAACAGAAAAAGTTCTTGTCCTTATGGAAATCATATTCCAGTTGGATAATACCCAAGCAAGGAACATACAGTATATCAGGTATTGATAAATTCTATGCCATTAAGAGTCAAATTACTGTTTTTTTTTTAATCATTGTTAATTTTCTTGGATAGCATAACAGTGACTGATTTATCTACATGGCTGTGGATACATTTCTCTACTGAATGAATATGAAGGCAGATGCTTTAAAGCCAGGGTATAGCAATATGATCATATAATTTATGAATCAATCCAGGACTCTTTTGATAGTGAAAGGGGAGCTTGGGTGTCATATAGGCACAAGAGATGCAAACTGGGACTGTCTCAGGCATACTAGGGAGCCATAATTATGCTGGTAATCAGGGACTTGAGCAGGGACATTTTGGGCAGGTGGTGCCAATATCAGTGTAATATGGCAAAAATATTGTAGTCCAAGTAGTAAACATCTGGTTAGGGTAAGACTGACGGTGGCCAAAAGCTAAACAGGATTCATAAATAAAATGGCTCAGAGTCAACTGAAAAGTTCTTGTCCTGATGGATGTAAGCTGCTTCCATCCTGGACTGGCCAGCTGCAAGCCAGGTAGCTTCCAACCTAATATAGATTCCCCTGGGCTCCAGAGCCTGACTTCTGGTTGGTCAGGGAGCTGTCCTTTATGAGGAAAGAGGCATGTGTTCTCCTCTAAGAGCCCACAGTGAGCCTATCCTGGTTGACAAGGAGGATATTCCTGTGCCTCTGGAGGTCTAGTGAATAAAAGAAAGTTGTTCAGGCTCCTAGGAGACAGGTTGGGTGAGATGTTAGTCCTTGGGGCCCTCTAGATCATCCCCGTTGAGGTCCTGTTCTTCCGGGTGCGCCCTGTCTCCCCTTCTCATGAGCTTCCTACCACCTTGTTAACGAACCCCCTTTTACCTTGAATTAGGGAGACACCCCTGAAAACTGAGTCTTCTAGATAGAGATAAGGAGAAAAGCCTCTATTTGAGTCTCACAGGAAAAAAAAAAAACAGTTGAAAGTTTCAAATAAGTTAGTGAAATCATGACTGACTCTTGGGTCCTTTGTCTTAAGTCAGGGGCTTTGTTAATTATTGCTAAAAGTAATCATATCTGCAAAGTGTGTATTTTAAAGTGTCAGAATGGTTTACTTTTTGAAAAAATATTTTTATGTATTTATTCATGAGAGAGAGAGAGAGAGAGAGAGAGAGAGGCAGAGACACAGGCAGAGGGAGAAGCAGGCTCCGTGCAGGGAGCCCGATTTGGGACTCGATCCCAGGACTCCAGGATCACGCCTGAGCCGAAGGCAGGTGCTAAACCGCTGAGCCACCCAGGGATCCCAAAAATGCTTTACCTTTTAAAATCTATTTTTGGTGATGATAATGGCCTTGTCAGATATGTTGTGAAGTATCATCATCATCCTTTTCTGGTAACCCTATTTTATAGGCATTGGGTAGTGCGAGACTTACATAGGAGAGATAAGAGAGTCTGGTCTAAGATTTTGGACTGTTTGGATGCCTAGAGGTTTCTCTACATTTAACAAACGCACAGCAGTCTTGTATTTAACCATACCTTAAGATAACATGCTTGCTTAATAGTTTTCAAAGTATTGTTTCAGTTTGCAATCTTTTCTTTTAAGTTTACAATCTTTTGTAATCTATTCTTTCTGCAGCAAAGGAATAAAGTCATTCCTTCTTTCTTCCTCCTCTGCTTATCTCTCTGCCCAATACACATAGATCGAATGCTTTTCGAGGAATGACATGCATATATATATAATTCAAATAACTTCTACACAGAAGATGCTTCTGACAATTATATATTTTTTATTCTTGGGTAAAAAATAATAATCACTACAATGACAGTAGCAATATTTGCACAGTTCTAAGCACTTTACATCTATCCTCTTATTTAATATTTATGGTATATCTATGAATCAGATGTTATTATTACCTTCACTGCAGAGATGTTATTATTACCTTCACTGCAGAGATGAGAAAGGTCTTAACCTTTCAAATTTTTGTGAATTTGAACCTCACTCTCCTCAGGTTATCTCATAACTATTTGCTGTTGTCTACGGGTGCAAAGTAAAAGAATTCAGAATGTCACGGAGAAGAGTGTGGACTCTGAGTCACAGATTAATGGTTTCACATTAATCTCTGGTTCTGGAACTGACCAGCAGCATGGTTTGGACATGCCATTAGTACCATCAGCTTCTATGTCTTTAGTGGCAAACTAGCAACAATAGTGGTTGCTTTAGATCATTGTGGGGACTAAATTAATCTCTCTTAATTACAGTTGACTGGTGAACAACATGGGTTGGAACTGCATGGGTCTGCTTATATGTGGATTTTTTTTCAATAAGTATAGTACAATGCTGAATGTATTTTCTCTTCCTCATGATTATCTAAATAATATTTTCATTTCTCTAGCTTACCTTATCGCAAGTAGTTAAATTCTGGAGGAGTCAAAAGCTATGTGTGGATTTTCCACTGTGTGGGTGGTCGGGGCCCCTAATCCTAGCATGGTTCAAAGGTCAACTGTAATTCATCTGATTTTTTTTTTTTTTGGCCCATCTATTACATAAATTCCAGGCACCATTTGTGTGTTGAAGAAAACACAGGTAAGCAAGAAAGGCAAGGCTCTCATCTTTAGGAAAGTCATAGCCAGGCAAAAGAGAGAAACAGAAAAAAAATGTAAGCAAGCAGAAAAATTGCAAATTATAACAATGGAATAAGGAGTTGGAGAATAGAAGGGTCACATTACTAGATTATCAATTCCTTGGGTATAGTGGTTGCATCTGTCCTGTTTCATCACCATACTTCCAGTTCCTATAATATGAATATTCAATAAATATTTATTGAATGAGTATATAGATAAAAGAAAAAACAGTTGAAGTGTCTTCACGGACAACTTCTTTAAAGAGGTAAGCTTTAAGTTAAGATCTAAAATATAAGGAGAGCTGGCCATGTCTAACACAGGAGAAAAGAACTTTCTGGGTAAAAGTAATGGGCAAAAAGTCCAGAAGGGAAAAAGGAAGTTTATCTTTCTCTACCTTGGCACCAGATGGAGAGAAAAATGCCCTGTGAGAATAAGGAACCCTTGACTTGGAGCCCCAAGCCAGAACATCACCAGGAAAATTTGCTCTGGAGGAACATTCCCTGAACTGAGACCACATAAATAGGCACAGATAAAGCCCTACAGAAGATGAGATTACTCTGTAAAATTACATAATATGATATACTATACTCTGAGGAAGAATTTACACACAAAATCGCAGAAAGATGAGAATCATAAATTCAGACAATAGACTGATGATACAATAAGTATGTTTCAAATTACTAATGATAATAGAACAAGACTCAAATAAAGCTATATACAAATGTAAATATTTAATAAAGATTTGAATCATTTTTATACCATTTTTGTTAATTACACCAGACATATATGTTATGTTAATATCACCAGACACGCAGACATTTATCAACAGGAGCAGCTCAAAATATAAAGCTCTGACTTATGGATTAGACTCGATGGCACTTGTCCATTACACATTAGTAGCTTACTTTCCCTGAGATTTCCAATTTTGTACCGCTTTATCTCATGCGCGTTTCGGTTCTTCACCATATCACAGCATACACATAATGGTTTATACTAGGATTCCTTAAAAATACAAAGGCACAAGTAAAAGCAGAGACTATGATTGATTGTACGTTTAAATAAATGCACTACAGATTGAGACAAATGTGCCAAGCGTGTGTGTTTCAATCACTGTATCGTCACACAATTGAATAAACACACATGTACAATACAATGTTTAATTGAGTGCAGCAAGTACATTTATTTTAGTGATTGCACCATTGCATATGCAAGCAAATGTACTGAGTTCACTCTGCTGAGCTGAAGTTTTGTACACATATACAAGTTTTAAATCTTTCACTCAGTTTGATGGATCACAAATACCTGCATATTTTTAAGTGATTGAAATGATGTGTGTTTTATATCACAAAATTTGCTTTTGATGGATTCAAATAAATTTGCAAAGAAATCTGGTTATTAGCTCCCTAAGGAAAAAAACAAACTTAAAAATCTTGAAACATTTCTTTCTCTTAAAATGTCACTCTGGTCTCAGTGAGGATGAAACAGAATATTTCCTCTGTGCCCGAGTAGATTTTCTATGACTATCTCATCTGGAAATTGCAGTTCCAATTCTTTAGGCATCAAGCATTTGACTCATTTCGCTTTAGGACTGTTTGCACAGCTTCGGTCAAATTCAGTATTACCTCGTGCATGCATGCACATCTGAGGGCCAAATCTGGGCTATTAGGTCTAAAGACCCAAATGGAGCTTGCTAGATTCTTTCATTCTTCCTTCATGCTCTTTTACATAGATTTTCTTTTTCAGAAGTGCTGCCATACACAGATTTCTATGTCATTACCATTAGAAGCATCTTAAAAGGAAGAAAAAAAAAAGAAAACAAAGGCTTAATAGTAGTGTTTCTTTTACTGTGTCAGCTTTCTAACATCTGTTTCATTTGCCAGGTGTGATGGACAGGTGGTAATGAATGTTCAGTACCAGGTACCCAAAAGGAAGTTGTTCAAGTAACAAGTTTTATGGCTTGATCTTTTTATCTTTGAATGGATTAGCTTGAGTTTTAATTATCTTTCTTTAATAGGTACTTTTTAAAAATTCCTGCTCTTAGCATCTTTTCACATTGAGGGTTTATCGGTCAGAGAGATTGTCCAATAGATGTTCCGAACAATAGAAATTTTACAACATTTAGCGTAGGGTGATGTTTCCAAAAGTGAGTTCTGCAAATTTAATTCCAAGTAATATTATTTGGGAAAAAGATACTTTCCCAAATATATTTGGAAAACATATGCATGCTAACAATATTAGCTAACTTTAAGTGTTCATTCTTCGCTATGCCTACAGTAACTGGTTTTAGATCCTGTTTTTTCCCCCACTTTACAGATGAGGAAGCAGAATTTAAAATGTAAAATAATTTTGTCATGTGTTTCCTACTTAAAGATGTACAAAATTCATTAACTAAGAAGTCTTGTCATGAATTAACCCAGTTAATTTTATTTAGCCCAATTTTTACCCAAACTTAAATATAAGGAAACACTTTGCATGTAAGATTTTTGAATATCCCACAGGATACACTATAGGACACTCTAGACTAGGAAAATGGAAATAAATGAGATTTATACCTTTGTTAACAACAACAACAAAATGCCTGGCTGTGCCCAAACATAGAATAATATGATTTTTAAAATGAATTTGCTAATCAGTTTAGTAAATGACAGGTCATTTTGATGAAAAACCTGCCAAATTGGTTGCTTGATGATGGCTATTTTTTAAATGGTTAATTGCATCTTTTCTTTAACACAGAAGGTCATTGCTGGATTATTCCAACATAACCCATTGAAACGTGAACAATTAAGTCAACCAACCAGTCATGATGCCTTGTGACTGATTTTTCTTTCCCCTAAACGGACTGAATGGAATAGTTTACCCTCAAAAAACATTGAATTATATTTTTCTTGCCAGTGCTTCTTATATTTTTCTAGGTCTGTATTAGAAGAAAGTTTGTGTTTGCTTATTGTACACACAAAAATAATTTTGTCCGAAGTCAATATGACCCAAAGAAGACTATTTGACCAGTAGATAAGGTTTCATGGTGGGGAGAAAAATTACTGTGCTTGCTTTTAAATAAGTAGTGAGAAAAAAAAAGTTGTTTTTATTCTTACCTTCCCTGATGCAGTGTCTTCTCTTTCTTGTCCACACAACAGAGAACATATATGATAATAAGATATACAGGTTTTTTTACCCATATTGTATCAATTAGATAAAAGCAACATAGAAGAGCATAACCCACTAATGAACAACAGCTAAAGATATAAAAATGTGTACATATTTTTCCTTTGTTCTGACAGACAGCATATCTGAGATCAGCCAAAGAAATAAAGACAAATAACATCACAAACTTTGAGAGCAAACGAAATTAGGCTTCAGCCTGATTGTCCTGCGATGTTTTTATTGCCATTTTATCCATCCTCTGCTTAGCTTCTGCTTAAGATGTTGGGGAGATGATGAAAGCTGAAAAGTAAATAGGTGCTTCAAAAAATGCAAACAAATGAGTGCTTTCCTAGCAAAGAATGACGGAAAATCAGCCTTTCCTCCGAAGCTAATCCCTCGACAGCTAAAACTGTGAATTTCCCCCCCTCAACGTGCACACAGATGGGTTGCCACTGCGGATGACAGATGAGTTGTGTTTGGCGGGATTAATGCGCATTATCATGTTAATGGATGCTTAGGTGAGGTCCGAGCGAGTCACAGGCCTGGCCAGAATTACTGGGGTTTACAGAACTCTGTGTGCTCTTGCTCCTCTTCTCTTTCTTCTCCTTACTAATAATTAACTTGTAATGTTTAACATTTTTAGCCCACCAAATGATCCACAGCCTACTGCCTTCTTAAGTACTCGGAGCATTTATAGATCTAGCATCATGTGCTCTGTCCTTTGACATGCAAAACGCAGGCAGTCCTGCCTGATTTGTCCTTCTATTGCCTTTGTGCATTCAGATCCCTCATAATCCAGAGTCGACTTTCTTGCAATCGCTTTTGAAATCTGACATATTGATCAAGAGTTACCCTTAGTAACTACTGCACATATATCAACTGTTGTTGAGCGTGTCAGGTCACATTTGATGGCAAGATGATCCTGTACCCAACTAGAGGAGCTCCTGCAGCTCTCACAGGGGTTGCTTCTGGTGATCTTAGCTGGCCAGGAAGGTATGTTGTGGTATCACCGCTAACGCAACAGAATTTCATAGCATCAGTGCAGGGGCCCTACATAAGTTAGAGGCAGTATAGGTATCACCACGGAGATAAAAATGTGTATTTTCAATATCTGATAATGGCTTGCATCATTTTTGCTTTTTTTTTGCATTTTTAAACTAAGACAAACATCACCAAGCATTAATGGCAGACTTTTATGTCCTTTTGAAATTGTCTAAAAATGGTTGGATGTTTTTCTGTTTAGTTTAATTTGACACACTCCTTTCCTATGAAGAAGTGTATCAATATTACTCAATAACAGGCAAAGTTTCACAGGTCTCTGCTTTAAAAAATACTACTATTGCAGAAAATAATATCTGTATCACAGAGATGTCCATCACACCCTAGAGTGAGTGGTATTTATTTAACAGTTGAGGTAGTTCCTTGACATTCATTCAAAATCTTTTAGAGAGAGTTTCTGCCTCACTCTTCAGAGAGAAGCATGTGATGAAGGGGAAAATATCTCACAAGTTTTTGGCTTCATGTATTAATTAAAACAAATAGCTCACCAACAGAGTGATACCTGTAAATAGATGGAGCACATGCCCCTGTTTGCTGGAGAGAACACAGGTTTACTCCTATTGTCAGAGAGTGGTTGTCAGCAGTGCCCTCTTTTATTCCCAAAGGTTCCTATTTGTCTGATAAACCTATAAACCAAAGTAATGGATTTCTAAATGAGGCTGTCCCATATTCAGAGTATGCCAGAGAAGGAGGCTATTACTTGTCAATAAGTCCCTACTGCCACAGAGCATATCAGAAGCACTGGATCTGTAGAGAGGGACCCTGAGAAACAGGATTTCCTTCTGAGGAGAAATTAAGGTTGAAACCCCCAAATCCAGATAACGCTTGTGGTTTTTTCAGTAAACTTTCCAAACTTTTCATTCCAAATATAATCAAGAATGTTAGGTACACAATCAACCAATGCATGATTTTTTTGATCCAATAATTTTAATCTCCAGTATTAATTTACTCTAAATAAAATCAAACTGAAAATTCAGCACAAAATCTTTAGTCATCTGAATTGATACAATTTTGGCCACACGTATTGTCAAATTAACTAATCAATTAATTTTCACATCAACTTTATGGGTTAGTTGTTGTTGTTTTTTGGGGGGGTTAGTTGTTAACATGACCTTTTTGTACATGAGGAAACTGAGATCAGAGAGGTCAAGTTGGTTAGGATGACACACAGCTAAGCAGTGTGGGGGATATGCTAAATATACAAATATTTGATTCTGAAAGGCTCAGTCTTAACCTTTACGATGTGTTAACTTATATAAACAAAACCTACATATAAATTTCCTAAGGTCTAAAACATGTTGTTCATTTTGATACTATTCTAGAAATATGTTCGGTGTCAAAATATGTTCACATTGACAGAAATGCCAAACTGTTCCATCAGTACCTTTCATTCCTTTTACTTATTATTTTGCCATTTTCATTTTATTGTCCCATTTTATGTTTCCTCATCTGTTCTTATGTATGGCTGAGTTTGAATAATTAACAGAACAATAATGTTCCTGCAGAATGACCAATTAGCACACTTCACAAACACCTCTGCAATTTAGACACAAGAAAGCCAGACTGGGAAAGATTATTAGAAAATAAAAAGAATTTAATGGATTTAAGGATGTAAATCCTTAGTGCTCTGTGATGAATAACAGGCAATGTGTTTTTGAGAACTATCTACAGGCTATATATCAGAAATAATCTTTGGTAATTTCCCCAGAGCCTGAAGTTACTTTGCAAAAAGCAAAGCTACTGAAAAAATATGAGCAAAATAAAAAGCATTCCTCTTAATTAATTAAAGCATTAATTGATGATCATTAACATCTTACTCTAGTTTATTTATTTTACTTTATTTTAATTTAATTTTATTTAAATTAAATTTGCTAACATATAGTATATCACCCAGTGCTCATCTTATCGTGTGCCCTCCTTAATGCTCCTGACCCAGTCACCTCCCCACCTCCCTTTAGTTTCTCCATTTAAAACCTTGATCTTAATAATAAGTTCTGTCCCACATCATAAGTTTCTGAGGAAGATAAATGTGACATTACCATCAAAGGAGTATTTAACTCAAGGTAATCCATAAGGACTCCAGTAAGGAATGCACCATTTCATAAACTTTTAGCAAAATGCCACAGAAAAGAATGTTCTTGGTCTACCTGTACCTCTTCAGTACCATTCCAACTACACATATGGTCAAAACATGGTTTTAATATTGTTAGCTTTTATATTTGTTATTTTTAGTAAATGTTAATTCATGAGAATCTTTCACACCTCAAGAACATAGACATAATTTTGATGACCAAAGGGTGAAGTGTTTTGTCATAATAGCTGAATATGAGTGAAAATTTCATAGACACCAAAAAGGAAATTTCAATATTTGTGCTTTCAAAAAGGTTCCTCAACCTCAGACTATAGCCTTTATGAGGCTATATAATAAAACAAAACAAAAAAACCCAACAACCTTTCTTTTCCAAAAGATTAATCCATCCAAATTAATTCAAGTTTACCAAGTTACATAATATTATTCCTTGTGGAACAGAGCTTTTCACCCTCTCACACATAGATGTCTAAAGAAAGGAAAGGAGAGGGGGAGAAAGTCTGCAATTTTTTAAAAAGACTTATCCCATTTTGTGAACGAATGTTACTACTGCTTCTCTTAGACCCCATGAAAACGTGGCTTCCTATAGGTCTTCCTCAGATGAGCTGAAGCAGAAGGCGCCTGGGAACAGAGGGTTCTAAGGCCCCTGCTCTGCTTCAGGCCCTGCTGAGTTTTTTTTTTTGTTTTGTTTTTTTTTTTTACTTCTGTGAACCTCCTTTAAGGCAGGGAGGTGAGCTCTGCACCCTGAAAGACCCTCCAGATTAGGTGGGTGAAGGTCTTTGGGAATAAATCCTGAGCAGCGAGGATCCTCAGTCCACATATATAATCTTTTCCTTTCATCATCTGAAGCCTGTCAATGCCTATTGCCAAGGAATTAGAAGAAAAAGAAAGGCTTACTCTGCAAAATTTCTATACAGGAAACTGTGTGAAATGAAAATTATTTGAAGTGATGCACCCATTATGCATCCTTGTGTCAGACGATATGCAAAAAGACACTCTTCCCGCATGCTCTGTCCTTCCTGGTGATCTGAATTTAGCCTTTTCATGACAGCATCCTTCCCATCTATTTACCTCCTGTGTTACCCTGAGTAAATAATTACCATAACATTATGGCTGGCATTGCAGGGGTTAACTCACTGGCTCCTGGCCTTTCTCAGAGCTTTCCTCTTTGGAGTGGTAGCTTATTTGTGTGATCTGAAGGCTATCTGCCTCTGTTCTGGATGGAGGGGAGCTGAGACACTGAGCTCTGAGGCACACACGGAGGGAGCCAGGAGAAGCGCCTGGGAGGGACCTGTGTTAGGGGTTGTCCTGGGAGAACAGATTTGGAGCTTCAAGGAAAGTTATTTCTACCAAATCATTGCAAATGTGTTGTTTAGTTAAGTTATCTTTCCCTTTCCTTCTTTTCAGATGGATGTGATGGTGTCATTTTATCTCCACCCCAGGAACTTGTGTCAACAGCTCCCTCCACGGACCATTCACTAGAGTTGCAATGTCACACAGTGTCAGAATCGGGTGTGTGTATGTGTGTGTATGTTTGGTTTTTGGTTTTTAAATCCAGAGATGAATTTTTTTTTTTTTTAATTCTACAAATCTCCTTTTTTCTTTGATGTCTGTCCTTTGCTGAGCTCTTTACCGGTCATAGGGAGTCAGTACAATCCCTAATCACGTGTGCTTGGGCAGGCCCGGCCCTCCCCTTCCACTCCCCTTTTGCTGGTCGGGATTCTCTTTGTTACCACTTTAGTACCCTATTTCAGAATATTTCTCAGCTTCTGTGTCCCTTGAGGTTAGAACTCTTCAATTTTTATTTTCACTAAAATTTGATTGTAACGTGAAAGAATCTTAAGAGTAGGTGCTTATGTGTGTAGAGGTGTGCTTGGGTGTGCGCACGGGCACACGTGCGCTTAAATTTTTGTTTTTTAAACATTTGGGACTAGAGTTGAGTATTTTCTATTAAAAACCTGTTGCTCCTGTAGGCGTCAATACTCTAAGCCCGACTGTGATTGTAAGATTATCTGATGACAGTGTATGGACAGGCCTCCTGCACCAAGCCTCTAGCAGAACAGGTTCAAGATTGTTTTCATTTGTTGCCTGTTGAGCAAAGCCGCAGGGAAATGTCAAAGTAGTGCTCAATGACATGTTACACCACTTTTAAGCAAAGGGTAATTTTTAATTTTTTATTGTCGGTACAGTTGCCTGTGTGTGTTTTTCTTTATTCTGTCTTTAGGTCAGGTAGTTTTATTTCCTTCTCCCGTGCGGTGACCCTTTGATTGTCAAATCTTTTCTTGCTTTGTGATTTGGATGGAATGGATTGTTTATCTATTAGGGTTCTCTCATCAGATTTTCCTTAAGCCTTGGGATCTTCCCTCATTTCCTTTGTCCCAGCAGTGAATCCAAAGGGGAGTGTCTCTGCGGGAGGGGAGGGGTAAGGGAAGGAGACTTAGCAGAAGGAAAATCTGCTTTCAGAAAAGATGCTCTTTCTTAAGGGGTCAGACCTGAGTAGAAGTATTGAAAGTCTAGCAAACTCAAGAATCTTCCCCTCCCTTCCACCAGCTCAAACCCCTAACACATGAGAGATTCAATATTGACTGTCATGTTATCCACTGGAGAATTTTACTAATAAAATTATATCCCTGCTTTACTCAGGGTAAGTTTACGTGTTGCCACAATGACATACTTTATTCTGATTTTATTATTAAACTGTCTCGGCAATTCATTTGAAATTGAGCCATCACAATTGAAAACTAACAAAGTTTTAATGGAAGATTGTGAAATTTTTATACAAAATGGATTTCTCCCATGACAGATTGTTAGTAGTTTCGAAAGCCTGGTGACAAATCAGGTGGGGTGCTACTAGGACACAATTGAACAGCGTTTATGGTTATTATGTGTACTGCTTTATTATTGTCTTTTTATTGTATTCATTCATAATGTATAAATAATATAGAAGAGATGTGTGGTTTATCAAGTGATGACCAGTGGCATATTGCATCTTGTTCAGGGTGAGTCAGTCCTCTTGCCTTGTTGGGAATGTAGAGTTTAACAAGGCACTTGCCATCATTTCCTTAACAGGGATAATAAACAGAACAATTCTGCATAAAAGCTCATATCAGCTTCTTTCATGCCTTTTTCTTTTCAGAAGGCTGCCTAAGGGTTTAAGCAATTTACTGGTCTGACCCGCATCCTTTCTCTGCAGTCTGCGGTTCTTTTGTTTAACATTAGTATGTGGGCAAACAGCATTCTGAGCTGTGCAGAGCTTATCAGCCCGCGTTCAGTCGACCGGAACCCCATTCTATGTATCTAAGCGGGGCCACATTTAATACTTCACAGTGGGAGCATCTGCAGTTTCCAAAAATGACTTGTTTATCAGATAAACTCTGTCCTTATGCTGACAGATGTGGTGGATGGTGGATCTTCAGTATCATACTTCTCTAATATAAGGCTTGTACAATATATGGTATGCTGAGGGACGATGAGACCCACAGACCAGAGTCATGACAAGAATTGTTTATGTAGCCACTGTACGACTGCACTCAAAATTCACTTGCTGGATGTGGGAAAATGAAGGCAACTCTCAGTTTCTCTTTTGGAATCGAATAAGTAACTAATTCCCACATTACCTAAAGTGCTAAAGGAGAGGAAAGACATTTTCACTGTTAACATAATGTTTTATGATTTCATTGGTAAACACTGTAAGGTGCCTTAGTGCCATGGTCTGATAAAAGCCAGCAGCCGGAGGGGGCTGACTGAAATATTGATCACCATGTACCCAACGGTACCAGAGTGTTGGGAAATTAGAAGAAGTGGGCTTAGGAGACTTAGCTGCCATTAACCCGAGCTAATGCTAATACAGTCTGTTAATTCAGAACGATCTTTCCTTTAAAATTTTTGTTAGAATCTTATGAAATTATTTTAAACATGTCAAGGAATTATAAAACCTTGCTTCTGAAACTCACGACTCCAATTTTGAGATTTTATACGATGGGCATGTAGTATTATGCAGTCATCTTGAAAACACTGCCAGTCTTTTACGTCTACGTGCACACATATATGCATATATGCAAATTCTTAGTTTATTAACGAAAAGTTATGATATATGCTTTTTACTAACCAAATCATTTTCTAACATTGTATTCTTCCTCAAGAGAATGAATTAAATGATGTGCATTTTGAAAAAAATGATTTATTCCCCAGAGAAGTCCAGTTATGATAGAATGATCTGGACCTGACACTGACAGTAGAAATTCTAAAGTAGCATCTACAGTGATGTTAATTTAAGTAACACAGGTATGGACAACCGAGCACCTTCCCACCAGGACTGTTGTCACAGAACAAGTGCTGATTTTAAGTGATTAGGTTTGATCCTTAATGCAATTCACATTGCTTGTGGTACGCTTATAATTTAGCACATATGTTACGTTTTTACTCCTACCTATAATTACTCTTCATATTAAAGCATTTTCCCTCTAATTATTTCACTAGTAGCAGCCCCCTTCACCTCTCAGCTCTCTGCTAATTAAATACCTTTAAACATGTCTTTGTTATTAATTGTAAAGTGTTGCCATGACCATCTGATAAGATAATTATTTGGAAAACCAATTTTAAATTAATAACTGAACTTCCGTATTTTCATATTGGAATGAAGGCAATACGTTAGAGCAAAAACAATAAACACCATGAGATGCATCTTTGAAGCCTATGTGGTCAAATCATAGGCAAAGTACAATGTCATTCCTAACAAAAGTATGATCACTATGATACACGAGTCAATACAGTTCTAGGAAAGGGGGCGATGTATTTTTATATTTTCTCCATATTTGCCTATAGGGTTCAATACCCTTTTTAGGTATAGTTAAATACATCCATGCACTGTCTTTACACAGGCAGTTTCATCAAAGAAGCAGCCATTAAGAAATATATTCAATATCAGACTAGAAGACATTTGTGTGCCTTCCCCTACTCTCACTAATGTGTGCTAGCCAACTGTTCATGCAGAAATTGTAACTGTTAATGAGGGTTAAAAGGAAATTTTAAATTAGGTGTCATCTTTGGAATAAGGTACCTCAACATTCATATTCTGCCCAACGTTTATTTTCTATCTTGCCTCTTGCTCTGAACACAACCGACCACTAAAAAAAAAAAAATAATAATAATAATAACAATTATTATTACACCATTTCTCAAACAAAACCCACACAACACCCCCCTTCCTGGCCCTGCACATTTCCTGGGCCTAACATTTCTGACTGCGCACTGTTTTTCCTAACACTAAATCCCGGGTGTCATATGCCTTGCATGGCTGCAGACTTTGGCCTTTTCACCTGCTGTTTTGGTTGGCTTTAGATGCAAAGAGAAGAATATGAAAAAGAGAAAGGGGGAGGGAGGGAAGTTTGGAAGACTGAAGCTAAAAAAAAAAATGGCAAATGTTTTTAGCGCCTTCATCTAGACATGTGTCCCCTCACTCTGTGACATGGCTGCTCCAATGTTGCCATGGTGAGGATTTCTAATCATCCCTACACATGACAGGCTCCTATTTGTCTGCACTCCCTTGGGTGTAAATTTCTAGGCTTAAAAAAAAATCCATGTGAGCGTATCATCCGCCGTGCAGATGTTTCACTGCTTTAGAATATCAGGCAGCTGCTTGTGCCACCGTAGACAGCTAATTGGAGACTGCATCGTAGGAACAGAGGCGTAATTATGGCATAAATACACATCCTCTGGTGCATCATTGTATCTCTATTAACAGAAAATTTTAAACAGTGCTCAGAGTGTAATTAGTGTAGTTGATAAAGTTGTAAAACATGTAAATAAGGGAAATAGCAGGTACGTGGCCAATCCACTATCCAGCACTAGGGGATGCAGATTATTGCCTATTTAGAAATAATTAGCAAAGCTGCATTAGCAGAGCCTGTGTCCAACAGAAGCAAGGCAAACATTTATTCTGGTAACAGCTCTTTCTGTGCTAGCCATGAAAATCTACTAATATTGGTAATTTAGCCCTCATTACCAGAGGATAAAGCATGAAAAGAGCTCAGACATGAAATATGACAAGTAATATTAATTTTTATTCCAGAGGAAAGGATGCTTCCTTGGGTTGCATGCTGATTTCTCGGCAGGGTCTCAGCAGTGCGTGCGGAGGAGGCAGTGGGTAGCTGGTAGTTGAGAATTCAGGATACGGAGCTGACTCCCTGCTGGAGGTATACCCTGGGGTGGCTATGACAGTGGCTGATGAGGCATGCCACTGTTAGTGCCCAGCCAAACCTCAGGTCACAGTTCAAAACAAGCACTCAGCCATTAAACTTCAGTCCTTATGGGCCTGGGAGGGCTTATGTCCTCATTCCTGCTCTTTCCCACCTCCCAGCCCCTATTCTCCTTCCTCTCCGACATTTCTTTTTTCTTCCCTGGAATGATTTTGCAGAGCTATACAGGCAATCAGATTGATTTTTGTGCTTGCACCGCCCTTTGCAACGTGCTTCTGATAATGAGCTGCTGTTGTTGAAGTGGAGAGTGTGGGAGGGGTGGTTTCAGCTGCGCCTTCCCTACGTCGTGAGCCCTGGATGAGAAATGATCCTTTGGCTCATATACATTGAAGATTGTGTCACTGAAGAATATCACCCTGTGACCAGGAATCATGAATGGCAAAAATTTGGAGCTTGTTTTACAAATACACTTCCTAATGAAGAAAAATGCAAAGGCACTGCTAGTTTCAGAAGCCTCAATTCATTTTCCAGACAGTAGGATAAAAAGGCAGAATGTTTGGGGAAGAGCCACCTTTTTTGCATTAATCTCTTGCTGTTAGCTTGTTCTTTGTTTTACTCTTGAAATGTGAAAAAAATGGCAGGAATTAAAAACCAAGCCTATGCAGCCCACCATGTTCTGTGGCATTCATATTCTTTACCATCATCTCCTTCTTTCCCTTATGCACAGGTTCTGCTTCTTTTTAAGTGCTCCTGGGCACACACATGTGAAGAGTCAATTTCCTGAATTTTAGGTTGAACTGCTAGGAAGAAGTTATTAGCCGATAGCAAACGAAATTTCCACTCTGTCTGAGTTTTCACAGTACATTCAGAATGCCACACAAATACTGCATCTAAAAAAAAAAAAAAGGAGGTTGGATATTTCGGAATTTTTAAAAATGGAAATGGTACGTTCGTAAACACATTGAAAATAAAGAGACAGTCCACCTTCTTGTTCAAATTGAGAACTGAGACTCTGAAAGCTAGCTTCACATGTGAGAGACACTGGAAGTTGTCCCTTACCCAGGGCACTCTGACAATGACGGTGGTGGTGTTTGGCACTGTGAACAACATCTGTTTTTCCTTAGTATTTTGTAGCTCCTTAAGAGATAATAAGGTAATGGTAATAACCAACTAAGAAGTACCTTTACTGTTCCAGGGCATGTAAAAAGTGACTAAGACCAGAGTTACCAATGCATTTTCAACCACACAAGCCATATGAATGCTGATCGCTGTCTGTGGGGTGTGGTTACACACAAAATGCAAATGTGCACACTTAACCATACACGCGGGCGGTCTCTCTCAATATCCACAAACACACACTGTTATTCCACCACAGATTCTGAACTGGGGGGTTGCATTTCATTCTCTTTTGCTCTTCCACTTCTGAACCAAAAGCATCAAGCCTGACCCGGCATTAAAGAACTCTTTCTTAATGAGCTGCAGATTAGCCCTGGAATTGGAATCAGATGACTGGAATCAAAGTTCCGGTTTGAAAAGTTACCTTGGGTCAGGTAACTTCCTTGGCCTCAGTTTCCTCAACGGTGAGACTGAAAATACCTCCTTTGTCTACTTTATGGAGTCCTCATGAGAACCAAATGATATAATACCTATAGGAGTACTCTGCAGAGTGTAAATGTGACAGAAATTGCTATTTAAATTATTTATCCCATTAGTATTAGCACAGTTTACTCACTAGACCAAGTTATTACTGTATCAGCCCCCAGTCACACTTGGACACGTGCCTAAGTTTTAAAACGAGGCACAAATAAGCTCGGACCACGTCATAAAATTAATCTCTGACTGCGTCTGTACAGTGCCAAAACTGCTGATTCACAAATGAAATTGTAGTCAACCAACCAGATGTTTCTTCCACAGGATGCCAAATTGCCACTTTAACTGATTTTTATCCAAGAAACTTACTATGTGTATGGGAATTGTATAAACACTGCATCCATCATTTTCGTGTCAGGTCCCTGTAAATAATCTTGTGCAGATCCCGTATACCTGGCTAAGTGCACAACTCCTCACTGACTGGAGACACTTTTTTTTCAGTTCTGCAAAGTGAACAGCACTCTGAGAGATCGCCTAGAGGAAAGTTCTGCCCAAGTTGCAAGTTCTCCCAAGGGAGCCGGGCAGAGGCGCCTGCTGCTGAACTGCCCTCGTTAAGAGAAATCCCGCATAGAACAAAGCACTGATTTGAATGATCACAGTTGTTTTAACCCCTAGTTTCCTAATTCACTCTGTTGGCTTCTGGTGTTTGACAAACAGTTTCCGTTTGGAGACATTATGCTGTTCCTCTCCACTCCAGCACGGTGCCCACTGCCTCCGCTAAATTGGCACCGTAACAGCAACCGTTGCCAAGATCTACGCCAGGGCAGGAGGGACTGAAAGGCAACATGAAGCAAAATGATCCCTTAATTCAAGTGAATTATTGTTACCTTTCTTCACATATTCCTGCTCTCCTCCCTTATTGTTCTCCTTTCAAAAGAGAGGTAATAGGTTCCAAATCAGACCACAAAGAGGATCTTCAGAATCAAGTTAAATTGGAGCACAAGGATTGGGGCTGATGGGAATATGGATTTGCAAGGTGCCAAAGTCTGATCTAATTTACATCCTTTTCCTGATTTCCAGCCCTTTGGCATCTATTGAAATAGGGTTTCATTGTAGAGTTCTCATATTACTTATATCCCATATATGTTGTTTTAAATTTAATTCAGAACATATAATTTTATATATTTTCTTCCGTGCAAAATCATATGTACGTATGATGGTGAGTTCTATGTGCCAAGTATTTAGACTAGTTTTATAATTTCTCTGGTGCTTCTCTAAGCAGCTTGCTCCAAAGGGGCCTGTAACTCATAATCACAGGGCCTGTTTGTGAAATATTTCTCTGGGTCAGAAATTTTGCCAGCTCTGACAGGCACCCTGGACAGCTTTTCAGAAATCTCCTGGTTATTACTTATCCATTAGAAAAGAAAAAATGATATTTTGCATCAGTAGTTGTTTCTCGCTCTCTTTATCCTTTTAAATTACAGAAATAAAGTGCCCGTTGTAAATCGTTCATGCTGGCGGACAATATTGCATGCAGATTCAGGCAGACAGCCCATTGGATGGAAATGGTATGGGGGTGGGGGAGGCCTTTGTGAATGAGTAGATGCAACTGGTCCTGAAATGGTTTTAGTTAGGTCAAAAGTAGCTCATTAGTGTGCAGGAAAACTAGCTGCTCGTCCTTTAGGGTGCGAAAAGGCTAATCCATTTCCCTAAGGAGTATCTTCTTAAGTTGTTTTAATGATAATAAAAATATGCATTTCTTCTTTTTCTACTTGCATTTTCTATAATCCCGCTTAAGGGTAAACAGGTCTTTAAGAAAAAAAACAAGTTATAATAGTTGGTAGCCTAAATGAGATTTTTAAAAAATTCCCCCAAACTTGAAAAGTAGAATTTAGAACCTGCAGGATTCAGAGAGAGAGAGAGAGAGAGAGAGAGAGAGAGAGAGAGAAGAGTGAGAGAAAAAAATAGTGTATTTGATCTCATTGTTCTCAATATTAGGGAGAATTTAAAGTTCCTTCTTTGTACTTTAACATTAACTTTCCATTAACAGTAGGGCTGCCTCTGCTACCCTACCTCAGAACGTCCATGGTTGGGAAAACATGGAAATGGAGAAGATTGCATTAGAATGGCAGGCTTCTTCCAATAAACTAACCAAACAACAATATGAATTCTATTGGTTGGAAGAGCAAAATTCCTTCTGATAGATTTCTTCTTAAAGAATAATCAGAGGGGCTGGGTGGCACAGTCTGTTAATCGATTGACTCTTGATTTTGGCTCAGATCATGATCTCAGGGTTGTGGGATTGAGCCTCAGCTCTGCATTGTGCTCCTCACTCACAGCAGAGTCTGCTTGAGATTCTCTCATTCTCTCTCTAGCCCCCACCCCCATTTACTCTCTCTCTTTCTCTCTCAAAAAAAATCTTAAAAAAAATCAGAATCCCAAACACCATTGCATCTATTGGAGCAGGGAAAAACTTTTAGAATCCTCAATTCCCTATGCATAAGTGGAGAAATATGTAAATCTGGAAAAAAAAGTTGAATAACAGAGACAGGTAAAGTATCAGCAAATATCATGTAAAATACCATATGTTCTCTTTGTTTTATGTTTGCCTTGCCTTCGTCTTTATTTTTTCTGAATCCGTTTATTACATAGCCCAACCCTTTTTCTTTTTTTTTTTTCTTTGCTAAGAAGAAAAAGCTGTTCTAATAAAGAGACTGAGCATTCTTCAACATTCTCAAAGAGTTCTAATTTGTAATCAGCCCTCTCAGGGTTATAGGGCTTCAGTTGCTCCCAGCACCTTACGGTTTGTGAAGGTGATAACTGAATTATTCAACACTAAGCAAAGTGTTATTGACTACAGAACTAGTACTTGATGACTGCACAGACAAAGCATGATCACAATTTCTGTGATCATAGATTTATTGAGCATGTATTTTGTGCCAGGCACTATGCAAAGCCCACAAGTGATGAAGTGGTGAAATGAGTTGCTCAGACAGCCAGAACTCACAGCACAGTAGCAGGACCATTCCAGTCATTTCCCCTATTTGGCTGAACAGTTTTGTGTCTGAAATCTCAAGCCTTGCAGACTGTCTTGTAAGAGTCTAGGCAAGGCCACGAATGGCATCCTCTGTGAGCCTCTCTACTTGTGGCTGTTTTGAAAGGTCCTGGTGCTAATGTTTCCCCAGCAAAATCACTGTGCTCTTTTCACAACTATTCATGAGCTGATTCCTTTTTAGTTTATTGAATAACTTCATGAGGCTAGAGAACATATGGAAAATCCCCTTTGTGAATTTTCTTTTGAAAGGGATAAGATAGGCAGTTGTAGGTTACTGTTAAAGAAATCCAGTCATTTCACTGTTGCTGTTGGTATAATTTGGGAAGTGTTATTATTTATATTTTTCTATTTTTACTTCAACTGCATTGGGGAGGGGTGTGTGTGTGTATGTGTGTGTGTGAAATATCAGATTTGAGAATGGCTGTAGAATGCAAAGTTTTAATGCATGGCAAATAGCTAGCTAGCTAGGTTCTAAGTAGAAAATAAAGAGTAAGAGATATGGATGCCTAGGGATTGTAGATAATCATTTTGACAATGAAAGAAATTAAAGAAAGGAAAGAAAATGAGAATTGGGCAAGCTAACCTAGATCCTTAGCATCTTGTTTAGATTTTTATTTTCTTCATATATAACATACACATTTCCTTTTTTCTTCTATTTTGCCTCCTTGCTTTTACCATGTAATTTTCCTCTAGATATGAACATATGAAGGAGAAATAATTTTCTTCTTATATGATTTAGCTATTAGTACATTATGAAATAATACAAAAACAAAAATAAGACCTATGCTCTGTTAAGAGAATATGAAAGACAATGCCCTCTTAAATCATGAAATATTCAGTTGTGTGTGTAAGGTTGATGATAACATCTATTTTAAATTTAAACTTGTAGACAAAGGCCACAAGTTTGTGTGGCTATATGATCATTTCAAGGATATTACCACTTTCCAAAACACTCTGGATATCTTCTTTTGCGGTTTTCAATAAAGTTAGTTTATTTTTCAAGTCACATGAGAACATCAGCCTGTTTCTTATTCAAATTAATTTTATCAACTCTATTATTAATTACTTCATTTATTTCATTTTATTCTGAATAGTTTCTATACCCCAACATCAAAGTATAAAATTGAAATAATGACTCTAGCAAGGTGGAAAAATACCAGATAACTGAGTAATAATGTTTCTATATATATTTTTTTGGACTTCATACTTTTATTTGTTTAATTGATTCAAAAATATTTTGTTTATCTCTGTTTTAGTGTAAAACACAAAATAGAGAGGGGAAACATATGTATATGTGAAGTTTAAATAGTTTCTGTTAAATTGAGGGCCTGAAGGCAACATTTTTTACAAAAGAGAATAAAAATTTAAACCAGAATAGAATTAATGAATTTCAGTATTCCTGAATACATTCATTGGAATTAGATCCTTATCTGTGAAGAATGCATAAATGCTTCCATTAAATGGTATAAATGGTTTGGGTGACTAGTGTTTTTGTATCTGAGGCTAAAATCATTGCTGAGCATCCTAGACTTCAGGAACTGACTTTATAGGTAAATCTCAGCAAACTTTTCGGTAGCGGAGAGTAGTAGGCATATGGGGTTTGCCTGTGGGCTTTGGATGGTGCAAGATAAATGTTCAGTAAATCTACAATAACTGAAATTTGGATCAGAGCTTTATCTGCGGAGTCATTGGTTTCCATTATTTGAAAACTAAGCAAGATGCACATCTCACATGGACAAATGTCTTCTAATTTGGCAAATGCCTGTTTGGTTCAATACATTTGTTTATCCCTGAGTAATTTGTAGTTAGAATCTGTGTGCTCTACTGTTGTTAGTGGTAATCACAGACTGGTGAGGACAGATAATGCTAGTTGAATTAGGACATATTTTACCTTATGGATACCAGAACCATATTTTAATAAAGATTTTACCTATTTCATTCCATTTCTTTTATTTTTCACTTCCACTGCTCGTATATTTGGAGCACGGGTATCATCATTTTATTAGAATGTCTTGTAAAATACATCTGCTGTAACTTCGAATAGTTTTATTTTCTGCAGGTTTGGGGCTCTGTTAAACTGCAAAGTTTTGTTCTTGGTGGAAGACAGCATGAACACAATTGGATCACTTGTTTTTTTTTTTTTCAATGAGCCTCTTCAGAACCATTTTTATATGAGTCGCAAAATACGTTACTACTCATATAAATATTATTTTTTCCATCATGTCTTTCTGCATTGTTTGGTTAAGGCTACTTTATTATTTAGATCAAGGTAATTATTTCTCTGTTCTCTCTCTGACCTGCTGGGTGAGTGGAATATTTGCTTCTTCAGAATACGTGAGTATGGACACAAGCACATAGTCCTGTGGGCAGTGGAATTGTTTCCTTTTATTTGTACCGAGTATATAGCAGCAACATATGTAAAGTTTATTCTTTCCCACCTAACACACAGATCTCCCATTGATTTCAATAGGATCTTGAAAAGGGTGTATAAAGTGGGACACCTGGTTGGCTCGGTGGTTAAGTGTCTGTTTTCAGCTTAGGGCGTGATCACAGGGTCCTGGGATAGAGTCCTGCATCAGGCTCCCTGCAAGGAGCCTGCTTCTCCCTCTGCCTATGTCTCTGCCTCTCTCTGTGTCTCAAGAATAAATAAATAAAAACATTTTTTAATAAAAAACGGGGGAGCATAAAGAGATGAAAATCCCATCTAATGCTAATTTTGGAAAGTAGAATTCACTTTTTTCTTTGATGGGTTTTCATCATCCATTTAAAAGTTATCTTTTTTTTACATTTCTATCTCTGTCCACCAAAGGTAGAAGTATCACAAACTGTCCCTCAGAAAGAGAGTGAAATAGGGACAAAGATTGTTTTCAAATCCCAGACTAATCATTTTTACTTAATAATTGCTAAAAACAAGCTTGAAAAGAGAATGCTTCCTTTAAATTAGCTGCCACTGTGCAAATTAAATTAGTTCAATAAGTAATCTGATGGTGGCTTGTTATATCATGTAGCTAATTAATATATTATGATTTGAAGAATTATATTAAATGTATATATAATATACATTTTATGGGTGATTTTACAAGGCAACTTTTAACCAACAGTAGTTGCTGGGTGGCTGCTCAAAGTTAAATTTGGAAAATAAACTTTAAAAAGATTAGTCATCTGTGCCAACTTTTATCAATATAAGTTGAGCCATTTAAAAGCAGGAGTTTACTTCCCTTTTAAAATCATGCATTATGTGTTAAAATTACATTTTATTTTACTAGCTATTAACAGCACAAGTTTGTGATTCTATTTAAATATTTTCATCTGAAAATTAAAATAGCAATGAAAATCAACCTTCCTGATTATTCCTCAGGAATGAGTAAATGTGGTTGTTGTGTTCTTAACAACAATGATATTAATGCTGCTATAAAAAAGGCATTTAAAATAGCTAGATTTAGAGTATCTCACTAATGCTTGAGTTTTTAGCCAAAACTAGTCCCATGTTTCATAAACACCGATTAGTGCCACCTTTTTAGAAAATGATTCATAGGGAAAAAAAAGCTAGATCCATTTCAATATACATGATTTAAAATCACTTACACTTACAAACCACTTATGCATGTATGTTTGTATAAATATATGAATACTTGTACATATATGTATGTAATACATTGTAAGTATGTATATGAATATGAAGTATATCTATATGTATCAATATACATTGAAAATGAAAAATGAAAATTATGCATGAATGCTAGAAATACTGAAAAGTCAAAATCAAGAGTGTTAGCCCACTGACTGGACAGGAATTGAAAAGAGAGGTGCCAATAACAAAACAGAAGAGAATTGACTAAATAAATTTACTCTATTTCTGAAGGTCAACCCAAAAGAAAATACTCAAACTCTGAGTAACTTACCACAATAAATTTAACACTTTTCTGTTAAAGAAATTCTTCTTTTATGTACCATGCTTTTCATTTGTTTAAAAAAGAGAGAAAATGCATTTTCTTCTTTGATTTGATTAATAAATCAATAACTTTAGTTCTTTAAACTCTAAATTATTCTTATTTTTTTATACTTTGAAATATTTTTCCTTCTTTCATATGGAAGAGTCACTAGCTAGTGATTTAGTCAAATTAAATATCCGAGTGCCATACTGCCTCTAATAGAAATAATCCATCATTTGGGTGGTAAATTTCCTTAGTGATTTATAGAATATTTCCAGGTTGCCATCTTATAACTTTTCCTGCCCTCCTTTTCCCCAAAACACAGACATATAAAAGCAGGTACTCTTACCCCAGGATAATTTAATTCATAAATATATCATGAGTTCAGTAAATTATCAAAGAACTGCTAAACTACACTATACTGCCTCTACCCCATGCCTAGTTCTCCCAAATCCTATGTTTCTGAGCGCCCATCACCTAGATTAAAGTATCTGTGTGTCTAGAACATCTTTCCATTAGGACACCGTGGTTTCGAAGCAGCCACACTCGTTTGCTCTTCTATTCTTACAGGGGCCACAGGATGCCAAATTGTTGCTAGTATGTTTAGCTTTATGTTTGGTTTACTTTGAAGCCCTTAGCTCAAATGAGGCTAAACAATCTTCAGTTTCACCAGTAGGTGGGGGAACTTATTTCTTTTTTGCTTATTGTCAACCTTTTTTTTTTTTTTCCTTTGGAGGGAAGTGTAGCATTTTTTTCTCCGTGGCTTTTCCCACAATCCCATTGATATGCTCTGGACTTCCAGTTACTGTTTTCTAGAATGTAACAATGAGGAAATCAGGAGGAAGATATTTTGGGAAATAAGTTCAGTTTTAGGTGTATTGACTAAATTAAAGGATACAAATCTAGAAAATTTTAGAAAATCAATTCATTTGAAAATGGTCTTTACATTTGGTAATTAAGAGAAATTGTGGTCTTTGAGAAATGTCTTTACTTGAGAAGTCAGATAAAGAGACACCAGATTTCATAGAGAAGTATTTAAGTGATGAAAAGATTGCATATAGTCTACACTTGAATTTCTTTGGATGGGACAGGGCAAAATAGAATCAACTAGGTTGAGATCTGCTCTATTTAAAAAAAAAAATCAATGGGAAAACAAATTATTCAACTCTTTGAGTAGCCTACCATAATGTTTTAACAATGTTTCTATTAATGAAAGTCTTTTTATCTACCATGCTTCAATTTATCCTACCAATTCTATTTCTGATACAAAGATAGGGCATATTAGTCATCATTTTCCATTTGCAAGGAAAAGCACTTTTTATCATTTTCTTCTTCTGTGTCTTTCAGACACTCACCATGCCACATGCAAGAATCACTAGCTAGATTTAGTCAAGGAACTTAAATGTTTAAAGATAATGAATTTTCAGTGGCAAGCAATGGAGACTAAATTGTCAGGAAAGGACACTAGAGGATAGGTATTGGGTGGCTCACAGCACTACACAGGAGTCAAGATGACAGTGATTCACCTAGAGATTGAAATGTGCATTAGTGCCTTTGAGTTTCGGTACATGTGTTAAGTGGATGGATGTGGACTGGCAGACATAGGGCTTCTTGAAGAACCTTTGGGTCCCGTAGCGCCCCTTTCACAGCTCCTACAATCGGGGAGTTCACAAAGCCAGACACATGTTCTCATGTTGAGAAGCAAAGAGGAATAAAAAAATAAAATAAAGCAAATTTCCACTGAAAATATATAGGATATAGCTGAATTTTTAAAATAATTTGCCTCTAAGAAATGATGACTTTGATCTAACTGAAAATTAAAATTGGTTTACCCCATTTTTACTGTTTTTACTAATCAATTCTGTCAAAATATTGACATATACTGACTAAACTTAAGACATGCTATGTAGTATATATACCCAAGAGTTATGATTTAAAATGCAAAATCAGAGAATCTGAAGATAAACACAGATAACATGTTTCACTGTTAAGTAATTTTCACTAAGAGTATATTACAACAATTAATAGTCTTCCTTGGTGTACTCATGGGTCAAGTAAAAATGCCCATGAATTGTTTTCACTCCCTTGTCTTATAAATTTTGTGGACAAAATAAGCTTGGTAAAGCAAAAGGTAGCTCAATTTTCAAATCATTAAGGAGATGAACCTACAGAAGAAGTATATCCATTATATTAGAAAGAGTGAATAACCATGAAAATGCTGATAAACCACACAGTTGAAATTTATCTAAAAATACGTGGTGATATTTAATTTATTATCATGTATTATGCATCTTGCTCAAGTTCCACTTCAAAAAGCATCTAAGTGTGTCAGTTCAAGTATACCCATTTAAAAATATACTGAGGCTCAAAGGTATTAACACACATTTTATTCTCTAGACTGGGACATTGTCATCTTGACCCCTGTATACTGCTGTTAAACACAGAGGATTTACTTTGAAGCTTTCATTTAAGGAATTGAGTTATTATCCTTTGCTTGACCTTTGTCCATGGCATATTTATCATGAAGCCCTGTAAAACTATAATGTGTGAGAAAAGTGAGAAAAGGAAGTAATATATTTGTGATTTATAAAGAAAGAAGGAATGGGCATAAATCAGACTTTTAAAATCCATGCATGGGCACCTCTTTACATAATCCATTTATAATATCAGAATCCCTCCCTAAAATGATTTTTGTACATTTTTAAAACAATTGTCAGCAAAAGTAACTTGAAATCAATCACGATCTGTGATTTCCAAGATCTATTGCCAGGTTTTGTTTATATTTATTACTGGGAAGAAATGAGGGAAACAACGTTATTTTTAAAAGTACAGAAAGAAAGAGTTTTCAAGCTGTTCCCTTAATGAACTAGAAATAGTAACCCTGTCAAATTTAATATAAAAATAGTGTTATAAGCCTATGGCATCTATTTATTACTGGAGAACAAAAGCCTTCATCCATTTCCTTTAGAGAATGACATTTTTGTAATTCGCTGCCCATTTCATTTGTTCCAAAGGCCTTCGTGGGGTGACAAATATCCCACAGAAATGGCTACTGATACTTGATAGGATAATGTGCAGCCCCTCAGGACAAGGGCAAAGGCAGCAAACTTATCATCCTTTAGTTTAGCTTCGCATGGGTCAGTAACAGCGCCAGAGGTGACAGAGGATGTTAAAGTGTGGGAAGCAAGAGCTGAAAGCTGTAGGAGGGGAGTTTTTATAGTTTATCCTTTCTTTTGCCAAGAAGCTACGGAGACAGCTTGAATCACATTGTTGATGTGGTTCACTGCACGCCACACTAACTGTTTCTGGAAAAGAAGAGCAAGGGGGAGAAAAATCCAACACTTATGGGTCATTCTCACCAACAGCATGTGGCATTGCAACATGTCCTATAGGAGGAGGAAATGCATATTTAATATTTTAGCTTCGAGTTCATATTTTAAGAATGCATTATCCTGTTGGAAGGTCTGTGGTGAATAATCAGTAGGACATCACCATTATATCAACCCAATAATTTCACAGAGAAAAAAAAAACATCAGCGATGTTGTCTTTCATTTGGGAATTTTCACAATACTGTTTTCTGCCACAGAGCGAATAAAAGATGGCTAGTGTGATTCTTCTTAAAGAATTTGACCTAGAGGTGTTCCCAAAGTGCAGTACTCTAAGTTTGTCATTAACAGTTGTCCACTAAGGACAACTGACTTGCATGAAATCCGAATATACAGACTTTATTCCCAAGAAAATTAAATCAGTAGAGAACTCTCCCTCAGAATATTGTCAAAGAATGATATGCATCAGCTGGTGTATTACTCCTGATTCTATTAAAAGATCATGTGAGCAAATTCTCTGAAACACATCCCAATTTGAAAAAGAGGAAAGTGAAAAGAAGCATAAGTTCTTCATTAGGCAGGTATCTCTCGTCATGGCTGTCATCGCATAGGGTGACATTCACAGAAATGGGATGGTAAGGCTGCCATGGTCTCTAATGGCACATCTGGTAAAATGATTCCTGTTTCGCAATATTAAGAAATTACTTTTTTTTAATGTTGCATGTGATTTGAATTAATTTGTTCTAAAAATTAAATTATACAGTGCAAAAATTCCTTAAGGACCGATAGGACAAAGAACTGAAAATGGCGACCTTGTCTCACAAGCAAGATGCCAACTCCCCCTGAGTGATTAACAGCTTTGATGAGCATTTTGAACCATGATGTCCTCCCTAAGAACTGTCAAAGGCTTTCTGAGACGTTTGTTTTTCTTCTTTAAGCAGAAAAAAAGGCCCACTTGTGAATCTTGCCTTGCTAATATGGATAATGAAATATGTGTTATCAACAGAGAATGATGAACATTAAAACTTAAATATAATAAAGATATTTTTAACTGGGTAAAAATCCTTTGCAGTTTGATATAAATATAAAGAATGTTACGAAGTGTGGAATATTTTCTAGCAGACTCTTTTTATTCCAGGCATATCTGGAAAATTACATAATTCTGAATTGCAGACAGTGAAGACAAACTGATGCCTACTTTGAAATAAGTATGTTAAATAGTTCACATACTTTATCTCTGAAAACCTGGTTGTGTTCTCCTAATAGCACTATTGCTGGCTAAAATTTATACAGTACTTTTTCCATTGAGTTAGAAATTGTTCCCTTTTCAGAGAGAGGTTCATGTTTATTTCCAATGCAGAAGAACTTGTTTTAGTTTTGAAGGTAAATTGAACAAGTGATTGCTTTCATATATCATGTAATTCCTTACATGTTGATGGCTGTAACTTTTCTACTTAACACATTTTATTCCTTACCATGCCTGTCACTGGTTTAAGCAATATGTGGGTAATTGATTTCTTCTGTAAAACAGATAACATTTGCTTAAAGCTCTTCTGATAGCTTTACAGCCTCTGCATTAGGAGAAGCACTTCCGTCACCACTGGCATTCTTATAAAATATAATTATTATATATCCATCAAAGACTAGAAAGAAAAGGGGAATAAGAAAAGGCAGTGCAGATATTTCCTGAATTCAGTGTCGTGGCAGTCATACTACAACTAGTGCTCATCAAACCGCCACTCACCTTGTTTCACTGCCTTGCTCACATGGTCTGCCCTTCCTTTACGCCTCCTCGTTTTTTTAAAAGAACAAATCTTAGTCTCTTTCAAAGGCTAAATGATGTTCAATCCACTAGATTTCCTAATAGACAATAAAAATATCTTTAATTTGAGCAGTGGCTATTTCTTAATTGTGATTCACATTTTTACTTGTAACTTCAGAAAAGTAAATATGTACTAAGTCCCCTAAATAAACAACTCTATAATGCACATAATTTGAATACAAGTAAATTCGAGTTGTCAGAATTCTTTCCCTCTTTTTCTTTCTTTCTTTCTTTCTTTCTTTCTTTCTTTCTTTCTTTCTTTCTTTCTTCTTTCTTTCTTTCTTCCTATTTTGTTATTTTGCTTTCTCAAGCCCCAAACTAATTGTCTAATATAGTTCTTGTCTTCACATGAAAGCGGGGCCAGTTGTGGCCTCTGAATCTATAACACAGAAGAACAGACCTGACTTGATTTTTAATTTATTAGTCTGTTTGTATATGTGTATATATGACAGAAGAATCTAGAGGAAAATGGAGGTACAGTAATAATGTTCCAGGAAAAATAATTTTCTAATCTAAGGATCTAGTTGATAATGACTTGATCTTTTCTTCTTCCCCTTTTCCCTTTAAAAGAAATCTTTATATTGAAGTGATTATTTTGAAATTCCAACTGTCAGTATAAAAGACGACACAGCAAGCTGAGTATGTGGATAAGAGGGAGATAAACCAGAATGGGATAGTTCAGTTTGAGTTGATGGAAAGTAGTCTATTACATCTGAGTGCGGTATTAAGTTTAGTATCTCTAATAAATATTTGGGAAATGCATATAATAGAAAAATAAATAACCCACCAACCAAAAAAGCAAACAAACGCTTTCTGTTTTTGTATAACAACTAAATCCGATTGATTTTCTTTACTTTCAAGTGGAAGTCCTGTATAATGGGTACAAATTTAGCATTTTTTTAGTCCCCTGCATTTTTCTTTGTTTCTTATTTGAATCATTTTTGCATAGTTCATATATTAAATATTGCTCTGACTTTATATGTTTTCCACACTGAATTTTGTGATTTTGAAAAATAGAAACTGCATCAGAATTTCTTATGAATACTTCTCAGCTTTTTTATTTCTGTTATTTCTAATTCATTTTTTTCATTATATTTTCTTTTAAGGTTGTTTTTATTTATTCATGAGAGACACACAGAGAGGGGCAGAGACATAGGCAGAGGGAGAAGCAGGCTCCATGCAAGAAGCCAGATGGGATCCCTCCATTGCTGGGATCACGACCTGAGCCAAAGGCAGACGCTCAACCACTGAGCCACCCAGGTGCCCCTAATTCAGTTTTTTTTTTTTTTTTTTTTTTTTTTTTTTTATTCAAAAGCAGGAGTGACACTGACTCCTCTTTGGTCCAGAAAGCTGTAATTTGGGTTCTCAGTGCTCATGTTTCTCTGGTCCCCTTTCAGCTCTGTTGCCCATTTGGCTGAACACCTTTCCATTACTTCAGTCACAGTTTCTTGGCTGCCCTCCTTTCTGTCATTCCACTCCCCGCTCCCAGCATTGTTCCAGCCAGACCTATAACATGTGATCACAGAGAATACCATCTTGTCACTTTGCCCCAGTGTAATCTCTTTGGAAGCCCCACATCTTCCAGGAAGTCTTTGTGTAGTGATTAGGGGAGAGCTGACACAGTCCTTGTCCCCACAATTCTGCTCATCTTTCATGTAAACTTTTTATGACTTCCACCATTGCCATGTCTCTCTAGATGAATCTGTGGTCATATTTTAGTATCTACTACTTTTCAGTTATTGTGTCACAGAACTAACACTGATCTATTCAAGTTCGTGTCTTCAGTTCTGGTTTTAAATTCCTCGAGGTTAGAATCTCTTTTTCTTATCTGGTGACTACTTTAGCGTTATATGTAAATTGTAAGCAATACATATATTCTAATTATGCTGCTGTAGTGTATTCTTTAAGAGAGTAAGCATTCAGTACTATCAAGTTATTCTTTAAAGTATAATGATAGTGAAGGATTTAAGCAACAAATCATCATTTATTTCTTTTCCCATGATTGATTTCAGGACTCCAAGAAATTTTCAAGTTTTACATTTGCTTTGTTAGTAAAGTACTGTGTTCAATGCACACAGCTGTAGTTACTTTCTCTAAATTATGTTCCTTTCTTTCTTTTGACTAACTCTATATGACCCAGACCATTCAGATGATGGAATAAAAAAAATCAATCTTCAAAATTTCATCTTAACGATCAAAATTTTTCATCTTAACAGTTGCTGTGCCTAAATTTTTAGTAATATTTTTGAAATAGTTTAAACTCTTCCTGAAGATCTGTGGCATATATTTGCATTGTAAGTTCTTTGGAAAAAATATATCTTAATTTTTACACTGACTATGTGTAGAAGTCCCAGGCATAGCCCCAGGCCAAGAGATGCCTTACAGAAATGATGTAGAGAAAGTTGTTATTTCAAATCACCAGTTCTAAATCACATCATTATAATTAACTTGTCTTTAATATAGCAACAATATCTTAAATTAGGTTTACTTTTTTATTTTTTATTTTATTTTTTTAAAGATTTATTTATTTATTTATGAGAGAGAGAGAGAGAGAGAGAGAGAGAGAGGCAGAAACTCAAGAGGAGGGAAAAGCAGGCTACATGCCAGGAGCCCAACGTGGGACTTGATCTTGATCCCGGGACTCCAGGATCGTGCCCTGGACCAAAGGCAGGCGCTAAGTCGCTGAGCCACCCAAGGATCCCTGGTTTACTTTTTTTGAAACTAAGAGAAGGGATCCCTGTGTGGCACAGCGGTTTGGCGCCTACCTTTGGCCCAGGGCACAGTCCTGGAGACCCGGGATCGAGTCCCACATCGGGCTCCCGGTACATGGAGCCTGCTTCTCCCTCTGCCTGTGTCTCTGCCTCTCTCTCTCTCTGTGTGTGTGTGACTATCATAAGAAAAAAAAAATTTAAGAGAAATCTCAGAGTGATTATACTCTATTACTAATATTTACAAAAAGTCAAAGCAAAAAGTCTTGGTATTTGCACTGACTTGTGAGAGGTAACCCAGTGCGATGGAAGGGAAGATTCATATTAGTGATTTTTTTCCTTAGGAAAGTGCTTTTAAGTCCAAGTATAATATTAAATGCTTTTCCCACCCCGTAAGTGAGCTCTTCCAGGTGACCTATGAGTTGGAGTCATTTGACATTTGAGTATTTGAGTGAACTCCTCAATTTCCTTTCTACTTAAAGAGAATGTTGAGACTGGTGTTAATACTCTTATTTTAATGGAAATTTACTTTTTCTATGTGGTTGTGGTACAGGGAATCCTAAATATTTTTTTAATCTGAAAGGATAAGAAGGTCTATAAACTTAAGAATACCTATATGTTTACTTATTACAACTGGGCACTGGGTACAAGGCAGATGCCAGCAAGGTCATGGAGATTTTGAAGCAAGGAGGATCTTTGTAGTTCATATATGTGTGTGAGTCAAAATGAATTAGCTTAGTTCATTCCATTCTTATCTTCTTTTTGTATTTTCCCTATTTCTTGTTCTTTTAAAACTTGAGAAATATTCCTCTAATTCTGATTTTTCATCTGTAATACCAGTGTCTCAAACATACTAAGCACTCAATAAATGTTTGCCATATGAATGAAGATGTACGTGTAAGTCCTAAGTACTCAGACATTACTTCAATTGTGGATAACATGGACATTTGTGGCTATTAGAATCTGATGGGAATACTCCCAAATGCCACATAAAATCACAACTTTATATAGACACCTTTTGGAAAATGAAGCAATATCAAAAAGAAGAAAATCCAAGTCTCATATTTTACCTATGGTTTTGCAATGCTAAAACACTGAATAAAAAACATTTGACATTGTTTAGAACAAATATGAATCACTGGTCCTGGCTAAAATGTTTTAGTGTTTTAAACCCTAAACAGGGTTTTCCTTCAGGAAGAGATAAAACTTAGAAGGAAATGCAAATCAATAGGGCATTTGATAGACTTTGACGAATTAAAAACGTTTTCAGGAGTCATTTTTAGAAGAGGAATTCTCAACCATTTTATAGAGGGATCCTAACAAGGGCAGGAAACTAGGATCTTTGTAGGGCAATGAGATAATTGGAGCAGAAGAGAGTTTTGCCATCCCCTGGAAAATCAGTGGTCCTTATTATCTTCCCAGGATCTTTCCAAGTTTCCATGTTATTCAAAATTCTGAGGTTATTATATTTCAATAAATTTTTCCTTACCTTTAAGTGGCAGCCACAATTCTAGGAAAAAGTATATTTACTTTCTTGTATTGGTATCCAGCAAGATTTATTTAACAATAGGAGAATGTATGGGACAGTGCCAGAACATTTACATATTAGGGAGGTTTGCAAAATTTTTATTTTCCATGCATTATTTTTTTAAGATTTTATTTATTTGCTCATGAGAGACACACAGAGAGAGGCAGAGACATAGGCAGAGGGAGAAGCAGTCTCCCTGCAGGGAGCCTGATGCGGGACTTGATCTCAGAATGCCAATCCCAGTATGCCTGGATCACAAACCAAAGGCAGACGTTTAACCACTTGAGCCACCCAGGTGCACTTCATGCATTATTTTTGGAAAAAAAAATCAAAACACACATTTACACACAAGACCCTCAAATTCCCTATATTTTTTTTTATCAGTCTTCATAAACCTTAATAGAAGATAATGGTTCCAAAGCAGCTCAACCAAGTCATATATGATTTTGATTCTTGTAAAAAGAAACTTTTTACTAATGATGTAGCTGGAGAAAAACAAGTGATCAGTAGTATTCTTACATTTGTGTTCAGGTTTATAAACTATTAGGGAATTTCATAGCACTAAATAAGACTTAATACAGATTATTTAATGAGTTCAGTCAAATATTGATAAGTCATTAAACCCCCAAACCATTATTTATTTTTGTGTATTTTTCTCCTATCCATAATTTTTTTTTAATTCCTGACAGATATCTGAAAATTGTAGGCTTAAAAGGAGACATTCTAAAGTAAATTTGCTTATAGGCTATAAAGTTTGAGATGTTTCTTGGAAAAAAAAATTCATGTTTTAAATCAACTTGGGAGGCAATTGGCTTTGGCCATGAAAGGTGTTATGATATTTGCTCACTGGAAACAAAATTCTACAACACATAAAGTTAACAAGTATTCAAAAAAGACAATCTTGTTTTGTGTATAACAATCTTGTTTTGTGTATAGTCTCCTGGCAAAGACTCAGGAGATGTAGAAAGACACAGTAAAGACAATATAAAGATGCATGGAAAGTTCTTGGGTAAAATTATGCAAACATTTCCATATTCCAGGAAGACATCAACATTATCCCTAAAAAATCTTTCTGGTGGTGAGAAAATGATGTTCACCACCCTTTCTTCCTAGTGGTGTAAACAATGATAGTTTACACTGAACAGATTTGATCTGTCCTGCTTCTATTACCTATTAATGAGAGAGAGAAATGAGAGTGCAAGAGATGAGGAATAGAGACTAATAGGACAGCCTACAGACATATACAAGTTTAGTATGAAGCCCAGTCAAATCCAACCTAAAACATTTTGACCTCCAGCTATCCTGCAGACTGATAAACAGAAAAAAATATTACTATTTTAGGACACTGAAGAGTTTAGGACTGGTTTGTTACAGCACTACTATGGAAATAGCTGACCGATACACACGCTATTGGTAATCTTTAAAGGCACTGATCAAGTACAATTTGTCCATGCAGACATATTGAAAAATATCGACTTGCTGATTTCATCATATAAAGAAGGAACATATTCTGACCAAATCACATAAATTCCAAAACAACTCTGTATCAGTATATGCAGAATTAGCCATCAAGATATAATTAGAGTGTACTGAAATCTGGCTCTGAGAATAATGCATAGAGTAATAAAGAACCAAATAATAATAATTTTAGTAATTTTACTTTTGTGTAAGCACTATTTATAGTTTCTTTGTTTACTAAAATTCTATGGATTTTTAAGGTTAGAGCCTTTTCTCTGAAATGTTCCCTGAATAGTCTAGTCCACACAATTTTTTTCATTCTTTAATAATGTTATATTATCTAATACAGAAATTAATAAGCCTCCAGCAAGGACTCTGTTCCTAAATGTCTTTCTCTTTCTAAAAGTGTTAAGGGACTTGAGAGGTACTAAGGTTTGACTCTGTAGTAATGTTTATACATAGACTTTGGAGAGAAGATACAGGTTTATAAATGCAAACACTGTGGTGGGAAAAAAAATCACCGTTCCTATTGTAAATGCAAAAGGAAAGATGTTCTTTATTTGTAACAGATTAAAACAGTTTCTCATTCTGTAATAAGTGAGGTGGTTAACCATATAGGCAAATGTCTTGGTTAAAGCCCTTAAGTTGTACATTTGTGGGAGTTAATATTCTTTCATATGCCACTTGGATTATTTGGAGTCTAGGTTGTTTTCAGCAAATACAACCTACAACTTCTTGTGTAATTCTTGTAAAAATTTTGTTTGACAGCATTTTTAGTCATGGATGATTGAATAAAGACTATATAGTCTAGCCAGTCCTCTACATTAAGTGTATCCTTGGATCAAGTTAGTACATAAGAAAGCTGTAAACAATAAAAACCCTGTTTTAGTTCTTTATATAACTAACTTTATTGGCTTGCATTTGTGTCGATATTTAACTTAGAGCTAAAAGAGCCATTTTGGATTCTGGGACAGAATGACACAATGAAAGCAGTACATTATGAAGATGAGTTTGTAATGCTCCCCACCCCCCACATCCCTTCACATAGTTAATAGCCCTAGAAAGTAAAATGTTAAAGTGAAGTAAATAATAGAAAATATTAGTGTAAACTTTCACTTCTGGTCAAGATGGAGACATAGGGTTTGGAATTACCCTCCTGCAGAAACATTTAAAACTAGAAGAACATGTTTGAAATAATGGTTATAAGACACTTGGACAATAGTCAATGAAAGACTGATTTCTGAAAGACGGGAAACAAATGAGGTGAACCAGTGATACCCCAGGTGAATGCCATGAGAGAGTTTTCAGATAATGACACAGAGAAAGAAAACATAGGCATCTGCTTGCTTTCCTGAAATGAGATGGAATGGAAGTCCAGGGGACCAAGGTTGTTAACATTCACATAACAGAGTTCAGAAAAGGAGAGAGCTGTATACAGAGATCTGCAGAAGGCTCCTCTTAAGTAGTCAGTACATCAGGGCATGCACCTGAGGAAAATACCTTAGCCCTGGGAAATAGCTGCACACAGGATTAGAAGAGACAATGCCCAACACTCATAAATACTGGCAATACTGCCATTCCCACCAGCCAGATTAGAAAAGCTCATAATTGGGCAGAGTACTCAGAAGAGTCTTACCTCACTAGCTGGGAATAATTCATCCTAGATAAACACTCTCTGGTTCTGAAATAGCAATTTTAAATGCAAAACCAGAATGACTGGAACCATTTCTAAAAATTAACTGCCTCCCAAAGGAAAGCTTAAGAATATTTTTAGGAATACAAACTTATCTGCCATCCAACAATGTAAGATACAATGTCTCAAATCCATTAAAGATTAATCAGCATGCAAATAAGCAGGAAGTTATAACCCATGAAGAGGAAAAGAAAAACCAATCACCTGAGACCAGCCCAGAACTGACACAGATGTTAAATTAGGCAAAGACAGAAAAGTTATTGCATCTCTTTCATATATTCTATATACTTACTAATTTAAGTAGAGTCATAGAAGATATTATTAAAAATTACAAAATGAATTACTAGATATGAAAACTATATTTTTTGACAAAAAATATACTGAAATGGATGACTAGAAGATTAGACATTGAAGAAGAATAGATTAGTAAACTTAAGCCATAAAAAGTAGATACCATTTGGAATAAAACAGAGGGAAAAAGTAATAATAATAAAGAAAAGTGCATCAGTGAGTTATAGGACCACTTTATGTGGACTAATATATGTGGACTTGTAATAGCTGAAGGGGATATGAAAGCTATAAACAACAAATCCAAAAATCTCAACAAAACCCAAGCACAAGAAACATAAAGAAAATTACACCAGGGCATATCATAATTAAATTGTTAAAAATTGTGGTAATGAAAAAATTGTTAAACCAGCTTGAGAAAAATGACACATTATATACCGGAAAACAAAGACTAGGAGGACAATACACTTCTTATTTGAAAAACAAGAAGATAAATGAATCAATGTCTTTCAAAGTATTAAAAAAAATGACAACCTAAATTTCTATACCCAATGGAAAACCTTTCAAAAATGAAATTGAAATAGAAACATTTTAGGCATACAAAGCAGAAAGAATTCATCACTAGCTAACCCACACTATAAGAAATGTTAAATATTTTTTTAGGCAGAAGGAAAATTATATAAGAAAGGAATAATTAATCCACACAAAGGAATAAAAAACATCAGAAATGGTAAATATGTAAATATAAAATATTTTTGATAAATAACAAATAAAATACTTTTATCTTTTTATTTAAACTTACTTAAAAATATACAACTGTTTAAAATATACAATTTCAATGTCATGTGGAATTATATATATGTATAAGTAGACTATCTTGCAACAATAGGTAAAGGTCAGGAAGGGAAAATTGAAGTACACTGTTGTCAGGTTCTTACATTATACATGAAGTGGTATAATATTACTTGAAGATAGACTATATAATTTAATTGAGTGAACCACTGTATACACAATAACATGGATGAATTGCAAAATAATTATGCCAGTAAAGAAAGCCAGACATGATGTATGATTCCATGTATATAAAGCTTGACATAATGTAAACTATAGTGAGCAGAAAAGTGGTTGCCCAGGATGGCGGGTATGGCAGTGGTACTAAAAGGGATGGGAAAGGCACATTAGATGGGGAACCAAAGAAACTTCTTTGGATTGATAAGTATGTTTACTATCTCAATTTTGGTAACATTTTCAGTTTCATACATATATCAAAACAAAATTGGGTATATTGAATATATATATAACTTATTATGTAAAAAAATATACTTTAATAAAACTTTTAAAAATATCAGTATTAAAGACCTGCCAAATGTTTTTTTTTTTAATCTAATAAAGGTAACTCAGCAAGCCTAAGATACTCTTTAACTAATAGTATTACTGAAATAATTAGTGTATGTCAGGAAAGCAGCTACACTGAGTCTTAAGCACCTATAAATATGTTTTTTTTTTTCAATAAAAAAGAACCCAGGACCTAAAAGAAGTTACAATAAAACTTATATATTTCCAGAAATTTTCCTGTAATAGAATTCTTTTGCATTCAAGTTTTGTTAAAACTAATTTACAAGCGCCATTTTCTTCAATTTCTGAGACAGTTTATCTTTAATGAAAATTCTATCATTCATCATAAAGATGAAATTTTTTGCCTTCTAGTGATTTTTTTCAACACCACAGGTTCAATTTTCAAATACTTTTTAAAAAAAAAATATGGTATTAAGACAAGATAGGGGGTGGTGGTGCATGGGTGGCTTGTCAGTTAAGCACCTGCCTTACACCCAGGTCAGGATCCCAGGGTCCTGGAATAAAGCCCTGTGTTGAGCTCCCTGTCTAGTTGGAGGTTGCTTCTCCCTCTCCCTCTCCTCCTCCCCAACTTGTGCTCTCTCTCACACTCTTTCTCAAATAAATAAAATCTTAAAAAAAAAAGACTAGATACCCAAAATTAAGTTAGACAATAAGCACTAGTGATATATATAGTTTTCAGGCATGGTTATAAACTTTCAGTTATATGTTTATAAACTTTCTTCATAGGAACTTGGCAAAAGTATTGACTGTACTTAATTGATTTGACAACCTTGCTTCCAAATATTTATTGAATTAATTATCAAGGTGTGCAAAGATTTAGCTTTAAGGAAGCTTATTAAATGATTATTTATAATAGTAAAAAATGGGATACAGCTTCAATCTTCAACAACAAAGTATTATTTAAGTTAATGTGGGTACATATACATAACAAAGTATGAAGTCATTATTTTTTTAAAGATTTTATTTATTCATGAGAGACTCAGAGAGAGAGGCAGAAACATAGGTAGAGGGAGAGGCAGGCTCTGTGTAGGGAGCTCGATGCAGGACTCAATCCCAGGACCCCAGGATCATGACCTGAGCCAAAGGCAGATGCTCATCCACTGAGCCACTCAGGCATCCCTTATGGAGCCATTATGAATGATATTTGATGGTCTAAAAAACACTTATAAAAAGTGAGAATGACGGGAGGCCTGGGTGGCTCAGAGGTTGAGCATCTGCCTTTGGCTCAGAGCATGATCCTGGGATCTTCAGATCAAGTCCCTCATGGGACTCCCTGTGGGGAACCTGCTTCTCCCTCTGCCTCTCTCTCTGTGTCTCTCATGAATGAATGAATGAATGAATGAATGAATGAATAAATAAATAAATAAAGTCTTTAAAAAAAGTGAGAATGATAAAGTGCAAATTGCAAGACAACCTGTATAGAATACTGCAGTTTTATATTTTAGAATCTGTGTTTATAACAATAAACAAATGCATATATATGTAATCCCTTTGTTAATCCTATATTTCAGTTAGGTATTACTGTGAAACAAATCACTTCAAAATGCTGTGACTTAAAACATTTCTTTCCGCAATTGTATTGTTGGATGAGACCACATGAGATCATCTATGGAGAGAATGTAGATAGAAGAAATCTCAGAGGTACACTAATGCCTAGAAATTGGCAAGAGAAGAATCCAGCCAAGAACACTGAAAATGACCAGCTAGTGAGGTAACAGGTTAATCAGCAAATCATGGAGTCTTGAAAGCCAACTGGGAAAGGTGTTTCAAGAAAGGAGAGATCAATTATGAAGCCACACAAGAAAGAGAGGGGGGAGGAGGAAGGAAGGAAAGAATAGGGAAGGGAGGCAAGCAAAAAGGAAAAAAGATCCTTCACTATCAAATTTTAAAATACAGAGATCTTTGGTGACTCTGTCAAAAGCTGTTTCATAGAGCAAATCTTTTTTTTTTAAAGATTTTATTTATTTATTCATGAGAGGCACAGCGAGAGAGAGAGGCAGAGACACAGGCTCCATGCAGGGAGTCCGATGTAGGACTTGATCCCGGGTCTCCAGGATCAGGCCCTGGGATGAAGGCGGCGCTAAACCGCTGAGCCACCGGGGCTGCCCTCATAGAGCAAATCTAAGAAAGAATGGAAGCAGTCAGAATGACCAATTCTTTAGTTTTATTAAAAAGCCTGCTTGTTTTATGGTGTTGATGCAAAGATTTACTAATTTTCTGAAGTCATCAAAATGCAAAAATCATTGATCTCTGTGCAATGGGCTGAATTTATATGTTGAAATCCTACCCTCAAATGTAGTATTAGGAGGTAAGGCCTTTGAGAAATAATTAGTCATGAGGGTGGAGCCCTCATGAATGAGTTAGTGTCTTTCTAAAAGGGACCCCAGAGAGCCCTGGAGCTCTCCTTCTAAAGCTTTCACATGAAGAAAAGAGTAGTCCACACCTGGAAAAGAGCTCTCACCAGAACCTGACCATGCTGGCATCCTGACCACAGACTTCTAACCTCCAGAACAATGAGCAATAAATTTCCATTGTTTATAAGCCACTGTCTACGGTCCCTTGTTACTGCAGTCTGAACTAAGACACTCAGGTTTTTCAATTTTTATAAAGAGGACACTTCAGATTTAACTTAATTTGTTAACATATTTACTGTCAAAGGTAGACTATTCCCTGCTTGGCATTTTGCACCCAAATTGGGCAAATAATTTGTGTCCAGGTCAGTCAGTTTTCCTTATGTAGATGTTCAGTTAATGCATATTTAGTACTCAGTTTCCATACAATCCCATTTTAGCTGGCCTTTCTCACACAGTGCTCTGAGATTCTAAAGAGAAAGAAGGCTCTCTTTTTGGCTGTACTTCCTCTTCACATTCCCTAGAGAATATTGTCCCTTGTTTCAATTTTTCTACCTGCTTCATATCTTCCAGAAATGTATTATGATTCTTAATTACTGAGACCTTTCACCTTTTCCTTCTTTCATTTTAATATATCTCATGGAAGAGGGAAAGTGAATGCATTTATTTAAAAATCCACTTTTAACTCCAAGAAGAAGATGGTGTGTGTGTGTGTGTGTGTGTGTGTGTGTGTTTTGTGGGAGGGAGTTGAGAAGGAGTTACTGTTACATTAGGATCTTTACTCTCCTGCATAAAAATATAATGCTGCTTGCTTTGGGAAGACAGAAGCAATTTTAACAACATTGAATTAATCATTCTTTGAATAAAGTATGTTGCTGTAAAAATTTTGGGCTGATAGAACTGACATATAAGCAAAACATAAAAACAGCTAAAGTTTTATAACCATACATATTGAAGTTTTTCTTGGAAAGTGTTTGAATCAACTTTAATATATACAATGTATCTTTAGATGTGAGGCACAGATATATTATGGGCCCCAAGAATTATTTCAGAAACAATCAAAACAGTACATGGAATGTCAAGAAATTTTGGAGTTGTTCTGGAAGGAGCACAAGACTTCATTTCACGGGGAAATCAAGAAGGTAATGCAAAGGAAATTGATGTTATGCTAGATAGTTCTCTACCTTAAGTATTACATGACTCTTGAAAAAAGAATGGAAGGAAAAAATACGAATGACCAGTCTATTTTGTCAACTGAGAAATTCAGAATGTATATCTATGTGTTGTAATAGATGCCATAAATTGACACCTAAAAATCATGATAGATACAGATACATGTGTGTGTATATATATGTATGTGTATATATATATATATATATATATATACAAAATAGAATAGCATTTTAATGGCATATGTATGATATATATATAGCCTATATATACTACTTAATCTGGATCTGAAAAACTATATTTCTATAAACTGCAATAATTTCTATATACATTTTAAAAATATCATTGTCACCTGTGAGATTTGTATTAAAAGAACAACATTTCATTACTAACTTTTGCTGCATTGACAATGATTGATATGTTTGGTTAAGAAAGAAAAAGTCATGTAAATTTTGTAGTAAATGAAAGTAATTCAGAGTAGTTAGAAGTAATTTTTGTCATCACAACAACAGCTTCAGCAAACATAAAAGTATTATAAAGTTTATTTTTGACTTAGCACTTTGAGAAGAGATACCTGATAAAGGAAATAAATTATGACTAAGTCCCAGAATTCTTAAATTATTTCATGGAGACTTTTTCATTTTAAGGTAAGTGGAATAGCAGATATGACACCATGATTAAAAAAAATGTGCTTGAAGAAGGAAAAAGTTGTGTACCGTTTTTTTTTTTGTTGTTTTCTGCTCATATTGATGATGACCTAAAATAGATGATTCCCCAAAACTTTACCTTTTTGATTGACAGAAAAATATTAACATTGAAAACCTTTGATAGGTATGATTCAATTCAAAGCAAACTATGCTAAACTTTTTGAATTCTGAATTCTGGAAAAGTCTCATTTCAGGAAACATAAGAACAACCACAAGAGAACAACTTTATTAGTGTAAAAAAATAGCATTATTTTTGACACTGATGATTCAGAATTTGTGACAATCCTGACAGACTGAAGTTTATCTTTCTTTGACTTTTTGTAGAAGAACAAAATAAAGAAATGTAAATAATAATAACCTGATTAAAGGACTTTCGAAAGCTTTCAATTCTTTACACTATTAAAGAAGCACCTTTGGCTAATTATTTCACCTTTTTTTTTAAAGAGAGTCTCCTAGGGATTTTATATGGGGAAGACTTAGAATCATTGGCTATGAAAACTAGAGGACACTGGGGAGATTACCTTCACTTGAAGACTTCCAGAGGCATTACTTCCAGCTTCTCAAACAATTCACTGGCATTTTTAACCATTCAAAAGTCCTTCCTAATGATGTTAGTAATAAGAGTAAAATGAATTTTCTTGGAAACATTTCAACCTTGGTCAGACATCTGTTGTAATGAATATAATTTAAATGGGTAAAAAGAAAGCAGAGAAGAGAGTGGGAAATCTGGTAGCAAGTAAGTGGGAGAAATTGACCAGATGTGGAGCAGCTGGAAGAGGGTGGTATCATAAAACCACAAGCCAGTCTGACCCTAAGTGAAGGGGAGAGGGAGAAGACATTGGTTGGCAGTGTTCTAGACAGACCTGCAGGCTAAGAGAGGTTTGACAAGGCTGTCAGAGAGTGCCCTCAAACAGGGGTTACCTATCAGAGGTGTCGCGTGTCTCCCAGGAATCACTCTGCCTTCACATTCCAGCTGCTCTCAGTCATCAGCTGGAAGCAGCCCAAGGAGCACCATGATCTCAGCATAAATGAAGTTTTGGATTTCAGAGCACAATGGCTGGATGTATGGTCAATTATACTCCCTGCAGTGCTGAGTCTGCAAAGTTCATCCTGGTGGACACCACATTGTGCCCTTGCACCATTCAGATCTACTTCTTCATACAGGTCCAGAAGCAGATCCTTCGTGGGTTCCACGGGCCTTTCTTCCTGAACAAAAATGAGCAAGAGAGAGGTTAGTGGGATGAACTAAAGCTCCCATCACAGGGATCCCTGGGTAGCGCAGCGGTTTGGCATCTGCCTTTGGCCCAGGGCGTGATCCTGGAGACCCGGGGTCAAATCCCACGTCGGGCTCCCGGTGCATGGAGCCTGCTTCTCACTCTGCCTATGTCTCTGCCTCTCTCTCTCTCTCTGTGACTATCATAAATAAATAAAAAAACTTACAAAAAAAAAATTTAAAAATCTCCCATCACAGCAGTAGTTCCCGGGCTGTAACCACTACTCTTCCATCTTCTTTTAAATTCCTTTTATCCTGAGAGATTCCCTCAGCAAATCCTGATGACATGCCAGGTGGTATGAAGCAAACCTTCATCCCTGAAATACCTGAACTTTTGATTATCATACTCTTCACAGTCCTGGTTGCTTCACATGACTGTTCACATTTATAGTGGGGTAAGGGAGTACTAGGATCCAAATGGGTCACCTGGGTTCTACATTCATTCCTCCCTGTCCCCATTGTGCAAGCAGCCTTCCATCATTCTGCTCATCAAAATCAATGGCCTCTGCCAGTATGGTGACTCCTGTTTTCTCCTGTTGGTCCCTGGACATGAGAAGTACCAAGTTCCCAGATGGTAGCCATTAACTTACAGCTTGGTAGAACTCTTCGTTATTCCCTGGCAGACCTCAAGATTGTGAGGAGAGAAAGCATAAATCTTCCAGTGAGTCATTAATGGCCACTCTTTTGGAACCATGTATCGTTTCCTATTGGAAACAAAGCACCATATAGGGGTCTCCATCTTGATAAATATATTTTATCCTTTCAGAGTGTTTCCTCACTATTGGCACCTTAGTTGCACACTGAGGACTCTATTCTATCATGCTATGAGGCTGGCCACTCTGAGTTGTGCAGTAAATGTTACAATTAGCGGGCCCCGTAGCCATGGGTCCACTCCCATACTTATTTGCTATGAAATAGACCTATAAATTAGATTCTGTTCTGTATAAGATCCCGCGCTTATGGGTCAGGTGTTCTGTTAGTGACTGGAAAGCAGTACTGACTAAAGATCTGCAGGCAGAAAAGATAACCTATGCCCAGGGTAACTATGTATCCTTGTAAGTCAAATCAGGGTATAAGTGGGGCCATGTAATCGACTAACCAATTGAATTCTTCAGGGAATAGTGCCATATCAGGAACTGAATATTGATCTGTGTTGTTGGCAAGGTGGACATTCAGAGATAGTGGTAGTTAGATCAGCTGTGGTAACTAGGAGTTTGTATTGTTGGGCCCGTATAGAGCTTTTATCTCTGCCACTATGGCCACTTCTTTTGGTGCCCATCATGATCATCAGAGTGGCTGATAAGGAAGGCTGACTAATGTCAACTGCATGTATCATTTTATCTATTTGGTCATCCAGTGCCTTTCCCATGGTGGATGCTTTCTGGCAAATAATGTGTAATACAAAAATCTTTACCTAGTGTGCCTACTCCCATATGACCATCAAGATGCCTCTACTTCAGACCACTTTGTCTCTGATATTATTCTTTTTCCTCCACACTCTAATGGTAAGGCCATTGACCATTGCCCAGAGATTTATATGTATTCTTACCTAGGGTTTCCTTTGCACACAAAAAGGATGGCCAAGTATATTGCCTACAGCTCTGCTAATGGGAAGATTTTTTTTCCCACTCCACTGATTTTCAAGGCCAACCCTGAATGTGGCTATAATGTAGCCACTGTCCATGTTTTACTTGCACCCACATGCTGAGGCAGTCCATCCACAAGCTCAGACTTCTGCCTGTTTTTTTAGCTGGTAATATAAGAGCTCCCATACAACGACAGGTACAAGTCAGGGGAAGGACACATAGTGTAACTGTGTTGGGTGACATGTGGTCTGGGCTACTTTCTCATGACCAATGGACTATGTCTCAGGCTATCTGATAATTGTGATTTGGTTGGTCAAACAGAATTCAGCTCATGATGGTCAGTTTCAGATACATGGCCAGTATGCTTTCCACGGTCAAGTGTTCTGTGTTTACCAAAATCCAGTAACACACAAGAGATGATTTTCAAGGAATAATTCTCTACTGTGCCTGGACTTCATTCAGAATCCCTGAGGCATATATTGTGATTCTTCTACCAGACCTTGCCAGTAAGTTTCATATTGCACCTTTTCCAATATTTTAAAGTCTGCTGGATTCCCCAACACTAGAAAATATTAGAGGCTGATTGCCTCATAGCCTGGACCTGTTACAGCACACTTTCTTGCTCCTCTATTTTTGTTCATTGTTCTTTTTTTTTTTTTAATTTGAAGATGTTAAAGAGAAAGCAAGGTTGGCTTCCTATCTCTTCTGCCTTTAAGAATGCCGTTCTGTATTAATCATTTCCACAACTTTCTGCAGGTTAAATCTCTTGACTTTCTCTCCAGCTTTACCTGTCATTATGGCACTTGAAGCCAACTAGCTTTAACAATTAAGTGTCATCATCTAGTTTTTATTATTGAGTAGAGGGGCAATATCACCATGGATGTTCAAGAGCCCAGGTCTGTAACTGCCCCTCCTACAATCATCTGCAGCCTATAAAGAATGAGTTACTTAGTTATTCTGGTGCCCCTCTTACCATCATATTCCTGATGGCCTTGGTGAATGGTATGTTTTCTTGAGTCTTCTTACTTACATAATATGACTATTCAATAGGCTCACTTCTCTCAGCCTCATTACTTCTTCTTCTACCTGCCATGATAGTATTTGCACTTTATTTTGCTTAGAGTTAGCCATCACTTTTAACAGACATCTAAAAGCCACCCCAGCAGCAAGTTTGCTCTATTGCCCGGAGTCCTTTTTTTAATAGGGTATTATATTCCTTGTCTTTAGAAAATACAGCTAAGGCAATGAATTCTTGCTTATCCAGCCGTACATTCTGTTGCCCTAGATTGAACACCCTCAAAATCTAATCTAAGAAGTCCTTTCTTCATTCTTGGCAGAATATGTCAGCTAGTTCTTAGAATTTTTATTTATTTATTTAAAGATTTTATTTATTTTATTCATAAGAGACACACGGGGAGCGGGGGCAGGCAGAGACACAGGCAGAGGGAGAAGCAGGCTCCATGCAGGGAACCGGACGTGGGACTCGATCCCGGGTCTCCAGGATCACACCCTGGGCTGAAGGCAGCACTAAACCGCTGAGCCACCAGAGCTGCCCATAGTTCTTAGAATTTTTAAAATGTAGTCTCTTTCTTCCCATATCAGGCCTAACATATTTCCAGACACGTTATGCTGGGTTTCAACCCTAGCTATCGGTCTAGCAGCCAGAAGAAGAACTGGGGCAATTCCTGAGAGAACGCTGATTGTCTCGTGAGGGAGAAGCTTCTGTAGCATTTTCCTACCCAGTGGAGGGAATAGCTATAACTAAAGAAGGATGGACTATCTTTGCAAACATAGAGGGCCCAGGGGCAACCAAGTGGATTAAATGGTCAGCACCTTCAATGTCATCCATTCAGATTTCCTTGTCTCATTTTTCAGAATCTTAGGGTTTTTTTTTTCTACCAAGGCCCTCAGTTATGCATAATAAACCTGCCTTGACATTGTATTCAAACACGTTTGGAGCTCTGTGACTCTGATAAGTAACTCTTCAGCCTGTCACTTAATTGTGTTTGCTATTCCACTACAGGAAGTTATAGCTGAAACTCTCTGGGCACACACACTGAGCCATAAACTCCTTTTTAACAACCCTCAGTTCTTTCATTATCCTTCCATAAATTGTCATAGTCTGCTGTCTTTGTAGGCACTGTTACCCACTATTTTTCATACACCTGCTTCATTACACCTGCTGTAGCATTCTGCTGTACCAGGACATTTTCCCTTGTCATCATTGGTGAAATCTTTAGAAATCAAGCTGCCACATTGTACCAAGAACTATCCATTCTCACATATTAACTAGGATGGTATCCCCTTCACCTACCCAATGGTGGGTTAACCAGTCCCAAATCCCCATCTTAATGCTCATTTGCTCAGATCAATTTCAGTATTATTTGTCTGGGTCTTCCAAGAAGTAGAAACCAAGATGGGATGACACATGCAACTATTTAGTTAGAGAAAACTCTTCTTTGAGATACAATGATGAAGAGAAGTACTTAAAGCTAGGACGTACTCAGACTGTATTGTGAATGAGAGAGAAGAAGGGAAATGTCCTTGACAATGATACTGTCTAAGGAAATGTCAGCAGCTTCAGGGAGTCTTCAAACTAAAGACAGCATCAGAGGAGTTCCATGATTCCCCAGAATGAGTATCACTTAATATTCCTCTTACACTCTGTCACTGACCAGAAGCAGCCCCTGGGAAGAACGACCTCAGTGCAAATGCCAAAGTGGATTTCACAGTACAGCAGTGGGGGTCCTCAGTCAGTTACACTTCTCATTGTAGGAAGTACATGAGACATATTCTCATGGCTTTCACACAAAGATAGATGTCTACTTCTAAAGTCCTTTCCCATTCCCCCTCCATTTTCTTCCTTGTTGGTTATAATTTATAAACTTAGTAACTCTCTTCTGATTATTTCCCCTAATATAAATAATTGAACATAGCAAGGGATTCCTTGTTCAAAAGGACCTTGGTTAAATTACTCCCATACTATAGCATGGCTTCAGGACAAGTTAGATGACATCTCTGGTTTGCAATTTCCTCATTTAAAAAATCATGAGGTTGCCAGATTGCATGGAGAATGAATGAAACCAAGTCTGCAACCTATATCACGTACCAATTTATTTATCATCTTTCTTCCTTTTCCCCTCCTCTAACTCCATGTGGTTTCTACATGATACATAAGTAATGGGAATTCCTGAATTGTTCACGACTCTATTACCAGCACCAGAATGATGCTTGCCACGTACTAGACACTTAAACAATATTTGGTGATTGAATTAACTGACTTGTTTAGTATTTGAACTAACGTGAAATTTCTCATTTCCCCCCCATAAACAAGTACATTTTCTTGTGGTATATTATATTGTTTCCTAAGTACAGCCAAGAATAAATTTTCTGATAGAAAAAAATCAGAAAAGTGGTGTAAAAAATCTCCATGATAGCCAGAGACTTCTGAGACCATTTGAAAACCATGGATATGGATAAATCACAGAAAATAATTTTTATTTTTTATTTTTTTTAATTTTTTATTTATTTATGATAGGCACACAGTGAGAGAGAGAGAGGCAGAGACATAGGCAGAGGGAGAAGCAGGCTCCATGCACCGGGAGCCCGATGTGGGATTCGATCCCGGGTCTCCAGGATCGCGCCCTGGGCCAAAGGCAGGCGCCAAACCGCTGTGCCACCCAGGGATCCCAGAAAATAATTTTTAAAACTTATTCTATAATATATAGAATTTTATAATATAAAATTTATAATTTTATAATTTTAGACTACCTGAATATTAGGATTATTGTTGACACAGAATGTTTTATCTTAAATACATATTTTTAATTTGCTCCACTACTTAACAAACACTTCTTATATTCCAGGCACTGTACTGGACTTACAAATCTGCACACATTCAGCAGTTTACCTGGCTTTCTAAATATTTGTGGCAAGCTTTCTTCACTAGTAAACTAGAGAAAGACAAGTCATTATTAGAATTCCATTCTTGACACAGAATTTTCCTTTATCTGATACAAGTATATGTTATTGTGCCTGGCCTTCCAGCATGCCCAAGGCCCTGGTTTTTCAAAGGACTGTGAACTTTCTTTCAGTTGTATATCAGGGCACAAGAGTATATCTTAGCGATCATAAACAAGTTCCTATCAAGTGTGTGCTCTAATATAGAATTGGAACAGAAAGAAAAATCATACTAGCATTGTAAATTGTGAAACCCACTGAGCAGAGACCATGTCTAATTCTGTGTCCAGTACTTGATTTTTAAATGAAAGAAAAATGAAACTATTTTTTTCTGACTATTGGAGTTTCTCATTTGAAGAAAAATAATGTTTTCACCAGAGGTTTATAGAAGACTGCACAAGAGGAGTTTGGGATTTAATTTAAAACATATAAGTTTTTGTGTAATAACTATTCACTTCAGATTCCTGATTGTTTAACAAGGTTAATATCTTTTCTTAAATATGTGACAGATGATATCAAAAATTCTATTCATCTTTAAAATAAATAATAGACAAATAGAATTGGTGACTATATTTATTAATTTAATCTTTTATTGGAGTCTATTTAAAAGTGAATAAAGTTTCAAATCAAAATACTTACTGAATATTATTGTAATGAGTCTTCAAGATTTTCCCATTGTTAAAACTTTTCTTCAGGAGAGGTTAGAAGATGGCAGCAAAGTAGGAAGACCCGGGGCTTGCCTCATCCCATGAATTAAGATGAACTATCAAATCATCCCAAATACCCCCAAATTTGGAGCCTGGAAGAACAAACTCCATTACTAAAGGGTAAAGATAGATAAGAGGTAGCATCAAAGAAGAAAAGTGTGGAGATTGGGTTTAGGAGAGAAACAGATAGTGGCTATTATGGTGGGTAGGGAACTGTGGTATTAGAGGATGGTGAGAGATGGAGTAACACATAGCAGAGCACATGAGGAAAACAAACCCATAGAAATTGGCTTAGAAGGTGAAACAGACTGAATTTTGTGAGTTCTTGCAACTAGCAGGGTTTAAAGCCTGAAGTTCTAAAGGTCAGTGGGTATGGCTGGGATTAAGCTCAGAGGAGACCTGGGCTGCTCTTGGAGAAAAGGCAGGCAAATAGCCTGCAGACATAGAACCTGGAAGCAGTGATCTGAAGAGTGCTCAGAGCACACAATGGGGAAGTTAGTTGCTCAAGCATGCCCCAGAGAGATAGCATTCACCTGTCAAAACAAAGGAACTGGGTGGCACTTTCCCCTCCCTTGCCCCTTAGTGTAAGCACCATCACCTACAGAACCAGTTTAATGCCAACACTTGCTACCTAATTTGCTTCCACCAAATCTTCCAATTCCCCCGCACCACCACCATGTTCCAGTGGAACCCCTCTTCCCAGTCACCCTTGCCTCAGTCCCAGCATGTCCCCTTCTCCCAGAAAACTGGGCCAACCTCTGCCTACACCACATTTCCTGATGTGGAAGTTTTGTAGGGCCTCTATACCCATGGCAGTGGTGATAGTTCTTAGTTTACAAGCAGACCAGACTACACCTTTTAAAACTTGCCACATTCAGGTGAGGGACCAAACACTAGGGGATCAAACACAACATGAAAAGAGAACCTCTGCAGGTTACTGGCCTGGAAAGTAAAGCAGCCAGGACAAAACAGTAGAGCACACACATTGGAGATACTCCCAGAAGTGCCAGGCCCTGGGGACGAGGGGATACTACATAGCAGGGTACTACAGGACCTCTTCTCCATATGGCCATTACCCTCAAAAGCAGGAAATGCAGCTGACTTTCCTAACACAGAGAAATAGGCACAGAGACTTAGACAAAATGAAAGTCAGAGAAATTTTTTCCCAAATGAAAGAACAGAAAAGACCACAGCCAGATACATAAGTGAAACAGATACAAATAACATGCCTGATGGAGTATTTAAAGCAACGATCATAAGGATACTCACTGGACTTGAGAAAAGAGTGAAGAACATCATTAAGACCTTAACTTAGAAATAACAAAAAGAACGAATCAGAGATGAAGAGTGCAATAAATGAAATTAGAAACATGCCTGATACAATGAACAGCAGGCAGAAGAATGAATTAATGACAAGAAAACAGAGTAATAGAAAGTAATCAAGACAAACAAGAGAGAGAAGAAAGAATTATACAAAACAAGAATAGACTTAGGGAACTCAGTGTCTCCATCAAACATCATAACATTCACATTATAGAAGTCACAGAAGAAGAAAGAGAAAAGGGTGCAGAAAATTTATTTGAAGAAATAATAGTGGAAAACTTCTCTAATCCCGGGAAGGGAACAGATATCCAGGTCTAGGAGGCACAGAGAACTCCCATCAAAATCAACAAAAACAGATCCACACCATGACGTATTGTAATTAAGTTGGCATAGTACAGTGAAAAGCAGCAAGGCAAAAGAAAACAGGAACTTAAAAGGGAAAACCTGTAAGGCTAGCAGGGGATTTCTCAGCAGAAACTTTCTAAGCTAGAAGGGAGTGTTATAATATATTCAAAATACTGAATGGGAAAAATCTGCAGCCAAGAATACTCTATCCAGGAAGGCTATCATTCAGAATAAAAAAAAGATAAAAAGAGTTTCACAGACAAACAAAAATATAGAAGTTCATAACCATCAAACCAGCCTTGTGAGAAATATTAAAGGGGACCTGTGGAGTGAAAAGGAGAGCCCAGAAATGACAGTATAAAGGTAAGAAACACAAAAGCAATAAAAATGAATATTTCTGGGGTTCCTGGATGGCTCAGTGTTTAAGCCTTTGGCTCAGGTCATGATCCTGGGGTCCTGGGATCAAGTCCCACATCAGGTTCCTTGCAAAGAGACTGCTTCACCCTCTGCCTATGTCTCTGCCTCTCTCTCTCTCTCTCTCTCTCTGTCTCTCATGAATAAACGAATAAATATTTTTAAAAAATGAATATTTCTGAATATTTCTGTAAAAATCAGTCAAGGAATTCACAAAATAAAAAGATGTAAAATATAACATATACATGAAATGTGGGGAGGAGAGGAGTAAAGATTTAGTTAAAATTTAAATGATCATCAACTTAATATAGACTTCTATATGCAGAATATGTTATATATAAACCTAATGGTAACCACAAATCAAAAACTAGTAATAGATACACACAAAGAATAAAGAGAAAACAAATCCAAATATATCACTAAAGAAAATCAGCAAACCAGGAAGGAGTGAAAGACAAGAAAAGATCAGAGAAAATCTTCAGAAATAACCACAAAATAATAAAATGATAATAAATGAATATCTATCAATAATTACTTTGAATGTAAATGATTTAAATGATCTAATCAAAAGACATAGGGTGACAGAATGGATAATAAAAAAGACCCCTCTATATGCTATCTACAAGAGATTTATTTTAGAGCTAAAGACTCCTGTAGATTGAAAGTGAGGGGATGGGGAAATATCTATCATGCAAATGGATGTCAAAAGAAGGCTGGACCAGAACACTTATATCAGACAAAATAGACTTTAAAACAGAAACAATAACAAGAGACAAAAGACATTATATAATAATGAGGACAATCCAACAAGATATAACAATTGTAAATATTTATGTGTCCAACATTGGAACTCCCAAATACATAAAATATGAAATAAAAAACATGAAGGAACTAATAAATAATAATACAATAATAATAAGGCAGTTTAACTTTCCACTTACATGAGTGGACAGATCATCTAAACAGAAAATTAGGAAAGAAACAATGGCTTTGAATGACACACTGGACCAGATGGATTTAACAGATATATTGAGAACATTCCATCCTAAAACAGAAGAATATACTTTCTTTTCAAGTGCATATGGAAAATTCTCCAGAATAGATCTCCAGAACATATTACCTCACAAAACAAGCCTCAACAAATTCAAGGTGGAAGTCAGGCCATGTAAATTTTCTGAGCATGTTATTAAATTAGAAGTTGACCACACATGAAAGACCACAAATGTATGGAAGTTAAATAACGTGCCATTCAAAAATGAATGGGACAACCAGGAAATAAAAGAAGAAATAAAATAGTACCTGGAGGCAAATGAAAATGAAAATACAACAATTCAAAACTTTTGGGATGTAGCAAAAGCTGTTTTAAGACGGAAGTTTATAGCAATACAGACCTACCTCAAAAAGTAAGAAAAATCTCAACTAAGCAATCTAACCCTAACCATAGAATAAGAACAACAAACAAGATCTAAAACCAGAAGAAAGAAGGAAATACTAAAGATTAGAGCAAAAAGAAATGATATAGAAACTAAAACAACAAACACACAATAGAACAGATCAAAGAAACCAGGAGCTGGTTCACTGAAAAAAATCAATAAATTTGATAAATCTCTAGCCAGACTTATCAAGAAAAAAGAAAAAGGCCTCAAATAAATAAAATCACAAATGAAAGAGGAGAAATAACAACCAACACTACAGAAATATAAACAATTACAAGAGAATATTATGAGAAACTACATGCCAACAAATTAGACAACCTGGAAGAAATGGATAATAAATTCCTACAAACATATAACCTACCAAAGCTGAAATAAGAAGAAATATAAAATTTGAACAGACTAATCACCATCAAAGGCATTGAATCAGTGATCAAAAAACTCCCATGAAAAACAAAAATCCAATTTCCAGTGACTTCACAGGTGAATTCTACCAAACATGTAAAGAAGAGTTAATACCTATTCTTCTCAAACCATTTCAAAAACTAGAAATGTAAGAAAAGATTCTAAATCATTCTATGAGGCCAGCATTACCCTGATACCAAAATGAGATAAAGACAACACTAAAAAAGAGAACTACAGGCCAATATCCCTGATGAATATAGGTTCAAAAAACCTCAACAAAATATTAGCAAACTGATTCCAACAATACATTAAGAAAAATCTTCACCATAATCAAGTGAGATTTATTCCTGGGGTGCAAGAGTGGTTTGATATTCACAAATTAATCAATATGATATATCACATTAATAAGAGAAAGGATAAGAACCATATGATCATTTCAATAGATGCAGAAAAAGTGTTTGATAAAGTACAGCATCTATTCACGATAAGAACACTCAACAAAGTAGGTTTAGAGGGAACATACATCAACATAATAAAGGTCATGTATGAAAAACCCACAAAAAATATCATTCTCAATGGGGAAAAACTGAGAGCTTTTCTCCTAAGGTCAGGAATAAGACAAGGATGTCCACTGTCACTACTTTTACTCAACACAGTATTGGAAGTCCTAGCCAAAGCAATCGGACAACAAAAAGAAATAAAAGCATCCAAATCAGGAAGGAAGAAGTAAAACTTTCGATATTTGCAGATGACATGATACTATAATAGATATGGAGAATCCAAAAGACTCCACCAAAAAAAACCTGCTAACTGAAAAATGAATTCACAAGGTTCAAAATCAATGTAAAGAAATCTGTTGCATTTCTATGCACCAATAATGAAGCAGCAGAAAGAGAAACTAAGAAAGCAATCCCATTTATAGTTGCACCGAAAATAATAAAATACCTGGGAATAAACCTTAAAAGTTGGTAAAAGACCTGTATTCTGAAGCTATAAAATACTAATGAAGAAATTGAAGATAATGCAAAGAAATGGAAAGATATTCTATGCTCATGGATTGGAAAAACAAATATTGTTAAAATGTCTATACTACCCAAAGCAATCTATAAATTTAATGTAATCCCTATAAAAATATCAATAGTATTTTCATAGAACTAGAAGGAAATATTTGTATGGAACCACAAAAGACTCCAAATAGCCAAAGCAATCATGTAAAAGAAAAGAAAAGCTGGAGGCATCATAATTCCAGACCTCAAGTTACATTATGAAGCTGTAATAATCAAAACGGTAGGATACTGACCCAAAAATAGACACATAGATCAATGAAACAGAATATAAAACCCAGAAATGAATTTACAACTGTATGTTCAATTAATCTTCTACAGAGCAGGAAAGAATATCCATCCAATGGGATAAAGACAGTCTCTTCAACAAATGATTTTGAGAAAACTGGACAACAACATGCAAATGAAAGAAATTAGACCACTTCCTTACACCATACACAAAAATAAATTCAAAGTGGATTAAAGACCTAAATGTGAGACCTGAAACCATAAAAATTCTAGAAAAGAGCACGAGCAGTAACTTCCTTGACATCGGCTGTAGCAATTTTTTTTCTAAATATGTCTCCTGAGGCAAGGGAAACAAAAAGAAAAAATAAACTATTGGGATTACATCAAAATAAAAAACTTCTGCACAGCCAAGGAAACAATCAATAAAACTAAAAGGCCAACTATGGAACGGGAGAAGATATTTGTAAATGACATATCCAATAAAGACTAGTAGCCAAAATACAAAAGAACTTATAAAACTTCTCACCAAAACCCAAATAATCCAATTAAAATGGGCAGAAGATATGAACAGATATTTCTCCAAAGAAGACAGGGGGATGGCCAACTGACACATCAAACGTTTCTCATCATTACTGATTATCAGAGAAATACAAAGCACAACTACAATGAGATACCACCTCACACTTGTCGGAACGGCTAAAATCAACAACACAAGAAAAAAAATAGGTGTTAGCTAGGATGTGAAGACAGAACACTTGTGTACTGTTGGTGGGAATGCAAATTGGTGCACCTATTGTAGAAAACAGTATGGAGCTTCCTCAAAAAAATTTAAAAATAGAATCACCCTATGATGCAGGAATCACCCTACTGGTTATTTACCCAAACAATACAAAAACACTAATTCAAAGAGATACATGCACCCAGTGCTTATAGTAGCCTTGTTTACAATTGCCAAGATATGTAGGTAGCCCAAGTGTCCATCAATTGATGAATGGATAAGGAAAAGTGGTCTACATTTATATTAATATTATTCAGCCATAAAACCAAATGAAATCTTGCCATTTGCAATGACGTGGATGGACCTAGAGAGTATAATACTAAGTGAAACAAATTAGTAATAAAAAGACAAATACCATATGGTTCCACTCATATGTAGAATTTAAGAAATAAATGAGGAAAGGTAGGGAAAGAGCAAGAAAGACAAATCAACTGATGGTTAGGAGAGGGGAGGTTGGTGGGGGAATGGGTGAAATAGGTGATGGGGATGAAGGAGTGCATTTGTGATGAGCATGGGGCAATGTATGGAAGTGCTAAATCACCATATTGTACAAGAAACTAAGATATCACTATATGTTAGCTAACTGGGATAAAAATAATGACTTAAAAAGTCAAAAAATCTTCTTTGGGATAATACATTTTATGAAACTAGACTTTGTAAAGTTATGCTTAAAAAAGGACAAATTTTTATTACTGAGTAGTATTCCATGGTGTGTGTGTGTGTGTATATATATATATATATATATATATATGCCATAATTTGCTTATTCTTTCACTTGTTAATAGACATTTGGGTTGTTTTCAGTTGTGGTTGTTATGTTATGTTTCTAGTTCAGCCACTATGATCATTTGAATATGTGTCTTTTGGTGGACATAGATTTTCATTTCTCTTGGTTAAATACCTAGAAGTAGAATTGCTGAGTCACATGGTAAGCATTTGTTTACCTTTACAAGAAACTCCAAATTGTTTTCTAAAATAGCTAAACCATCTTATTATATTCTTTATGGCAATGCATATGATTTTGAGTTCTTTCACTTCCTCACCAACACTTAATATAATAAAATGTTTTAATTTTTTTAAAGATTTATTTATTCATTTATTAATTATTATATTTTTACATATATATATACATATATATGGAGAGAGAGAGAGAGAGAGGTAGAGACATAGGCAGAGGGAGAAGCAGGCTCCATGCAAGGAGCCCGATGCAGGACTCGATCCCAAGACTCCAGGATCGCGCCCCGGGCCAAAGGCAAGCGCCAAACCGCTGAGTTACCCAGGGATCCCCAAAATGTTTTAGTTTTATCCATTCTAAAGTATATATAATAACATCCCATACTGATACATGCAACAACATGGACAGATCTCAAGAAATTTAGCTGAGTCAAATAACTATGCACAAAATAATACACACTGTATAGTTCACTTGCATGAAAGAGGCAAATTTGATGAGTTGTGCCTGAATGATCAGTATTTACCTGGTGCAGGAGATGGGGCTAAGAATTATCTGCAAGCAGCACAACAAAAAGAAACTTTTGAGGATCAGGGAAATAGTCTATATTTTTATTAGCATAGTTGCATCAGTGTGTATATTTGTCAGAATTCGTCACAAAGTTAGCTTAAAATAGTTGTACTTAATTGTATGTAAATAATAAATCTGTAAACTGATATAAGAAACATGTTAAACCTGCTGTTATTAGCAAAATATCTTAAACATATCTGCTTGCTATTAATAATACGAGTATTTTAAGAATGTGAAACAAGGGTGCAAGCAATCCACAAAATCAAGCATTGTGCATTCCAGCATACATGTCTGTAAAAGCTGTCTACGTATCCTGCAATTTGTTCAATTAAGTCACATCTTTACAACTACAGAGTATAATTCTGATCAAGTGGTCAATTGGGTCCAGTTCTGATATTTCTAATTTACCAAATTCTGAACATTTGCTAATGATTATTAAATGAATACATGTTCTTATAAAAAGCAACTCAAAGTAAAGGAGCATCCATCATTCTATCACCTAAAGGAATTAATTGTATTTTGGAATATTCCTTTATTTTTTAATGCAATTTTTACATGTGGCTCAGATAATATGGTAAGTGCTATTTTGTAAGTACATTTTTTACTCAATATTAAATCATTAACATTTTCCCAAGTCATTAAACATTCCATAAACATCATTTTAATAACTACATAATAGCTCATCATATGCCTGTACCATAATTAACGATTACTCTTTTAATGGCATTTGAGATTTTTTCTAAACAGCAGTCACACTGCCTAGCTCATTGAAAGCTCAATGAAAATTTTGTTGAATGAATGAGTCATAAACAATGTTGTGAGGAACATCTTTGTGTCACAATCTTTCTTTTGTGCAAAACTAAGGTAGGTTCCTAGAGCTAGAACGTCTAGGGTAAATTGTTTTTTAAAGTGTTAAAAGCACTCAATTAATTTGTCAGAAGCTTTTATTTTGGGAGAAAAGACAAAAATGATATTACATATGGGGTTTTTTTTAAGTTAAACTAAGACATTTTTAAATAATTGTGTTTTAGAGTGTTATAGTTCATTTTTAAAAAGGTTTTTATTTATTTATTTGAGACAGGGAGAGAGCCAGTGAGAGAGAGCATGAGCAGGGGTAAAGGCAGAGGGAGAATCAGCTTCCTCGCTGAGCTGGGAGCCCAATGTAGGCTGGATCCCAGGATCCCAGGATCATGACCTGAGCCAAAGGCAGCTGCTTAACCAACTAAGCCACCCAGGTGGCCCTAGTTCATTTTAAACTGTTTCTTTTACTAGTGTACTTGTGTGATCAATTAAGGGTAAAACTCTACCTTTGTTTCTCTCTTAAAAAACAAAACAGGGATCCCTGGGTGGCGCAGCGGTTTAGCGCCTGCCTTTGGCCCAGGGTGCGATCCTGGAGACCCAGGATCGAATCCCAGGATCGAATCCCACATCGGGCTCCCGGTGCATGGAGTCTGCCTCTCTCTCTCTCTCTCCCCGTGACTATAATAAATAAATAAAAACTACTGGTAGTCCTATCTCTGAGAACAATCTTTTTTTTAGATTGTCTCTGATTCTTTTATACTTAAGACCAGTTTCTAAATTCAAGATTTCCTGGCTGGATTATAGTTTCTGCTACTATGTTTGCCATTACTGCCTTTTTGAGTAGAGTTTGGCTTTTCTGTAAATTTGTTTCCACTCTGACACTTACTGAGTATGAGATACAAAGAAAACATAACTAGAGTGTTGTGGTCATGGTGGCGGAGTTAACATTTTTCACTTGTGCTCTGCTCTACATTACTCTGCCCTCGTTTATTTTCCCAATGCAGCAACAAGCATGAGGCTTCAGTCTCTTTTTGTGTTGAATCCTCTTTGCACTATTTCTCAAAGTCAAACTTTCTCATTTCTGGCAAAGGTATATCTTGGGCCCTATTGAACACACTTCAGGTATTGCTAATCAAGCTGGCTGAAAAGGAAGAGTGCTGGCTAATGATCTGGCTCTTTGGGTAGAGAATTATCTGATGCTGGCCCTTACTCCTGCCTATTCTCATTCTGATTTCAGCCTTTCCTATGCAGGGAGAAGCTGTTGGACCTGCTGCAATGATATAGAGCCAGAACAAAATATTTTCTTGAAATATTGCTGTTAGAACATTGATTCTTGGAAGGCTCTTAATTTCTTTATAGTCTTTTCTAATTTCTCCATTTCTAATTCTCCTCTTTCTTCATAATTTGGGATAGTTGCTTAACATGAAAATATTGTTATTTATTTTCGAAAGTCTACTTTCCTAGGAGAGAAGTCACTTTTTTCTTTTTAGATTTATTTATTTATTTATTTTAGAGAGAGACTATGTGTGTGCACACACGTTTGAGTGGGAGGAAGGGCAGAGAGAGAGAGAATCTCAAGCATATTCTCCGCTGAGCACAGAACTCATATCCAAGGAGGGCTAGATCCCAGAACCCATGAGATCATGACCTAAGCCGAAACCAAGAGTTGGATGCTCAACTGACTGAGCCACCAAGATACCCTGAGAAGTCACTTTTAAAATGCTATTTAGATAATTAAGTTATGTCATATACCTTATATAAGTTATGCCCGGTACTTAAATCCATATCCATATGACCCAAATAACCAAAGTAGTATGTTGTCTTGGTAGTTTAGCCATCATAAAAAATAAATCTATATGCCACACATATAGCTTGCCTGGCTTTTGCAAAGATGAATCTGAAAAAAGTAAATAAGTTAGTTGGAGCAACTCAAATGATTAAGTGATAGCATCTGAGTATTTCATATATTTCAAGGAACACTTATTCTTTCACTTCTTTGAGTAGAGTCCAGTAACTTCCTGTTTCATTGAAAATTTAGAATTTTTATGCAGCTTAATAAAATCTTTGAGAAAAAAGTGGCTCACTGTTTCCCTCTAGGAGATGTATTAAAACCAAGGTACAAAAATCTGAATATAGGTAAACAAAAAATAGAACAGACAGCACAATGAGTAAAATTTCTCTCTGAATCAATTCAATTTCACACTGTATTAAAGTGATCAGCTCTTTCTCTCATTATATGCCAGTAGTAAAAGTAAACACTCTGAAGAAATTAGCATCACTCAGAACTTTCAATATTTCTTTAATTTCTCATGAAACATCTTTCAAAAATTATCAAACATATAAAGGCTAATCATTAACTAAAAACCTAGAGGGAAAATAAAAGCAGAAAATAGTAACTAATCTATAGGAAACCTTGATATGGTTGTATCAGACAAAAATTCAGCACAGAACTTGATATTATAATAATCTAATAAAAATTCTGAAAATAGATAATGCAATAAATGTAATTAAGAATACAAAAGATGGGCTTAAAAGAATAGACACAGTTTAAGAGAGAATTAACAATTTGGAAGAGAGGGCAAAAGACAATATCCCAGACTGAAGCAAGGAAATACTAAAGGATAGAAAATACGACAAAAATGTAAAAGATATGCAGAACATGACTAAATGGTCTAACATATATGTAATTTGAAGTTATAGAAGGAGAAGAGAAAAAGAATGGGGGCAGAACTCATTTTTCTTCAGTAATTGAAGAAATATTGGTTTAGAGTTTTCCAACTGGATAGAAAAATTTGCAGCAGACACTCATAAAGCTTTGTGAATTCCAAGCAGAATTAATAAACAAACCAAAACAAAATCACCTAAAAACAGGTACTCCATAGGAAACCACTGAAAACCTAAGCTAAAGAGACAATTTTTAAAATAGCCTGAATAAAATATGATTACTTTCAGCAGAGAAACAGATGAAAAACAAACCAAGAAACAGGAAGACTTGGAATTGAAGGAAAACGGGATCTAGACTTGAAGGTTGTTGCTGAAGAGATGATATCAGCTGTGCCCCTGATCAAGAAATTAACTTGCCCAGATTAGGAAATAAAGACAGAATGTTGAAAGTTCCCTTGCAGTTGTCTTCCAAAGGTCACAAATGACAATAGGAGATGCCCCAATACAATTGGGCTTTCTTATTTCAGTGGGGACATAACAAGATCCTTGGTAGAGGCCAAATAAATGGTGATGCGTATCCAGCGGAGACATAGGAGAAGCAATATTGACCACAATGAAAAGAAACATCTGAATGCTTTAAGGCTCAAATATTTTACAAGGTCATCTGCTGACATGTGACAGTGAATAAAGCTGTGATATCTTGAAACACAGCTGAAAGGTTTTTAGGCTCATCAATACTGTCTTCAATTTTAAAACACATTTCTCTCCATTACAAATGAGGTGAGAAATACTGTACAAGTGGCAAGTCAAAAAATATGGCACAATTCCCTTGGCAGCTGCCCATTTCCTTGACTCCATTACTATGCACTTCATGAAGGCCTGTCAATGCTGCCAGCTGAATGAGGGTCAGGGGTTGGGGGAAAACAGGTGTTGCTCAGAGCATTTTATTTGACAGTAGTGAGCATGGAGGTCACTGACCCAGTGGAAGGAAAATAGGCCCAACAACGGTGGCAAGCTGTACCGTGTGACATTCTTTGCCCTCTTTTTTACATTCGTTTCCTTTTTGATTCATAGTGAATCTTTTCTTTTTCAACAACATAGGGAATGCCCTTTGTTTCTGGGCCCTAGAAGGACTCAAGTCTAAAGATACCTGTGGAGTTTTGAAATTGCAAGGCAGGATGAAAAGTTATATTGGGCCAGTGTTTGGGTGATTGGGGGATAAATTCTGACTTCTGTCAAGAGGTTTAAATAAAATAAAGCATAGAGAAGAATTAGACAATGACAGGTGGGGTTTTTTTGGTTTAATATGCTTTAACTTTAATTTTCCTACATATATGAAGTGGACGCAATGTTTTATTCATTTGACTTTTTTTTTCTCTTTTTATTTTCTTCTGATTTCTGTTTATTTCTCTTCTCTCTCACAATCTTTCACACTCTGGCTTGCTTATACACATACACACACACACACAAGCACATTTCCTTCTTTAAATAAAGGAGAAGGTTTTATACAATATTTTGAGATTTTTATTTCAAGAGTATTATTAAGGGATGAAAGTTGGGCATATTTTGAAATATTCTTTGAAAGATACCTATAAGTCATCTTTCTACTTGATGCTTACCACACGATGTTAAAATATTCTTGTTTTTTTTTTTTTACTGTATTTTAAAATTCCTTAAACATAGCAATCCTGTAGAAAGATGCCATCAGGTGTCATTAAGTGACATTGAATAATTTTGCAAAATTGCATAAAAATACATATTTCACCAGTTACTCCTAATAATATTTTATAGCTTAGGTAGTATGCCACTTTCTAATAGTCTAGAGTATTTATGAAAATAACTGGGAATTAAGGTACTAAGTATTGAGTTTAAAACCACTACAGCATATTATGTTACTTGAGTAATACCAGCATGAATGAAAAAAAAGTAGGTTGAAGAGTGTATCAAAATGCAAATGGTAGTTAGAGAAATATCGTGATGTACTGTGATGGAATGATAATATTATGAATATCTGTTGCTATATTCCAGCAATTAAAGGAATCTGTTTTTTGTAAATGGGATAGACACATTAAATCAACATCTGTCAGATTCAGACTTAAACAGCTAAGGGAAAAACCAAAGGCAATGATGGCAGGGGTTTTATATTTATAAGGAAATACTATATGGATCAATTTTTAAGATTTGCTTCTTTTGATAAAATGAAAAATACCAATTGTTTCCATAAAGCGAGCTTTGCTTTTACATTTGACATTTAGTTTGTCCATGTTTCTTTGTTTTGCTTTTCAGACTCAACTTTTCTACATAATTAAGAATTTACAGCTTAAGCACTGCCAAAAACCACATCTGAACTGAAATCAATTATCTGTGTTTGGTAAGTCTGGCAGAAAACATTTGATAAACATTTTTATTTGCAATAAACTCTAATGTTCATGCTTTATCTTTGATCTTATTGAATACTTTTAAGAAAATTTCTAAGGATCACTTCAGGTTATTTTGCCCAAATTGCCTTAAATGTTGGCAAGGTGTGGGACCTCTTTTACTGTTATATTTAATCTATTGTACCTGAAGCCAAAAAGTCTACTACCCTGCCATTCTTAAAAAAACAAAACAAAAAGAATAAAAATACATTCCTTTATATTATCCATTTGAATCTGGTAGTTCAACTTTTCATCAAAGTCAAGCTCAAGATAAAATCCTTCCAGTTGGGGCAGCCTGGGTGGCTCAGCGGTTTAGCGTGGCCTTCAGCCCAGGGCATGATCCTGGACACCCAGGATCGAGTCCCATGTCGGACTTCCTGCATGGAGCCTGCTTCTCCCACTGTCTGTGTCTCTGCCTCTCTCTCTCTCTCTCTCTCTCTCTATGTCTCTCATGAATAAATAAATAAAATATTTAAAAAAAATCCTTCCAGTTGATCATATTAAAATATTAAACCTTACTTGTCTTAGTCGGTTTGGGGAACTATAACAGAACACCATTGACTGGGTAAAATATAAACAACAGAAATGTATTTCCTACAGTTCTAGAGACTGAGAATTCCAAGATCAAGGAGCTGATAGATTAAATGTCTGGTGAGGGCTCAGTTTCTTTTTTTATAGAAAGTTATCTTTTTGCTCTGCCCTTACATGGAAGAAGGGGCAAGAGAGCTCTCTCAGGTATCTTTTATGAAACCACAAATCCCATTCATGAGAGCTTCTCCCTTATGATCTAATCACCTCCAAAAGGCCTCCTTTCAAATCCCACCATAATGGGGACTGGTTTCAACATATAAATTTTGGAGGACACAAATGTTCACCCTGTAGTATCACTTTACATTGCCAATTCTTTCATTACTTTATCTTATGAAGATTAGTAATTTAGATGCCCAGGATGTACTTCAATGGTTCATCCCATCTTTGAGAGTCAGGAGTTCCTAAGCATTCCCTTACTATACTTGGCCCTTGGCCTCAGTTTTCCCTTTGGCATTTTCTTTTAACATTTTTTTTTCTAAAACCTGGATAATATGTACACAAAAGGGGACTGCAAGTTTCATCTTTGATAATATGGCCACAAAATATAAAATTCATCAGTTTATTATTGTCATTGGTTAAATCATTTACAAAAATAATGACAAATACTGAACAGTACAGAAGCATTTAGAGCGATTGTGGAAATATTAAGCCAAGAAATCAGGATATAGAAACAAAGTATAAGGAAACAAAAGGTTGACAAAGAGAAAAGACAATAAAATGTAAAAAAATTAATATTGGCTGCTAAGCCACTCAATGAATATTTACTGAACAGCTACTATTTTCTAGATACAGATGTATTTCCAGATTTGCAACTAATCACTTTGCATTGACAACTTTTATGATGTTAAATATTTTTCTGATATCAAAGAATGGCTGTTTATTGTAGAAAAATTCTAATATAGGAAAATATCTAAAAAGAAAAATGAAAGCCTCTTTTTAAAAATATTTTATTTAATTATTTGAGAGAGAGAAAGAGAGACAGAGTGCACAAGCAGGGGTAGTGTCAGAGGGAGAGGAAAAGCAGGCTCTCTGCTGAGCAGGGCGCTATCCCAGGACCTCAGGATCATGACCTGAGTTGAAGGCAGATGCTTAATCAACTGAGCCACCCAAGAACCCCTAAAAACTCTTTGAAGACATCTTTAAGTTAAAGTATTGCTAACATTTAGCATATCATCTTTTTTTCTGTGTATATACTATTTTTATTGTATTGCAAATCTTCTAAATATTGTTCATATATTCTGATTTCTTAAAGTTAGCTTTATTTTCTTTTTTCCCATTATATTAAAATCTAAAATATCTTAAGTGTTTCTATATATTTCAACAAGTTTATGTGCCAAAATATATTTAATTCTTCCTTTACTCTTAGGCATTTAGGTTGTTTACAGTGTTTTGTTGCTTTAGATGATATTACTATCAATATTCTCATTCATAAAGTTTTGGGGTTTTTTTCATCACATACATCCTCAAAATGAATCCCCAAAATGTAACTATGAGTATAAAACTTATATCCAGCAGAATTATTTCAATTTAAATGTCCACCAGTACTTTGAGATTCCCTCTTGCTCCACTAGGTATAATACTAAAAGAAAAAATAAATAAATAAATAAAAGTAATTACCAGAAAAATTTTTACTGACATAATGGATAAGTAAGAGCATTTTGTTTTAATTTGCATTTATTTGATTGCAAATGTGATTAAATATTTTTAGATAAGTATTAAGCATTTGTATTCTTTCTCATATGATAATAGCTCCATTGAGATATTAGTTTTTTTATTGATCGGTTAGAATTTATATATTGATATTATAAATCTCTTCTCATAAGTTTTTCCAAGTATCATTTCTTTGCCTTTTCATTTTTTTGTATATATTTGACATACTTAATTTTGACCAAACTAAAACCTTTGGAATTTCTGTCATGATTTTTTTTTTCATTGCATTTATGTTTGGCATCTGACCTCATCTAGAGAACCAAAAGATAAACTGATAGAATTTTGCTCTAGTTATTATTTTATCATCTAACACCTTAATCCTTGTGGAATAATTTTGGATTATTATATGAAGTATGAGAGCTGATTAATATATCTATTCCCACTTGTGAACTTTGCAAGTGAGATTTTGGATCATTTTGCCATTTTACTATAAAAAATAGGAAAATAAGTCTATTAAGATAAATAGGATGTCAATTTTAAGAAATTTCTCTTTCAGATATCAGATTTCATTAACTATCTAAATTAATGTTAAGAAAGAATTGCTACCACTTAAACTTTTATATATAAAAGCAATATATCTCTATTCAAATAATATTATAAAAATTATAGTAATATAAAATGTTAAAATTATAATATAGTAATAAACTATATTTTGTATGATATACTAATGTGATATTACATTTATGCTACTATATAGTATAAACAAAAACATATATTTTATATTACTATATATATGTAATATAGAGCTGAAAATTTAGTAATAAAACAATTATTTATTAAGTGATATCATATTTTGGTTTAAATTGTTTATTAGTGTTTTATTATTTTGTTGACATTGCAATATTTTACATAAATTTTATAACTGATTACTAAAGGTATTAAGAGAGAGATTGAAGAGGAAAATAGTACCATGTAAAGGCTCAAAGTTTTAATTCAAATGTGCCCAGTTTTTGAATTCTGACTTTAGAAAAATATGTATTCCTGCTGAAATTATATGTCATCCCAAAATTCTATTATCCTATCCACATGTGAGGGTGGGAGAAAGATACTTGAAGATATGCAAGATATGCAAAAATAACACTAATATACCCATCTACTGCTTCTATGGAAATCACTTACAAACTCTAAATAAGATGGAGCACCTGAGTGGCTCAGTTGATTGAGCATCTGATTCTTGATTTCAGCTCGGGTTATGATCTCAGTCTCATGAGATCAAGCCCCACATTGGGCTCTGCCTGTCTGTTTGTCCTTCTCCCTTTCCCTCTGTCCCTGCCCCTGCTGATCCACACTCTCTCTCTTTCTTTTTCTTAATTAATAGTCAATTGATTAATTAATTAATTAATTAATTAATTTTAAAAAAACAAAGCTTTAAATAAGATGAACAACAGAGAAATCTCAAGAAGGAGGTTACAAAGAGGGGAAACACTGGGACCAATAAAACTCTATCTACTGTCTTATCCAAATGACAAATTGACTCTCTGGGAATATATCATATAAACACTAAATTAAAACCCTTGAGAAAAGACATATATTCTGTGAAGGAAATTTTAATAACAATATCAAATTTAAAATGTGTAAATATCTCAACAAAACACAGAAAATAGGGTTGGAGGCAAGAATAAGCTGAGGAAGGAAGGAAGGAAGTAAAATTTTCCCAAACGTGTCCTCTTTGTGCAGAAGGGAAAAGAAGGGAGAAGTGGGAGAAACAGATTTTATTCCTCTGAGCTAATCTTATTGCAGGGAAGGATAAGTTTTGGATAAAATAAAGTAAAGCATTTTTATGTACATAAGAGTGCATCTGACTGGGAAAAATATATCTTCCTTTCTAATCATGATACAGAAATATGTGCCTGATTATATAAATAGGAAAGGAGAGTAATTTCAATTACATGATAAATTGTAACATTACTTTCAAATTTACAAGGAATAAATTGAATGAAAACATTATGATAAATGAGAAAAAAAGAAAATTTAATACATAAGAAGTATATAATTAAGGTCAAAGCAACAAAGTCAAATTTATAAAACACTAAATATAAATGAACTGAATTTTCTCACTAGAGGACAGAGACTGTTAGGTTGAGTTCAATGCACAAACAAATATGAGACACATAATAAGGTAATGCATTAAATACAATTTAAAGAAAGGATGGGAAAGAAACACTAAGGAAAGTAAAGATGGTAAAATGTCAGTGATCGTATCAGACATATCACAACCAGTGTTAAAAAGCTGAAAATGAGAAAGACACTAAGTAATGATAGCATACACCATTTATAAAGAAGATAAGTCATGCTCTTGTATTTGACAAGGAACAAAGTAGCTGAATCTGTTTGTAAAAGGATATTTCAATTATCCTCTATTAGGTTTGGAAAGAGGAAAAAAATTCTCATAAAAAATAAGTTGAATTTTAAAATAAATGACATTGCATATTAGCTACAAATAGGACTTTATATCTCTTAAAAAGGGAAGATATTTATTTTGGATGTTCTGAAGAATTTGCAAAAATCTGCCCATACTTGGCCACAAGAAAAACTTAAAAATTTTAAAACAAAATTTTTTTACAGGCTTCACTCATTGATTATTACCAAGTAAATAAATAAAGCATAATAAAAAATTTTAAAAGGTAATCCATTTTGTGGAAAATATATAATTATTGGATCAAGCCAGAAAAAAAATGGAAATTATGATATCTCTAGAAAACCAAAAAGAAAAAAAAGCACAACAAAATTGTAAGGGCATAGCCAAAGTCCTACTCAGAGAAAAATTCACTATTAATGTCCTAATAAATAAGAAAGAAAAAAATATATAAATTATTTTATGAATTTAGAAAACATAAAACAGTATGAAATAAAGTAGAAAGAGATCATACTAAAAATAAAAATTGAAATGAATTGGTGTGCCTGGGTGGCTCAGTCAGTTAAATGGCCAACTCTTGAGTTCAGCTCAGGTCATGATCTTAGGGTCCTGGGATTGAGCCTTGTGTCAGGCTCTGTGCTCAGTGGGGAGTCTGCTTCAGGATTCTCTCTCCCTATGCATTTCCCCCCACTGCCTTGCTCTCTCTCTCAAATAAATAAACCTTTAAAAAATAAAAAAGTAATAAAAATCGAAATTAATAAAGTAGAATATAGAAAACAGTAAAATTTAAATCAAGACTGTTTAACATCTACAATATACAGATGGTTCCTGACTTAGAATAGTTTGACTTATATTTTTCAACTTTATCATGACGAGAAAGCAATAGGCATTTAGTGGAAACTACACTTCAAAATTTGAATTTGGATCATTTCCAGGACTAGCGATATGTGATGCTGGGCAGCAGCAGTGAGCCACAACTCCCAGTCAGCCACATGATCATAAGGATAAACAAATGATACATTTAACATAACTGTAGCCATACAGTCATTCTGTTTTTCACATTTAGTATAGTATTCAATATATTACATGAGATATCCAACACTTTATTATAGAATAGGCTTTGTGTCAGAGGATTTTGCTCAACTGCAGGCTGATGTAAGTGTTCTGAGCATATTTAAGGTAGGCTAGGCTCAGCTAATGTTCTGTGCATTAGATGAATTAAATACATTTTCAATTTATAATGGGCTTATCAAGATATAACCCCACTGTAAGTCAAGGGAGACCTAATGGGAGATACCTCATGAGATTTAGTAAGAATAAAAGTGAGTAAAACGAAAAAAGAAAAAATGAAAAAGAAGAAATAACTACATATATAGCATAGATATAAAATCATGAGATAATGCCAGGTATAGCTCCATGAAAATACATGACAGAAAGGATGACTAATATCCCTGAAAATAGAAACTTTCAAGAAAGTACTCAAGACCACTGGAGAAGAGTTTAGAAAGGTAATTAAAGATTTACCTTTGGAAACTATAACAAGTACTTTCTTTTCTAATAACATCATGGACTATATACTATGAAAAGTATTTGCACTTTGAAACAAACAAACAAAAAATATCTTCTTTAAAAGACACTCTAAATAAAATAGAAGCCAAAACATAGTCTTGGGATAAAAATATGCAATACATATATCTGTTAAAGACATGAATCTCAAATATGTAAAATGCACTTAAAATCAATAATAATAAGATAATCCCTTAAAATGAAAGGATTTTACCCTTTAAGATGATTTTTAATAATGTGAGCAAAATCATTCACAAAATAGGATATATAAGCTACTGAGAATACATAAATTTGATTAACATTTTTTACCATGAGGAAAATGCAAATTATAGTTCAATGGGACATTTCTTCATCCTCATTAGAAAAGCAAAAAAATTAAGACTAACAATTCAATTATTAGCAAAGTTTCAGAGCAATAGGTATAGGTATTTTCCTAAATTGCTCCTGAGACTGTAAAATGGTAGAACTACGTAGGAAAGCTATTTGACAATTCAAATCCTATATATTTACCCAAGTGAATTAGAAACATATGTTTATAAAAAGATTATACAAGGATATACATAGCAGCTTTATTCATGATGGCTAAAACCTAAAATTGACAAAATGGCCCAATATGTGTGAATTTGTAAACAAACTGATATAATCACAGAGTGGATTACTACTCAGCAGTATAAAAGCAACAAATTACTGAAACTTCCAAAAATATAGATGAATCTCAACTTTTTAAATTATTATTATTTGCTGAGAAGGAGCTACATAAAATAGCAGACATAAAATAGGGTACTTTTTGTATGATTTCATTTATATGAAGATCAGGAACATACAAGATTAGTTGATGGTGATAAAAATCAGAACAATGAGTATCACTGAAAAGAATAATAAGAGAACATTCTAAGGAAATGGTAATGTTCTATACGTTTGTTGAGGTTGTGGTTACATGGATATATACATTTGTCAACCAGGACAAAAATAGTAAAATAATATTCATCAGATTATCTGTAAAAGCAAAATCAATATTATCATTCATGAAAAATTTAGAAATATGCTAAATATCCATCAGTAAATGATTAAATAATGACTAAAGAAATTATAATATAATACTACAGTGCAATACTGTAATTCAGTAAAAAATTAAAGAATTACAGATGAATGATTTTCAGAAAGAAATGACTGAAAATTCTTTGCTGAAGAAAAATTCATGTGGCATTATTCCTGTTGAGGAATAATTGACTCCATGCCAAATTAAGCAATATATCCTAAACATAAATATGTACATCATAAAGCTATGAAGAAGAACCATAAAATAATAAATCCAAAACTTGTATTTCCAACCTTTCAGTTGGAAGAGGTTATGCATGTATATGAACACAGGGGTTTTCAAATGTTTTGGAAAACTTCACTTTTTTGGCCTGGTGATTGGTCCATTGCTATTTATATTCTTTTATATCTGTGAAATATTTAACAATTTATAAAATGGGATGAAGAGTCAGCAGAAAAGATTTTTTATGTCTGAATTTTATTCAAACCCAAGGAATGCAATTCCATTATGATTAAAATTGTCACAAAATTTATTTTATTATTTTATTTTATTTATTTACTTATGAGACATGAGAGAGAGAGAGAGAGAGAGAGAGAGAATGAGGCACAGGCACAGGCAGAGGGAGAAGCAGGCTCCATGCAGGGAGCCTGACGTGGGACTCAATCCCGGGACTCTAGGACCACACCTGGGCCAAAGCAGGCACTAAACCGCTGAGCCACCCAGGGATCCCCTGTTACAAAATTTAGAAAGCTACAGAAACCTACCAAAAACCTGATAAGAGAAGCATGAATCCGAGAACTATGAACTATCTCATTTGTCTTAATACAGTAAAAATGTTAATTCTTCAAATATTGATTATTAAATTAATGAATTCTTTATTAGAATCAACACAGAACTCTGATGGGAATAAAATGATTTAAACTGTATATGGAAGATTAAATAAATAGGAGTCAAAATAGGAGAAATATTTAATAAATTAGACTAGAATACAACATATACAAAATAAATTCTAAATGGTTTTAGAAAGATTCTACACAGATATTTCAGACATTACATATTCAGCCTGGGTTTCTGTGAGAAGCCTTTTTTAAACAAGAATGGAAATCCAGTTGCCAGTAAAGAATAAATAGGCATGATTGATAATGTAAAAATGGAAACTTTGTATAGCAAAAGACCACACTTTCTCAAAACTTGGGAGGCAATACAAAGACAGAGTAAAAGAATTGAGGATCTCTTATATTGTTTCTAACCCTGCTCTCTAGTCTATTATATATTGAATGGATTATTTAATTAGTATAATTAGATGAGTGCTTTAAATTCAAATGAAGTCATAACTCATTTAATTTAGTCAACAAATATGTTTTGGGCACCTATTTCGTTCCAGCCCTGTTTTATAGATGCTAGAGAAACAGCAGTGAATAAAACCAAAGAAAAAACCTAACCACATGGAGCTCACATTATAAATAAGTAAAATATATAATAAACAAATAATAAGTGAATTGTATATTAAAGAAAATAATATGTAAATATGTAGTACGTTAGTGATAAAAGCAGTGGAGAAAAACTAGAGTAGTGATGTAGGGAGTATGTTGTGTGTGTGTGTGTGTGTGTGTGTGTATGCATAATTTTGGGGTATCCAGGGAATTGTTCACTAAAGGAGAAAGGTGATTAATGACCTGAAAGAAGGAAGAAAACAAGTCATGTAAGTATTCAAGTTAAGACTATCAGAGGCAGAGGGAAGAGCAAATTCAAAAGCAGTGAATTGGGAACATGCTATGTTTGTTGCAGGAGCCACAATGAGGCCAAGGTGGTTAGAACGTAATGAGCTGGGCTGGAGACAGTAGAAAAGAAAGGATAGATGATATAGAGAGAGATAACAGATCAAGACTATCCACAGTAATAGGAGAAAAGGCAAAATATGTAGTCACAAAAAGCAGATTGCCAGAATTAAGAAGAAATCTCAATAAGCCTGTGGAAATTCTCTTGCATAGGTTTCTGTTTCCTCAGTGAAATAGGAAGTAGAGTGGTTGCTGAGAATGAACATGAGGAAGTAAATACTGGAGAATTGGAGGAGGAGGCGGTATGAGTAAGTCATCATTCTAGGTGATGGAGAGAGTGAATGGAACTATAGTACCATTGAGCACTCAAAACACAATTGAAGTTTGTGATTAGAGATAGTTCAGAAAGCATTCTGTGTGTGTGTGTGTGTGTGTGTGTTCTCCAGCCATACTCGTACAAATGTACATGCCAGAAAAGACAGAGTTGGATTTAAACAGTTGTTTTGCCATTTGGATTTGGAACAATGCACTGAAAAAGGAACAGGGGAGTTGGAAGTGTATGTGAGGGAATAAATCTAACTGAGGAAGTTAGCTGTGTAAACGGGAAAGTGGGGACGTAAGGGTGATGAGGACCATAAAAATCTGGTAGGGTCAATAGTTTATAGATCCTTGGGGGTCAAGGGTTGTTGAAAATGGGATTTAAGAGAGTGAGTTGAAAACATTTGGTGTGGACATTATGGATTGACAAAATTGGCATGGGGTTATAGAAGAAAACAACTATATTTCTCACAACGTTTAAAGATAAAAAATAACATCTATTTGAGATTCATGAAAGTTCCAATTCAGTCATTCATTTTGGACACAGGTTTGAAGAGACAATTTGTACATTAAGTTGTACTATTTGATATTGAACTCCTCAAAAAAAAAAAAACCCTTGCTAAATGCATGATTAATCTTTCATAACTGTTTTTCATCATTTTTTCTAAAGCATTTTGGAAGCCATTGGTATTATTTCTTGAGAATGATATTATTTTATCACCCTTAAATAATTTAAGGTTATTTTATATGCCTTAAAAATACTCCTTTCAAGGCTCAATATACATATAATCTATATGTTTGTCTCTATGTCTATGCACATGTCTTACTATGTGTGTGTTTTTATGATTGATAATCTCTTCTTAACACTGATTCTCAAAGTTCATATACTGAAGAATTTTTAAAAATATGTGTTCCCATAAAATAACCTTTGCCATCTACTTTCATCTACTTACCTTGGTCATTTTTCTGCAATGTTCACTTTCCATTTCTCATACATCTTTTGCAAGGTTTCAGTACCAGGACTTTGGCCCTAATCTAACACTTAGTTTTGGCTGTTGAAAACAACAGGTAGGGAACTGTTTTAGGGAATTTTAATATGAAATCACTTTGCTAAGTTGTAAATGTTTGCAGAAATACAGATTTCTGTAAGCATAAGTTTTAAGCATAAAGTTTTAATTTGAATTAAACTCCTATATCCTCTATGCATATAACCTCTAAAAAATCTCTTTAGAATTTTAAAATTCTGAAGGGAGGAGGGAACTCAGATCACTTGGTTTAGGATTTTGCATAATCTGTGCAAGATGATAATAAATGTTCCATTTGTTGTGTACTCTATTTTCTTACAAGACAATCATGAAATATATTAGCATGTTAAAAATTCTGGGAAGTCCTGTAGCAAAGAAATCTGACCAAATTCAATGCAGCTTTTCTCAAACATAGTTGATATCAAAATTACTACCTGTCTTTGTTTTTTGCTGAACTCCTATTGACATCTCTTCGAACAAATACTTCTCAGAACAGTTTAAGAAATGCTGTTCTCTCAATAGATGAATAAACAGAGACATAGTATATCGATAGATTTTTCTAAAGCTGTATGACTATTTATTAGCAGAAAGGATTAATTTGGACTTCCAATTAAGTGCTTCTTTCTCCTGGTACTTTCTTACCCCAGTTCTCTACTGAGCCATATCAAGGCAAAAGGAAAAATCTGTAACATTAATCTTGTCATTATTTAAAATGCTGATACTTTAGGTTTTTATTTATTTGCATAATTTTTAAAAATATTGATTAAAATGTATGTATCTTGATTACTGAGTTTTTTATTGTCTTTTATATTTTGTGCTTGAGTGCCCCATGCACCTAGCCTAGTTCTGGGTTGGATTATCTCAACAAAATTATATGTATCTCCAGTCTTGCAACATTCAAACCATATTCCAAATTATTTAAAAGTTTGATGGAGGCACCTGGTGGCTCAGTTGGTTAGGCATCTGACTCTTGATATCAGTTCAGGTCTTGATCTCAGGGTCATGGGCTCAAACCACGTGTTGGGCTCCATGACGAGCAAGGAGCCTACTTAAAAATTTATAAAATTTTTAAAAATTAATGAGGTCCCACATCAAAACCCAATCTTTGGTTACTCTCATTCCTCACATTTGTAGATAAAAACATACCTACTATTTTCTGCCCTTTTGTTCCTGAAAATAAGAGTATGCATCCAATTTTTGGAATTTTATAGTGATTTTTTTAAAGGGAATGCTTTTTTTTTAAGATTTTATTTATTTATTCATGAGACACACACACACACACACACACACACACACAAGAGAGAGAGAGAGGCAGAGACACAGGCAGAGGGAGAAGCAGGCTCCATGCAGGGAGCCCAATGTGGGATTAGACCCAGGGTCTCCAGGATCATGCCCTGGGCTGCAGGCGGCGCTAAACCGCTGTGCCACCGGGGCTACCCCAATTTTTGGAATTTTAATGTATAAATATCATGTAGATTTTTGCACATTTTCTGAAAATCTGAGATTTTAATTAACTGATAATTAAGAACCCAGGTCTTACATTAACCAGTTCATATATGCAATGGAATAAACTTGGGGCTGAGATCACATCTACTGGTTCCATGTAATAAAAAATCATATTCATCAGCTCAGTGAACTCAAATATAGCATGTTCTAAAGTGTGTTTCAGAGAAGGGCATGTTAATAGGTTTGGGGGAGGAGTGGGGCAAAATAATAAAATTAGTTGGATAGATAAAGGTCTGAATGAAACTAGAGAGAGTCATTATTTCAGGACTTCTCAGAGCCTTTAATATGCTAATATTCTTCAGGAATATGAAAAAAAGAAAAACTTTACAGAATGCAGTGTTTACTGAACATGTCTGACTGTACATCTTTATATATATATATATATATGTCTGAATATATGTGAGCTTTTGCATAGAGCCTCTGTCATGGCACTATTGTTTCACAGATCGTGTTTGGAAAACATCTCAAAGAAGCTAGTCAAGCTTAGACTTTGTTTTATAGGAAGTATTTTTCAGATGCTGTGTAATTCAGTGTTCAGTGGTTCCATTTTGTTCTCCAGTAGTAGTTCACTTATCCCAAAGACCAGCCAGGACTCTTCCTGTGCTGGAGAGAAATATTGAAAATTAACTGTTTTAACTGTGACAATTTGTGAAAATAGACCTGATTTCTCTGACCAATGCATCCAACATTTCACAGCTAAATGTTTTCCTAACTCTTGGGTAGCTGGTATCCACCTAATGGAAGAGTTCCCTATTTGGAACAGCTGATATGTTTCTCCTCATTGGCCCCGGTACTTCTGATCTGTTTGCTTCAAAAGAAATTGGGAAAATCTAAACCTCTACCCTTGTTACACTTCTATTGTTTTCCACGTACAATGCAATGCATCCTTTCTTATATATGGCCATCCCTGAGGTCTGGAAGACCTTTTATTTTGCTTCAGGGATGCTGACAAAAATAATTTCTTGCCCACCCCTCTCCGGAGCCAATTATTAATTGGAAAAAATGAATAGTGATCTGCTGAAAATCCAATATGAAGTCTAAACCTGGTGTTCCTGAGAGTGTGTTTGAGAATAATTTTATACTTTAGAGAAACTTTGGATAAATTGATAACCGTACTTTCAACTGCAGACAAAGATCCAAAACTGACCACAATGTAAAATCATCGCCTCTAACTGCCTTTCCTTTTCTTTTGTTTTAGGTGTGAACGCTTTGATAACATGTCAAGGTATGATGAGGAAACATCATCTTTCACTAGCAGCGCAACCACTACACATAACACACTTATGAACCTAAGTTAGTTTTCATCCCTAAACATCCCATCCGTAGTGCATTCACTGGCCGCACAGGTGGACCCTGCTTGGGTCGGAAAGGAATTTTCTCATCGTTAGCAGCACTACTTCAAGACTTTGAGTTTTTCAAAGTGAAATAGGGAATTGTTGTTTATAAAATATTATGATGGTACAGAGTCTGTAGCAACTGAAAACATTGCAGTGTTTGCTGCAAGGCATGAGGAGCCAGTGACACAGCTCATTTCCTCAGCCGAGCTCTCTTTGCCGCCTTGTACAACACTTATTTCAAAGCACGCCACAGCTTAGAACTGTCGTGATCCCCATTAATATAAAATCATTGACCCCTGCTCCTGCTGGTGCGACTAAATTACATTCTGCTGCTCAGCGGCAGCCGCACATGGGGCCAGCGCTTTTACTCATGGCCAGGTGCCTTGATGCCAGCGCAGCCCCTCCTACGCCAGGGTTTGCCTTTAATGAGGATTAGGCACCTTCAAAGATCTAGGAGGACCCACTCCCAGGATGGAGGCCTTTCTAATGGCATCTGGGCTTATCGTAGGCAGTAATTTAGTATCTCAGAGGAGACTGAAGAGACATTCATTTCTCGCCTCTAAGAAATTGCAAGAATGTGTTTTTGTGATTGGCTCCCCCCCCTCCTCTCTCCACCAGCACAAATTCAAAAGCATTATGCCTGACAACACCATGTTTTAGTAAAACCCAGAAGGTGGGTGTGGTAAAACAATATCCCAAATGATGGCATATCCCAGCTGAGGAAATGCCTCTTTTATATACTGTATTACGTGATGTGCTACTGATGGGTCTAGACCCACTCCCAGATGCCCCACACTCATTTCATCTTTGTATTTCAGGTGGTGGGATTTGCTCACAAAAGGATTGATAGCCTGATCCAGGATCTGGTCTGTCTTCTCATTGTGTGCCTCAGCTCCTGACCCTCCTGGGTCTGCCCTTCCATGTGGTTCCTTTGCTTTCTGAGAATGAGCGGATCAGGGATTCTAAACCTTCCCACAGTGGGTGTGGAATTTGCAGGAATGTTCCCTGTGCTGCCACAAGCAATCACTCCTGCCTTGGCTGTTAAGGGACAAGGCTGCAGAGTTAGGTGACGAAGCGTAGGAAATAGCCATCGAACACTGCCAACATACTTGAGATAATCAAAGTCCTCCCTCACAAAACTCACAGAAAAATGAAACAAGTAATTAAAGATCACTCACACATGTGGTATTAAAATAAGTGTGATTATGTGAATGTATATACATATTTTCACACAATTATTTGCAGTGTGTTTAGATAAGTTCTTTATATAGCAAACTGTTACTCGTAAAAAGCTCAGAAATAGTTTAGCACCAGAATAAAAAATCTGGTGTTCGAAGTATTATTTGTGGAAAAATCGGATGTTTTTGTCTGGCGAGGGAAGGAAGCTATGTATTAGAGTAAAGCTGGTGAGTTTAATCCAGGAGAATCTGAACTCTGATGAATCAGTTTGTTTTCTCTCTGTTGTATTTGTAGTGAGACAAAATCATGAAAGTTTCTCAGTCTCGTTTTTAGTTCTTAGGTATATTTTGGTAAGAAATGGTGCATTCACTCAGTCAACCAACGTGCACACTGAAGCCAGTTGGCAGTATAAAATGGGACAAAATGTAATCAGCACTGTGCTGGTCACACTGAGTGTATATGGAGACTTTGCCGAATTTTCTACTCTGATTCCTATCAGAAGAAACAAATTAACTTTTATAGCCATAGGGAGTATCTGAAGAGAGTTCTCCCTAACTGCAGAGAGGTTAAATGGTCCACAGTATTTAATTACAAAATGTATAAATACTATTTGTTGATAAAAATCCATTTAAAATAAAAAATGCACAAAAGCCAATAATAATAAGGAAACATGACATTTCGGAGGGTTGAATTTATCTCTGTGATACCTAAATACATGCAAAAAATATAAAGAAAAATAAATTGTGTTTCACTATACTTTGGAAAAGACTTGTTTTTGGTTTCTGAAATTATTTTTTTCCCTGAGGTTTAATTGTATTTCGGGAAATTCAGTATCTGGATTAACAACTTGCTTCTGAAAGCTGATACCCAAACAGAGGGCTTTCTTTCCAGAAGGGTGTCCTAACCCCAGTCACACGTCTGCTAATTTGGCCTTTCTCTTAATCTCAGAAGAACTTGCTGAACAGAAGTGAAACTATGCACGTGCTAATGGCTCACGCTCTGCAAACTCCCCTCTCTCCCAGAGAGTGTCTGGTGTGCAAAGCTGAGCTGGAACAAAGATACACTAATTATTCCCCATTAATTTGTCTGCTTGAATGGTCCTAAATACCAGAGTGATTAATTAGCGCGAGGCAGCCGGGGCAGGATGTCACACCCTTCTCTGCGTTTAAGTGTCGGCAAGGTTGTGCTCAAGTGTTGACAACAGCATATCTTTAATTTTCTCCAAGAAGAAAAGTTTAGTCAGTACAATTAATTTGAGCTTGGCTGGCTTGCAGAAATAAATGTAACATGTGGAATGATATTACTGCTGTATAGGCATTTTTTTTTTTTTTTTGCCTCCTTAGGGTACAGTAAAACTTTTTTGGCAACTTGATTATTGAATAGTGTATATCTATAATTGTTTCAATTTGGCTTAATTACTTTTGTGCATTTTGCAGCAAAAAACATGGATCATAAAATAGTAAGAAATTATTATTCATAAAAGGCTGGAATGGCTATAGATGCGTGCGTAGATAAGAATTAGAAACAGATAAAAAATGGCATTAAATTTGGTATCCTTCTAACTATGCAATTTTCTCCCATGGATTGAAATGTACCTCAATGCTATCAAAAATAACCAGTGATCACTTAACCCCTAAAACATATGACTCAATTTATTCAAAAATATATAACGAAAAGTTTATTTGGCCTGATTTTTGAGGAGGTGGGTTTTCCTGAGACTTTAAGCTTTCCGAATGATATTTTGCCTTGTTTAATCTCCTGACTAGCAACATATATAAGTTAGTTAAAAAGAAAAAACGTATAATAACTGATTTTTAACGCTTTCACTTCATATTCCCTTCTTTTTTGTAATTTTGTCTATCAGAGTGTTTTCCTAAAAAATAATTAGCTCCATTCTAAAACAATTACATACTGTTTAGAAAAGTAAAATGAATCAAATAAGTAGCTGCTGCCTCTACTATTCTCCCCCCCTTTTTTTAAAGATCGAACTAGAGACATAATTCTGGAATAGAAAGAAAAAGCTATATTACTAAGAAGTAGTATGTTTCATTTGTTGCATTATATTTCCTTGTTGTTAGTGAAATTTTAAATTGATTCATTTTGCTATGGGCATGCTGTTTTGTTTTGTTTTGTTTTCAAACAGTGGAAAGAGAAAAAAAATCAGAGGGCCATGCAGCCGGCAGCATGGATGTTCTCATCTTTTCTTTCTCAATCTTCCCCAAGCTCTATACAGGCCCGAAAGGCTATTCAGCAGCAGGGGTGGGAGCACCGAGGGAGGGAAGGGGTCGCCTCTCCCATCTCTCCATGTATCTCATTGTTCCTCACTTGTCAATGTATTTCCCACACACCATCTCCAGCCACTCTGAGCCTCATCCCGGCGGCTGGTTCCATGACCTCCACGACATTATTCTCTCTTCCTCCACTCCCCACATCTACACTTTTGTTTTCTTTTTTACTTTTTTCCCAGGCTGTGGTTGCTATAAGACCATCCCTCCGGCTATATAGGGTTGTCGAAAATATTTGCTGGAACAACTGACTGCAAAACAAAAGTTTCTGAGCGCAGCGATCCCTGGGCCCTACTTACTGCACCTTATTCTTGCCTTCCCTCTCTCCTTTCACCTCCCATTTCCCCACAAGTTTTCACAGCGTTTATTTGTTTTTCATTGAAGCAGCATGCATCCTGAAAAAAAAAAAAAGCACAGTTTCTGGGCTGGAATCTCAGTTTTACTACTCATTAATTGTGCAATTTAAAGCAAAAAAAAAAAATCACTTAACCTTTTGAGCCTCATTTGCAAAATAGGATTATTAATATTTGCTCCTTGGAGATGTAAATGAAATAAGAAATCTGATTCCTCATCCACTCTGTTTAGCAGTCTGTTACTCTAGGTAAAGAAAAGGTAACTATTTTCTTGGTATTTCATAGTTTATTAAATATTGCCATAAATCTATGGCAGGGCATAAAATTATTGGCAGTATTTACACTCAGTTGAAATGACTGAGTTCCATTCCTGGGTTTTGCTGCTCTCCCGCTGCCTCAAGAGCAGATAAACCTGGAAACAGTTGGAACGGTGTTGGTTGGGCCTCTTTGTATCAAAAGGGAAAAATGCTTTCTTTCACTGAAATTTCTCACTTTGAGACATGTTTGTATCTTTGAAGAGAGAAGAACCACTAAAAAGCTGCGATAATCAAAGCTAAATATCATCCATTCCTGCTTTCACATCAAAAGATGGAATCTAGTTCCCCTGTTTTTGAATCTTGCCTGGATTTGGTGACTTGCCTTTTCCTAAGGAGTGCTACAAAGTGAAGTCCTAGGATTTTTCAAACTAGGTCATAAGAAACTGCAGTTTCCCCTGGATTGCTTGGTATGCTTGCATTATGATGCTTCCTCCACGAACCTGTAAAAGGCTACATGAGAGAGCTACATGGAGGGGCCACATGTAGATGCTCTGGTCAATAGCTCTAGCTGAGCTCACGTGTGACATCCAGCAGGAACTGACCAGCATCTTGGATGTTTAGCCCAATCACACCTTCCAATAACACAAGCACCAATCACCATTTGATTACAACCCCATGAGAAAGCCCAATTGAAAAATCACCCAGATTTTTCTGTGTCAGCATTTTATTCACAGAAATGTGAAAGATGATGCTAAAGTGTTGCTTTGAGCCACCAAGACTGGGGGAATTTGCAATATAGACAGACTAATCAAACAACAACAAAACTGCATTTTAGCATGACTTAAACTTTGCATATCATAGTGGCAAATCAAGATAATATTTACAATATTTACAGATAATATTTATAATATTTACAAGATAATATTTACAGGTAATATTGAATAATTGAGGGAAAAATTGTTTTCGTGTGTATCAGCTGGCTCCATTCATTCATCTATCCATCACTTGGCTACCATGAGCCAGGGTTTTTGTTTGTCACATACACAGTGGACGTTTTATAAACAAAAGTTCATAAAAAAGTTTATAAGTATTAGTTCTCTGATATGTATTAATTTAGAAATGTGCATCGCCAAAATATTTTTATAAATAGGTTAAAAACATACATCTTTAGAAAACCAGTATATATCATTTTAAGAAATGAGGTGAGATACTACATATTGTGCTGTAATGATTCATCCTTAACTCTAAATTACACTGATTCCTACGGACAAAAATTCCCTAAACAGAGGTTATCGTTTTTGTCTGTTTGTAGATATAGAATGTGAGTAGAATGGAAAACTCTGACTAGCTGTTAACACAAGGACACTTATTTCTCCCACAATTCCTTGATAAAATTTTCATCCTAATAGTGGTGTCATTACTCTTGATCTTTTCAGAAAGATCAGTGCCAATATCATATTGTGTGCTGTAGACAATACTGGTCACACAAATGACATCTTTTGGGTGAGCAGAAGATGAAAACAATTTAATTTATGGACTTGACTTTTCCAGAAAATACACATTTTTTCTTTTGCTTCTTGCCTTTGGCCTTCTTTGACAGTTCCATCTGCTTTTCTTTATCACCTTTGTGGTCTTGTTCCCTGCTGGACCTTAAGTTGTGGAGCTCAAAGAGTGGAAATAGTTTATCAAAACAACTTAGGTATCTTATAAAGTGGAAGTGACATAGGGTGAAATGTTTAGTATCTGGACACCAAGTGGCTTGTAATAGCTAAAGCGATGATACACCTGCCTTCCCCCTCATTTCACTTTAATGAGCATGTGAGTACTTAAAGCCCAGGAAAGGAAGAGAGAGAAAAGGTGATTTTGCTTTGTAAAAATAAATAAATAAAATTTAAGAGCCCTTGCTGGAAAAAGTGGCAAGCAGTGTATATAGTAATTGTGCTACACATAACCAGCCAGATCTCTTGAACACTAACATTCAGGAATTCCTTCCCCATTGTCTCCCAAGCGATAACATTGTTATGGTGTAAAGGAGAGTGCTACCCAATTAATGAAAAATTTTCCCTCTCCCAACAGAGGATAGTTTTGAAAAGCATGTGTTTTCTTCTGCCCACTGAGAGGCTTTCTGAAGCAATGTTTTCATGTCTACCCTCATATTGAAAGTAGTATTTGTGAACCTTAATTGACGTGTAAACATCTATATGTAAAGTCTTAGTTTTAGTATCAGAGACTCTCAGATATCAGACAAAGGTCTGTTGCCAGAAAGTTACATTGGAATAAAAATCCAGACCTGTGGACCCCACATTGCAGGAATGGGATCTGCGAGTTTGCACTTGTCCTCATCTACCATCACAAGTAGCGTACCCAAGCTTTGTTCCATGGAACTAGAGTCCCTTGAGATGCTCTATGAAAAGAACATTCTGTCCTGGAGATTCACAGCCCAGGTGATCGTTATTAAAATCTTCTGTTTAACCTGGTATAACCAAGTATTTCTGAACTTACTGGACCTTCAAAACATTTTTTAATAGAACATTTCATGGAGCACATTTTGGGAAAGAGGAGTTTAGAGAAATGCTATGACGCCCCTTTCATGAAAATTAAGCAAAACTTCCTTTGCTTTTGCAAAATTTTTTCTCATATATTCTCATAATATTTTCTGTAAGCTCAATATTTCTTTTCTCTTTCCAGTTGCTCACCATCTGTTGTTAACTTTTATATGTTCTCTAATAATATTTGAAAATTAGAAACTACCTTAAAATTCTAAGTGAGCCTGAAATGCCTGGTTTTTTCCAAGGAATGTATGTATTACTCATGACTTCATAGGCATAATTCTAAGAATTTACAAAAGTATAATCAAAATACCCTACTATAGAGTAAAGTGATCACTAGAACAACTCTCCATATCCTGATTTGTATTTTAATTAGTTATGGTCATGAATTTTCTTTTGCTGGACCCCATGCTACTTGAGGAAAAGATCTGGCTCACCTTGCCATGTTCAAAAGCCTTTGCTGAATTGTGTTGATTTCTGAAACCAAGTTTCCCCTGACTTTTGATGTCAATATAAAGAGGCTGCTCAATGTTCTGATTCAGTAGTTGACTGACTTTGTCAGGTGTCTGTGTTTTGTTTTGTTTTTGTAAAGATAGTTGACATTTCATCCTCAATTTGTATTTTAGAAGCATCACTAACCAACATTAGCTTATCATCTACTTTGGCACCAAAACCCAATCTGTCATATTTTTTATAAGCTCCTTGAGGACAGGGTTTATGTATCTTTCTCATAAAACTGCAATACTGTTTTGTACAGCAGCATTCAAGAAGTAGTTGTGAAGTGGATATAAATAACCAAAAGGAAAATATGTTGAACAACCTGTGACCATTATGACTTCCTCAATATAATGTTTTTCTAAAAATCAAAATCCCAGGCTTGATGTTTATGGCAACATATGTGCCAACCTGGGGCTACTTTCTATGCACTGAATGGATTTTTCCTGTCTTTTTTTTTTTTTCTGTCCCTTGCTCTTGTTCCTGTTCCTTGCTCTTGTCCAAAACTCTGAATATTCAGTTTATGCAGTTAAAAGTTAAATTTCAAAGATAATGAATTTCAAAGTGGGTGTTTTATTAACTGTAGCAATAAACAAGTGAGAGTTACATTACACTGTGACAAAAGTTCTTCAGCTTCTATGGGCCCTTGTGTTCCCAGATGAAGAGCCAAATGGAAATGTTTAATAAAACATGTGTGAGACTGCACAATAGAACAGTCCTTACATTTTACATCAAGCTGCATCAGGGTCATGGGAGGTGTTTTATTAGCACAGTCAACAATAATATCGTGATTTTTATTAGGAGGCAAAGATAGTGAGAGACTACTAATTATTTTTCAGCCTGAGGGACATTTTTTCTTGAAATGACTGTTAATTTGATCATTGTCGTGCAGTTCACAGATTTACATGAACTTATTTCACTGTGACACATGGTTAAGAACCAGACTAAGATTGTTGCTTTATTAATGGTTTTCAGTAAATGTATTCAAAAGTGCTAACTGTGTGGGTGTATGGATGATATTGATAGCACTTGGAAGGTTGAATCCTTTTGGAAGTAGCTAGCCTGAAGCCCTTTTCACATGATATTTTCTTTGTTCATGCAGTGAGATGTTAAGCCTACAAGAATGAAATAAAATCCCAGTGAAATAAGAATGGTGTTGTCTCAGATATTACCAAAGTGGCTTTTCTGCAAATGTTTCCTTTCTTTTCTTCCCCTTCCCACAAATAGGGCAGGCTTTAAAGATATGAAAAAGCCAATGATTTCTCAAAACACTTGCTTTGACATAATCAACAAAATACCGCACAATGTTTTTGTTGTTAAATGTTATAGAATAGGAGTAATCTACTAACACTTGAACCGAGAATTCTCACAGAGTGTACTTCTACAGCTAATTTATTATGATTTTCTTTTTGATCTGTATGCATTATGCTAAGCTGAAAACAAGAATCTTATGCTAGTAGTTACCAGGTTCATTTTTATTTTATTTTATTTTATTTTTTTTATAAATGTCATTATTCTGATAAAAAGTTTTACAAGAATCTTCTCCTGCCCTGATACCAGGAGACAGTCCAAATAAGACATATTTTTAATGATGGAAGTCATCTTCAAAAAGGGCAATAGTTTAGTATGTAGAAGGAGAGAACCTGTGATTCATTCTGCTGGGTTTTCTATTTAATTTAAAATTGACTTGTTGTTGGCCATAAAGACCACTCACTATCTTTACATTATACATTTTAAGTGGTCAAAAAGCAGAGACACTTTGGCAGATGTCATCCACACAATGGAGTGATCTTATAAATAAGAGATACAATGAATGGATGCAGATTAAAAGTTCATGTTTATGCCCTGGCAAATGTATATAATTCATATTTTAAGGATATCCTCATTGTTTAAAACTGCTTGATATAGCTGCTCTTCACTCTTACAAATGGGAAATGAATTTTATAAGACTGGATTGGAACTTGAATTTAATTTTGCTACAAGTGAAGGAAAAATATAGGATAGTATTCAAATATTCTCATTGGCCAAAAATAATTAAATAGTGTTATGAGGAAATAATCCCAATTATATCTTTGTCTTTATTTAAAAGGGAAAATTTTTTCCCACAAATGTAGTTTATAATTGAATTGATGAGCGAATTTTCTTTTGAAATATTTTTACCCTTTGGGGAAGCTACCTATATGAAAAAGACAATTTTTTCCTTGTGTTTATCACCAATCATTAGCCAGCCTTCTGCTCCGGCTCAGCGGTTTAGCGCCACCTTCAGCCCAGGGCGTGATCCTGGAGACTCAGGATCGAGTCCCGCGTCGGGCTCCCTGCACGGAGCCTGCTTCTCCCTCTGCCTGTGTCTCTGCCTCTCTCTCTCTTTCTCTCTCTCTGTGTGTCTCTCATGAATAAATAAATAATAAAATCTTTAAAAAAGAAAAGTCTGTCTTGTGCACACCGATTAGGCTAACAAGTAGACCTAATTATATGGAGTCTCTTGTGTTACATTAGCATGAAAGAGAACTTTAAGCTACCCATTGCTGATGCTCACAAATGTTCTGTTAGCCAGGGCTATTTGTCACCAAGAAGGCCAACTGTTGCCCAAAAAATAAATAAATATTGGCCAAATCTCTGAATCATATTATAAATTAAGACAAAATCAAAACCAAAACCAAACCCTTACTCTAGGATAAAAACCCATTACATTAGAGTTTGCATCTCTTCCACATTGCTTCTTATACATCTTTATCATTTAGTCCATATATAAAATTTAGAAATGAGTTTGGGTACTTTGAAAATGTACTTAGTTTTTTCATTTACAGTGGAGAGAATTGAAAAGTTTATCTTAAGAATTAATATTTTAGGATTTTATTTATTTATTCATGAGAGACAGAGAGAGAGAGAGAGAGAGAAGCAGAGAAAGAAGCAGGCAGAGGAAGAAGCAGGCTCCATGCAGGAAGCTCGATGTGGGACTCAATCCTGGGACTCCAGGATCATGCCCTGAGCCAAAGGCAGATGCTCAACTTCTGAGCCACTCAGGCATCCCTATCTTAAAAATTAAAGAAGCTATTGGGGCACCTGGGTGGCTCAGTTGGTTAAGCATCCTACTGTTGATTTTATCTCAGCGTCCTGAAATCTAGCCCTGCATTTGCTCTGTGTTCAGCAGGGAGTCGGCTTGAGATTCTCTCCCCCCTCTCCCTATGCCCCTCCCCACACTTAAGCCTGTGCAGGCAATCTCTCTGTCTCTCAAAAAAAAAAAAAAAATCTTTAAAAAGAGAAGAAGAAAGAATAAGAAGAAGAAGAAGAATTAAAGAAATTAATATTACTTGAAATATGTACATAGTTTTTTTTTTAAGATTTTATTTGTTTATTTGAGAAAGAGAGAGATGAATGGGGGAGGGGTGCAGGGAGAAGGAGAAGCAGAATCCTCCCTGAGCAGGAAGCCCATGTGGGCTTCATCCCAGGACTCTGAACTGAAGGCAGATGCTTAACTGACTGAGTTACTCAGGCACCCCACGTATATAGTTTTGATCCCCATTTTATAATCACAACCATTCATGAGTAAAACCTATAAATACTACCACTCTTCTAAAACAACTTTCATTTCCCTATGACAGTTGCAAGAACTAAGAGTTAATACAATTCTTTCCTGCCATCAAGTTGTGAGGTGCTTTTGTCTTGAATATTTAGATAAGCAACAATAAATGGTTGATAATAATAATAATAATAATAATAATAATAGACAAAGCTTTTGTCCTGTGCTCAATAATTTATGTGCACTGCCATGTTGCATGGCACAGATAATACAATGAAAGACTAGAAGGATGTTTCTTAAAAATCTGGAAACTTAATTGCATTCAGTGTGGTTAATATTTTGACTGGCACATTTTTTTTTCTAGTGAACTCATGCAAACTTAGGCAACATATATTCAGGAAGGTTCTACTGAAGACTCAGTTGGCCATTAATTCAGTCTTCCTTTTCAAGTATTTCCTGCACTTGGATTAGAAACAATGAGTGCAGTTTATGTAAATTGTCAAAGGAGGAAAGTTGACAGGCAATGAAGACAAGAACTAGAGTCTCAACTCTGCTCCAGAAGAGCAGATAGAAAAGAGAAGTGCTAGAGGGGACACAATAGCAAAAAGCCAGAAAAGAACCAGTTAGTCTTTCTGCATTTCTTTAAGTTACATCCCTGCAAGAGTCTATCAGTGGGTTGTGGTCATTTGTCTGCTCCCGTGTGTGGCAAGAAATAGGTACAAAATGTAGACTCATTCAGATGTGTTATGACAGCAATGCAAGTATGAGCGGCATTGCCTTGGGTATGAAGTATGCTGTTAAATGGCAAATAACTTTTATCAGTCTGCAATAAATAAAGGGCATGCTTCCACCATTTTATATAATGGCCCAATTCTGGCAAGTTCCTATTATGTTAAAACGATACACATAATAACTTGAGTTTCGGTAAAAAACTGATTTCGATTCTAGGTGCTATTTGTACCTTTATAAGTATCTTGGCAAAACATTAAAAAATTGTGCAGGTCTTGGGGCTGTTTTTTGCAGGATATCTAGCACTCATAGCTTCTACTCAAGAAAATGCCAAATGTGCCTCAATCAGTGTGAAAACCATAAATTGCCTCCATGAATTTCTGTTATTACTCTTGGTATGACAATGAAATTCCTGATCTTTACAACGTAGGTCCTCCGGCCTATTTGGAAGGATAACCACTGGTTCTCTCCACAAAAATAGGAATTTTCTCTTCCATATGCATTAGGATATAGTTTCTTTTAGTGATCTTATTTGCCTTTCAGCCAACTTTGTCCAAACAGTTGATAGCTTTTGTCATGTAAAAGCTCAGAAACAAAGTTTACGATAAATTCACTGGCTGATACCGTATTTGGCTTTTTAAACAAACGGAATCATCCCAAGGCTCTATTCCTATGCACACCCACTTACCACTCACTTTCTGCTCCATGAAGAATTATTTGTTGCAAACTGGTGACAAAGCAAAGAAGACAACTTTAGTTATGTTTTATGTGAAACATTCCAGGAGGATTCTGTTTTCAAACGTCTCTGTGAAAGCTAAATCCAGGGGTGTCACACAGTTCCCTCTGAACATTAGGGTGCTCTGTAATGTGCATTCTTTCCTGTTTGGCTTTCTAGTTCTTCCTGAAGGCTTACCACTACAGCCTCCATGGAAACTCCTCATATCAGATTAGTAGGGTTTCCTTACTGCAAGATATCTTGTGAGTCAATATCTCGAATAGTGAAAACTATGTAGAAGAATGTCCTTGAGACAGTATTCCTGTTAAATTCTTTGAAATAACTCCATCTTCTGGAAGTTTCTATTAGAGTAAATTTCTATTATAAGCATTCCATAAAGTTTTGCTGATTTAACAAACGCTTGTTGAGTATGTGATAGGAGCCTTGAACTAGGGCAGGCACTTCTTAAATCCCTTTCTTGATGGACCAAATAGTAAAATATGATTTCAAGTTGAGTATTATAATAGCGATTATAACTGAAAACTGATACATGAATTCATAACTATTATAATATTTCTTTCTATACATTTTATAATAGGAAATATGATATGATATGATATGATATGATACATAATATAAAGGAGAGGCAGGGTAGACTCAATATTTCCAGGGCACTGAGATGAGTCCTGGGTGACTGCTAAACATTAAAACTCAAGCATCCCATGTATCTTTGTTGGTCCAGAGAGCCTGGCTGAGGCAGACTCAATTGAACATCCAGAATATTGCAAACAGATCATCTAGATACACTTGTAGGAGCCTACAACAAATATATTTTGAATCATTTATTTCCTGGTCCCAAAAGCTGCAGTGAAAAAGCAAAATTGACATCTTATCCTGCTTTCATTATGACTCAGCATATCATCACTTGGAATGAAAAGGAAGCATGCAAACAACAAACAAATAAAAACAAACACCTTCACATTATGGGATAAAATAAAATGAGCAAAACAGGAACCTCTGTGCAGAACTAGTCCTCTGAATCAAAAGGTTTTAGTCCTTTTCCCAAAGTGGTCAACTTCCCAGCAAACAAAACTAATCCTGACTTTGCAGTACTGACACCTGCAGATAGGTGAAGACCCTTGGAAATGAGATAATCATTTGAGAAAACAACTGTTTTTCTTCCACACTGGTAACCTTGTGTTTGGGTGTTTGTTTCCCTTTATACATCTGCTTCAAACTGTGCTTCAAGGAGCCAGTTCTTCAGAAGATTGCCCTGTAAACGTTTTGCTTCTGCAAGTAAAAACGGTTTTTGAAAATGATTTTTTTCAGGGCATCTGGGTGGCTCAGTAGGTTAAGCGACTGCCTTTGGTTCAGGTCATCATCCCAGGGTGCTGGGACTGAGGCCCTGCAGGGAGCCTGCTTCTCCCTCTCTCTCCTCCTCTCCCTTACTTGTGCTCTTTCTCTCTCTCAAATAATAAATAAAATCTTTAATAAAAGAAAGATAGAAAATAGCTTTTTCTCTGTATTTTCCTTTAACACTAACTTTGTGACATAAATTCAAAGAAAGAGCCTTAATAAATAAGGATCACTAACTTTATATACATTTGCTGTGAATTCTACTCTCCTTAAGGAGGACCAAGCATTTAAACCTGTTTTATAAAGTGGATTTCAGTTTATTTAACTCCTTGAAACATGTAGTAAAATGTTATTTTCCAAATATTTAGGCAGCTGAAGAAAATTACGTCAAATTCAATAATTTCGTTATTTGCTAATTTATTCAATAAATGACAAATATCTATTATGTGCCAGACACTATTTCAACCACTGAAAGTAAAGAAATGAGCAAAACAGACTCTGTCCCTGCCCCTATGGGGTTCACATTCTAACAAACTATTAATATATTATAAATTACATGTAATATTCAGGATAGTGGATTTCATATAGTGCAAACACAGCTAAGCAATTAGGGCTTTGGATTTCAATCAGAAATTATCCTCCTACTTTATGCATTTATGAAAAATTTTTATATCATTAATATTTACTGACTATTAAAGGCAAACCCTGAAGTAGAGGCTCTATGACTCAAAGAACACTTAGTGTTACCCTCTGAATGTGATGGCTGTTAAGATGGCCGGTACTTATTTTAAAATCTTCACACTTTTAGAGAAGATTAAAAAATGGAACAATCTGGCACTAAAACACGATAAAAATTAGTTAACAAAATTTAATGCAAAAGTTTGAGACATTAGAATACCTTCAACCACTCCATTAAAACAAATGTTAATGCAACTATTCAAAATATCTAGGAGACGACTTGCACACTGAGTAAATTTGGCTCAATATTTATGCAGAGATCATTGCAAATGCCATTTCTACTTGGGGAGATAAGAAAGAAAACTAATATGACAATAGCCACAACTGCCATCATTATGAGATTTATGAACGTTGTGAGGTGGATATACCTCAAGTAGGGCAGCAGCCTTCGGAAAGGCATATGTTTCTGGAAAAAGAAAAGTGAAGTGCTTATTACTGGCCTTCCTAAGGATTATTAATACAGAAATGAAGCTGATTTAACCATTCTCTGCTGCGTGCTTACAAGATATCCAGCCTAGAGAGCATACACGTGCCAAGTGAAGATTCTCTTTGCTCTTTAGCTGACTAGAAACTTCAGTTTACATCATTCCTTTTGAAGTTAGGCAAGTTGGGGTGCCATCTCCAGGGTCATTAAAATGCTGTTCTGGATGTCAATTATCTTAATGGCTTTTGTCATTTGTTTCTGATTCTTCTTTCCTATCCCAATAGGGAATCATATGAGGGTGACTCTGTTTCTCTGATGGAATGCTCAGTGAGATCAGAGCCAAGTTGTTGAAGATGCCAGGAGAGTCTGGGGGAGTTTGAGGTATCCTGCAGGGCTTGTGAGGAGGGTGCTGGAGTTTACAGATTGTTGTGGATTGCATCCTGGATGGTTTGCTGAGTGCTTTGGGATACCTGAGGTGAAAATTACAGCAATTTTAAAAGTCTGACACACTTTCCAGCTGATAGCACTAAAAACCTGACTTGTTGTCTCCTCTCCCTTCCTTGTTTGCCTCTTTGAATGAAGATGGCAGAAATGCTCTATATGAACTATTACCCATTATGTGAATTTTAATGAATTAAACTAATTTATTTTTTGAAAATCCATTTATTGTTTTCTTTCTCTGTGAACAACTTATACAATGGAGCAAATCCACAATATTTGTCAAAGTTATTAGAGCCCTGGGTTTTTAATTACTGGTTTGAACCCCCAGCCCTTTTGGTAAAATGCAGACTGCATACTGAAAGGAAAATAAATGAAAAAAGAAATAATAGATTATGCAGTGTACAAATGGGTATCAGTGACTTATTTTTATTTAAAACAACATTCAAAGCAATGATAATTGCTTGGACCCCAAGAAATTGGGGACCCCATATTCCTTATATTTTGTTTTATTTGGGTGGGAAGAGGGTTCTGATGTTCTCAACCAGTACAATAATTGCAATCTGAGATGACATATTGTCCTTAACAAAATCAAAATAGTGAAGAATACAAAGTTGTGTGCATAAATAATAGATTGTATTTTATCTACAGGCTAAAACTTTATTCTGTACTAAAATTTTAAGTGCATTTCTCCTTAGAATGAAATTATATGCCTGAAAAGAGGTGATCTTACTCTCATTTTTATTACTTCTATCACACTACAGAAATGGATTTGTCAGAATTTACTGTTAAGAACTTTAAATTGTTCTTTCAACCTATGTGAAATTTGAATTTACTGTCTTGTAGAAAAGAAATAAATAAATTATATTTTTTCTTCCCTAGAATTTTAGAATCTGAAAATTCTAATGAAAAACTCAAAACAAGTGTGAAGCACCTATTACAAAATGAGTCAAATTTGACGGTGTATGAAGCTGTTCCTGCGGACAGTTTCGCAATGCTCAAAATGTTAGTCCTCTAGGTAGATGTGGTGTACATTTGTGATTCCAGTATCAGAGTCTGCATGTTAGCTTGAATGTCTCCACATGTCAAGAACTAGTTATATTTCTCCATTCTTATGATTCTTCAACAATATAATAAGATAAATAGTAAATGCTTTATCAATGACTCTAAACATAACTAGTAAAGTCTTTATGATGTTTAAAATAATAAAAGAGCATTTAACCCATCAAGTATCTTTAGTTATAAGTTAGAAGAGAGTTTGATAAGCTTAATTCAGGTATGAAAAATAATACAGCTCTGTTCTAGTTCTCAAAATTTCATATTTCTTATATGGATGGATATGTCAAAGAAGTTTAATGAATGCATATCTTATAATAAATATGTGTTCTTACTGCTTTCTACTATGACTATAGTTCTGCATCTTTTAATTCTCATTGTACTCTTTGCTTTCCCCAGCATTCTGCTATCTATCAGCTCTTCCTTTCTACATCTCTTCCAGATATCTTAATACTAACAGGAATCTTAAGCATCCCTCAGCAATCACATCATAAATCTAAGAATGCAATCTAAACCTAATTGTTCCCATGTTGTCAAATAAGAGTGACCAGAAAAGAGTTCTATGACTAAAACTGCCACTTGATAAAGCTCTCGATACAGTCGAAAGCTTTATTCATAAAATCTCAGTACAAAGAACAAAATGCAACTTTGCAATTATTTGCATAGAAGTTACCACTTAAAATGAGCACCGATACCTGTGACATTTGGGCTGTCTAGACAAAGGTTGTTTACCCAAACTAAATCCATGAAAGGTATGTCTCACACTGTTAGCTAAATCCCACTAAAAATATTCATATTGAGTCCAGCTTGCCCTGGTGCCTAACTCCATGGCATAAATTAAGGTTCAGAGAAAGTGTCTTAACTCTTTCAGATCATTAGAGCACTATTCAGAAAGAGCAATTCAAGTGATCATTGGATTAATCCGAAATGCAAACATCTGCATGTTAAGGTTTATTTATCACTTCAAGTCTTCGTCTATATTTCATTGAAGACATGAAATACAACACTTGAAGAGAGCCACAAAAAGCGAGTATCTACTAAAATAAAGCAGAATAAGATCGTGTGTTATGTGTGTGGGATAGTTTGGGTAGAATAAAAAGTGTGTGAGGTTTAACCTATAGAAGTAGTTTATAGATGAAATGGTTGGTGATCACAGCAAAATAGTCACAGTAAGCAGTATACAGTAAGCAGTAAGAAGGAGTGGGATTTCACATCTACTCTGAGAGGTAACTGTATCTTCTAAGTACTTAGATTTACTTTCTTTAGGAAATTTTAAAATTAGACTTCAATTTCTAATTTTTCACATTTTTGTCCTTTTTATTTTTTTGTCTCAAGTTCCACAGACCAGTTCCCTAGCTTTTATTTTCTAGTCATGGCACTTTATATAAGATATAATTTAAGTTGTTATTTTATTTCTGAGAATGCAGATTAAAACAGATGGAGCCTGAAACTCTTCCACCAAAGTTAGGAAAGGCTGCATTATCAATGAAATTAGTACCAGAGGTGTTAGCACTTAAAATCTCACCATTTGACAAAAATGTGATGAATGCAGAATAAAGTGGGCTTGAGAATCTACATAATCTGATCGTTCTTTCACGGTCACTTTGATTTTCTTGCTACTCAAGTCATTGGATTTATTTAAAATATTTTAAAACTGCATTTCTTCCTCCTTACCCTGAACTTCTGGGATTCTCTCTTCAAATCAGAACAAGAACTGGTGTACCCTGCTCCTCATCTAGCCAGACTCACCCAGAAATAACAACTTCTTGAAAAATATTTGGGTAGAGTGATGGTAATCATTATTGGTTTGGTTTTTGTTAACCTTTATTTTTTGTTTAAGGAAGATTAAGTCAATCCACCTGGAGTTTAATACTGTATGTTACTATAGTAACTTTATAGCCTGTTTGGCTGTGACAAAGGGGCTTCATCTCGTCCATTTCATGCTCCTGTGTCGACCTACTCCCTCCCAGTGTTTTATTATATCTGTCTTTAAGGGTGTCTGCGGGAGCCACAGCTGCTGTGCTTTTGTAACAGAAAGCAGCTTTCACTGTGTGAAATGCTCAGCTCGAAGAGGTCTTACAGGCTGATAGCATTATTGAATTTCAAAGCAAAGACAAACAACATTAAATTGTTTAAAGCTAATATTCATGTTTTCCTGCATACGGCATATTTTTTAAGAAACATCATATAACCTATTTTTCTAGAAAAAGTAAGTAATTGCTATCTAATGGAGTTATGAATGAAGGCATAGGAAATAATCTTAAGGTAATATAACTTGAAAAAACAAACCCAGAATATATTCAGGTCAGAAAATATACCACTTTGATATACAGTCTCTTAAAGGGTAGATTTTTGTTCTAATCAAGTAATTTGATTGCTTGATTTAAAAAAAATTAGATATCTAAATGCTGTTTACTGAGTAACTTCTGAATATGCTCTTATAATCTATATATAGATGCTGATTCATTCACTTCTGCAAAACTTTGCCTATTTATGTTCTATTCTCAAACCAAGTTTAGTCTTGATGTCTTTTGAGGAAATGTGTTAGACTCTGCAATCCCCCAAGATAAAAACATCAGTATTTGTAAGGGCAGAACTGAAGATAATTTTAGTGTACTCAGAAATTATTTATATGAATGTACTGAGAAGATGCTTTTGATAATAGTTCTGTTTTACAGTTTGGTCTCAATTTAGGCAAAGCACCTGCCCAAACTTGCAACTTCAAAGTACTCCTCCCAAAGTGGTCCATCCAGTATTTATTCGCCTCTGTTCCATAAAAGGCAACTTTGGTGCGATTCTTTTTCAGAATATCCATGCAGTGATTTTCCAGTTGTGTTAATTGTTGTGTTGGAAAAGTGGTGAAAGCTCAGTGTGATCTTGTTAACTTGCTAAGCATCTGGTCAGCAGGGTAGTTCAGTTCCAGCAAGGCTCTTGACACCTCTGCCAAGGGTTATTGATACCTCACACACCCCAGCTGAGGCAGATTGTTTTAGTTGGGCTTCACATCCATGGCTAGCCTGTAGTTAGAAGAAAAAAAAAAAAAAACCCAACAACAAACAAGTGATTGACAGCCCACACCTCCTGGGCCCTTCTTACTACCAGACACAACATCTGCTATGCCCTGTGGAGCAGTGAACCAACACACACCGAGAGAACTGTTTCTAGTATTGTCAGGGTGGATTTTGTTTAACCCTTTGTAGTTACTCTCTGGAGAAAAGTGTGAGATGGCTTTCATGTAGGGGTCCGGATGGAAGTAAATGTAGATTTGGTGGGGAGATTAGAATGGCTTGCTTTAAAAGGATTTTTACTTAATAAAATACTACAAAAGTGACCAAAAGAAAAAGACTCATGTAAATGCCTAGAAATAACCTCAATGTGGTGCTTTTTTATTGCCAAATGCAAGATTTGTCATATTCTCTCCCATTGCTCTATCAGAATCAGGAAAACAGAACTTGTGCAGAGTAATGAATTAGTGGCAAGTGGTTTTGATTTTGATTTTCATTCACACAGTATTCTAAAGCATATAAGATTTTCATCTAGATTTATAAAAATTATTCTCAAAAATTCCAGAGACGTGGAAGACAGTATGTTTGTTAAATAGAAAAGTCACAATGTATCCATGCCAAAGCTTTTATAAGACAAAAGTACTGTGTATCTAATATTCTGTGACTTCTGAAGTTATAATACTGAAATATGGAAGTCTATATATCATTTTAGAAACCTTTTTTTTTGTTATTGCCAACTCAACTACCCTGCTGATAGAATACGAAATCTTGTATTTGATAATAAATACGGTTCATTAAAAATGCATCAAGAAGCTTTTGTAGACTGCCAGCAATGTATAGAAACACTTAAAGGTTTCCCAAAGCAATTTCCAGGTTAGAATTGTTTTGACATTTTTTGAAGGGCTCATTTTGTGTCTGGATATTTTAAGATATGTTCTGTAACAATTTTTCACATCATGGGCATATTAGTAAAAAAGGTAAAGAATAGGTGATAATGTTGAGGTAAAATCGTCTAATTTCCTTATGTATGTGTTCTTTGATACTGACATAAATAAAAATTAGGACACAGAGTTTCTATATTAAAACAATATAGCAGTGGATCTAAGAATAATTTAATACATTTCACTTGAGCCAGTATTTGTCAGACTAGCTCTCCATCATAATGCTATACATCAAGGCTAATACTTAATAGCCATAATATCTCTGTTTACAGTGCTTTAAGGACAAGCTATGCTACAGTAGAGCTAGTAGCATTTTTATTATGTCTTTATTACAGCAATGTAATTAGCAATAATATTATTGTTATGCATTACTTTAGCCTCTTGTCAGCATCATGTTACTCCCACATAATTCACCCAATATCATGAAGACAAAGAAATTATTGAGTTGTATGATATTATCATATTGTTATCCTCACAGTAATGTTATTGAATGAATGTGACCATATCTGATATTTAAGATCCATTTGTTTTAAACAAACGTGTTCTTATGCCAAAAGTTTTGGCTAAAGATAGACAATTTTTCTAATAATCAAAATTTAAAGATACTTGTATGCAGATAATTTAAGAAATATTTTTCCTTTTATCCACTATTTTGAAATTTAATTATATCCCATATTTGTGTGTGTGTTTGTTGCTTAATTCTGTTTCATTGATTTATCTACCTATTGTTATTCCAAGCCACAGAATTCTCATTATTATTGCTTTACATTATGTCTAAATGTCTGCTTACAAAATACCTTAGTTTTTTTTCATCATTTTTTTCTTGGTTATTTGTGCACAGTTTTCCATAAATATCCAAAAAAGAAAAAGAAATTTAGGTATATAAAAAAAGAAATTTAGGTATAATTGTTTTTTTTTTTAATATGTGATTCAATCATATAATCCCTGGGAATGGAAAATTTAGCTCATTCACAGCCATCATGATTAACCATTACTCATGTCTACCATTTTACTTCGTGTGTTCTATCTATCATGCATTCTGCATGTTTCCTTATCTTCTACTAGACTGACTGACTTTCATTTGGTTCCAATTTTAATAGCTCTGTGTTTTATTTCTATTCTTTGAGTTGATAATGCTTAATTTTCAAAACATAAATTTAGACATGGTTCTCTTAAAAGGTCAAGAGTTTAGTATTTTTCTCTACCTTTGTTTTTCCCTACTTCTCTCTGACCCCCTCACCTTGCCCTTAATTCATTTGTACCATTTTTCTTGAATTTTATTTTCAGATTAGTATTAAAAAGATTTCTTCTTTTCTTTCCCTCCTCCTTCATTTCTCATCTCCCTTTTCTTTCTTCTTCCAATTTATATTTTATATCATTTATTTTTTATAATTTATATTTTAACAATCATCTTACTTAATTTGGTACTCTACATTCCTTCTCCTTGAACCCATATGAATTCATTTTTTTTATTTTTTTTATTTTTTATTTTTTGAATTCATTTTTTCTTTTGAAGGAATATATCCTTGAGTGTTGGCTTTTATTCATTCAGAGAGATTCTCATTTTACTCTTGAGAGTTGATTTCTTTAAACATTTCCTCTCTTACACACTATTTATTATAATCTATGTTAGAAACTACTGAAGTGGTTTTCTCTATTCTGCTTATTTTCATTTGTTAATGTTTTTTTTGTATTTTGACATAATTCTCTACCTTGATCATTTAGCTCAAAAAGCTCATAATTTTCTTTTTACCAATGTGCAATTGTTAACAATTTTTAAAAATACACAGCTATACTTTTTATATTAAAAACTCTTAACTTGTATTTATAATTATGTTTTTTCCTTATGACTCTTATTTTCTTGTATTCCCCCATATGTAAAATATACTTACTTTGAAGTTATTTTCTTTTTTTTAAGGTTTTACTTATTTATTCATGAGAGACACAGAGAGACAGAGACAGAGACACAGGCAGAGGGAGAAGCAGGCTCCATGCAGGGAGCCCGACATGGGACTCGATCCCGGGTCTCCAGGATCACACCCTGAGCTGAAGGCGGCACTAAAGTGCTGAGCCACCAGGGCTGCCCCTGAAGTTATTTTCTGACTCCTTTGTTAATTCTGTTTCTTTGAAAACAATTCATTTGTATTCTTTGTATTTTTTTTTCCTCTTCAGTCAATTACCTTCTGAGTTTGTTTATTTTTTGGTAGTATTTCATCTGTATCTGATTTTCTGGTGCAGTGGTATATTAGTTTTCTATGACTGCTATAACAACCACAAAGTGGCTTAAAACAACATAGATATTTGTCTTACAGTTTTATAATTCTGAAGTCTAAAAGGGGTCTCACTAGGCTAAAATGAAGGTGTTGAGAGGGCTGCCTTGCTTTTGAAGGCTTTAGAAAGAATTTGCTTGCTTGCTTGCTGTTTCCAGTTTCTAAAAGTCACCTGCATTCTTTGGCTTTTGGCCCTCTCCCTCTTTCCATCATCAAACAGTACACTGGGCTAAGTCCTTCCTCACCTGCCATCTCTCTGGCTTTCTCTTCTGCTTTACTCCTCTTAACAATTTTTAAAGGAAAATCTGTATAATCTAGAAATATCTCTTTGTTTTAAGGTCTGCCGCAATTCTATCTGCTACTTCAACTCTCCTTTGCCTTGTAATCTAACGTATCCACAGGTTCTAGCATCTTTGGGATGAAGGGTGTCTTTTATTCTGCTTATCACAGTGGACTGGATAATATATTCAAGTAAGGTCAGCAGCATATTGGAGTGGCCTTAGCTAATGAGATTGACCCTGGTTGACCCCTTGAAATCTCATGTCTACTCTTGCAAAATCTCTCACTATTAAGTCAACACAAAGTTTCTGCTGTTATTGTTTTTAAATGCAAAATGTATATTTATTTAATTTTCTTTTATGTTCTCAGTTGAGGCAGAAGTGGTAAATTCTAACAGGTGCTCAGGTGTACCAATTAAAAGAATAAAAAAGCAGAATTTATTTGTGTAAACCACTAGATTAAGAAACAATAAACAGTTTATTTAGGAGTAGTGGGAAAAAGGAAACAAGGAAGACAAGAAAAACAAGAAAAAAAAGATACTAAATAAGAGATTATCTGAGGACCAAATGTATGGATCATAAAAATACAAGTCAAAATTTAAATTATTGATAGATTGAGATTTTCAAATTGGGTCAAAAATGATAAGAGAAAAGCATTTCTTTTGATGACATTGGAGGAAATCACCTAAAACAATGTAAGACAGCTAAGTTGAGATAAAAAAATTAAAAATGCTTCATAGATACAAAAAGAAAAGCAAAGATCACAATAATATAAAAAAACGTTAAAGTAAGTAAAAATGCTAAAAATAAATATTGTTTTTTAATGAAGTAAGTTTATATTTTTTCAATAGAATTTTAGATTTTATTTGTGATCTAATCAAGTTTGTTAATATTCTATTTTTTATCCAAGAATTTATATTAGGTCTGTGCAAGTTAAAATTTTCTTGTTTTATATTAAATCAGACTTTATGTTATGCAGTAAAAGAAAAACACAGAATTTAAAAGATCTTAATGACAAAGACAAGGATTAATATCATACAAGATGCTTTTAATGTACAAAAAAAATCTTTACATAAACAATGTAAAACTAACAAAATTTATTTAGGTCACAGCTAGAACCTCATTCTACAAAGCACATACAGATCACATTCTCTGACCATACTCTGGTAAAAAAAACAAAAACATTAATATAAAATTTTTAAACAAAATCCTCTCAAAACATTCATTTTTAAAATTATCTCTTATAAAACTCTTAAGAAATAAAAATGTAATTAGCTCTTAAAAAAGAACAAAGATAAGAATATTTTTGTCATCACATATGGAATATTGCCAAAGTTTACTCAAATGAATATCCATAACTGTGAATATTTTATCAAATAAAAATATAGAAATGAATAATTTAAACATTGAACATTAGAAAACAAGTGCAAAACAAACAAATAAAAAGTGTAACAAAGGACACCAAGAAGTAGAAAACCCCAAAGTGTAAAATTGTTAGTCTAAGAACTTGTTTTATTCAGGGGAAATAGAATAGGAAGATTTTAAATAGTTCAAAACCCAAAATTTGGAGAAAAAGAAAATAAAAATTTAAAAATTAGTCTAAAAATTGTGAGTCTATATGCATACATATTTTCTAATTAACTTGATTATCTGCTGTAATGTTGCTGTGTTCAAAATATAAATGACCAGAGGCACCTGAATAGCTCAGTCAGTTGAATGCCTGACTTTTGATTTCAGCTTAGGTAGTGATCTCAGGGTTGTGGGATTGAACTTCACTTCAGGATCCCCACTCAGTGAGCAGTCTGCTTGGGATTCTCTCTCTCCCTCTCCCTCTAGCTTTACCCTCGATGCTCTCTCTTTCAAATAAAATAAATAAATGAATAATCAAATTTGACTAAATAAAACACAAAAATCCTGAAGAGAACTGAAAAATTTTCAAATAATTGCCTCTAAAACAATGTACTAACTCCCTCAGTTTTTCAAACATGAGTTACTATATTTTATTGTCAATATTATAGAGAAGAATGGAAAGATACTTCATTAATGACACCAGAATTAATAAAAATCACACAAAAATGTAGACCTATATCTTTTATACAAATAATTAAAAATCATAAATCAAATATGACCATACCACAAAATTCCTAAGTTAAAAATAACACATCATGTCCAACTAAGTTTATTTCTGAAACAATTTTTCAGAAATGCTACCAATTAATATAAGACAACAATCTTAATATTTACTGAAAAGATATTTGACATATTGAATACTAATTCCTGGATAAATCAAAACAATGAAATAAAACATTAAAGTAAACAAACAAGAAATAAAGTAGATACTCCCTTGAAATAACAAGGAAAAGTGAGAAATATAAATATTTATCATATCTTTATATCTAAGCTACTAGTCAACATCATTTTTAATGGAGAATTATTAAAGTCATTTCAATTAAGTATAGGCAGGAATTTTAATAGTTTCCACTTTTTCTCTTCTTTCTTCTTTCTTCTTCTTCTTCTTCTTCTTTTTTTTTCTTTTTTTTTTTTTTTTACATTTTGTCCCAGGTCAAGGTTTATATAATTATACAAGGAAGGAAGATAAACAACAACTGGACAAAGAGAGAGAGAAAAAAAGAGAGACAGCAAAAAAGGGGAAACAAATATTGTCACTATTTACATATGATTTTGCAAAGCCAAAAGCATTGACTCATATTAGAAATGGGTAAATTGAAAAAATCACCCTGAAAGCATTTAAATACCAGTAGACTTTCTACATGCAAAAAGAAAATTAAATGGGAGAACAAAGGATTACCTATTAACCAAAATTATAAAATATCTGAAAACTAACTTAGATATAAATGTATATCTAAAAGGAAAAAAAACAAGATCTTACCAATAGATATATAAATACTGACAAAAATGAATATGCTTCCCAGGTTCACATTGTGGAAGACTGGATAATCAAAAGATATAAATTTAACTCAAATTAGTTTGTATATAATGCATATCTAATCATTATTTAAAGGAATTTTTAGAACTTTATTATGATTGAGATAGGAAAAAAGAATACTACCCAATAACATGTTAGAAAATAACACAATTATAAAGAGGAATTAGTGTGATATCAAATGTATACCACCCAGCTACATTTATTTAAATAGCAGGAATTGCTGTAAGAATCTACTATCCATGGAAAAGAATCATTGCAGACATAGATTCAAATGTGATTTCAGTAAGGGCTATTCCAGTCACAGTATTTAATCCTGGGAATCACCGTCATCTTATTTTTTAGCATCTAATAAATTATTGAAGTTCCTTGTTTATTCTCTGATTCTATTCATTGAAATATAAAGATCTATAGGATAAGTTTTGGGGGGTCATTATTCTCTAATACAGTCTGTGAAAATAACAAAGGAAACATTTTAAATGAACTCAGGAAGCCCTGAAGGGGAAAGACTGCAGGCACTCACAAGGAGACTTCAAACAGAAGCTGACTTTACCTGCTCTGCAGGAGGAAGAATTTTTTTCTTGCTCAAGAACAACCCAGCCAATGAGAAGCTATCTTGAACCTAAAGTCTTCAAAATAGTACCTCCCAACTTCCTGCTTTCCTCCATAAAAGCAAGCCACTCTCTTCTGTTCTCGGACTTGCCTATGGTTAACCATAGTCCACTTGTCTCAAATTGCAATTTTCTGCAATACCTAAATAAATTCATTTTGATAGTAAAATGGCTTGCTTTTTGGCTTTAAGGTCAACAATTTAAACAGTACTTGGAATATAATGGGTGACTAGCAAATATATTTTAAATTAATTCATTGCTTCAAAATCTGTTGGGAAATAATAGATCAATCCATAACTAGTATTGGCACATTTGATTGACTATTTGATTTTAAAAAATGAGATATGCCAAAAATATAAGTACAAGTAGTTTATGCCATACATAATACTATTAATGGACTAAATAGGGATGAGTTAAAATTAATTTAAAACTATACCAAAGGAAAATCATTTTATTTTTTTTAAGATTTTATTTATTTATTCATGAGAGACACACACACACACACACACACAGAGAGGCAGAGGGAGAAGCAGGCTCCATGCAGGGAGCCCAGTGTGGGACTCAATCCTAGGACTCCAAGATCACACCCTGAGCAGGAGGCAGATGCTAAACCACTGAGCCACCCAGGGATCCCCAGGAAAATCATTTTAAAAGAGCATACATAAAATATTGAATTTCTGTTATTGAAAAGAGCTTATTTAGGTAGCTCAGCTTTAAAACATAGTGATCAGTACCATCATTTGTGAAATTTCTCTATAGTGATAGGCCTGTGACTCTGATTACTTACATACTTTCCTTATATTCTAAGCTTTTCATGGAATTTTCTTACACTTTTTATCATTAAACTGCTATCTTATTAAAATTTTCATGAAGTACTAGATAATATATTTGATGGGCAAGAATAATACAGGGATTTCTACCTTTGGCAATAGCATAGTAACTGGCTCTAGAATTGGCCCCTAATGTAATAAAAGATAAACTGAACAAAAGTTGTAAAAAACAATGTTCAGACACTGAATAATACACAACATAGGACTATGACCCATGAGAGAAAGAAAATGCAGGAGGTGCATTTACTCTAGCTTTGTACCTGAGCACAGTCTAGGCATCACCTAAACCCACATGCAGAAAGGTAGAGTCAAAGCAAAGTAGTGCTTTCACTGAGGTGGGAAAACAAAAATTGGAGTTTGGTCACATTGGGACTGCTACTGTCTACAGGGCAGGGTACTGAAGAAAAGTGAGCTTTTTTTTTTTTTTTTAAGATTTTATTTATTCATGAGAGACACAGAGAAAGAGAGGCAGAGACATAGGGGGAAAAGCAGACTCCTTGCAGGGATCTTGATGCAGGATTTGATCCCTGGACCCAGGATCACACCCTGAGCTAAAGGTAGATGCTCAACCACTGAGCTACCCAGGCGTCCCAGTAAGAGAATTCTACAAATCCACATAAAGATTCCTTCACAAGTTTGTCTGAATAGAAAGCTGAGCTTGAATAGAACAAAATTCTACAAAGGCTAGCAAAGAACACTTTCTGGAGAGCTGTGAACTGAATGCAACCTGGAGATACCACAGTGATGGGAGTCATAGACTTTCTAACTAGTTAAACGGCAGTAACATCTGTGCAAATACAAGGCACTTGGTGACAACCCAGAGAAGTCACTCTGTTAAACAAGAGGTATGATAGCCATTAAAGGAAGCGCTACTATAGATACAATCTAACAAATGTAAAAGATAAGAAATTATTGGATCAACAAATTATATATTTTGTGATCAGCAGATCACAAAGCATATCCCCAGTAAATACCCCCCAGAACAAAACAATACTTTCTAAAGGAAGACATCAAAACATGGACTTTCAACACTGTGGAACTCCACAATCTGTAGTAAACAATGAAAATGATTAATAATGCAAGAAGCAAAACAATGTGACTTCTGACAAAAAAAAAAAAAAGTTAATTAGAATGATTTTGAAAAGACCAAGTATTGAATTTTATCTTAATACTATGTTAACATGATTGTTATAAAGTCATAACTAAGGCTACTTCAAGACCTTAAAGAATATATGGTCATAATAAATAAACAAATGAGTAATCTCATTAGAGCAGTAGAAACTATAAAAAAAATCAAATGCAAGTTTTTGACATCAAGTTATGTGAGTCTACTGAGTGGATTTAACAGCAATTTGAAGATGGCAAGAAGGAAAGGTTAGTAATCTAAAAATGGTCAATAGAAATTATATAAACTGAGGAACAAAAAATTAAAATAAACAATATATTATTTATCTAAGTAGTAATGGCAAAAAATACCCTAAAGTTTTCAATTTGATGACCAAATATGTACTTGTAGATTCAAAAACTCCATCAAGCAGAATAATGGATAGACAACATTAAAAAAACTGATTAAAATAAAAGGTTGAAAATCTTGAAAATAATCAAGGAAAATGACACATTATATAAAGTGAAACAACCAAGACAGCAGGCTTAAAAAAAGATGGCAGGCTTCTCATCAGAAAAACTAGAGAAAAAGATAAAGGAACATCTTTCAACAAAATAACTAATAACTCAAAATAAAATTTTGAAAAAGTCTTTATTGAAAACATTGTTTCTAAATAATTTTATCAAAAATCATTTTGGCTAAGATACCTGGGTTCCCACAACACGTCTCCTCAGGTTCAATAAATTGCTAAAATGACTTAAACTCAGGAGAATGCTACATGAATTGTTACAGTGTATCATAAAGGATACAAATAAACAGCCATGTGAAGAGGTACTTGGAGCAAGTCTGAAAGGGTCCCAAGTATAGCAGCCTTTGTCCCCATGGAGTTAGGGTATATAAAACTCCTGGCATGTAACATTTACCAGCTCAGAAGATCCCTAAACCCTGTTGTTTAGAGGTTTTATGGAAGTTTCATTATATAGGCATGATTGAACTCCTCTCCCCTCCCTGGGGGTTGGCGTTAGAATTGAAAGCTCCAAGCTCCTTAATCAAGGCTTGGTCTTTTTGATGACCAGTCCTCATCCTGAAGTTATCTAGATCCCTGCCAAATGCCTCTTCATTGGACCAAGAAATGCTGCTATCATCTTTATCACTCAGGAAATCCCAAGGGTTGAAGGAGCCATTGCTGGGAAATAGGAACAAAGAACAAACATTTTTCTTATCATACCACAACAACTAATAAAAATGATAAAATAGGAGTAAAACTCATCACATACACACACACACACACACACACACCGACAAATTACTATTATCACACAAGAAAGAGAAATCTCACTACAGATTTCATAGGCTGTAAAAGAATAATAAGAAAATACTATGGATGACTTATATTGAGTAAATTTGACAACTTAGATGAAATGGATGAATTCCTAAAAAAAAAAAAAACATAGTATTTAAAAATGAACACAAGATGAAACAGAAAATTGGAATAGCCATATGTCTAGTAAAAAGTGGAATTTATTATTTAAAAATATAAATAAATAAAACCTTTTCATAAAGAAAAGTCAAGACCTAATAGTTTTACCAGCAAATTCTATTAAGAATTTTAGAAGTGCCAATTTTATACAAAATGTTTCCGAAAGTAGAAATGAAGAGAACACTTATAAATTTCTTTTGAGGGAAGCATTACCCCAAATCTGACAATGACATTATAAAAAAAAATCTAAGGCCAGTATCCCTCATGAATAAAGATGTAAAAATTCCTAACAAAATGTCAGAAAAGGAAGCCAGTAATATATAAAAAAGATAATACATCCTGAGTTAATGTGGTTTCTCAAAGGAATTCAAGGTTGTTTTAGCATTTGAAAATCAATTATTGTAATTCACTATGTTAATAGACTGAGTTGAAATAGCTAGGAATCCTCTGAATAGGTTCAGAGAATGATTTTTTATATAGGACATATCCAAAATATCTATAGCTAATATCATGCATAATAGTGAAGTATTGAGTGATTTTCCATAAAATTGGGAATAGGTAAAAATGTGTATTTTTATAATTTTTATTCTATATTGTGCTTATAAGCTAAGAAAAAGAAATAAAGTTTGGAAAAGTAAAATGTATCTGTAATTACAGACAAAATAATTGTTTACATAGAAAGTCACAAGGATGGGGTCCCTGGGTGGCTCAGTCTAAGTATCCAATTCTTGTTTGGATTCTTGCTTGGATCATGACTCAGATCATGATCTCAGGATATGAGATTGAGCCCCACATCAGGCTCCGTGCTCACCACTGCATCTGCTTGGATTCTCTCCCTCTCCCTCTCTCCCTCTGTCTCTCCCTTCTGCTCACTTGCTCTCTCTCTCTCTAGCTCTCTCTCCCCCAAATAAACAAATAAATAAAATCTTAAAAAAGTAAATGAAAGTCACAAGGAATTTATAAAACAACTGCTTGAACTAGTAGGTGAATTTAACCAAGTTGTGGGGTACAAGATTAATATACCAGCAGCATAGAAAATGAACTAAAAATCAGTTCCGTATACAACAGTATCTAAAAATATAAAACATCCAGTAATAAATTTAACAAAACCTGCAAAACCTCTACACTGAAAATTACAAAACGCTCCTGGAAGAAATTAAGAAAAATTTTAATTAATGGAAAGGTACATTAAGTGTGTGGTTGAGCACATTCAAAATTGTTAAAATGCAAAAATTCCACCCTCCTCTAATTGAACTGTGGATTCAACACAATTCTGGTATAAATCAGTACAGGCTTTTCTTATGGAAATATAAAAGCTGACTCAAAATATGCTTGGAAATGCAAAATAGCCAGTTATCACCAAAACATTTTAAGGAGTTAAAAGATGGAGGATTTACATCATCCAACTTAAAGATTTACTATAAAGCTAGAGTAATTAAGACATCTTGATTTTGTTTAATGATAATAAATGATCAATTGAACAGACTGGAGAGTCCAGAAATAGACCCACACTTATACAATACAATTGCATTTCCACAGAGGCACTAAAGCAAATCACTGGGAAAAATATTTTCAATAAACAAAGCTGATCAACTGAATATGTGGAAAAACATGAAGCTGAAACTTTACACAGCCCCTAAATAGGAATTATTTTGAGATGTTTCATAATCTAAATGTTAAATCAAAGTCATAATGTTTCCTTTTTTATCATTTTTTTAAAAAATTTAAGTTCTAAAGTCATAATGTTTCTAAAGGGCAAAGAAGATGATCTTGGCAAAATGGAGTAGGTAAATATTTCTCAGGACACAGTAAACAATTACTTTAACAAAATTAACAAGAATGACTAATATATTTGGGAAATTCAAAGTACAATCATAACTAGGATGCTCCTATACTGACATTCAAATTAATGAAATTGAAAAAATGAAAATACCAAACTGTAGGTGAAGCGATTGGAACTCACACATTGCCGCTGAGAATGTAAACGGTACAACCATTTAAGAAAAGAGTTAGCAGTTTCTTAGAAAGCTAAAGTTACATCTACCATATGTCTCAGTAATTCCAACACTAGGTATTTTCCAAAAGAAGTTGAAACACATGTCTATGAAAAGACATTTTTAAAGAATAATTTTGGCATTTTAGTCACACAAGGTGAAGGAGTCTAGAATAAGTCATTGTGGCATCAGAATTATTTTGAACTGAAGACATTTGAGTTCCTGTAATCTCTTTTCTGCCTAACATCAGAACCTCCCCCAAAAAACTCATGTGTCAAAATCCCCTCCCAGGAGCAACTCTGATCTTCTAATCTTTTCTTCTTGAGACAGGAAGTCCCTGGCACCACATCGAAATGGACTTTGTAACAAAACTATCTTTCTCTTACCTATTTTCTTAAGGCATACTATTTATCTTTCCAAAAAGTCATCTACTTTTCCATAAATTCCCCTTTCTCTCTTCTAAGTAATTTGTTCTCCCAGACCTGTCCCTTGCTGCTCCCCGTTCCCTACTAAATTCCACATAAGCCCCAAACTCTAAGATTCTTGAGTTAAAATATTTGTGTGTACTTCTACACTGTTTGCTCCTCTCGTTAATTTGCTTTTGTTAGTTTAGTTTGCAAAACACCATAGACTAGACCTGAGGGGGTAGAAGAGAAGTTCTTACTTTTTTTTTTTTAAGTTTTATTCATTTAAGTAACCTCTACAAATTCATGACCCCAAGATCGAGTCACATGCTCTTCCCACTGAGCCAGAAACTAGCCCTGAAAAGTTTTTACCTTAAAATGACAAAGCATATTCCTGAAAAAAGCCCAAATATCCATTAAAATGAGAATGAATAAATGAGTTGTACACTGTATATAGGAATACCAATCAGCAATAAAATAGAAGAAAACTCCTAATAGGTGGAACAACATGGACAAATATGATTGACATTATACCAAGTAAAAGAAGTCAAACATCAAAGAGCACATATTATATTATGCTATCATATTATATGATATAAATATCCTAAATTTTTAGTAGTATGGGTTTCATGAATATCCATTTTCAAAACTCATAGGATTTTACACTTCCAATTTGTGAATTTCATTATGTACAAATTATACCTATAAATTAAAACAAACATTTCCATAGGCATGCTTTTCACCCTGCCATGGATTAGCTATTTCAAATGCATCTTCTGTGTATTCTAGGCATTTGTGAATAAGTAAATATATTGAGGATAATGGAAGACTTTTTTTTGTTGAAGAAGCAAATTACAAATATAGAAAGGGAAAACTAGTGCCCTGTGGCATTGAATTGAAGTTAAAAAGTATCAATATAAAATAATTCCATATGCATGCCATTTGCAACAGCATGGATGGAACTAGAGAGTATAATCCTAAGTGAAATAAGTCAGTCAGAGAAACAAATACCAGATGATTTCACTCATGTGGAATTTAAGAAACAAACAAAAAACAAACAAGAGGGAAAAAAGAGAGAGGGACAAATCAAGAAAAAGATTCTTCATTATAGAGAACAAAACTAATGGTTACCAGAGGGGAAAAGGGTAGAGGGATGGGTTAAATAGGTGGTGGGGGATTAAGGAGTGCACTTGTTCTGATGAGTGCTGGGTAATGGATGGAATTTTTGAATCACTATATCGTGCATATGAAATGAATACAACACTGTATGTTAACTAACTGAAATTAAAATAAAAACTCAAAAGCCAAAAATTTTTTAATTACATGTATATTTAAAATACATAAAATACATGTATGAATATATAAATATTACATATAACATATTGCATGTATCTATACTTATATATTTACCTATATAACATAAACACCTACATGTATGCTTACCTTTCCCAGCTCCATCAAATGATAACTGAGACTGATTGCAATTAAGACAAACTTGTTTTCTGAATATCATTTTCCAACAAAGAGAATTAGAGACACTTGGAGAAATGATAGAATTCCAGTGCTTTGACAGAGAAAGTATGGGATAAGACTGAAACATCTTGCAACACAAGGGAGTATTAAGAGAATATTGGGGTTATGTCAAAAAGACACAGGAGTCAACTTTAGGTGGCTCAAGCTTGGTCAAATCTGGGACAAACTGAGTATCATAATAGTGAATAAATAGCAAGACAAATAGATTATAAATTATAAAATAAAATAAGAAACCATAAGTCTGTTGAAATGATAGATACAGATGATAGATAGATGATAGATGATAGATAGATAGATAGATAGATAGATAGATGATAGATAAGGGAATCAATTCTTTACAGTAGGACTCCAACTAATAATTATCAGAAAAATGATGGAGTTGGAAAATAATCAGTGGATGCTAAAATTATTGGGTAATTTTGATAGGCACAAAATATGTCATCACAAATTACTCAGAGTATCTCCATATAAATCCTATATTAATTATTAAAAAAAAACACTAACTGTATAATGGAAAACCTAATTATATAACATAAGACAGTGTTTACTGAATGATCAAAGTTAACATCATTAATGTTGGGTCTTGGCCCTCCAGTTATAATGCACTAAGAAAAACACAGTATCTGTGCTATTCCTGGCAAAGATGCAAAACCTAAACTTCATCATGAAGAAATATCAGATTATTTCAAATTGAATATTTTACAAAAAAAGAGTGTAGTTTGTACTCTTCAAAATGTCAAGGTCAACAAATAAAAGAAGGCTGAGCATCTTTTCCAGATTGAAGGATTCTAGAGCTCCATAGCACTATGTGATATCAGATTCTATCTAGACTGGGGGAAAATAGGAATTTTTGCATCTGTTCACAAATTTGAATATGAGTTATTGATTACATAGTAGCACTGTGTTACTATGAAATTCTACAGTTTTCTATAGTTACTATGAAATTCTATAGTTTTAGAAAAAAAGTCTGTAAATGTATAGATGACAGAAAGATAGAATCATAAAATAATTAGGGCAAAAATAAGTTAGTAATTAAGGATAAAGAGATTACTGGAGTCTTAGAAATATTCTTTCAACTTTTCTATAAGTCTGAAATAATTTAGAAATAAAAAATAAGAAAAGTAATGCACAATACCTCATTTGAGGATTCTTAAATACCCTTTCAATCTTCTATAATCTTAATTCTGAAAACAATATTTAGAAAGAGATATCATAAATTGACAATGATATGTAAATTTTACAGGGACTTTTTTTTAAGACTTTATTTATTTATTTATGACAGACAGAGAGAGAGAGAGAGAGAGAGAGGCAGAGACACAGGCAGAGGGAGAAGCAGGCTCCATGCAAGGAGCCTGATGCAGAACTCGATCCCAGACCCCAAGATCACGACCTGAGCCAAAGGTAGACACTCAACCACTGAACCACCCAGGTGTCCCATGGACACTATTTCAATATCGTATTGAAAATCTGGAAACTTTTCCTGATTCAGCATCTTAGATTTCCTGTTTTTATTTGATTTCCAAATTTAGACTATTCTAAAAATTTTTTTTAAAAAATTTAGACTGTTCTCTTTTTCACTTATGTCATATACTTTATTAGTTCATAAATTTGCTTTTCTATTGTTTTGTTCAATAATACATGCTGCTTGGTAATGTATTATTACCAATGTAATAATACATGTATTGAGCTTCAACAACACTAAATTTTCTTCAAAAACTCAGAGGTCAGAGCGGAACATGAGTCTAGCCATTTTGAACTGAACAGAACATTGAAATGAGTTACTCTATCCAATTCACCATTTCTTTTCCTAGGCCACAACTTTCTTCAGCTGATTCAAACTGAATCATAATGCACTGTTTATTAAGTATAGTCATTCATGAAGCAAGCATACTGTGTTGCTCTCTCTGAGTTTAATATGGCATGGTGTATGAGGGGAGTATATTTATAAACAATAACAGTAATAACCTCAAAAATGGAAGTTAGCGGGTTTAAACATAACCATGTCCTCTTAAAGTAAATTCTGATTCGTCACTTTCATTGTTAAGTGAAGTAAAAGGCATTTCAAAACCACCATTTGTCCTCCGTTACTGTATTTTTCTATAGTGTTCATCATAACTTCTCCTTGTGCCCATGAAGTTATTCTTAATTATTGCAAAGTTAAAAATTATCTGGATCAGAGTTATTATTGCTCCCAAATAGACAGCTATCAAGGACAGTGTTCTAAACATATGACATAGATATACAGATAATTGGCCCAGTTATTTATCATACCTGGGTAAAGAAAGTCATAAAAAAATATTAAACATTATTCTTGACTATATGTGCTACCAGGATATATCTTTGCACTCTATTTTCTATACCTAACTCCATTAAATGCTACTGATATATAGGTATAGATTTTCCTTTTTTAGATTCCAATTTTCTACTGTTTCTGTAAGAAAGTAATGATAGTTAAAACTTCATCTCTCACAAGTAATGTTTCTGATGATTAGGTTGACCTTCTTGGCTTAATTAATTCAAGATCTAAGCTGTCCTCATTTATAAGCCATCTTCAATTATACAGGATGTAACTACTTTTATGTTGGGTTCTGTTTTACTTTTTATTTAGATTATATTATATTTGAATGGTAAAATGAGTATTTTCCACTGGAAATAGGTACCTCAAATATTATCAGTTTATGGATATTTTCCCTAAAATGTTATTAATAGTATACTTGGAAATATAATTTATATTATTAACATATTACCTTGTTTCATATTTTCATATACATGACAATTCCATTCTTTGTAATGTATATGATTAAGTGTAAGAACTAGCTTATTATAAGATAGGGTCCATATTTTCCCCATCTTTTACCCTACTGTTTGTAGGTAGCGTCTTCCAAATTGGAAGTTGTTCCTTCATTCCAACCTATTTTTTGTAGTGTTGTAGGTAGGATATCACCATAAATATTCAGAAAATATTAAGCTTTTAAAATGATGTATAAGGACCCACCAAAATGATTTCTTTAAAAAGGGGGTAGTTGAAATGCCTTTTCATTTAGGCAAAATAGCTGTACTTTCCCACTATCTTCAATCAAATGTTTAGTTCTTTGGAACCAACAGGGCATGCATATTTTGTTGGGGAACGGATGCTATGTTTCCATTTGATAATGTGTCTATCACAGAGCTTTTCATATCATTATTCGGAAGCTCCTGTTAGTTACCCTAGTGTAATAGGGAGTAAAGAAAAGAGTAATGACTATTAATTGAGCATTTAAGCTGCACCATATTTGTGCTAAGCACTTGAGAAGTGCCACAATTATTATGTATATTAGGTGTATAGAGCTTGATTTACATTCTCAAATTTGAAGAATGGGATCTTTTATATGCAAACTTTTGGGTAATAATAGCCAACATTTATAATTTACTAAATACAAGGTAGATGCTATTAATAGCTTCACTTTGCAGATGAAGAAACTAAATCACAGAAAGTTTAAATGAGTAAAAAGTGGAGCCAGAATTCATGCATTTAACTTCCACATTCTATTCCCATTATTTCCCTGAACTAGATGGAGAAATAGGTGAATGGAGGGATAATCATTCTTACATGATGAGAGATACAGTGTCTTTGTATTATCTAACATATTTCAATTATGTTCCGTTAGCATTTATTGAGAACTTAAAGATAAAAATTTTAAGTTGGAACTGAGGTAAAGAAATACCAGATGTAAGAAACATCCCATTGAAAGACATAGAAGTGTAAATTAGCAAGGTATATTCTGAGTATGACCAGAGTATATGGTGTTAGATGGTAGAGGTTGAGTGATTATTAAGAGAATCTGGAGGGAAGACTAGAGCCAGAAAAAAAAAATAGTACTAACTTTGCTAAGAAAGAATATTCTGTCTAAAACCATTGGCTGGCAGGTATCTGTTGATCAGCAGAAAAAGCAGAAATTGACCAGCAGGACATATCCATCTGGGATTAGGTACTCAGCTCAATATGCAGGTCCTGATCCTTAGCTTCGGAAAAGGCCAATGACTCTTTAAGAAGCTGGAAGGGAAGTCCGCTTATTCCACTTCCAAAAATGAGCCCAAGTACTTTTATTCTTTCAGTCTTTATCCAATAAGGCACAATCAGTCCCTGTCCAGACCTAAGATACAAACATGTTAACCAACAGTAGGCAATGCTCTCTATGAGCCTTTGTGCCCAAGATAGTGTTTCCTTTGTATTTATTTATTTACTTTTTCTTGTTACTCTCATTCCTTTGAGGGCTTACAGATGTGACCCTAAACCATAGCCTTGTCAGTGTTAGGGCTGTCACACATATTATTTGTAAACAAACACATGACTTTTAGACTTGAATTCCACATCACTGTTTCACCTGTTTGTTAGAAACTCTGCTATCGCTTTTCAGGAATCACTGGCTCATTATTATCTCAATCACTACTAGTAACTTGCTTTTGATATTGAGTCTTGACATAGTCCCTCAGATTTCCTCAGTATTTCAGTTTTAGCTGCCATCATCTATCCTACTCTATTGTGTGAGCTTCCTGGGATAACTTACTGTGCCATTTCCTTGTTTTTTCTTGCTTCTAATATAAATCATCTTGCCTCATATTGCACCAAGATAGGGAAAATTACACCATCTTGTTGTGTGGATCTTGCAATCTCAAGGACATTGTGCAGTGATAAATCTGCATCTCCTTATACCATTCAAAGACATGGATGAAACTTTCCTAGGTCAGATTTCACAACTGGAACAGATTTCACAAAATAGAGTATCACAAGGAAATCCTGCCAATCATATTGGCTAAAAATTTCCTTCTGCAAATATCAGAACATATAGTTACAGTTTGACTTGCTGAGAAACAGTATTCATCATATACATATTAACAACAACAACAACAGCAACAACAAGGTGGAAGCTGCTGCCCTTAACTCTTACCAAGAGGTTATGATACTTAACTCTGACCAAAAGAACTGCATGATAAAGTAGAAGTGATAGAGGTGGCTATTTTATTTTTAGCATGTTTCCTAGTGTTTTTCATATTTTTATTTCCCTAACTCAAGAGTACAGATAAGTACACACTCCTGGGGGAGAATTCTCAACAAAGCAGAGATAGAAGTCAGTGGATAAATGAAATCTCCTTGTCTTCCTGTGGGACAACTCAGGAATATTCTATATGGTTTCTTGGAACAGTCATAGCAGGATTGAGTACCAGTTACCCAGGGCACTAACCCACTCTTTCATAAACATTTTATTGACTTCTCTTTCTTGTCTCACTTCTCGCTTTATTGTTCACTCCCTCTGTGAACCTTGGGATCGCCTCTCAAATATACCTCTTGCCCCAAACCCTTATTTTATGTCTATTCTTGAGAGACTCAAACTAAGATGAGTGGTTATTTTTGGAGTTGGTGATAGTGTTATGGGAAAAGGAGGAGGTTTCTGTAAGTCCTACTAATGTTCTTTGTCTTAATTTGGGTAGAGTTAAAACAAAAGTCTTCACTTTGTAAAAATTCACTAAATGTGCATGGATAACTTGTTCAGTTTTTGTTATATTTGATGTAATTCAATGAAAAGGTTTATATAAAGCAATAATTATGTATTAAAATGTATGAGAAATGTTTAATTCAAATAACTACAGTCATATTGGGTGACTTTTGATGTATTGCTTTTGGTATTAGTGTATTGAAATAACCTAGTGTATTAAATAGCAATCCTTTGTTTATTTTGCTATTTTGCTTTTCCCAAAATTTATGTGAAACAAAAATAACATATATTTACATCTCTGTATGTATGTGTGTATACATTCATATATATTATTTTTAATAAATTTAATTGAATTATTTAACTCAATTAAATAAAAATTAAATGAACAGCACACTCACAGGCACACACACACACACACACACACTCATATGTGCTCAACTATAGTTATGTAGGGATACGAAACTAAAGAGCTATAGGACTTAAATTTTATATCCACAGTATTCATTTCAGGTTATATCAAATATTTAATACCAGCTATTCTTTGGGATTTGTTAGCATATCTTTTAAAACTTGCCTGCGGCAGTTACAAGAACGAATGTAAAAAGTGGTTTTGATTATCGTTTTGGATTGTCAACCTTGACAGTTTGGGTGGGATTTATAGGCATGAAGAAAGAATACACAGACACTCACACCAGTGTACCTTTATCCTTTTCCTGGGGAAGATTCTTTCCCAAAATAACCAAAGAGCTTGTTATTCGTCAGAAGAATTACAGAGTGGAACTCTTTGGGAGTAACCTAGGGCACAAAAGTCTGGAAGCAAGAATCTACTAGTGATCAGTTTAGATCTACAGGTACAGACTAGACATTTTTTAAAAATCTGCTTTTTAAAAAGCAGACTTAAAACCCCATTTACTTTATAGCCACAATGAGGAAACATATGATACTTGTAATATTCATTTCCTTATTGTATTATTCAGAAGCATAACAAGAGTTTAAATTGAAAAATAGAAGGCAAAAATTAAATGGGTTAATCAGTTAAGGAATAAGAAAGCCAAGTCACTAACATATTGTTTGGATGTTATCAGAGCATGAACTTTCTGTATCCAGATAGTTTAGAGAAGCTACTCAGGGCTATTAACCCCTCTGAGGAAGGACCTGAAAGAAACAGAACTATGAGCTTTATGACTATAGAAATCCAGAGGTGTCCCTGAAAGAATGTTTGAATTCTCTTACCTAATGCCTAACTGATACTTTAATAATTCATTAACATGGGGGTTCCAAAAGATTGGCCGTTGAAATGCCCACCTTATGTTCATGGGAGTCACTTTCTGACTAAGCTCTTTTCTGCTCTGATACTAAGGCATGAATAAAATATATTGGTAAGAGGATGATGGTGCCAAGGTAATAGAACTGAAGAATGCTGCATTCAGGTCTTTCCTGAAACTCTCACGATTTGATTGGAAGCTGAATTTCAAGATTCTTTGTTACTAACACCCATGCATCATAATTGCTGAGGCATATTATCATCCATCCTTACATTGAGTCTGCATATAGCTTTACCCTGAAATCCGCATGTCTTTGTGAGGCATACATTTTTTTTTCATTTAAGTCCTTTTATTACAGTGGTGCCAGCCACTGCTGCTATCGTTAAATGCCTGTCAGCATTTCCATTATAAACCTTATTTTCAGGGGATTTATAACCTAGCCATTTTAATTCACATTCGGCTGAAAGTTGCCATCGAAATTCTCAACATACAGTAGGTGCTGTTTTCTTTTATCACCAAATTTTATTTGAATCTGTTTATCTGCCAGAGATTTAGCAATGTGTAAAACCATAACACTGAGATGGAAGAAAAGTAAAGATGTTTTGGTAGATTTTTTCTAAAGTAAAGCTGTACACATGGAAAACTAGAAAGGAGTTGTAAACTTGTCAGGTTTTTGACAAGCAAAAGTCTTAATGGATAATTTGAAACCATTGTTATTTGTAGTATACTAATATTTTATACTCATAGTTTTTAAAATATATTTTACTGTGAACACGAATTCATATCATGAAAGAGTTATGGTCAATTCAGCATAGCATCCTGTTCACTATAATAGACTTACTGGCATCATGAAATGTAATATAAAACCATATCCCTTTTATAGTAAAATAAAAAGTTTTAATGTGCAAATTTGACATCTATTTTTTTTTTAGAAATCCTCTCTAACTTTGCTTTGTTCTTCATAAAGGAAACTACTTTAAATGTTTTTTTTTCAAAATATAAAATATTTTTATATCATCTGGCTTCTCTAGGTCACTTTTATTGTAGAAAAAAGTATATATTGATTATTTTTAAACAGTCTAGAAACAATATTTCAGGTATTCTATAAGCACGGAAAAGAAAACCCCAGATCACTTCAGGTCTTATGGCTGTTGAATGCAGTAAGAAAACACAAGAACAGGTCATCTATATTTGTGGAGATTTTATGACAATGAATAAAACCAGGTATGTCAAGACAGTACCCATGATGAGCACAGACAGCTAAATAACTAAAAAACAAGCAAATAAACAAAAAACTCTTCATGCTAACCATGCAACATACGCATAAAAATATTTGGACTTTCTCTATAAATAGTAAAAACAATATGTGGATGGGAAATAACTGTCAGGATAGTGTAATGTTTGACCTTATTATACAGTTATCACTTAGCATTTCCCCTATGCACGACTTCATTTAAGGATCATAATAACTTTTTGATATGGGAATTATTTTCATGCTCATTTTTCATATGAAGAAACTGAGGCTCAGTAAATTAAAGTTATGTGCTTAAAGTCAGACAGAATGTGGTGACGGAGCCAAAACTTAACCCAGACAATTCTTAAGTATGTGACTCCTTAGCCAAAAGGTATAAAAAATTGAAGGCAAAGAAGATATATTCATTTTCCATATGCATGTGTGTGCATCTAAAATATAAAAGTAAAAGCAAATTACACTTAACTAGCCCTCCACTTCTCCATTTCTTTATGGCTATTATACACTGGCTAGACATCTAGATGAAAGCATTCAGTCATTTGGCATGAGTCAGTGAACCAGCAATCTGCTGCCCAGAATCCCATTCTCTATAGTGCTTTACTTCATAGAATGTGAGGCAGGGAACCTTCTTCTACTGATGACTTTCAACATCTGTAATTTGCTTCTCTTTTTAAAAAAGATTTTATTAATTAATTTATTTTAGAGACAGAAAAAGCATGGGGAAGAGCAGTGAGGAGGGAGAAAGAATCTCAAGTAAACTCCACACTTAGTGTGGAGCCCAGTACAGGGCTTGATCCCATGTCTCTGAGATCATGACCTGAGCGGAAACCAAGAGTTGGATGTTCACCTGACTGAGCCACCCAGGTGCTCCTGTAATTTGTTTCTTGAATTTGAGATCCCCTTCGCTCTGTATATATGTACAGATTTCATACAGCTTTCAGTGACCATTCTTAAAAATGATTACAGGTGGGATCCCTGGGTGGCGCAGCGGTTTGGCGCCTGCCTTTGGCCCAGGGCGCGATCCTGGAGACCCGGGATCAAATCCCACATCGGGCTCCCGGTGCATGGAGCCTGCTTCTCCCTCTGCCTGTGTCTCTGCCTCTCTCTCTCTCTCTCTGTGACTATCCTAAGTAAATAAAAATTAAAAAGAAATTATTACAGGTTAAACCTAATAAAATGGGCTTCTGCCATCATTTTTTTAAATCTAATTTTGGTCATTTTGAAAATAGGAGGTAAATTTAATTGCAATGTTGGGACCAAATCTCGTATCTTTCTAAGATTTTGACCCTACTCCTCAGTCTGCAGATTCAAAGCTTGAACGTTCATAGAACCATATAGCTCTATTAGAACTATGCCTCTAATTTACAGTTTAGATACCAGACATCTTTGCTTTGGTTCTAAGATGGAATTCAATGAATGCTCACAGTTCTGACTTCATTGAATAGCTTTAAAAGTTTTTTGTCTATTTTCTTTAGATCAAAAGTTTCTTTCTTGGTATGAAGTGATTATATTGCACTAGGACTTTGTCCCTGTTGGCATGCCCTTTAAGATGGAAAATGCAGGGTAGAGTAGGCCGTTAGGCACACAGTTCTCTAGAATATCAAACTTCTTTAATTCTTCCTTCCTCTCCCTTCTTTTCTCTCCTTCCTCTTGCATTCTTACTCCTCTTCTTCCTTCTTTTTCTATTCTTCCTCCTCTTCTTCTTCTTCTTTTCTTTATCCAGCTTTCAGTGACGATTTTGTTACCTAGATGTTGGTGGGAAACAACCCGATAATTATTGGTTTGTGCAAACTTTGACTAAAAGTTTCTCAACAGAAGGTACATTTGCATTTCCTAACAAGGATCCCTGTTAACTCCAGAAAACCTCTCATTGGTTAGATTTGTGATGGCATATCAAAAGTATCAGTGAAGCCTCAGTGGTAAGATCTTACCACAGAGGAATATATTATACAGAATTCTTTTGGTTTCAAGTGCAGTAATTCAAAGCAACTTGAGAAAATCATAAAGACTTAGTTTATGTAGTCCCCGCTGGATCCAGTAGCTGAACCATATAATCAAGAGTCCATCTCAATGAAAATGACAACTACAATGAGACATCACCTCACACTCATTAAGATGACTACTATCAAAACAAACAAAAAATAGAGAAATGGAGAAATTGGAACCCTTGAATACTGTTACTGGGATTGTAAAATGGTGTAAATGGCTATTAAAAGCAGTGTGGTTCTTCAGAAAAATTACAGTTAGAGCTACCATGATCCAACCATCCCATTTTTCATTATACATCCAAAGGAATTGAAAGCGGGTGTGTGTGTGTGTGTGTGTGTGTGTGTATATATATATATATATATATATATATATATATATATATATACCACACACATACATAGTAGTAGTCAAAATAGCCAAGAGGCAGAAACATTGCAAATGTTTATTGATGATATGTAGGTAAGGAAAGTGTGGTATGTAATTACAATGGAATATTATTCAGCCTGAATAAGAAAGGAAAGCCTGTCACTTACTACCTCAAAGAAGACTCTTGAGAACACTAAGCTAAGTGAAATAAGCCCATCACAGAAAGACTTCTTTGCATAACTCTACCTATTTGAGGTACTTAAAGTAGTCAAATTAATATAAACAGAAAGTAGAATGCTAATTACCAGGGGCTGGGAGGAGGGAGGAAAGGGGAATTGTTGTTTAATGGTTATAGAGTTTCAGTTTGCAAGATGAAAAAATTCTGGAGATCTTGTGAATATGTGATTATACTCAACACCATATGTAAACAATATGAATTACTTAGTACTACTGAATGGTATAGTTAAAAATGTTTAAGGTGGTAAATTTTATATTATGTATTTTACCACAATTAAAAAATTTAAAAATAATTTTAAAAAAAGATTCTTTCTCTAACTGACTCCAGTCCTACATAGATCTCTTCCATTCAGTAACTAGATAGGTGCCAGCCTTCCAGTATACATGTTCTTCATAATTCGTTATTCTAGAAGCAAAGAGAACATCTTTCCTGATAGCTTATGGAAAAGCTCAAGACTGGAACTGATTGAGACACATGGACTGGGGAAGTGGGAGTGGAAACAGATACAATTCTTCTAGGACCCCAGGTAGCAAGCATTACTATGGAATAAGGAGTGGTTCTTCCAAGGACAAAAATCTGCTCCTGATGTCTGTCTTCAAGGAGACGATTCCATTGTGGCAAGAAACGAAACCAAAGATTTGAATTTTCTAAGCTGTGAATAATCTTGTTTTTGATAGCCTTTCCCCAATTCTTCCTTTCCAAAATGCCAGATTTGCTAATGGTTTTTAGTTATACCATTTAACTTTCAAGACAATGTGAACATTTATTCAACAAATCATTCTGAGTGCCTATTTGTGTCAGACACTGTCCTGAGAGCTAGGAATTAGGGACTTGGTTTAAAAACCATAGCCCTGGGATGGCTGGGTGGCTCACAGGCTGAGCGTCTGCCTTCTGCTCAGGGCGTGAGCCTGGAGTCCCAAGATCGAGTCCCACATTGGGCTCCCTGCATGGAGCCTGCTTCTCCTTCTGCCTGTGTCTCTGCCTCTCTCTCTGTGTCTCTCATGAAGAAATGCAATCTTAAAAAAAAATAAATAAAAGCCATAGCCCTGTGAAGTGTATCCTATTGTAGTATATGAACAAGTAAATTTATGTATATAGTACAACATCTTTATAGGCTTTGGTGAGCAGAGAGTGATGAGAACACATAAGAGGAATGACTCACTTATCCAGGGAATGGAGAAATGAGGAGAACGGGGGAAGAAAAATGGATAAGAGATATTTAAACTTAACCTGGAGGAGGAAGTCTTATGTAAGAGTTCCAAAGCAAGTAAGATAGAAAAGTTCAAAAGGAAAGCTTGAAGTGAAGGGTCATATCAGTGTGTGCAAGTAAGGGAGAGGTGAGAGAGCAAAGCATATTCATATATCTTCAAATGGTTTAATATGATTAGATCATGGAAAATGTGGGATGTGAGATCCAGGGGACGGGATCCAGACCTACCTCTAAGAAAAGCAGCATAAATTTTACTCTGAAAGTCATGACAATTCAAGGCACAAATCATAAGGAACACCAAATTGTAAATAGCTATTTAGGAGTTTAGGGGAGTACATAACCATTTTTTCCCTTGTGGAAAAATTAATCTGTAATTCCATGGAAAAGATAGCAAAACCTGACAAATACTTTCTCATTCCAAAGATGGTTCTTCATTTTGCAGGTGACTTTCCAGAGCTTCCAGGAGTATCTGGTAGGTTTATCTTGGCATTTTAGCTCAGTTGGTAACCATAAAAGAATAAGCTAGTCTCCCTACCTCTCCCCTGACTTAATTCATCCAAGGTATCCAAATTCCTAGAAATCTTCCAAAAAAATAAAATATCTGTGTTATAACTAAACTGAATCTCCTTGACTTCTGCATATTTAAGACAAATGGCAATGTAAACCCCAGTCCACAATCAGATTCTAGTATTTATTCATCTTTCAACTAGGTTTCTAAAACATACAGTGAAGACCATAGTCTTCCAGTTTTAAATATGGAGGTTGTAAAACACATGAAGTCATTTTTAATTTAGTATTCATCAATGTATTTCCACCTGTCTTGTTTCTCTACATCGTATACTTTGATGACTTAAATTTACTTAAGAGAATGCTTCTTTGTACAGTTTCAAGAACTTATTATTTTAACTCCTTTATTTTCAGTGATAATGGCATTCCCTGGTCACTCTCCTGTGAACATATACATTAATGTGTACTTAAAATATTGAAAAGGAAACCAGGTGGAAATTTTTCAGTAACATTTAACTTTGATAACTTAATATGTTATATTAAGAGACAGAGCCCTATTCAAGCTAAAAGAATTATTCCATTGATCCATAGACAGGTCAGGCCATTCATGAACCAAACTTCTGGCAAAAAGTTTAAATTGGTTTTCTTTATTTAATCTTTCAGAAGGTTTTGATTATTTAATATGTGGTGGGATTTATATGAGTTGATAACTTATTGGTTTTCAAACCTTAAATTGGTTACTTATTGAGCATGGTAGATATAATGTGTTTTTCATCAATATATTGTATCATAAATCTGCAGTTTTTTGCTATTTACTTTAAAATCAGCAAAGCAAGCAAAATATTGTGATAATAGCTTATGTAGTCAGCATCAGCCTTCCAAACTGGTCAGAGATTGAATATATCTTTCTATCCAGGATTAAATAAAATGTACATAAACCGAGAATCTCTTTTAAATTAGATCTTTGTTATAAAGTTTCTAAAAATGGCATTGCCAATGGCATTTCATCCATGATAATCATGAAAAAGCAATACTATTTACCCAAGATTAGAGTAGTAATTAAACCAGTAAGAATTTAAGTTTGAACTTGAAATTTTAATATGGCAAGCTTTACTGAAAATTTAATTTTTAAAATACATCTAGAAACGTGAAGCAAAAAAATAAGTAAGTTCTGCTTTAGATACCCATCATCTTAATATTTTTGCTTACAAAAGTCTGGAGATATTGGTTCAAACCCTCATATTTGCTACAAAAACAACCTAAAATTAACTGCCTTCTAAGTCTTTATCAGTGATAACATTTTTTTTTTCTCTTTCCAGGACCGAGTACAATTTCCAAAATAAATAAATTTTTAATTTATTTTTGCTTTTGTCATTCAGGAGCTTGTATTTAGAATATTCTATACTCATTCTGTGAAAAACTACGTCTCTTATTTCAGGGTAGTATCTTCCATTTAAATAAATTATTTAATCAAGGGGTACAAATTAAGAAATACTCTACAGTTCTTCTATTTGATGTGCATAACCAATTATATCAGCATTCAGTGAGACAGGGATTCCTAGTAAAGGGTTAACAAAGAGACATTGATGAATTCTGGCTTCATGATTCTTACCTCCACTGTACTGCAAATATAAAGAGGAAAAATAGGTCAAATAAGTATGTTTTCTCTTATTAGTTACTCATTTCACTTTAATTCACAGTGAATTTCACATACTGTGAAATGTCAAAAGCAACCATAGATTGTTTCATGCAGTAATGATATAGTTAAGCAGTTCCTTTAAATAAATGTGTCAAGTTTCATTCATCTTAGATCCAGATGATATGAGAAAACTTCGCATTCTCATGGGGGATGATGGGTGGAAGAAAAATTACTCATTCCAGTTGCACTGATGGTAAACACAGATGAGAGTCAGAATCTTGGATTTTAGCTAAAATGGATTCCTATAGTGAAAGAATAGAATTGGGGAAAATAAAAATAGTGTTAAAATATTAAAAGTGAAAGCACTCTTAATAATCATCAGTGATTCCTAGCCTAACCCTAGGTTATTATAATATGTATATTAATGTCAATTATGTCAATGAGATTGAGCCATGTTAAATTTCAAACAAGAAATTTGCGTTTTTTAAATTGTTTCATAAAATGTAATTTTTTTAGAAAACATCTGATTTCTGTGCCCCAAATAGGTTTAGAATTATAGTAATACTTAACAGTGATGAAAGTGAACCCCCCAACTACTAATTCATTCTCTTAGTTCAAGCTCTCTTACTAGGGCCCCTTTCATATATTTTATCTTTCTGAAATTTGATCTTTGGGGATTAGCAGGTACCACACTGAGCCAGAAAGAACACCTTCTCCCAGAGACTGAAAGAACTTTGTTCCGTGTGAAACCGTGCAGGACAGAAGCTGGTAGAACTATAGGAAACTACTGATTAATTAGGAATTCTAATGCCATTATACATTCATCTTATGTTTCACTGACCAAACCTATTGTCTTCGGGTCTACTACTTCAGGGCCAGGTTAGGCAACAGATGAGAAAGATTATAGTTATATACTACTAAGGTAGCTTTTAAATTGGAAAAATGAAGAAACGTGCTCTGAATCCACTGCCCTATTTCTTCATGTAGAAGAAGCTGTGGAGGTAACTGAAAAATAGAGGTTGATTTATCCATTCACATCCCATTCAAAACATCCAGCCCAGACCAATTAGGAATCTTTCTCCTACCTCCAGGGCTACTTTTGCACATATCAGTATGAAAGCCTCAAGAGAGGTCTGTATCCATTGTCTATCCATCAACCCCTTTCTTTCTCAGGAAATGGGCCAATGTAAGTAAAAAGTGTTGCTCAGAATATCCTCAAGGTTACAAATCATTTAGCAAAGATAATAAGCAATGTCTCAGCTAAGGATGATGGCACAGTCAAAGAGCCCGTCTAAAAGAGATAATTCCATAGGCTTAAAAAATTATAACAACAAAGATTCATTTGTCTTTTTGGTGCAAGAGACATAAAAATCCTGGGCTACTTGAAATCTGACAGATTAATGCTGTAGGATTACTATCCAACTGCTGATTTTTATGCTTGCAAAAATTTGTAGTTCTAACATTACCCATTTAAAAGAGTATGAATTTCTTCTAAATTACTGCTTATGAAAGATTTTCTGAAGTATACTCAGTGCTGTGCTGAGCTTATACCAGCTCATGATGGCTGATGGTTATATTTTGGGGACTTTTGGTTGTTTAAAATAACTGTTACTATCAAGAAAGTTACATGAATTTACAATTAACAAACTATGTTAAAATCAAAGGTAATAAATACTTACAACGTGTTACTTCCAAATTATCTGACTGCATTTACTATGCTCTTGATGGTAGTTACCACTCTCATATTGGTACAGTGGAAATACTGTGTAACGGTGAGCTACTGTGAATCCCTTTTTTAAAAAAGATTTTATTTATTTATTCATGAGAAATACACACACAGAGAGGCAGAGACGCAGGCAGAGGGAGAAGCAGGCCCCATGCAGGGAGCCCCACGTGGGACTTCAGGGACTTCAGTCCCATGCTGGGACTTCAGGATCACACCCTGAGCCAAAGGCTGACGCTCAACCGCTGAGCCATCCAGGGCCATCCAGGTGTCCCAACTACTGTGAATCTCCTTAACTCCTCACAAGGAGTTACAAGGAGGCTGCATTGGTAGATGGAAATTGGCCTTGGTGGGAATAAGTATGCAAAAGAAATCAGCAAACACTTGAATAAGCCTTTTTATTTCTTCTGCTTCTGGAGAGTTCGTTGTTAAACATTTACCAGCACACCACTGACTATAAATCCTATGATGAAGCAGGGTCCTGATTAGAGCTATCTTTGTGGAAAGGGAAAAGAACTCAAAGCTATAATTAAAAATAATAGACAGAGGCCTAGGTCACTACTATAATGTATAAAACTTGAAAAATTACTAAATTTGATTTACAAAATACTTTTTATCCATTCTTACAACTGAACTGAAGGTTGGAAATAAAAGAGACAGAATTCCATGTAATTTCTCTAATTCTTTCTAAACATTTTAATGAATATTAAATTATTATAATTTTGATTTATTTGAATTTGCCAAAATACTATTCTGTTGGAGATCTTGGATATTCTTTTTTTTTAAGATTTTATTTATTTATTTATTCATGAGAGACACACACAGAGAGAGGGAGAGACACAGGCAGAGGGAGAGGCAGAGGGAGAGGCAGGCTCCATGCAGGGAACCGGACTTGGGACCCGATCCCAGGTCTCCAGGATCACACCCTGGGCCGAAGGCAGACACTAAACCACTGAGCCACCCAGGGATCCCCAGATCTTGGATATTCTGTAAGCCTAATTAATGTCTGTTTCTATCTATAGTAATATTGTGCTTTCCCCACCCACATAAAGGAATTTGGGCTTATGTGGTCTTTTATATATAGTGAATCAAATAAAGGACTCAGATATAAATCAACATCAGAAATGTGAGATTGTGGAAAGGTTTATGATTTTTTAAAAAAGGAAATTTTTTCAGCTCACAATAAGCCATGTCCTTAAAGATATGCAACAATACAATATAATGTAATTCACTGTGTGCTTTAATCCATCACATAACTGCTTATACTACTCCTTTATTTCAATAATAAGTCTTGAAATTAATACAGAGATTAGATAAAGCAAACTGAAACACAAAATTTAGATACCTAGAGAAAAACAAGCTTTATTTTTTTTCTTTATTCGTGGGCTTATAGGAAAAATAATTATTTCATGTGATAAGGTACATTTTTCTAGGGAGCAGATATGGTTGTAATGGACTGAAATTGTTGCTAATGTCAAGTGATGCAGACATTGTATGCCTATAGAAATGGAAATATTTAAGATGATGTTCATAATGTTCTTCCAAACAACAAAAGCTTTGCTCTGTTTTTTAAATAAAATATTTGTTGTTAGAGTTAGAAGCTAACCTTTTTAACCTATTTATGTAACTGGGAATAATAATTTTTTCTACACTGAATTATATATTTTTAAGTAAGAATTATATCCTGTAAGATAAGAATTGTGTTAGAGTATTTTGAGCCTTTGTTTTTGTAATGTGATACTATAATTTATAAATTTCATTCATTAAGTATAATTATACTGAAGTTTTTAATAATACTGAAGGAGTTCTTTTTTTATATAGAAGGGAAAGCCTGGTCAATAGACCTTTTAGAAAAAAAAGCTATATTATATCTGAGGAAATATATGTAAAATCAAAGCCTTTCTTCTCCACAAAAAGTACCATTCTGTATAGTTAAGATTTTTACACTCTTCTACTAGAGCAAAATGACATTTTACCTCAAAAAAGGTGTCTTTTCTATGACTAAATATTCTCCTTATGAATATAAAAACTTTCCTGTGAAATTTTAAGAAATCTAATTGATTACATGAAAGAAGTTCAGTTTCCCACCTAAAACAATGCTCATAACAATGAAGGACTTTTATTTTAAGCTGATATCCCTTACACTGTAGAAAAGTATTAAAAATGCTTAATTAGGAGTGTGAGTCCATGTAACTTGTTGCATAGAAAAGGGGAAATGCTTCTTTTGGTATTGATTTTTACATATGAGGAAAAATTGAATAACTCATATAATTGCTTCACAAATGGGTTTTTAGTATTTTCTGATTTGGAAAAATAAAATTCACATGTTATTTTATTTTTATGAACTGTCTGAATATACAGGGGTTAATTTAAGTAGGTAAGGACAAAAGAATCAGCTTCATGGAACATGAGTCACAATGTCTCGGCAAAGTTGTGTACAAAATAGTAATGAATGCCTTTGGAATCATTATTTAAATTCACTTATATAAACTTTTTTTATGTGTAGAACAGGCTTTTGATTTTTAAGCCCCATTCTAGTATTTATGAGATGGTACTGTGCAAATTAGCTCGTAGGTATCCCTTTCTGATGATAAATAAGAGGAAAGAATGGAATTAAAAAAAAAGAACAGAAAGATTATGGCAGAAAAAACCCACATCTTAACAGAACTTTACTGTTAGCATAAAATTGCTGCCTTTTTAAAACTTACATTAATATTGCATTTGTATTCATTATGCATTTTGGCATTAATATATATTATGATCACTAATGCCTGATAACAAAGACTGTAGTTTGCTTTGACTTCAAAACATACTTCAGCAATTTTCTGAGAAACAGGGCAACATGCATACCTCTTGAGGGAAAAAAAAAAAAAGCCAGAGGTTCTTAGCTGTACATTAAAAGCTGGTGGTAAACCATCTTTACTGAATATTATAGATATTACTGGATGCTAATATTTGGAACAAATAACAGTATATGAGATACATAAAACCTTCAAAGGCCACATAAAAAGACAATAGAATTTTTGTTTAAAAATGTATTTTAATGACCTGGATAATTTTATGCTTAAAATGGGAAATTTTAATGCATTGTATTTTTCTGTAAAGGATCTTGTGGAGATCATCAAAATACCATTGTATTTAAACCTATTCTTTTTATTCAGTCACACTTGTGTCCATTGTTGGCATTAATCTTTTTTCCTTATTAATGACTTGGAATTCAGACTCAGAATATTGTGTTACCACTGGATAAGTCAGGCATAAGGAATAGAATTCTATTTATAAATGCTTCTACTGCTAATCTGAAATTAATAGAAAGGAGGTACAGAAAAAGCATATGACAGTCTTATAGAGAAATATTAATGTAGTGAAATATATTTACTTTGCTACCTAAGATGTGACAGTAGTCCCTTAATCTATAAGAATAATCTCTTCTGCTGTAGCAGCAAATAAAAAGAAAGATGCATATTATGGATTCTTTGAGTATCAGCATATCACTCTGCTATAATATATCATGCTTCATTGTGACACATTCCCCCATTTGTCACTTTCTGTCATGTTACTGTATCTCAAAAGACACAACATTGCCCAACCTTTTTTTTTTTTTTTTAAGTGTAGCAAATGGACACCAAATGTTTGACACTGAAAACAGAACTATTTTTAAAACCAGGTAGTCATAGCCAAAAGCTGTTTAAATGGATATTTCAAGGACTACATACCAGGGAAAGTGGCTATTTAAATGTATATTTGTACAGGTTGAATGTCTAGTAGAAACAAGCATTTCCTCTTCCTTGTGAGCATTTTATTCTTAAACAATAAGAACTTGTTTCCTTCCTATTTGAATTCTAAAAAAAGGATTATCTTTTTATTTCTGTCCCCTACGAAAAAAGGCTTAACTTTTATCCATGTAAAAATACTAAGTCAAACTGCCTTTATCACCTTTTATATTTATGCATTTCAAGTTAATGTTTTAAAAATGTCCTTTGAAGAAATACATAAATATATACACGCATATTAAATACTTAGGACTCCATGTTGGAATTCAGGCAACAGAAACCACAAGAAATACAGAGATATCAGTCATCTTGCTGATACGGCCACTGAGTGCTGGTGCTGTCAGAACCCAGCCAACATTCCACACACATCCAGACAGAATAAAATGGAAATGCTTAAGTAAATAGAAAGAAATTGTTATAATTCACCTATCTTCCCATATAATCCTAGCCCATGAATCTTTTTGTAATAGACTAAGATTTTCTAGCATCAGTGGCTATCTCAACCTAATTTCAGACATATTTTGAACTTCAACCACTTAATTCTGTCTATTGGAATGTTCCGTAACTATTTGGATAGGTACAGAGGATAGCTCCCAGATTTTGTTCTCCTAGGCTGACCCTGCGCTAACAGTGTTGCTAGCTGACGTTAACTCTTCTACTGTACCCAGTCTTATGCTAAAGGCTTTGCATAGATTATTTGTCATTTCATTATTTAAACTTGATATTATTGTGAGGTGACTACTAGTATTTTATTTTATTTTTTGTCGAGTTTTGTACATTGGCTCAGAGCATTTATCAGCGACTGAGTGTATAGCTTCTGCTTCTAAAGCACAGTGATCCCTTAGAAACACCATTGTAGGCTTTGCAAATTTTTGTTGTTCTTGTTAAATAACATGGCATTTATACTACATATGTTAATATGTCATATTTATGTATATGCTAAAAACAAAGTGTCAAGCTACAAATGCATTAATTTGTGTAAATTTGGAACAATATTTTTTTGTTTTTCATTTATGTGGCTAGTATCCACCATAAATAGGATATTTGGGACCTTTGGGTGGATCAGCAGTTGAGTGTCTGCCTTTGGCTCAGGTCATGATTCTAGAATCCCAGGATCAAGTCCCACATCAGACTTCCTGCATGGAGCCTGCTTCTCCCTCTGCCTATGCCTCTGCTTCTCTCTCTCTCTCTCTCTCTCTGTCTCTCATGAATAAATAAATAAAATCTTTTTTTTTAAATAGGATATTTTGGTGAAACTGCCATAAAGAAAATTCCATTTGACTATGACTTTTGTAATATTTGTAATGTTCAGCTCTATTAGAGACATTTCTCTGAAGACCTCCAGTTCTCCCCATTGCACATAAACTAGATTCAAACTCTGCTAGAGTCTTTGTTACATATATAAAAATATATTTTCTGTTGCTTATCTTTTAATTATATGTTTATGTGCCATTGTTAGGAAATAACTGAGTTTATGAGCATATTCATGTCATTTAAGTTCTGTGATTTGCTTCAGAAGGCCTTCCCTTTCCCCAAGAATGTAAACTTATAGTACTATGGTTTGTTTTAATTATCTGTACTTTTATACTTTATCTGTAACTCTTTCATCTACCTCAAAATTTGTTGGGGTATGGATTAAACCTACAACTTAATTTTCTTCCAAATGCTTCTTTATCTTTTTTTTTCATAACTGGAAGCCTGTACCTCCCACTCCTTATGTCTTCTTATCTTCTAAAAAATTTGGCCAAGTGGGTAAATTAGATATATTTGCACTGCAAAAATGAAGTCATTAAACACAATCACCATATGACTTTGCAAGCAAACTATGACTCATGGGTCAATAAAATATAACTACCCCTCATATACGGCTTGCTATTTTTACAACAGCTACAAAGATAGGCTGAACTTCAAATCTTTTTTTTTTTTTTTCCTAGGGGATGTCTTGTTGCCTAAAGTGAGTCTAGAAGGCCATCTATAGATTTGGAGTAAATCTCACGTCCAGAAGGAGACTAGGTCATTTTCATGCTCAACCATCAGATAGGTACAGGAATAGAATTCTAGAATATCACTTTCTGCAGGCCAGGAAAACAGGGCTTCTTCAATTTGAGGGGTTGTGGCCAATGCTAGTGGAAGCAGGAGCAGTGCACGGGGGATGAGTTCCTATCCTTGGGAAAGAAAAGCAGGCTATCAATTGTCAGGGAAGTCCAAACAATGAACAGAACAGGGACATGCTTGCCTCATGGCCAAATATAATATACTCAGGTGAGAATTCATCGCAACCCTCCTTTACCTGTATCTATTCCTAAAGCACTGCTTCAGACTACCACTTCTTATTTGGAAATACAAATTTTCTGGATAAAGAAGAAGTGGAAATAGTACCTTTTCACATTAATGCAAGGAATTATTCCTGGACGCTACTCATTTTTACCAGAAGATGAAAAAGAAAAATGAGACCTGAATTTGTTACACCCTTTGTTTTGGGAAAAATAATTTATAATGAGGGGATGGAGAGGTCATTAATATTTCCGATGCTAACTACGTGGTTAATTGCTCTCTATATTTTATCTTTTTAAAATATTTTATTTCAACAAGAACATTCCCATGTAGGTGCTATTATACTAATTTGAGAGATGAAAAAACCGAGATTCAGAAAGGCCACACACAGCAAGAGTCAGGATTCCAGTCTATGTGATTCTCTCCTCACAGCTTGCTCTGCCCTTCTAACTGCGGAAGTAGCTACTTCCATTCTCCACCAGCTCTTCCTCAATGGCTCTCTAGCTACCTTCTCCCCAGAAGACAACAATCTAAGTGACTCGTTTTGCTGATTTCACATCCAGCCCTTTTGAAAAGACATTTCTCAGAAAAGAAGAAATGTTTGTACCCCCAGCCCAGATTTTGCACTATATTATTACCCTGATTCACAGAACAAAACTCCCCTTGACACTTCCCTGAATGAAATCACCTCATATCCTGGCAAATAAGTTTGTTTCATGTCAAATACCAGTGTCAAGCATTACTTAGCAGTTAAGAAAACTGGGGCTAAATTAAAAGGACATTCTCAGCACTACCAAGATACTTGGCATTCAGAATTCAGGATCCTTCAGTTCCCAGTAAAAAGACAATATCCTGAAAGCATTCACCTACAGAGGCACCACATACACTTGCAGTTTGGTTTCCATATATATTTTTATAGCAAAACAAAACCTCTCAGGTTCTTGAAAAACCCTATATAATGTTTTTTATGAAAGCTAAATATCAGCATCCTTTAGCTCAAGCAATAAAACTCGCTTGCAAATCAAAACTGGCTGTTTAAGTATTATTCATCATCAAACCATTGAGAATCACTAATTTTCTTCAGAGAATATGTTAGTTTTGTTTTTGTTTTTGTTTTCCCCAGCAGTCACTCATCAAACTTTCATAGGGTCACAAACTGTTTAATTTATATTCAGAGGGCTTATTGTTTTAGATATCCACATGGTGCAAATAAAACCCAACAGAAGTATACTTGGAAAGCTACAGTTTTAAGGAGCACCTGGTATAATTTTTAAAGAAAAGAAAAAACATAGTAATTCTATTTCTTTCACTCATTTGTATACATTGGATTTCAGGTGCAGAGAATGGATATAATCCCGAGTATCTATGGCTTCTTACTGACTCTTTCCTGCTTTATTCATTCACTCTTTCTATCCCTGTTTCCCATTCCCTTTCATGGGCAAACATTCAAATGTGTTTTTATTCGTAAATTTGCTTTGTGTGCATTGGCTTTTTATGTAGCCATTTTAAAAGTTATATATTTATTTTTGTTCCTATAGTGGTTGCCCTTAACTTGAGACCTATACTTAGGTATTCTAATTCCTATCAATTTCTTAAACATACCTGTTTATCCTCCCAGACCCGATATTTACTGCACGGGCTGTCCTGTCCCATTGGTGTCCCCTCACCACAAAGATCTTGGTCATTTCTCACTTTGGGGTCCTGCGTTGTTGTAGAATCAGTAATACAGTTATTGTACAATAAGACATTGTACAGTAAAACATTGCTACAATAGTACACTGGTAAGATAATAACACAAGTTACAAAGCATTCGATTATCCTTACTTTCCATGTTTCCATCTGGAAGTATCCTCCTGGGGCTTTTTTTCTTCTTTTGAGTTTTTAACCACATTAATGTTTTTGATACTAGTCTTTACAGTCAACGCTAAAACTGTGAGGTCTTGTTCTTTTTGTTTTTTGTTTTGTTTTACCAGAGAAAAGCTTCATTGACCTTTGGCTGTATCTAAAATTCTAAGTTCAAAGTTTCTTTTCCATTAATACTTAAAAAAAATAATTTCCTGTTCTTTTGGTATCCAGCATTGCTTTAATAGATTTGATGATATTCTGATTCTTATTCCTGTGTAGGTAATCTGCTCTTTCTCTCTGGAAGCTTTTAAAAATTTTTCTGCCTTTCTTTGATGTTCTTAATATTAATATAATGTGTCTAGGTGTGGGTTTGCTTCTCTACTTCTGTGTAGCAGTGTGACCCCATTGTATTTGAGGTCATTCATCCAGCTCTACTGTGGAAAACTTATTTTTATTCATTTTTCAAATATCTCCTCTGATAGTACTGCTTTTATTCTCTTATTTTTTCCTTTGTATTTCTATGTCTTTATCCCTTCCTGCTGCCTTCTGAGAGAATTCTTCAATTTGGTTTTACACTAGACTCATTTGTTCTATGTCTGATAGATGTTCTTTATTATCTTTTTCAGACCTATTATCTTGTACATATTTTTCCACTTAGTTCTATTTTTTTTTCACTTCAGATTGCTCATATGTTCCCTCATCTTCTTAAGTAGATTGTGGATGTTTCTTTTACGTTATTGGTTTATTCTTCCAATAGTTCTGCTTTGAATGCTATACACTGTCCCCTTTATTGTCCTGTTTTATTTTTGAGGTATTTGTCCTTCTTAGGAATGTGGCTACTTTGACCTGTGAGATCCTATTTCTGAAGGTGCTTTTGGGAGGGGTTAAGGCTCTACTCTCCTTCCCCCATGAATTTGAGAAGAGGGGAAGGAATGAGTCCAGGAAAGAGAACCTCAGATATCATGAAACCTGAGTTGATACGTCCTCTGTTGTCCAGTGCCAGGTATTGCCACTAATTAGAGCTCTTTAGATAAAGCAGAGTTAGTAAAAGTGCATTTACCTAGATTGTTATCTTGCAGACCTGAGGGTTTAGAGTTGGTATGAGGCAGAGGACATTTAGTCACGCCACACCTGAGTTTTTCTACGTGTCAACCGTTAGAGGGCTTTTAAGCTATAGTGTTGTTTCTTTCCTACCCCTGTAAATGCTAAAAAAAAAAAAAAAAAAAAAGGCAAAATATGGGGACTTATTTGCCTCTTCTGTCAACTTTATGTTTGAAATATTTCATAATAAAAAGTTCAAAAAACTGGGTGTAGGGAATATCCAGGTATTTTCTTTTATTCTTATGGTTTAATATGCATGGGTAACAATGAAAAAATATTAATATATACACAATGACAGGCATGAATCATTAACATTCTTTCAAGATTTATCGTATCTAATCCTAAAATTAAATTCGTATTCTTTTATTGCTTCAACAAGCTTTTATTGAAATCCATATCTGTTTCTAGTATCAACATTAGATTATACATTTATACTCATTCAAACAACAGCAAATAGCAATGAATAATGCAACTATAGTTTACTATTCTAATTTCGTGGTTAAATATAAAGTATGAATATGAGGGTTTTAAAAATATGTTATTGATTTCCTTCTGTCTCTTTTTATTTTCCTTATTTGTATTTTGGAAATGTCAAAATTATTTTCTGCTCATCATCTAGAGAAGTCAACACACTTTTTTTGTAAAGAGCCAGATACTAAATATTTCAGTTTTGTGGGCCATGTGGTTTCTGTTGCCACTACTCAACTCTGGTGTTATAGGGTGAAAGCAGTCATAGATAATATTTAAACAAATGGGTGCAGCTATGGTCCAATAAAATTTTATTTGCAAAAGACAGATTGTGGGCCAGATTTTGGTCTGTGGGGTTAAGTTTACTTGCACCCAAACTAGAGGTGTCTATGTGTTAAAATACAGTGCTGAGAGGAAGAAAACTTGGATAAGTAGAAAATTGCCTGTATTGAATTGCTCAGATTTGACTCGTTGGGAGGACAGGGAGGTGGACTATTAAAAAAAAGTTATGTAGTGTTACGTGCATTAAAAATGTTATATGTAAAAAAATGTTATATGTGACATATATTTAAGATATGAAGCAAAAAGAAAAAAAGGAAAGAGAAAAAAAGAAAAGTCCATGCACCCACCCCCAAATGAAGAAGTAGGCTACTATTAAACTGAGAACTAGCTATAGAAGCAATTGTGCATTGCCCCAATCCCGTCTGCTTTCCCTGTAAACAAAGAAATGGACAATTTTAAACGGAATTTTCACGTGCTGAGTATTTAGTGATGAATTTTTCCACTCACAAATTACTGCCTAGGAAAACAAAAAGATACTTTCTCTAAAAGCGTAATATGTTTCTGGAGCTGCTTTCCTTGGACACAGCAGGGTCTAGTCCAATATGTGTACAGCATTTTCATTATCCTTGCAAAATTGTAACTATAGAAAGACAATGTGATATTATTTTTATTATTGTTGATATTAATAGAATTGTTCATAATGAGTTGTTATTAATGATGTGATGTTATAAAAAGAATCCTTAATTATTAATGTCATTGATATGACATTATTAATTTTGATACTAAAATGAACATTTCATTATTCCAGATGCAATTATATTGTTAGACACAAGTTATTGCTAATAGATTATACTTTCTGCAGCCTTGTTTTGGCACATGGTAATTAGCTGTAGGGTTATATTGCTGAATAAAAAATTGGCATTGGGATTTTATATCAGGATAGTAGGGGACGAGAGCATTAACTCAGTGGAATGGGGCAGGTAAGAAGAATCATTGACCTTACTTTGTTCAGCCCATGTCCATTCTTGCTCTGGATGACTTCTCAGTCATACACACAAAGGAAAAGCATAACTGACAGTACTAGTATGTAAAGATTTGGCTGGTGAAGGGTCTACTGTCATGTCACATTTTCTACACAGTAAATCAAGAGAAGTCTCTTTTCTGTTCAGCATTGGTTATTAAGATGTGATATTATCCTGTGATTTATATCATGTTGTCACAATGCATTTCATTTTGCTTTGTTTCAATAATACAATGAATTCTTTCATAATTTCTTTCAATTTGCCTCAGGAGTTGTTATATACTCCAGGCTTTTATTTCTTTATATTCTGTTCAGCCTTATTAATACAAGTGAAGAAAGTATATCCCTCCATAATTGCTTATAGCCAGTACAGTGCAATACAGCATATTACCTCATTTTAGATAATTCTTTTGTAGTGGCATGATAGTCTAACACTTAAATGCTCTATGTAGAAGCAAATAGCTTTGCAAATTACTTTATAATCTTGGTTAACTTCAACTGGTTATTCCCACATAACACTTTAGTCTTTGTCCTTTAACAACCACCCTGCACTTTACAAATCCTCAGGCACAACTTGAAGGGCGGTTGAACAGAAAAACTAATAGAAGGAATGCAATCTTCTCCAACAAAGCCTAGAGCAGGATTTCCTAAGGCCTCTCTTGCCCTCTCCATGCCTCCATCCCCTCTTGATCTCAGTACATATAAACACATTTACTCTGAGCCACCGCACCTGATGCCTGGCATTAGAGAAATCAGATGACCACTTGATTTGAGACAATTAAGGCAGGTTGAATTTTCTTTTCAAGGATGGAAAAAGGTAAAATGCTTTATTTTCTTAATCTGAACAGAATGTCCTTCTTGAGGTTTGATTCCACTTGATGGCTGGAGCCTTAACCAAGTCAATTATTGAAAACTTTTAAATTTCAGTTTAAAAAAAATTCTGTCACTTGAGATGAGGCAAACAGTCCCTGTGAATATTTACTTACTCTTAAATATTTATGATGTAATATCTGATACGTACCAAGAAATATGTATAACATATAAACTATAAAAGTGATAATGGAAAGAACTCTGAAATAATTTTTATTGTTGAAGTGTAGTTGACATACAATATATTGTATTAGTTTCAGGTATACAACCCAGGGATTCAACATTTATATAAGTTGCAAAGTGATCACTAGTATAAATCTAGCTACCATCTATTACCATCAAAGTTGTTACATATTATTTACTATATTCCCTATGCCGTACATTGTATCCCCATGTCTTAATTGTTTTATAATTGGAAGTTTGCACCTTTTAATCTTCTTTCCCTATTTTGTCCATTCCCCCTCTCCCTCACCTTTGCCAACTGTCAAATTTTTCACTGTATCCAGGAGTCTGTTTCTGTTTCGTTTGTTCATTCATTTTGTCTTTTAGATTCCATATACAAGTGAAATAATACTGTTCTTGTCTTCTTCTCCTGTGGGACTTTTGTCACTTAGTATAAATACCCTTTAGGTCCATCTACATAGTCACAAATGACAGGATTTCATTTTTTTATGGCTGAGTAAATTTCCTTTGTCTTTATGTATATAGCATCTTTTTTATCATTTGTCTATTGATGGACACTTAGATTGTTCCATATCTTGGCTATTGTGAAAAACGCTGCAGAGTGGTGCATATATCTTTTCAAATTAGTATTTTTGTTTTCTTCAGGCAAATACCCAGGAGTGGAATTGCTGCATCAAATGGTAGTTCTATTTTTATTTTTTTAGGACCCTCCAGGTTCTTTGCCATAGTGGCTGCACCATTTTCATATTCCCACCAATAGTGTGTGAGTGTTCCTTTTTCTCCATATCCTTGCCCACACTTATTATTTCTTATCTTTTTGATGATAGCCATTCTAACAGATGTGAAGTGATATCTCATTGTGATTTTGATTCGCATTTCCCTGATGATCAGTGATGTTGAACATCTTTTCATGTGTCTACTGGCCATCTGTATGTTTTCACGGCAGGTTGAATTTTTGTCTATACACATAGAAAAGTACTTCTGTTAAGTAGTTTTTGAAGACTTATTGCTTCTATTGTGTCCCTTAGTAATCAGAAGCTTATCATGAGAGGAAATTACAACTGACTAGAATTGCAGTAGAGTCCTGTATAAGTAAACTTTGAAATTCCTTGTGTATTCTTATTCTCAAGTTAAAAGTATTACTATAATATTTGATGGTTTATTCAAAATAAAAATTTTACAATTGAATTTGGTTGTTTTAAAATTTTCCTTTAAAAATACAATAAAAGAACGATGGAGAAAAAAAGCATTATTTTATTTTCCTCATAAAATAATTACAAAATTGGAATATTTTTTAAAATAGTTCAGTATAAATAGTTTGAGATAATGTTTAAGCCATACTTGAGGGACAAATCATTATCTAATCAGGAAATCTCACATGATGGGTAGTCACCAAGCATTTAATCAGAAAGAAGACCATTGTCCAGAGGTAGCTATTAAAAGTACTTTGAGGGGATCCCTGGGTGGCTCAGTGGTTTAGCGCTATCTTTGGCCCAGGGGGCGATCCTGGAGTCCCGGGATCGAGTCCCATGTCAGGTTCCCTGCATGGACCCTGCTTCTCCCTCCTCCTGTGTCTCTGCCTCTCTCTCTCTCTCTCTCTCTGTCTACCATAAATGTGTCTCTGCCTCTCTCTCTCTCTCTCTCTCTCTCTCTCTCTGTCTACCATAAATAAATAAATAAATCTTTAAAAAAAAAAGTACTTTGAGTATCTTTATCTTTCATCAAGACCACAGACTTTGCTGAATTGTGGAGAGCCTAAAGGAGAAATGGGTTTTCACTGGTGATATTGGTTGTTTATTAATTAGAATAAAGGATATGATAAGTAGCAATGATAACACTAATGCTATTCAATATAAATGCACTTGCAGGAATATTGTAACCATTTCTCCTTGCATGAACAAAGCATACAAGTTCCTGGGTCATCGCCTATGCACTTAGGTATGGCAACATGGATGTCTAAGCTTTCTGATGCACTATTGGGTCTTCTCTGTTCTCTGACTCTGACAAAGGGTTAATCAAATTCTGCTACCAGAATAGCATTTCATTTGCCTTTGGTAAGCTTTTTCTGCAAGGGGTTTGCAGAGCTTTAGAGAACATGGGGGCATGAAACTTGGAGGACTGACTATAAGGACAGTTTTGTGATTTCTTATTCATAAATATCTCTGTGCTGCGGTTATTAGAAACCTGGTAGCAAGTTGTGGGGCCTAGCTATTTACCTACTTCAAATTTTCTGTGGCTTCAGGATATATGAAAAAGAACCTGATAAGCTTGTATAACCAACTCAGTTTATGGCATTTCACAATAACAAAGTGGGAAAATAAAATATGAAATAATCTGGAATTCACTGTGTGTATGGTATACAAGATGTTATTTTCCTCTTCTCAGCTTGAAATTTGGTCTATCCTAGATATCTGGTTTATCCATCTCCATTGATCCCTCCACTTACCTGATGGAATGGAGCTTTTCCTCAGCTTCAGTCATTTGGTTTTATTCTCTCTTTGGTATGCTCTGGGGGCACAGCTATGCTAATGGATTCAGTTGGCTGGAGGTCAGGAGTCTTGTAATTTGTGTCCTCCTGAGGGCAAAGGAGAAAGTCTGGCTTTATTATAACAAAAAGGTAGAGTTATCTAATAAACAGCATTGTGCTTGGGAAGCTGTAATTATGGTTATGGAATTATTTAATTTAGGTTCCTACATCTGTGTTTCCTATATCATATAATCAAAAATGCATTCTTATTTTACATTACTGTTGCACTGTATTTCCCAAGTGATTTACATTCATAAATTAGCTTCTGTATGTGGGAGTTTGATGTGAAATTAGGGGAGTGATAGTCTTCCCTCGCTTCCATGCGGAAGGTTAAAATATAATATATTCCAAAGGTTAAAAAATAATATATTTTTATATCATCAGTTTTCCCCTGATTGATTCTTCACCTAGATTTTCATTTGCACAATTTCATTCACTGCTAAAGTAGATAAAATGGTTTGAGTGTTACATAACACTACTGCAACTACAAACAAGTAATTATAAAAATGAAATTGTTTATTTTCTTATGAATCAGTCTCTTCACTTGGTAAATAGTTTGTATATTCCCAATGGCCATTGCCATTTTTACTGGAGATAAAGAGGTAACCTGCCCAGAGTTGCCTTGGGTTCAAGGTAGGATTACAAATTTTAGCACTTCCTGTAAACAGAAGAAAAAGTCCAAAAGCTCAATTGAAAACGGGTAAAAGATATGAACAGATAATCAACAGAAAAATAAATGCAAATCGTCCTTTAACATATGAAAAAATGCTCATCCTTACCATAATATGAGAAATTCAAATTAAAACTACACTAAGCTATCATTTCTCACTTATCAAATTGACAAAATAATAAAAGTTTTACCATATAATCTGTCAATGAGGCCATAGAGAAGCAGGCACTCTCACATTATGGGTGGGAAGTTGAAATAGTACAACACCTACTCTGGGGCATTTAGCAACTGCACATGTATTACACTGTGAACCAGAAACTTTACTTCTAGGAATCTATCCTGAAGCTTCATTGGAAAAATATGAAATCTTATATACAAAGGCTATTTATTTTGACATCATTTATAATAACAAAAGTGAGAACCATTACACATGCCCATCCATAGAAAATAGGTTGAGTAGAAGATGGTACTGTATAGTGATACAATAGAAAAAAGAAGAAAAGAAAGAAAGAAAGAAAGAGAAGAAAGAAAGAGAAAGAAGAAATAAAGAAAGAAAGAAATTAAGAAGAAAGAAAGAAAAGAGAAAAGAAATGGGGAGCATCACTATATAGTTAACATAGAGTGATCTCCAAAATAAGAGACTTATTTACTTTAATTGCACCCAAAGCAATGTACACTTATATGGAATTTAAGGCTTTCTGTTCATGATTTGAACAAATCAACTATAAATAGACATCTTTGTGACAATTAGGAAAATTTGAATGTGGACTGAGTATTAGATGGTAGTAAAAAATCACTGTTATTTTTGTGACTTGTGATAATGATGTGATAAATTAGAAGAAATTGCCCTTATCGGTAGAGATGCCTAATGGAGTGTTTATGGGTAAAATGGCATAATAGCTGAGATTTGCTTTAATAAACTCCAGAAAAATAAGTAGGATGGGCTGTAAATGAAAAAAAAAGGAAAAATATTGATAAGTTTTGTAGCTGCAGAGATGAGTAAATAAGGGTTTATTAAAGTTTTATATTCTTATATGTATGTTAGAAACTTTCCATAATAAAATGTTTTGAAAAGTGATCATTTAGACATCTTGTACTTTGTTATGTAATCCAATAAGAATGAGCCATTTAAGCTACAGGGGAATTATATCAGCATGAAAAATGTGTTCCACTTGCATTAAAAACAAAAAAAAAAAAAAAATATCTGCCCATGGTGGATAAATAAAATGTAAAGAAAATCAGCCATCTTGGCAACAGTATTGATGGGACTGATAAAGATAGAATTCCATAGACTAAAATATGCTTGCTTGTTTCTTTTTTCATTCATACTCAAATGGACAAACCCAAAGGTCCTAAAGTCAATATTTTTCGATTCTCAAAGAGGAACATGTTCTATCTATGACTGTAGCCTCCTTCCTCTGCTTCTGTTGTCCTTTCTTGTGACTGTATTTTCAGTGGGTAAGGATATTGCAACTGAAAAATTGAAAACTGTGATACATTCAAAGTTGGTTGAGAAATGCCTGGCCTCGGGTCTAAAGAGATAGCCAATGCGGCTTTACCTTCACCACTGATAAACTGGTTGCCAGTGAAAACATCACTCATTTCAAACATCCTGGTTTGTATATTGGACGCCAAAAACAAACTTATCTGAGTATTCTTATGATAAAATTAAATAATGGTGCTGCTAAGATAGCCAGAAGTTGTTGATTCAATAACAATTCTTAAGAGAATTGATATTTGGCATGCCCAATCTTTGTTCCAGTCAAAGTTAAAACAAGAATACTGCATTTTTTTCTTCGCATTCAATATCACCAGGTTTAGTTGTTTATTCTTTCAGAAGAACAATAAATGTCATTAAAGGGAATGACCCCTTTTAGGTGTTTATTATTGATAAGGGTAGTGTTGTCATTATAAGGCAATTCATTTTTAGCTATCCTTTAAATACTTTGTTGTGGAATCAGAATTTATTAATGACAGTGTTTTATACAGCTGAAAGTCAAGTATATATCTCAAGCAACGAAGGAAATTTGACATTTCTAGATCTGGTACTAAACCAAGATTGATTTTAAGTCTGCATATCAGTAACAGATCAATAATAGAAACTTGCCCGATTGAAAAAATGTGGACTTCAGTCAAGTTCCATCAATATTTTGCAAGTTGCTCTTTTTCTTTCACATTTACTGTCCAGTTAAATTCTATATAGTAAGCATATAGTTGTGAATAGTTATTAGAATAGCACTTTATCAAAATAACTTCAAGATTGTAACATAGTACTATTTCTATTGTTTCCATTTGTTTTAATAACTAAGGTTTGGCAAAAGTAGAATTCTTGGGAAGAGGAAGAGAAAGAAAACTCTAGCAAAACCAAATTGCAAATAAAATAATGTATTTTTAGGCAATGGTATTTACAGTGATTCATTTTGCATTTTTAATAAAAAAATTATCTCAAAATACTTAATCCTGATTCACTCTTCTTTAACAAATCACATAATTTTTCAGCTGAGCTACAGGTTTTTAAATTGTGGAACTGATTTATAATGGGCTAACAAGGGAAAAGGTGTTTTTAATAGAACAGTAAAGTTGGAATTGCAAATGATGAATTCTGTGTATTTCACCTGTGTTCAGACCCTGTCTCACTGATTAAGACTTGACTCGTGTAATCTTGATGGGCTGTTGGATGTGTTGCTGGGCAGGTGAGCAAGGGGAGGGAGCTGGAACCTGTCTTGTATGTGATATGCAGATTTCTTCCACTAATTAAAATATATGAGTCCCAGAAACATTTCTAATTAAGCAAATTTTTATTAAATGACTCATCAATTATAAAATTGGAAACAATTATTCAATATTGAAATTAAAACCTTAGAAGTCATCAATTCTAACTCACTATGGGACACATGAGTCCTTCTGTAATTCAATCTATTATTTAGCCTCTTATATATATTCAAGATTGTGTTGATTAGTGGAAAATACAAAAAAAAGTTCATATAAATATTTATGATCTGTCTTGTTTCAAGTTGGCCGAAACTTGAATCTTGCTCTCAAGAAGCCTCATTCCAGGTGGGATTATGTATACACACACACTCAACACAGACATATAAATCATGACGTAAAATTAAATGCAGTAAGAGAAGTACATTAAAGTACTAAAAGGGTATATAGTTGCTCTCAGCCAGAATTAAAACTGGAGGTTGGAAGGAGATTCACAAATAAGAAACATTGTTTAACTTGGGCTTTCCTAGCAGAGTAGGTTTTCAAAATAAAGAGGGTGAGAATGCAGGACAGCAAAAGGTCATTTAGGCTGGGACCCCAAACCCTTCAAAGTGTACAAAGGCACAGAAATGAATTTATCTGACCTGTTTAGGGAAACAGGGAACACATCTAGGTGTCTGGAATAAGATCTGTGAAAAACTAATGTTAGAAAGATTGTTTATAGGCAGACTATGAAAGGACCTAAGAGACTTTTGAGTTTTTCTTTAAGGAATAGAAGATCATCGAATGAGAGAATGCAGTAAGGAAATCTGTGGTTTAGGATTAGGAGGCAGCAAGAGGAAAGCATTGGAGGGAGTACGCTGAAGGCAGGAACTGGTCGAAGGACTGCTGTGGTTGTGCCTGTGTGGGAAAATAGCATGGGAAAGAACACAGAGATGGGAGACATTGTTGGGACTAAATCGATGGGGTCTTGCACATGATTAGGTGGATGAAAGAAGGGAAATAAGAAAAGAGAAGATGGCAAAGTTGTTAAAAAGGGATATAGAAAGCTAGGAGTTGGGAAAAAAGAAAGAGAATCCCTGATAAAGTCTCCCTTTGAGCACTATTGAGTTTGCTATTTTGCTAGACCATGCAGATGGGGCTCATTCTTTCTTTTTCTCTTTCTCTCTCTTTTTTTTTCTATCTTTAAGATTTTATTTATTTATTTGAGAGAGAGAGAAAGAAAGAGCACACAAGCAGTGGGGAGGAGCAGAGCACAGAGGAAGAAGAAGCAGACTCCCTGTCAAGCAGGGAGCCTGACCTGGGGCTTGATCCCAGGACCCTGAGATCATGACCTGAGCCGAAGGCAGATGCTTCATCAACTGAGCCACCCGGGTGTCCCAGGTGGAGTTCTTTGAAATATAGTTAGCTATGAGGATCTCAGGACAGAGATGAGACCTGAAGATGCACATGTAAGAGTCAGGAGTTAACAGGAGATGGTCAAGGTCATGGGGATGGGAATGAACTACCTGAACTCAAAGTCAGGAGGAGTGAGTTTTACACCTGGTTCTGCCAGTCTTCAGGTGGGGCCTGGGCAGGCCACCTCTCCTCTGGGCCACACCTCTACACATCTACAAAATGGCCTTGCCTACTTCCCAGGGTTATGGTAGCAATCACATAGGTTGGCGACTTTAGAAGTTCTTTATAAAATACAAAACCCAATACAGACATAATGTAGTTCAGAGATTCTGAAATAGTAAACATTTGTCACTCACAAGATGAATGATCAATTTAATGTTTCCATCTACAATTAGGTACAGATGAATATGCTTTTTAACTGTTTAGTCATATGCCCCTTGAACTCATTTCTTTCTCTCTACCTGTGCAAAGTCTGTATTATGCTTTGCAACATCCAAGACATTACATTAGACAATAGAGAAAGGGTAACATGGAGTCCAAACCAGGAAAACAATGAAGCCTTTGCCCTCGGGAAGCTTTCAATTAAGCTGGAGTGAGAGCTTGCTCACATGGGGCATGTTAAGAATGAGGCAGCACAGAACTGAACGGACGTGCGCCCTGAGGGAATGCAGAGCAGACCATAGTCAGGTGGCTGTGAGTCTTACATGAAAGCATTTAGGCAGTGAAATATGTTCAGTCCAAATTGTAAAAGGGGGTGTGAGGCATGGAATCCTAGAGAGAAGGAAAGAAGGTGCTCCAGGCAGTTGTTACAGTCTATTTATTCAGGTAATAGCCATGCTAATGAAGACTGCTGTTGCCTATAATCACTGCTGTCTGCCAGCAGTTCTCAAATAGGGTGTGCACAGAAATCACTTGAGGAGCTGAGGCCTTTAATCTGAGGGTTCTGACTCAGGTCTGGGACATAGACTCTGGCCTCCTAGTTCTTTTATTTTTATTTTTTATTTTTTTATTTTTTAACTCTCCTGGGTGATTTTGATGAGTCCTGGCCCCTGGCTAGATACCACTATGAAAGGGATGCCCCAGGTCATGTAAATGCAAGGATGACACAGGGATTTGAGCACTCTAAAATGCAGGCCATATCCCAAACCCTCTAAATAACAATATCTGGGAGTGAGGGAGGAGACATGGCCATTGCTATTTTTCAAGCTGCCCTGGTGATTCTAATGTGCAGACAAGTTTGGGAACCATGACAACTTCCCTTCGCCCTCAATTCACTCCCCAGAAGGAGGAGAACCTCAATATGAGTAAAGAAAAAAATGAACTCCAGAAATCCACTAATGTGTACTGATGTGTTCAACAAAGGACTGCCTATTTGAAAAGGGGCAAAGATTCCTCCATGGCTTTCTTCCTTATTGCCATCTCAATTTCTTGGCTCCTCCAACTCTTTTTTTTTTTTTTAAGATTTTATTTATTTATTCATGAGACACACACACACACACACACAGAGAGAGAGAGAGAGAGAGAGAGAGAGAGAGAGGCACAAACACAGGCAGAGGGAGAAGCAGGCTCCATGCAGGGAGCCTGATGTGGGACTCGATCCAGGGTCTCCAGGATCACGCCCTGGGCTGAAGGTGGTGCCAAACCACTGAGCCACTGGAGCTGCCTTTGTTCCTCCAACTCTTAAAAAAAATATCTTGTACTGCACTTTCTTCACTTCTTCAAAATAATGCCTCAAAAGTGGCTGGGGCTTATCCCACAAGTAAGATGTTATCTTTGTTCTCTTTTCTTTAGAGGAACAATCAGGAAAAGAACAGGGGACTAGGGAAAGGAGTTATGGAGCGTTCGGGACCAAAGACTTAAATGATTTTAACTATATATGAAAATGATGTATTATTTAATAAGTTCACCAACAGATAATAGAAACAGTTGGCCACATAGGGAGATGCATAATTCTAGCTACTTTTAGATAGGACTAACCACTAAATCCACACTTAGATCTTACATCATAGTTTCCGGTATTTCCCAACTTCTTTGTGAAATGGAAAGTTTTCCTGGATTTACTTCTTCCGGAAAAGAACCACTAGGAGTAGCTACAGAGAATACTGTGTTTTTCATATCTTTAATGGGACTAGTTCCTTTGTGATTTCAGTTTCTTCTGTAGTGATGAGCTTGCACTAAGTTAAGAGTTGAAGTGACTCTGAGCCTAATTAACTTTTTGTTCTAAGAGTCCTAGGAATCAGATCAAATGTGAGGTGAGTTTCTTGCATCTGTTATAATCCTCAGTCTTATAATCCTGAGGGTCTAGTGTTAGCCAGGGAAATACTCCCAGGATCAGAGAAAGACCGTCACCCACCCCAATTTTCTAACCTATCTTTATGTTCCTCTTTCATCCTTGGACTTGAGGGAGAATTTAACAAGGATAGCTTTTATCTTTTCTATCTTCTACTACTCACTAGAATAACTACCTTATATTGAAATATTTCCAAGAATCATTTGGGAATGTTATTTAAAACCATTCACCATTGAGGAAACAAATATTCTTCCACTGGGAGGTAACAGGCAAGGAAGATTGTTCTCAGTCATGTCTGACACCTATGTCCTCATCTTGGTGATTGGAGACTCGTAATATGTGAGGTTCCTGTAATATCAGATCCAAGGATCCTAGCAGTAAGTGGATGGGAGAGTGGAGACTGTCACATCAGGTTCCACACAGGACAAACTGGGCCTGCTCAGTCCTGAGGATTCAGGGCACATCTCTGAGTCTGAACTCCAAGAGAGATATTCTTGCAACACAAGGGAAGCCCTATGTCTTGGATGTCTCACAGTTCTGGAAGCTAAGAAGTTTGAGATCAGGGTGCTAGCTCTTGGTTGGGTTCTGATGAGAGGCCTCTTCCTGGTTTGCAGATGGCTGTCTTCTTGTTGTCTTCGCATGGCAGAGAGAGAGGAAGCAATCTCTCTCCTGTCTTCTTATAAAGTCATTAATTCCACCATGAGGACTTCACCCTCATGACCTAATTATTTATCTCCATAGGCCTCATCTACAAATACTATCACAGTGGGGATTAGGGTTTCAACAGGGGAATTTTGAAGGGGGACATACATTCAGTGCACAACATCCTTCATGTGAAATTCTGCAGGACTTAGCAGTCAACAGAAAAAGCATTCAAAATTGTGAGGGGGCACAAAAGACAGAAGCAGATACTGTTAGTTCAATAAACACAGAACTTTTACTACTAAAAAAACAAAACCCAAAACAAACAAGCAAAAAAGACCAAAACAAAAACACATGTGAGTGTGGGCTCCTGGGACTCTGGTAAGATAAATACAAACTTGGGTGTTTTGAGGAAGCAAGTCTAGGCTGGTTTTGAGAATCTTGCAAGAGCACACGCTTTCCATGGACTTTAAAGATTTACTGGAAGTCAGGAATAAATTTTGCTTGAATGAGGAAGGCACAAGCTTTTGCAGTGGCTCATCCCATTGGCAGGTCAATAAAAACACATATTTCCTTGAGTAGGAAGAGATTTTTGTAATAAAATCTCAGGATTGTAAAGATTATCCACTATAAGGACTTTTGAGGGCAGAGCTAGATGCTCTCTGAGTTCATTCATTCATCCATCCATCTATTCATTTTATCACTCACTCATTTTATTCATTCACCAGATATAAGATAAAGACCTAAAGATGTCACTTCTAATATAATTCTGTTTTTTTTTAAAGATTTTATTTATTTATTCATGAGAGACACAAAGAGAGAGAGAGAGAGGCAGAGACACAGGCAGAGGGTGAAGCAGGCCCCATGCAGGGAGCCTGATGCGGGACTCGATCCTGGGAATCCAGGATCATGCCCTGGGCCAAAGACAGTCTCTAAACCACTGAGCCACCCAGGGATCCCTATCATTCTGTTTTTATAATCTAACTGGATCCTTCTGCTGGGAAGAGAAACTTAACTTGTGTCCTTAGCCACCACTAAGCTAATTTGAACTAATAGTCTCTTTTATGACAATTTAGAGGAGAGCAGAGGTCCAGAAAAGGCAGGTGGCCCACTATACACCTTGTGCAATGGCCCAAATCCAGAACACTGACAACACCAACTGCTACTGAGAATGACAAAAGGACCTCTCATTCATTACTGATGAGAATGCAGTTGAGCAGTTTCTTACAGGACTAAACACACTCTTTCCATATAATCCAGCAATTATATTCCTTAGTGTTTACCCAAAGGAGTTGAAAACTTATATCTACACAAAACCTTGCACAGAGATATTTTATTAAACAGCTTTATTCATAATTGCCAAAACTTGGAAGCAACCAAGATATTCTTTTGTAGGTGAATGGATAAATAGACTGTGGTACATCCAGACAGCAGAATATAATTCAGTACTAAATGAGCCATCAAGCCATTAAAAGACATGCAAGAAACTTAAATGCATATGACTAAGTGAAAGAAGCCAGTCTGAAATGGCTACGTACTGTAAGATCCCAACTACATGACATTCTGAAAAATGCAAAACTACAGAGACAGTAAAAATATCAGTGGTTGTCAGGGGGAAGAGGGAAGGAAGGGTGGGATGAACAAGTGGAACACAGAGGATTTTAAGGCAGTGAAGCCCCTCTGTATGGTACTCAAATCATGGGGACATGTCATTATAGATTTGTCCAAACCTATAGGATATACAACTCTAAGAGAATATAGGATATTGTAAGAGATATTAGGGTATTGTATATTCCTTATGCAATCCATAGACTTTGGGTGGTAACGATGTGTTGATGTAGGTTCATAGATTGTAACAAAGATCCACTTTAATGGGGAATGTTGAAAAAAAAAAACACAACAGGAGACTCTACATGTGTTGGGGGAAGAAGTTACTTGGGAAATCTCTGTCCTTTCTGGTCAGTTTTGCTGTGAACCTAAAACTGCATCTAAAAAAAGTATTTTTAGGGCACCTGGTTGGCACAGTAGGTTAAGTGTCTGACTCTTGGTTTTGCCTTGGGTCATGATCTCAGGGTCCTGTAATTGAGCCCCGCACAACGCTCCATGCTCAGCCTCGAGTCTGCATAAGATTCTCTCTCCCTCTCCAACTGCCCCTCCCACTCATGCCCTCTCTCTCCATAAAATAATAAATAAATATTTAAAAATAAATAAGTAAGTAAAATAAAAAAAAAAGACTTTTTGCCTTAAAGCACTTGGCTGCTGTTCATGATGGTATGCCTAGAGTTCCTTGGTACCACTGGCATAGGGAGGTTGCATTGTCAAGGGAAGTGAGCTAATATTAATTGATATTCAGGGAGTGGGGCAGTTGAAGAGAGCAGAATGTCAGAGAACATTGGCTTCTAGAACAGACAGAGACCCAATTATATTTATTGAGCTGTCACCTGAGAGCAGGCCTCTGATGGTGGCAGGAAGAGAGTTGCTTTTAGAAGCATAGATCTTTGGCAAAATTGGCCTAGGAAGCAGGGTCATCCTGCAGGACTAGAAAGTACCAATAGTTAGGTACGTCCTATTGAATGTCATTAGCTCCAAGGAGTAGAATGAATGGTGAAAATAATCAGGAAAGCCAAACAGGTTACTTATAAAAGAAGAAAACTCATAGTCACACCAGGTTTGCTTATAACATTAGATGACAGAAGACAAAAGAGTAATATCTCCAGTTCTAAGGTATAAAAGATCGTATACAAATGATCTGCAGGCTAGAGAAGTTGTCATTCACGTATGAAGGCGACAGAAACGTATTGTCAATGAAATGGCATGCAATTATATTGGGTGGGAAGTAAATATTAGTATAGAGAGTCAGAACAAGATAAATAATAACAGTGTCAACTTAATAAATATATACCAAACTTTGTGTACTGCAGACGCTACTTAGACAGCCAGTCACTCTCTTTAGATGTCTTTCGACCTCCCTGTCATGCTGTCATGTACTCTCACATTTTCCAAGAATAGGGCCAAACTCCCAGCCGTTCTCCCTCTCTGTTTTGAGTAAGGGGAAGTTTCTCCCTCTTTCTAAGTCTCCTTCAGGGTATGGTGGTCAGATTTAACAACAACAAAAATTACAGGATGCTCAAGTATATTTGAATTTCAAATAAATAATAATTTGTTTCTTTCTTCTCTCTCTCTCTCTTTCTCTTTCTCTCTTAGTTGAAGCACATCCCATGTTACATTTGGGACATAGTTGTACAGAAAATTATCTGTTATTCTTCTAAAATCTAAATTGAACTGAGTTTTTGGTATTTTATCAAGAGACTTCTCTTGATTCCAACCTGTGTCTCCCTAGGATACTTCACCAGACTGACTTAAGCTTTTGGAATTAAAAGTGAACTAGGGAGGGGATTGTTTTCAGGTGAATTCTGCTTTCACCCAATCCCAAAGTGGTAAGCACAGAGCCCTATTTCATGGCTAATAGGTGAATGCAAAAGGGAAAGACCCGTTGAAAACTTCAATAGTTCAAAAAAAATGTTTCTCATTCCCTTGACTTTCTTATTGTGGGAGATTTCTATGTAAGAAATATAATATTGGAGATGATGGGGTGGGAGGAAGTCTTCCAAATTTTGCCCTTCAGTGCATACCAAGGCATTTTATAACAAATAATGGTAGCACATAACCTGAATAAAATATATTTTTTTCCAATCATTAAATAAATTATTCAGTCTCTGTGTTGGTGCTGATTTGATCCATGTTTCTCACTTCGTAGCACCAGTTTTCAGTGCGAAATAAACCAGATGCTCTTTTAAAAGCATATTCCTAAAAATCCATGATTTTAAAAAGGCAATAGATAATTTTTTTTTTTTTGGAATAGCACTAAAAGGAACAGGATTTTGTTTTTTTTAAAGAGGCAGTTAAGTAGAAAGCATTTCAGATCGAGCTTCACTAATGACTTCTGCCAGCAGAGTTTAGTCAGAGACCTTGGAGGGATTCTTCAGCCAATGCTTGAAATGTCACTGCTACGACAACACCCCAAGTCCCTGATCTTTGTCTTGTGAGTGCAGATGTTGTTCACGAGAGCTTCTGGATGTAAATCTGTCACTACTAAACAACAAATAATCCAAGGCACTAGTCTTCTACCAGTGGGCAAGTAACACATTTTTCACACACAGGCACAAAGCACTCATTACCTAACTCTGATTTGTTTCACCTACTGTGTTTCTCCCATGTGCCATGACTATCTTTTTTTTTTTTTTAAGATTTAATTTATTTTTTCATGAGAGACAGAGGGAGAGAGAGAGAGAGAGAGGCAGAGAGGCAGAGACACAGGCAGAGGCAGAAGCAGGCTCCATGCAGGGAGCCCAATGTGGGACTCGATCCAGGGTCTCCAGGATCATGCCCCGGGCTTAAGGCAGGCACTAAACCCCTGAGTCACCCAGACATCCCTGTGCCATGACTATCTTTGAGTCAGCAAGTGACTTTATGTTTGTATGTCTTTTAAACTTAACATGTCCAAGATGGAGCTGCTGAAGCTTCCTTTCTCCTTGAATCCTGGTATCTCCAAGCTCTCTCTTGAAGTTGTTGGGATTATTCTCTACTAAATTGCTTAAGGCATGTAATCTGAGAGCCACCCTTGATTCTTCTCTCTGTCTCATCTACTCCTTGAATAAGTCCTATCAATTCAGCCTCTAAAATATATCTTTGATTATCTCCGCTGGCATGTTTCACAACTGGACCACAGCAATAACATCCAGAAAGGTCTCCTGGCTTCCATTCTTGCTCCTCTGCTATCCATTTTTCATACACATACAGAATAGGAGTTTTCGAAATGTGAAATAGATTATGTTATTTCCTTGCATAAAACCTTCCAACAGCTCCTGTTGCTTTTCTAATAAAACTCAAACTCCTATAAGTCCTGTCTCATCAGGCGTCTGAGTACCTCTCCTGCTTGATCTCACGCACACTATTCCCCAGTCACATTAGCCTCTTTTCTTATCTTCAAATACAGCAAGTCCTTTTCCACACTTCAGAAACTTTGCACTTGCCACGTCCTCTGCCTAAACTGTGTTTCCCAGCTTTTTCGTTGATTGCTTATTCTTATTCTTTTTTCAAAAGCTACCTCCTGCGAGAGGCATTCCAGATGAGCTACCTTAAGTTTGGTCTTCACTCCCTTTTGGAACTCCCCCCCACCCCCATCGCTCTTGTTTCCCTCATTTCCCTTAATAACAGCATTTACTTTTTTGTTTAGTTTTCTCCATGTCTTATTCGTCACTGTATTCCCAAGCCTTAGCATAGTATATATATCACATAATAGGTGCTGAGTAAATATCTGTTAAATGTGTGAACTCCTTAATGCCTAGTATATTGCCCTTTAAACTATGAACCTATAGGAACGGTAGCAGAGTGATAGAAATGATAGAAAATCAATGTTCCCCATCTGATCCCAATAGATGTGATATTTTCAAATGTGGGGCTTCTTGAATGATTCTAGAATTCATAGTTATTTTTTCTTTGGAGCCATGGCTAAGCAACATTTTGACTTTTACCAGGAGAAAAAGCTGGCAGCTGTCAACAGCATCCGTTTTCAGCAGAGTTCATAGGATCATTCTCTAAAGGCCTTACCTATGACTGGGACTGCTATTCTCATTTTGGATTTAGCAGCTGTCTGAATCCTATTTCATAAACTTCCTGATTCCTACAGGCATTTTTATAGGGTGTCTTGGTCACAAACTTAAAGTTGTGCAATTTTGTAGATTAATGTGTAGTAAGCTTCTAATTGGGGCATTGATTTTTAAATCTCTAGCTATTTATTTTAGATGCAATGAAGCATTATCATAAATAATTGAAACTCAGATAACAATGTCCAAATAAATTAAAAAGAACATATTATGATTTGAGATAATTTTTATTGCATTTACCATTTACTAGCCCACAAAATATAAGGTTCACAGTTAGTAGCTGTACCTATAGAATAAAATAGATTGTACTCTACATGTAATTTTGACCTCAGTTATACCTATAGATTATTTTTTAAATTTTTACATATGTAGTAGGTAAAAATGATAATATATGTATAGCATTTTTTTGTAGTGGTTTTTCTTACCCATCCATCCAGGCATTTAATAAATACTTATTGAGCCACTATAATGTCCCAGACCCTAGCCTAGATGTAGAAGACCCAGTGGTAAATAAGGCAGATGGTGTCTGTTTTCTTCTGGAGTATAATATAGCAGGGAGTTCACATAACATTGTATGACTTTATGCAATTTGCTTAATCCATGAAATCAGAGGATAAGAGTATATTGTGTGGGGAAAATGTAAGGTTGTAAGTTAATACTTCTTGGAAGAAATAGGTCCTATTGAGACAGAGTGTGGGAGAAAGGATTCCAGGCAGAGGGAAGAGCATTTAGAGAGGCTCAGAGGCAAAAGAGAGCATGGCTAAAAGGATTGGAAGGAATACATGAACATAGATGCAAGAGAGGAAAGTGCAAAGATAAATTCAAAGGGCCCAGATGATGCAAGGTCTTATGAGTCTAATTAAAGAGTTTGGACTTGTTATAAAGACAAAGGGTTTCAACTGGGAATAATGTGATCAGATTTATGTTTTAGAAGGTCTTCTCTGGATGCATTATGACAAATGGAAGGGAGGGAAAGAAGACACTAGGTGAAGAAGTTGCCAAAAATAAAACCACTTTTAGTCAAAAATATAATGGGGTAAATTAAAATTAAAAATAAAATGCAATGACAACTCCAGACAGATGGTAAGGTTCACAGAGCCAAACTTGGATTAAAATGCATAAAATATATAAAATGTGATCTAATCAAATGCAAGATGTATGCTAAATTCATGTTCTACTGAAATTTAAGATGCTTAAATAAGGAAATAGAAAAGTAGAGCAAGTGAAGCCACATTACCACAATTACTCAGTGCCATCCCATGTAGCCATATAAAGTACATTTTCCATTAATACAAAAGTCCAAATGGTCACCACTGCATTGACTGCACACCCAGGAAGACAGTGGTGTTAAGTGTCTGAGGCATTTCTCAACCAGCCCCACTTGCAGCATTAACTCCTCCTTCCCCCTGATATAGAAAAATCATTATAATCCTATTGTTCCATAGAGAATCCAGGGTAAAACTATTTGATCCCAGATAATTAGTTAAAGGTGTTATATAATGAGATGCTTTTTGTTCTTTTTCTGAACAATGTGACTAATATGCAGACCTTCACCTCAAGCACCGATGACATGGTGTTAAGATGTCTTAGTTTAAAATGTGGATAATGTATTTCCTCAAAAATTTTACAACTGCATACCCTAACAATGTTAAACGACAACTGTTTTGACGTATTCCTTTTACCACTTTATTCAACTTTCTCTAAAGAAAGGAGAAATACTTTAAACACACCTTCAAACCTGCCCAGATAGGCAGGGCAAACTTCTAACGGTATGAATTGAAATAAATTGTTAAGTGTATGTTCAGTTCCAGATTCTGAAGCAAAAATAACTTTGAACATTTTGGGGCTAGAATTAACAAATATTATAGAATTTCCTTCCCACATTTGAAATTTTAATTTCATAGTATTTTCAGTCCTCTGGGCTGAAACGAGGACCAGATAATATTTTAGCAAAAAAGGTGTTTTGTTTTCACGCTTTCATCATGCAAAAATAACCCAACTAATTTAGCCCTAACTTTCAAAAAAATATTCAGTTTCATACAGAAATCAACTATGTAATTCTCAGGCCAAAAGGAATATTTATCAGAAAAGTCTGAAGCAAAGATTTTTATAAAAATATACTCTACCATAAAGTTTTATTTTCAGTCATTTTTGACATGATGGAAACGAATTACCACGTTATTGCCTACTACTTATCTCTTAGCCTTGATCTGCCAGGATTTTGTAAGATATTTTTTTGTGGAAATTTTGATCATTTAAATTAAAAACCTGAGGCCAAGCTTAAATATCATAATTTTATAATAATTCATAAAATAATAGTTTGCATTTATGTTGTGCTCCCAAAATGCCAGAGACTGTGCTAAATGCTATATACACATCATCTCCTTTAGCTGTACCACAATCTTGGGAGGGAACTGTAATTATTATCTTCAATCTATAGTTAAGGAAACTAACTCTGAAAGGGATTAAATAATTTGCACTGAGCTACTGTGTTAGTTTGTGATGGAGCCAAGATTCCCCTACCCCCTGCTTCTCTGACTCTAGACTCTACTCAAAAGTGGCACCTCCTTCAGAAACAGCCGCTGGCATAGCTCCAGTCAAAACATTGAGAGAGAGAGTAGGAACAAAAACAAGGATAATGTGATACTATCATATATTATAGTAGGTATAGATGAAAAACTAAATATCCAAACCCTCTGATAAATCACATAGCCATTGGAATTATCCATTGTGTTAAATTCTACGGTGGATTAAATCAACAGATTTTTATAAGCCAAATTAAAATCATTTATGATATTTTAATACTGGCAGAAAGTATCAGTTCAATAACAGCAATATATCAACTTAATTGTTAGGATACTTTGGCCCAAATCTCAAGCCATCAGTGGCCATTCCAAAGTTTTTGGATCAGAACAGAAAATATGCTTTATTCAGTTTCCCTTAGGATTTTCACTCAATCAGCTATTCTGAGCATCTCTTCTAAAAAGACATTGGCATTGTTTTAAATGTTAGAACAAGGTATATTCAGGTGAGTAGGAAATGGATCCTGACCTTAAGGAACTTATATTCCATATTTAGAATCAGGTGATTAAAATATACAAAGGAATTGCAAAGTATAGATTGGTCATAATAAAATTATGAATAAACCCCAATATGAATGAGAAACATGGAGAAAACAATTACTTCTGCCATGAATAGCATGGTCTATAAGGACACATGATTTCATCAGAACTGGGCTCTGACTTTATTTCTTTTCACACCTCCCCCTTGCTCACTTTGCTCTTGCTAATCTGTTCCTTGAAAACTCTGAGCTCAGAGGCTTTTAGTCATTCTCACCTCTGCCTGGACACTCTTGGACCCACTCCTTCTCATCTTTGAGGGCTCAACCCTGATGTTACCTGTTCAGAGAGAACATCCATGACACCTGTTTCTACAATAGTCCCCTCCCATCACTCTTTTTATTTCTTTCATAGAACTTAAAACAATCTGATGATATGGTGTAGTAATAAGTTCTATTTTTTGTACATTTTGAGTATGAAGTGATTGTGAGAGTTATTAGGTGTCCATATCGCAGATGGGTGTTTGGTTTTGAAGTATCAAAGACTTGATGATCAAGGTTCATCTCCATGCAAAATTGGAAACTCCATTCCTATACACATGCCCTAGAAGTCAATGCCAATTATAGATTCAGATGAGAGTTGGAAGATAACCAAGAGGTCTATTATCACCTGGTTCTATATCAGTAAGTTTTGCCTGAGTACCAGAATCTGCTTTCTCAAAGTTCCCAAAGACTTTGCTGGTGTGACCAGCTTCCTCCTGAGTTACAGTTCTCTCTTTGCAACATCCTTGTAGGATCATTTTCTAGTCACTGTTTCAACGTTTCTAATAATCAATAACTTGGTACTTCAAAAGCATGCATTGATTTTAGGCATGTAAAATCTCAATGTTCTTCCAAAACTTAACTGAAATTAGTCCTCCCATTAATCTGCCACCTTCTAATTCTGCTCAAATTTAGGCCTATACCTCGACACTCCCTAAGTCTTTTGTTTCACATTATAGCACATATTTGAAGACATATTGACATATTGAAGACTTTCCCACTACATCTTTTTTTAATTGTTTTATTCAAATTCAATTTAGTTAACATATAGTCTATTAATAGTTTCAGGGATAGAATTCAGTAATTCATCAGTTGCATATAACACCCAGTGCTCATTACATCAAGTTCCCTCCTTAATGCCCACCACGAGTTACTCATCCCTCCACCCATCCCACTACATCTTCTATTGTTCTAAATGGCTCAAAAATAAGAAGTTCTGATAATGCATGCCTACATATACATCGTTTCCACCTAGCTCTTTATTTTATTTTTATTTTTTATTTTTTCCACCTAGCTCTTTATTTGCCCACTCTAATATCAGTAGACATTTGAGAAAGCCTCCAATGTGAAAAGGAGATCAGAACAACTAAAATAAAGCAATCAGTGCTACAAGCACCATGCATTAGAAAATATAACTCTTGGGTTTTTACTTCATAATCAGTAAACATTGATGAAGCACCTACTGTTGGGGCTTGTGACCAGTTGTGAGATGAAGTGAATCAGAAAAGAGATCATGATGTGAGTTACTTTCCTGAACGTGTTAGCTTGGAGGACATGACTTAATGGTCTAGCTAAAGGGGCATGCTAACCCTGTGCTAATCAGCCACTCGGAGACCATTTCCCCACCAGGCTAGACACTGGAAGACCATATGGAAAAAATACACTCACCCAGGATTGCTTCCTTAAACTGATCAAATGTAGAAGCCAAGGAAGCAAATCCCCAGTAATCATGAGTTTTCCATCTAGTAGTTCTACCCAGTAAGAGGGTAGGGAGTGAAGGTACCAATGATCATCACCCACCAATCTAGTAGTACCTTCTTTTTCCACAGACAGAAATGAGTAAAGGTGGGAGGAGAAGCCAGTGGTGTTACTCCAGGGGAGATCTTTCCACACAAAAACATGAGGAAGGGGGAAGAAATGTTCTCCTGTAACACCTGCTATGTTTTAGGCACTTTTCCATATGAACTGAAAAAGATCCATTCTTTTTCATGGTGTCATTATTCAATTTCCACTTATTTCAACTTATTTTTACATAATTATCTGAGACAATCTTCCCAAAGTTTTGATATTTTCAAGATCTGAATGTAATAATGACCAACTTACCTACCTTTTTTGATCTACAAATTTGGGATCTTGTCCTTTCTATGCTTGTATCTAAATAAATAAAATGGTACTCTGTGATATGACTAAAGATAGGACCCTGTCCCTCCATGGTAATGATGATTTATCACATGACTTTGGAGGGTACAGTCATTTGACCAGTTGTAAATCTGCTTACCTAACATAGTTCATATTGAATTTTATCACCAAGGAAACATTAAGAGATTTGATCAAATTTTGTCCTGAAATTCACTGATTTGATGTTCACTGCAAATTCTTCATTTATTTGTGTTATAATCACGTTTCTTAAATGAAAAATAAGTAGAGGAGTTTGTTTAAAATCATTTGTTGTAGATGAACCTTTTCAAGCTAGTAATGAACATCATTTACTTTTCCCAGCACTAATGAAATACTCTTTTAGAAAATCTTTCTGCCATTTTATCAGTGGCAGGGTCATAGTCATTTACCTGTAGTTTCCATACTTTGCTTTTTTCTTTCTTTCTTTTTTTTTTTTGAAAATCTGAGAAAGATTTCCCATTTCTGGTTTTCTAGCAAGTTTTTGTCAAAGGCTATCAATTGAGGCTCTAAAGTCATGTCTGTAACTTATTTCGGTTTCATAGGATGAAATTCACCTAGCCTGGAGATTTGGATGCATTTAAAGAATCTCAGTACTTCCCTACTGTCTTCTCACATTTACCTCTTCATCATTTTTAGCCTTTCCGGTTTGCAAGTCATTCTCCTTGAAGAAAAAGACAAAAGTAAAATACCTGTGTAGTTTTGCTTTCTCTGTGTCAGCTGTCAAGTCAATCTCTCTCCTCAGTAATAGAATGATATAATATCTGTGTCGAGTCTGAAAAATCCTTTTTGCTCAGCATTTGTCTAAAAAGAAAAAAACCTAGAAGAAGAGAAAGAAGAGATAGAAGCTTTTTTTTTTTTTCTTGAATGTGAACACTAATTTACTTCCTTGCCTGTTGAGTCATTTATGGGAGGTGATTAGGTACTCATTGGCTTGGTCTCAGATATTGTACGGAATACAAATGATAGATGAGTAGAGACTGACATTACTTCTGCTTAAAAGACCTTATTTTTTAGTCATTGGATGTATGTTTGGGTCAGAGCAGGGGTCAGATCAAAAAAGCAAATCAACAAAAAGAGTGCAGAGATTATGTACCCCAAGTGAGTGCCAAAGGAAGGACACTTTGACCAAGTCAGTGATTGTGGTGGGGAGGCTTTGCAGAAGAGTCAGGCATAGCTTCCAAGTAGAGTCAACCCTTTTGCTGAATTTTAAAAGATGAATAGGAAAGAGCTTCTGGATAAGAAGAGCAGGGTCAGAGTAGGTAGAGGAGAACATAAATGGTTAGAGAGACCATGACCATTTAAAAATCTCCAAATAAAAAAAATCAAAAAATTAAAAATAATAAAATAAAAATCTCAAAATCCCGGTCATTTGATGAAGTGAAGAGGTAATGAGGTATGCTCTTTATTAATGATACTTTTGTTAGAAGTACAATTTTTTTGGAAGGTGCTGGGTGGCTCAGTTGGTTAAGCATCTGACTCTTGATTTTGGCTCAGGTCATGATCTTAAGGTTGTGAGATTGAGCCCCGTGTGGGGCTCAGGGCCTGTATAAGATTCTTTCCTCCATCTGCCCCTCCGCCTTCTCTCCCTCTCCCTCTCTTAAAAAAATTACAATTTTGGGGTAGCTAGTTTAAGTGTCCTCAAGTGTTCTTTTTTTTTTTTTTTTGCTTTAATGCATTCCTGTTGAGAGCTTGTATATAGGAAGTGATTTAAAACTCGTGCTGGTCTTGTCTTGTTCACAGCAAATTTATAACTCCTTCTGAGAAGCAACCTCTTTCTTCAAAGGCTTTGCACGGTGAACATCATCTGTCCTGGGGTGCCCTCATTTCAGATGTTTTGTTATCTCTTATACTAAGAACTTGTCCCACTGTTTATAGAACAGAGGACTTTATATGAGAGAATACTGGAATTATTGAAATCCTGGCCCTTAAATAACTCAGAAATCAGAGAAAAATAAATAATGAAAAACAGAGTTCATAACACACCCAACACAATGCTTCCATAATTTTTTTTTCATAATGTTTCATGTTGGTCTAAAAAGTGCCTTTAGTTGTCCCAGATTATCATTCATAGAAAATCATCTTCTCAGACAGATGACTGAAATGTTCTTCTCTCTTTTCTTTATAAAATTTAGATGATGCTTCCCAATTAAAATGACATTAGGCCAGCAGAATTCCCTGACTTCCTACTAGAGCCCATAAGACATTGAAATACACACACACACACACACACACACACACACTAGGTGGGAAGCTTCTTTATACCCCACTTTCTTTTCATAGCCACACCATCCCGAGCTCTCTTGTGAAATGTAAGTCTTCACCAAAAATTAAAACAAACATGAAATAGTCCTAATTGGCATTGTTATTCTGACTGAGATGGCCAGTGTATCACTTTAGCATAGGTACTCTTCCTACACACATTCAGAGACTCCTCAGTAACTCTTCAGGAAAGATGCAGGTACCACCTTTAACCTTATGGTGGCTACAGAAACTGATATCCAGGCCACTTCAGCCCATGAGTGTAAAACGGTATCACATTAATCTTAATGCCCTACATTGCATTTTTGACTTAAAGCCCCTTGTTTTATTTTTTATTTTTTAAAGTTTTTTTTTTAAAATTTCAATTCAATTAGCCAACATCATATAGTACATCATTAGTTTCAGATGTACTGTTCAATAATTTATCAGTTGCATATAACACCCAGTGCTCATCACATCACATGCCCTCCTTAATGCCCATCACCCAGTACCGCATCCCCCTCCCCGACCTAAATCCCTTTTATTCATTGGGTGTCAAAAAAAATTCCTCCCTTAGAAATTATCCAGGTAGAATTATCCTGAAATTATTTCTTAAACTCCCAAAGAGGGTATGTATAACATATATTTACTAACAAATTCTATCAACTAACATCCCTAAAGGCATCTGCTATGTTCCTTTTTTCTGCTAAAACTGTGCCCAGTTGAGGTGTCCAACCTTTAAGTCCACTACCTAGAGAAGTCTCACAGGTGGTACTGCTGATATGGCACTCAGAAGATTGCCTGTGTCTATGTCAAAAGTCTGAGCAAAGATCTTCATGTTTTCAGACTCTCCTGAGAATCACTAGATTTTGTATGGAGGTATGAAATGCTCTTTTATTCATGTCTCAGCTATATTTAATTAGTTGGTCTCCTAAGCAACTCTGGTTATCACTGGACTGTTATGAAATTCTTTCTTTCAGAATCTATGCTCTGCTCTTTTTCTCATATAAGCAACTTTCAACCTGCCCCACCCACAAGAAAACACAGCCCTCGCCACTCTCCTCACCAAATGCCCATTTCCATAGGAACAAGCAAACAAGCCACAGTTCTGACAAGGTCTATTTTGGTTTATACTTTACGAAGCAACATTTCTTGCCACCTCTATCCAGCTTCCACTCCAGAAAGGCACAAATAAAATATTTGTCACACACATACACTCAAAAACATTCTAAGAACAACAGCAAAATACAAATTACTAACCAAAGTACTTCAAAGTGCTATTAGTAGTGAATTTCTAGTTTCCCTCAAGAGTACTGATAGGTATGTGACAGATCTGACAGATCACATTATTCAAAAAAGGGGCCACAACTATATCTGCCATCCTGTAGGATGGTAGCATGTATGCCCTTTGTGCAGAGGGATTTTGACACAGCTCCCATTGAGGGTGTAGGTTCCCTCTCCTTGAATTGGGTGGGATTGTGACTATAGCAGAAGTGACACTATGTGATTTCCAAGGAGGTTGTTAAAGGTGATACTAGTTTCTTTCTTTTTTTGGGGGGTGGTGGTGGTGGTGATACTACTTTCACCTGATTTGCTTGGGTTGTTTACTCCTGGGACCCAGCCAGCATATTATGAGAAAGCCCAAGCAGCCCATGGAAAGGCCCATAGAGAGAGGAACTAGGCCCTTTGTCCACATCCTCACTGAGCTTCTGGCACTAACCTATCTATCAGGTTGAAAATGGATCTTCCAAGCCCCAGTTGATCTGCACCCCCTCTCCCTGACACAACAAGGAGCAGAGATAAACTGTATCTGCTCACTTTGTAATTTCTAAGCTCAAAATATCAAATTTGTGGGCAAAATAAATGAATTGAGGTTGTTTGAAGCCATTGCATTTGAAGTGGTGTGTTATGCAAGAATAGCTAACTGAAACACAGCTGGGTACTGAAAGTGCTTCTGTGACAAAGGGCCTAAAGTGTGCGGCATTGCCTTTGGGACCAGCCAGCACATGTAAGCTTCAGGGATCTCAAAGACAGTTAGTGAAAGCTCAGAGGACTTCAAAGAGAGTATTAGCAGAAGTCTAAAGAGACCAGAGGAGGCTGTCAATGAGAGCTTAAAGAGTGTCAGGAAAATGATTTTGGGCACTAGAGGAAAGAGGACCCTTCTTACGTAGTAGCAGAAAGTTTGACAAAACTGTTGCCTGAGTTATTGTGGAAAATGAACTTGATGGTCTAGCTAAGGAAATTTCCAGAAAAAGTAGTGAAGGTACTGCCTGGCTTCTTCTAGCTGCCTCGACTAAAATGAGTGAGACAAGAGATGAGCAAAGAAAGAACTGATCAGTTTACAAGCAATATGTGGGGAAATGTAAATGGTCTAGGACTTATGGGGTGGTCCCCAAATGAAACTGTTTTTCATTCCCGTCAGTCTTGACAGCAAATGATTCTCAAATGAAGAATTGATCCTGGCCAAAGATCAAATCAAGTATGGTCTGTAAGATCCTTTGTTAAGATCTCAGAAAGATTTAAGATGATAGATCAGGGTTGGCCCTTACCTCCACATTGAGACTTTCCCCACCTAGTGCCCTTCCACTCAAGGCACCCAAGTCCTATTGCATATCTTAATGTAACCAATCCTTCCTGAATATATGCCATGTGTACTGACTGGGGAAAACTCTATACCATGTCATTGATATCTTCCAAGAAGATACGCACAAAGTCTTACAGAGCCTCAGTAGATACTTATGAAAGCTAAAGAAGATGATTTATCTTGTGGGCATCTTGAATTGCTCCTTTGTTCATGCTAAGCCCTAGCCAAGTTGTGGATTTGGGAGCTTTTTGTTTTAAGTTTAAACTTGTCCTTATGCAGCAACTAAACAATTGGAAAAAAAGGTATTAGGTTTGTATTTAGGTTAGTTAGGTGCTTTCTGATGATTTCCCTAAAATAACAATTCTCAGAGAAATGGATGATACTAATTATTATAAAAATAGTTAAAATGTATCAAATGACCCATCACAGAATTATTTAAGCGACTGTTCAATGCTAAAGAAATGATTAAATTGTATCTTAACCACTTTCTTAATTAATCTGAAATTTTTAAAAGTGCTATCACATAACAATTTAAAAAGCATTTAGTTGTAAACGTGAAAAAAGACACCACAATATTATTTTTGTACATGACTATAGCTATAAGAAAATAAATATACCAAAACAAAAAAGTGTCAAACCAAAAAAACAACCACCATGCAAAACAGTTGGAAAGGCATTCAAAAGATTCCCTGCCTCCCTCCACCCTGCCTCCAGATGATGTGACTATGGATGGTTTTCTTAATCTTTCTTGTGTTTTTCAGTTATTTCTAAAATTTTAAAAATATATATTATTACATTTATAATAGAAAAACACATTATGCTAATTTTTATAAAAACTAAATGATTCGATGAAACCTCAATACAAAGCAAAATTGTGGCTCTCTGGCTGTTAGTTGTCATTTCAGGTTTTCAGGGAAAATAAAACGTGACATACTTATTTTACTTTCTTGAAAAGAGTTTTAGAATAGGCCTAGATTAAACTATTTTCTTCCTTTTGTTTTATCTCCCTACTATTCCTTGGATGACACTGAAATTTTCCTACTAAATACCTCTTATTCATCTTTCTACATATATAACCAATTGGCACATGCCACCAAATGGCCCTTCAAGACATATTGCCCTGAACAGATAGATCTTTTCTCAATGAGCCCTCATCTTTCTCACAATACCTTCACATGTCCTATAGTGCTCGGGGAGACTGATACAATTTTTTCTCAACCACCCTCTTCCAGAGCTGTTTTTCTATGGTATTTTTGACCACCTTCTCTGTGTAGATCAGTCACCATCTCTGTTTTCATCCATCTCTCCTCTGCCAGTCTTGCATTTCTCAGTGTTCTGTTAATATCTTCACAGGGTATGCTTATATATTTAAGATTTCACTATTTCTCAAAACTTCATGTTTATTTTTCATCCCTATTATATGCAAAAAGTTTTCTTCACTTTTTCATATTTGCTATTCGATCGTGACCAGCCTATTGCAAAATTATGTCTCTGCGTCTTCCAATTTAGCATTCAATTTTCTTCCAACTTACCATTTAATTTTCTTCCATTCCTCTCTTTCCTGCTGTCTTGGGAGAACAAATGACCAGAGTATTTTGTTTGGAGCAAATGAAGAACCCCAGTACTCACCACCAGCAGCGTAGGCATTCAGTCAGAACTTGATTCACTGTGCCTTTCTCTCCCTAATCCATTACCTGGTTATGCCAAGCAACGCACACTTCTTTCCTTCTCTCCTCCTCATTGTGGCTGGACTAAATCCCCACGGTCACAAGCATCTTTCTCATCTATCCCTTTGCCACCATAACTCTTCACCATAAATCCCCACTGACACTGGTTTTTTTCTCTCTGCCACTAATGCAGATGATTGATCTGAAGCTGTAAATTCTCCAGTAGGCAACCCTATCGACTCCCTTGATACTTCATGATCAGGCAAACAAACTTGCTCTTAGTCAAACAAACAGAAAAGAAATTATTTGACAATCAAGGGGGAAAAAAGTAATTGGAAGAATCAGTGATCTGGAGCTGTTAATAAAAAAAAAACCCTATACATTAAAAAAATCTTCCCATTCAATTAATCCATTAACAATTTTGTTCTGCTCTTGTTTAAGTGTGTGCATGTATTTTGCTAGTTTTTCCTGTTGAGGAGGAAAGGGAAGATGTAACCATATTAAGAAAAATATAAACAAATCTGAACATATAAGTATGCATGTTTAAGGCAGATGAGTATAATATGTGACTCTCTATTTGTAAACATAATTGACGGTTAAGTAAATGAAGCACACAATGTTATGCTGTACATATGTATAATACTAAAGAATATGCGTAGGACAGAAACTGCACAAAATAGAATATAAAAGGTAATGCAAAAGTTTATAAATAAATATGGAACTTGTTAAACCTGGCTCAGATAATCAGGAGCAGGCAAAGTAAAACAAAAATCAATTGCCTTTTTTTTACATTAAGTTATCAGAAATTTAAATTATATTACAAATGTAAACAAGGAGGCCATGAAATTATTATCTTGCATTCTTTGTTGGTGGTGTTATCGATTGGCATAAGATTTTGGAAAGTAGTTTGGCAGTCTATTGAGAGCAATAAAATATTTGCAGCCCTTGAGCCAATAACTGCGTTTATGGAAATAATTTTGGGAAAGTAATCCAAAAATAGAAAAAATTGAATTGTTATGAGAGCAAAAGAAAAGGTAGTAGCTAATTTCTGCTTTCAATTACTCATTGGAAATTATGCTACAACTGAAAATTGATTATAGATGCCATGTGATGGAAATAAGGTAACTGATATGACTTATTTTGATACTTTTACTGCATTTCTTTTTATAAACAAGAAACCTTAGGACACACTCTAAGAGCCACAGAACACAGAAAAATATAACAATTAAAATTGTGTTATCTAGACATAAATGCTTTTAATATAATGGTGCATTTTGTTCTAAGAAAAGATGGGCAGATATTTTTTTGATAGATACACAGATAGTTAGGTATATAACACAACTCCTTATAATTATGGAGCTTATAGTTTGCTGTTTATTGTATAACATGGATACTAAATGAGAAAAGCAAAGCCAAAATTATAGATAAAGCAATGATAAAGAAAAACTTTCATTAGGGGAAAATGAAGGAAATACTGAAACATATTAACACTGGACTGGAATAGTGAAATGTGGTAATTTTTTTTCAACCTGGCAAGAATTATGTTTTTCTGCTTTTGTTTGTGAGGATCCTAGAGATTATTTCTTATTTTGACCATGCAGATTAAAACACCCTTCCGATCCTAGAACATGCCCAAATAAGTGGGAGGTAGGGTTTCCAACAGAAGCTCAGAAGAAGTAGCTGTTCCCTCCCCCAACTGCTTGGCATCCAGTCTTTTAGGTGTGTAATGCAGGCAGAGACCATCAGACATTTTTTACTGTGACTCTGAGACTGATGTTGCAGTGACAGCTGGGTGATTTTAAGTGACTGTGGAAAACAGAGATGTGGCCATGTGTCCAGGGGTAATAATACCAGTAGCTACAAATTATTCAGACTCCTCTTGGGGTGGGGGAATCTTGGCTGTGCCACACATACCTGGGGATCTGTGGATGAGCTTCCAAGAGCTGTGAACTTAATGAAACGTAGGTCAAATACATTATGTGTGTATGTGTATTTTCTTTGAAAGGATTTCCTTGATTTCCTTAGAAAGGCAAAGGATTCCATGACCCAGGATGGGCCAAAAGACTTTGATGTAGGTCTTCATTACGGAGGTGCCCTACCTATTTCTGAGTTCCATTTGAGTTCCATCTCTATCAGACTGTACTGCTTAATAAATAGAGGTTCTAAGGAATTGTTATTGACCTATTTTTTTAGTCAGTGAGTCAAATGGATCAATTCATTTGTTAATTTGCTTAAAATATATTTATTGTCACCTGCATTCATCTTTTGGCAGACAGGATACCAGCAAAGGCATCCTCAAACACATCTAGGGCAGAGATACAGACAGATGCATGAAGTCACTGCAGTCTTTTTCTCCCAACAAAATAGGCAAACTAGATGCCCTGAAAATTTCCCGCTACAAAATATCTAAAAACTCTGGATAAAATATAGACAACATCCTCCTGAATACAGGAATGATCTTGCAAGCTTCTAATGGAAATCGTATGAAAACCAAAAAAAAAAAAAAAAAAAAAAACACAATGTGAGTGAGTCCTGCAGCTACCAGTAAACTACAATCCTGGGTGGCCCCAAGCGTTGACTTTAAAAGGCATGTGTAGCAGGAGAGAGACTTATGCGGTCAATAGAAATCCAATATTGGGTTAACTCTGAGCTTTTCCTGCAGTTACCAATATTTGATTCCTGGTGGCTGCAAAAATCTCCTCCTGGCTGATTTGTGTAAAATTAAGGAAGCCATTCAAACTCTTCATATCTCAATTCCTCTACTAATAAAATTTTAATAACAACACTTCTACTACCCTTGCAGATATATAAAGATATTACTATATGTTCCATCACTATATTCATGTAGGGACAGAATTCTTGCATCAGACTACCTCGTAGGCTTCCAGATGGGCTACCTTTGTGTCCGATATTTACCGCAGGTCTAAAGAGCAACGCATTATCCATTTTATGCTTAAGGGATCACCTGGGCCCCCTTCCCTCAGCTTAATCTGTGGGTAGGAACACTTTAGAAGGAAGTATGGAAGGGATTCTGAGGCTTTGTGTGTCAGACTAAGATGAATAAAGGGATAGGTCCTAAAAAGAAGTATTTCTCTCTATTTGTAAACAGGGGTGTAAAAGAAAATTCTTTCATTTTATCCAATAGAGTAACTTAAATGTAACACATTCTTGAATCACAGCTTTCAAACTCTAGTAAAACACAGGAAAGAAAATAATTTGTATGCAACATAGGAGGTAATACATAGCTGGATGTGTATTTTTATGTTATGTTAAAAATATGGCTTAGAAAACTAACCCCAACAGGCCGGGAAATGTGTGATGTGTCAGTCACTCATCTCTGTGAAAGCATAGAAGCAAGAGATAAAACACATGACAATAGACCGAGTGGTGAGACTCCCTAAGATTTGTATTTATTTTCTTGTTGGGGAAAGATAAGGAAAAATGGCAAGAGTCTGTATAATATAACTTGATTTAAGACTAATAATTACAGAGGGTTGCTGAATCATATATTAAGTTTACTAATATCACAAAATTTGGGTGGCTCGTATGTAGCAGCTTTAACGGAAAATACATTTATGAATATAGAGAGGGTATAGCTTTGAGTCGGAAATATCAAAATAAGATTAGGCTTTGAAAAATGTAAAGTAATGCATCTTGGATGAAAAATTCACAGATAATCAGGGAAATGGAGCTACTGTACTTGGAAAATGATAATGTTGAATGAGACCTGGGAGTGATCGTTACAGAAAATTAGTATGAGATTGCCCAGGATGATAGAGTGGTTTATAAAAACTGTTTGGGCAGCACATGCAGCGATAACACATCATGAGTCAGACAAGTGTGTCCATTTATGAAAACCTCAGTACCAGAAGGATGTCATCATACTGGAGAGAATTCAGAGAGAGCTACAAAAATGATTGAGGGGCTCAAAGGGCTGATGTGAGGTAAGATTAGAAAGAACTAAATATGTATGCCTTATCCACATATAGACTATATCCCGCAAAACATAAGGTGCTCACAGACCAAGGAAAGGGAGAAAACTTTTCAAGGAAATTTAAGTGGAGGTTATTAGAAACATTCTGAAGAAAACATGGGGCAGGGGGAGCAAAGTTAGGCTGAAATAAGGGCTCTCTGGTGGGTTAAGTAGAGAAAATGGGATATCATATTTGTTCCCTAGATCCATTGTGCAAAGGGAAAAAATAAAAAAAAAAAAACCCACAATGATAATTTAATCTCCTAGTCCTGCAGTTTCCACATCTTTAAAACCAGGAGGAGGGCAGCTGGGTGGTACAATCTGTTAAGCCACCCATTCTTGGTTTTGGCTCAGGTCATGATCTCAGGGTCATGAGATCCAGCCCCACCTCTAGCTCCACACTCAGCACAGAGTCTGCTGGAGATTCTCTCTCTCCTTACCTCATTCATGCTCTTTCTTTCTCTCTCTAAATAAGTAAAATCTTTAAAAAAAAATGCAGGAGTACGATCCCTCTTTGGCATATTTAAGAGTTTTGATGAGTAAGATCAATTTTAGCCATATTCATTTAAATATCCTTTTAAAAAATACATGGCACAATGCTCAGCATTGAGTATAACAGTACAGATTTTTTTCAATAATTAAATAAAGTTGACCTAAGAAATGTACAGTATTACTTACATTTTTTAATGGGCTAAATATGAGCATGTAATACAAAAACTTGCATTTATTGTGGTTTTTGACATCAGAACTTATAGTCTCATGGGTGAATAAACATGTATTCAAATACACAAGCAAAATATCTTAATGGTCAATATAGAGGTTCAAAAAAGAGCAATTAAGATTCCAAAAATTGAGGGGGGAATGTTTCAAGGATTAAAAGAAGGAAGTGGCATTTGAACCAGCCTTGAAGGGTACTAGAGATTCAACAAGAAGGGACTGGAGGGAGATTCAGAGAGAGAAGAGCACCCGAATGACACCTGAGGGTAAATACACAGCCCGTGAAACACAGAAAAGTATGGTGGAATGAGAATCTGGACAGGTGTGCTGACACTTATTGGAGAAGGACCATAACTGGGGCTTGAATGGGAGTGAGACCACAGATAGACCACTAGTTTTCAAAGTTTTTAGGCTTTCCTCAAATAACATCTTAAATAGAAGCCTCATCTATGGAACAGATAAAAGTAGTGCTTCTCTGTTTGAAGTAGGTTGGAGGCCTAGACTCTTGCCCTGCAGCATACCATCAATCTCTTCCTCTCCACTCCCAGAGACCCTGGGGCTTCTCAAAAGACCCCTAGAAACTGTGGTGCACAGTTCAAAGAACACAAATATTAGCAAAAAGGAACAAATAAGGAGTTTTTAACAAGGCAATGAAATGACCAGTACAGACCTGTGAAAAATAATAATTGAGAGAAATAGGAAAGGTGGGTTGAATTAAGAGTAGGCCGCACGGGTCTAAATCTAGGATCAGAAAAAAATGTGGCTTTGATATTATAGAGTCAAACAGCATCTCTTCTTGATTTAAAAAAAAAAAAAAAAGGGACTAGTGAGAAGTAGAATAGATGCCAGCTTAGATTTTCACAGTGGGTGTGTGGGACCTTGTAATGCCACTCACTGAAAGAGAGTGTGCATTTTTATTGAATACGTGATTCTGGTTTAGATTTGAATCTACCATAGTCTCCCTGAGGAGCTCTACTGTATAACTAACCAACATACAATAGTAAAATATAGTGGTTTAGAAGTTATAGCTTAATGCAGTTTCTTTTTGTTGAGTCTTAAATTACAAAATCTTGTCACCTCTGAGTGGAGGAAGGTTTATATTCCAAGAATGGAATAACATTTTTGTAAATGTATTCATTCATTTATTCATTCCTTTGCTATGCATTACTTATTGACCATTTATAGTGTATGAGGTATTGGGGTAGATGCAGGGATAATTGAAGGTTTAATGATTACTCATGTTTTGGCTAGATTATTAACTCTTTTATTTTTTTTTTTAGATTATTAACTCTTAAACTCATCTTCCAGTAATCTTTAGAAACATTTCTTCCAGATTTATATTTCTATATAAACACAGAATTCTTTCCTGAACTTTCCTTTTTTTTATATTGTTGTATGTGTCTAATAGTGCCACGTATTCATGTTAAGTACCAAAATTCTATCCCTAAATCAAAGCATTCTGACCTTGACCATCTGTTATCTAATGTACATACATTTTGAAATATTCCAATTAGTTATTGACATTCTAGTTCATATTTGGCTTTAGGACCCTCTATATATTTTATTCTAGCCATCTTTATCGAACCAAAAACTAAGTTGGCTAATTGTATTTTGCATCAGACAAGAAATACTTATTTATTTTGAGAAAATCTGAAATCTATAATTATTTAAGGGAAATCTAGATTCTAAAAAAAAAAATGTGATCAGAGTGTTCATGTTACCCGTAAATCTCAACACTATGCTGTCACTTCTTATTTTGTGTGGGTACAATACTTGGCAGCAATACTGAAGACTAGAATAACTTTTAAAAAGAAAAGACCATTCTCAATATATTCTGGACAATCTTTTAAAATTAAAAAGACAGTATTAAGTATATAACCTCCAATATATGTCAGTGCAGTGCTATACATTTTACTTCTTATCTCATTTAATCCTCATAACCTACATGGCAAGTAAAATCACCCATTTTATAAATGAGGAAATTAGAGTTAAGAAAGTTTAACTTGCCCAGGGGGGGAAAGCTAGTAATCAATAGAGCAAGGCTTATAAATTTCAAAGTCCAAGTAACTTTCACTAAAAATGCTCCCTACCAGTAAGGAGTAAAGAATTCATTAGTAAGTATGCAATATCTTTGTCATCGGAGGAGGGAATAGGGATTGATACTTCATTACAAAAGTATCACAGTTATCTTCCTTGTCATATCTCAGGAATTGTCATTTGCTATTATAATATTCAAGTGATAAGCCAATCTTACTTGATGTTTTCCTGCCTATTTAAGAGAGTTATCTCTGGGCAAATAGCCTTTTAGAAGGGAATCTTTTAATTTGGATTTCCTGTAAATGAACATTTGCCAGAAACATTGATCATCATAGTCATAATTCTCAAAATTACTGTACAAACTAATCAATATCATCAAGTCTCAAAAATTCTATACAAACTAATGAATAATTTGAGAATACACATGTTGAAAAGATGTCAAATTCATTATGGATATTTGAGGGGTTGTTCTGTAAACTATCGGGAGTTATTTACAAGAAATGCACATCAAACTAGATCTAAGTGGGAATAAATAAGTTCTTCAAGAAGGTAATTGGAAAACTGATATATTGACATTAACTGCATGGAAAATGGTTAATTATGCTTGTTTTTCCAAAGATGCTTTTCCAAGTAACTAGACAACAACAAAATAGAATTTCTTCATAGGAATTTCTAGGAGTGCTTAAATGCTGACCTATGGGTCAAGATCCTAGTTCTGTGGCTTCTTATCTCTATATCCTTAGAAAGTTTTTTAGCCTCTCTGTACCTACAAGTTTTTTTTTTCACATCTATAGAGATTAATGTTCTATCTCGTTCATAAAGTTATTTTGAGTATTAAATTAAATGAGTTAATCCATATGAATATTTAGTCCACGTGGGTTAAAATGGGAAAAATCAAGAATAGCTAAAGGGTAGAGAGCTATTAGGAAAATGGCATGGAAGCAGTGGGCAGAAGCAGAGCCAGGCCTAAGTGTGCTTTGGAGGCCATATGAGAACCTATCCTTATCCTAAAGACATAGAGAAGTCATCTAATTGTTTTAGTCAGGGACATGACATGATCAGATCTATGATAGAGGACTAATGTTGGAGCTAAGCAAGGGATCCGGATTTTTAAATTTGCTCTCTCATTCTGGAACATACCAAGATCACTATTTGGTTGTTTTGTTACTTTGAAGTGGGATCTGGATCAGGTTCAGCTAGAGTAGCTCTGCTCCATCACTCCTAAAATAGAAAAATTCATTGTTGTGTAGTAAAAGGAATATAGAATAATCAAGAGAAAGGATAATAAAGTAAAAAAAAAAAGACAAATTAGAGAGGACATTAATAGAAAAAACAATGTTAACTCAAGCCTAAAAACTATACATATGTATAGTCTGTGTGGTATTGTATAAAAATGATGCCACCTCATTGTCAATATGTAAAGAAAGAAAGAGGGAATGAAATTAAAGAATGGAAAAGATATGTTTATAAACATATATGCATACATAAAATGTAAGTTACAGCCTTTTTACTGTTTAGCATCCTGAATCTATTGTTTGCATATATATGGATTTAAAATGCACAATTAATAAAAGTTCAAGGTAAATATAATTTGTTTCATATTTTAAATATATATGGCTATATATATGTATATATATATATACACACACATATATATATAACTAGATAATACAGCAAATAGAAGAGAGCATAACAGGGGTATTCAAAATGAATTGCAGTGAAATAATCTTGCTCTAAAAAGAAATAGGTATTTGCATTTTCTCTCAAATTTAAAGGCAATTCAGAGGAATAAAAGGTTTCTGGACAGCCAGATACCAGCCATATCCATAAAGAGCCAAGTATAACTCCAATCTATCATCTGGAGCACACTACTGTTGAGCCCTACCTTAGCCAAGACAGTCGAGTATAAAATGTGCTCAGAGCTCCTGATTCCTCTCCAACATTTTGCACTCTGCTTTGGCTGATGTTCATTTAGGTTAGATTGCCTTTTTTTTTTTTCCAATAGAAGAAGACATACTTCATCAATATAAAAATGTTCTTGAGAAATTTGTTCAATAAATGCAAATGATTCTAAAGTCTAAATTATGGAGTCGGTTTAAGAATTTCAGAATATCATGTTATCTAATTATCTGGGTTATCCAAGATAACCCTTCTCCCTCCCTCTCTTCCCTCCTTTCCTTTCTTCCTTCTTCCTTCCTTCCTTCTCTCTCTCCCACTCTGTGTCTTTCTCTCCCTGTTCTCTCTGTCTTTTCTTCCTCTTTCTTTCTTTGATTGAACTGGGTGGTCAGTAGTTGCTTCCTAACCAATAGCCACCATGCAACAGAACCTGCACTTTGATCAATAAGAGCTAATTTGTATTGAGGGATTTCCAGGTTTATAATTTTACAACCAGTTCTAGTCACCACATTGCTCAGTTTTGTGTCACCAATTTAGAGAGCACAGGAGACCAACTTGAGACCATTGTGTTTGTCTAATGTTACAATCTAAGCCTTAGTAAACTATTATATCGAGGAAACTGATCATAGGAGCCAACCCCATAAGACATCTCAGGAATTGGATATTTCCCTAACTAAAGCATCTAATGTTTCTACAGAAAGGATATCATACTTGTGTGCTACTTCATAAATCATAGAGTTTTTATATCATTTTATCTCACTCGTTTCTTCAATATTACTCATAAAATTATTGTGTGCTTATTATATACAACATCAAAGAAGATGTCTTTGAACTTCAAGAATGTACAGTCTTGTTACTCCCTCCTTCCAAAAACTATAAAAGGTAGATCTTATTATCTCAGCCCAAGGCTTGCAAAGTTTTAATAATTTAAATCAATAGTGTGGGACTGCTGGATAAAAGACTTCTGTGTCCATAATTCTGAGTCTCTGACATAGCCTCCACTCTCAACCCTTCCTGATAAGCCTCATGATGAATTGACAACAGAATGGTTTCTGGAGTCAGAGGAATCCAAATTAGGAGCCCAACTCTGTTTTTTAAGACCTATATGAACATTAGTAAATTACTTTTCTTCTCTGAGTGTCCCCATTAGTGATAGGTACTAATCATGCCACACTACGAGGCTGTGGAGAATGAGAAGGTAGAGGTGAAACACAAAGACTGAGACTCTTATGGGGTGATGGAGGCAGTCACTGTGGGTGCACAATTAAAGGGGAGGTTGTATCAGTCAATAAATATCTTAATTAAATATTTAAAAAATCAAGTTGGTGATTTAGGACTCAAAGGCTGGCTGGCTATTTTTGTAAAAAAAAAAAAAAGTTTGATCAGAAACATGGCTGAGCTTGGGTAAAGAAGTGAGTCAGGTCAGTTGTGCAAGTGCAGGGTTAAATCCAATCTTTGATATTCTGATACTTTTGTTCATCTTTGTAGTAATCAGAGTCTAACATATCTCCCCAAAGATTTCCTGCTGTAATCCCCAGAACCTATAAACCAGATGGGCTATCATTCTCATAGTCATGCTTAGCTATGTTCTGTTCTGTTATGTTGTTATGTCACAGTTGATCTTAAGAGAGGAAGATTTTCTAGGTGGACCTGACCCAATCACACAAACCCTTAAAAGCAGAGATCTTTTTCTGGCTGATGGCAAAAGAGGAAAACAGAAGTAGGGGAGATTTGAAGTATGGGAAGGATTCAACTTGCCACCACAGGCAAGGACAGGAGAGCAGCCACAGGGAGTAAAAGTGACCAACAGGCACAGACAACAATGACAGGTAGATCCCAGTCCTACAACCACGAAGAGCTCTATTCTGCTATTAACAGGAATGAGCTTGGAAGAGAACCATGAGCTACAATTTCACTTCAGCCTTGGAAGATCCTGCACAGACCCAGCCCTGCCACCATAGACTTCTGCCCCACAGAAACTGTGAGATAACAAATGGATGTATAAGCCACTAAGTTTGCAGTAATTTCTATGCAACATTAAGATTCATGCAATCATGAATATTTGACATCAATTTCTATGTTAAATATTCTCCTTTTTGTGATAAATCTCCATTTATTATTGAGTTTTTTTAGCATGTCCTTATAAATGAGTGTAATGTCTCATTTACCATGTCGTCATCCCAGTCTTGCAATGCTTGGCTTAAAGATGGTATACAATACATATTGTTGTCTTTATCCTTCTTAGTTCACAGTGCCTTCTAATTTCAGTCTTACTAATAGGGAATTTTCTTAAGCTTCCCAACTCCTTCAAAGTTTCTCCTCTTCATCTGTCCCTCCCCACCAAAGGCCAACATCCACGCCTCCTTACCTACATCAAATCCACCTAGTCCTGGAATTAGTCAGGTGACTACCTATTAGAGCAGTATGTTAAGGATATCACCAGATATCAGGCCATGTAATTATCTTCTTTAAAAGGCCCCCACCGCTCAAACCATTTCAAAGTATTTTCCTCCTCTGTATTTGGAAACTTCTCTTCAGCATTTGTACAGCACTTTGGATTCACATTAGTAATAAAATTTACTCCCACAGATTGTACCTTTCTCCAGCTTTCTTTTCAAAATAATTTCCTAGATTGAGGTGATTTGGGACTTGTGAGTTTGAGAAATATGAGTTTGGATATGGGAAGATAAGAACAAAAATGGTAATGGCTAATAAACTTGCTCTTTGATCTAGCATATATGTGTCTAAATTGTTAGAGTAACTGTTGCTCAGGAGTTCCTACTTTATTACGAAAGAAAGAAATCAAAGTGCTGTAAGAATCATTCGTAACCACCCATATTAATGACTGTTTTCACTATGATTGAATCATAGATATTTTATATCTATAGAAAGTGGTCATTTTTACTGCACATGTTGATTCATAGTTGCATAACTAATCATGACAACTTTATTAATTGCTTATTATCAAGGGTTTTCTCTTTTATTAGAGAACAAGTGACTTCCTTCCCTTATCCTGGTGTGCGTATATATCTCTGTGTGATAGAGATTAATGCATAAAGCTTTGCAGGAAACTGCCTCATTGATTTTGTTGCCTTTATATTTGTCTTCCTTAGATGACTTCCACTAACATAGATGGAGGATGTATAGCCCGTTTCAATGAGACACCCAGGGCCCTGAGTACTGTGGTTGGAGTTCTGGCTTAAATTCAGACACTGGAGTAAGTAAGACATTAAAGGGACATTGTTGGGAAAATGAATGCATGTATCATTGGTTATTTTTAAAGTCCCCAATATAGCACTTCTTTGATGGAGGTACTTTTATAAAGTATTAGTCCTTGCTTGTGTTTTGGAAATTAATTAGGAAATGCATTGCCAACACTGCTGTAATGATGTGCCTTGGAATATTATTCCATGTTGTAATGAGTTGTACACGAATTCTGTCTCTGGAGTCTATGTATTTGAATATTCTCATGCCATATTTTCAAGTTCTTCAAATCTCATGCTAGCCAATCCACTGCTCTACCATATGATTCAGAATTATTTTCAAAAGCTCATGTTGTTTGCCCACATTATTTAAGACTTAAATTAATTTCTGAGTTTTTTTATGCAGTAGTAAATTCTACTCTTACACACAACTTAATTTAGCAGCATCAGAGCTAATGATGAATAAATGTACCCACCTCAGTACATGGTACCTCCTTTTAGAGAAAACTCCCCAAAAGTCTTTATTGAAGAAAAGTATCAAATCAGTACCTTAGAGTCTTCTGTGCTATGATAGTGCATTGAATACAAGAAAGCTGATGGGGTAGTTTTAAAAAATGTCCTGACAGAGTCAAGGTGATGGCCATTTTTAGCTGCCCTGCTATCCATCACCTCTTTCAGCCAAGCATACTCCATCATATGCAACAGCCTCATGAATTTATGCATCAAGCTGTGCAGCCAGTCGTGCCGAGGGCGCTGGTGACAAGTGAAATTGCTGTGCGCCTCATTTAGCTGTTTATTGCGCCTGAGTACGTGTTGCAGCTGTCATCCCACGATGGGATGATAGTGCTCGTTAATAGACAAGACAGGCAAATAATGATGGAGGCCACAGCAAGAGATGCTCATCTGCCAATGGGCTCTGAGCAATATCACAAACATCCACAAAGTTTTCCATCAAAAGCAGCTCTGTAAGAAAATAGAGAGGGCAGGGCTGTTCTTCATAGGACTAACAATGGAGATTAAACTTTTGAAAAAAGTGTAGCCCAGTAGATTGTGTACCTTGGGGCTGCCATTTGGGGGTCCTTCGCTATGCTTCCCTTTTAAAAGAATCCCAGGAAAATGACCACACACACCAACCCAGTTTGTTACCAGTGTGTTCAAGATGCCTGTATTCCCACTACACACCATGGAATTAACTTTAACTGGCTGAACGATTGGCCTTCTTCCAATGTCATCCATGGCCCCAAGAATTTGCGAATGTTATTTTTCAACTGTTTGAAGACTTGTTTCATACATTTAGAACTTTGGATTGCTATCTTTCAATTCTTCTCAGTAATTCAGTGGAAAGTAACTTGGAATAGAAATATTCTATCTTTAGATTTGAATGGAATTTTCTTTTGTATAAAATTGAATTATACTCAAGCGTTCATATCTTGGCATATAGGAAAGAGGCTCTTAATAAAATCTCTCCCAGACGAAAGTCAGTTAAACAACTGACTTCCATTTCCTTCCTTCCGTGAATGTGTGATGCTTAATCTTATGGGTATTCTGCAGTTGGTGATTAGCAAGTGCCTAAGGTATGGGCTTAAATGTGAACCTTTATGATTTTGCCAACAGGTTATTCATTTTGTAAGAATATAGAACTCAAAGAGTTAATTAACATGTTTGGTGTAATGAAATGAAGCAAATTCTGACAATCCTTTGCAGACTTTTATATATACTAGTAATATCCATTAAACACGGACACACACACACACACACACACACACACAGAATTTGCGAAATGCCTCTCTTGCATATAATAGTGGCCATGGTTTTTTTGGTGGCATCTGTCTTGCCATGAAGAAAGACTACCAAAAGTTTAACAAGATCATTTTTATTAATAAGGATGTCAAGAACCATAGAAAGTACTAACCAGGCCCCAGAGCTATAATGATGGGGGTGGGGGACATTTATGTGGCCTTTGCATTTTAAGGATGAGGAAACCAAGTCCCAGAGAGGCTAAGTGACCCAGACAGGTCTGTGGTGAATCATCTGCAGCATTGGTGGTGAACCCAGGTCTCTGGGACCCTTATGTCCTCTAGAGCTGCTTTAGCTGTGACATTATTCATATTCTTGCTGTGACTGACAGTGTGGGCTTTTTTTTAAAAAAAACTACTTATTAACAAAAATCTTGTTTATATTTATATGTTACTTTGCAAGAATATTCTGATTTGTTTATTTATCATTTCTGTATGCTGATTTCTTTAAAAATAAGGTAGAGTGGGGAATACAAGGCATCTAACAATAAAGTTAAAATAATAAGGGTTGTGTCATGAAAGACAAGAGAGAATTGTGACAAAAAGCTCAGGCAAAGGATAATTACTAGATTTGAATATAAAATTTACCACTGATTTAAAAGGGTTGATTCATTCTTAAATGTGATCATTGTCTTTGAGCCAAAAATTACTTCAGTGAGAATGGATCTTTAGTTTTATGATGGAAATAAATGAGAAAATATAAGTTAACTTGCAAGGAAAATAGTTTTATGATGCATATTTCAGGAATATACCTATTCTGTAAAGTAAGGCACATCTGTATTAATTATTTAAAGGTCCCTTTCTTCTTTAAAACATTCATAACTGTGAATCTCTATTACTTAAAATGTATAACAAAAATCATTAGACACAACTTTCCACTGGGTATCTGGATCCAGAAATATTTATTTGTCTTAGAAGTCTTTGATAAACACTTAGTATACAGGGCAATGTGTATTCTACAACAATTAATTTGGATGCACAGTAGACATCATTATACGGGAGGTACAAAAATCACATTTGGATTATACATTACAGTAGTGATTTAGCTCAGAGCCTTAATGTAAAATCCTATGGACTTACATGTAATAACTTTATGTACTTTATTTCTTTTTCCCTGTTTTGTGCTTACTAGGGAATAATACAATGGGAGCTATATCATTCTGCTTCTTCGCTTTTTCAAAAATAACAACAACAACAACAAAATTTTTTTGGCATTTACAGAATTAATGGTCAGCAAATTTAAATATGTTGACTCCTTTTTCTTAATGAAATGGAAAAGAGATGTGTGTTACGCGCACACACAAAGTTTTATTAATGTTTCATAAAATGGTTGCTACAATCAAAGGAACTGCTCTGAAAATTAAATCACTGGGCTGGCTCTGGAAATCAGCATAATACGCTCTGCTTAATTCCGTCATGCTAAGATGTTAGATTCTCCTTCATTCTCTCAGCTTTCTCTCTCCTTCACCTGGGGGCATCTGCTGATGAGTCTCTTCTAGAGGTTGTTTAATGACTATTTTACAGGAACTGTCAGCTTTCTAAAGCCCAGTGGCATTGGGCGTCACTGTATTACCAGCCTTTTTACACAATTGGCCTGACTGTAAATCGGAGGTTTAAAAGTACAAGAAAAGCTCCTATTTGATTTAATGACTGGCTGATGGAGGTCGATTAATCTTTCTGTGCTCAGATGTTTTACTCATAAAGGTCATCTATTGTTTGTTTATACTCACTTTCCTGATTTTAGAAACACAAGTAATAAGAAGACCATTTTGAGAAGAGCAGATAGTCGCCTTAAGAAAATCCCTGTCATATGCACTCTGGGATTTGGACTCAAATCCTAATTATACAGTAAGTGAAATGAACACAGCCTTTACATTAACCTAATGTAAAGCTGCAAAACCACGATACCTGCTTGATTTGGTTAAAGGAATTGAAGACTGGTTTCTTTTTCTTCTTCTTCTTTTTTTGGCAGGAGGGGGCTATTTCCATTTGAAAATGAAGATCTTTTTGGTTCTATAAAGAAAAATATTTTTTCCTTCCCCCTCCTCACTTCTTTTTAAAAAAACCAAACAGGAATCTTTTTAGTACCATCACCTTTACTTCGGACATTACTTTCATTCAAGGTTAAGGGCTTTATTTTCGTTAAAAAAAAATATATCGAAAATGTATCCTTTTTAAAAATTAGATTAATTTATCGTAATCTTGGTATTAAATTACAAAATCTTGCTTCCTGGGTTTTAACATGAGAACACAGGTTCTCCACCAAATTATTTTTGTCAGTTTTCATTTTTAATCAAGGGATAATTTGTTTGATCAAAGAATGTGCCAATCAGTCAAGGCTAGTCAACAAAGAGCATGGCTTAAGAGTACAAAAAAGCACACAGAAGGTGATGTTGAGGAAATACTCAATGACTTTCTAAATCTACCTTTTAAAGTTGAGACAATGTAGCAAAGTTATTCTTTGACCAATAAAATATTGCCTAGCCTTTGGCTCCTCCAAACAAATGAAATAGAATAATGATTCTGACAGTTTTCCTGAATGGAGATTTCTGATTACAAGTGACTACAAGAGAATAAGTCTCACTAGCAGGGGGAGCACACACTGTGAGCAAAGATAGTTGTAAGTCCCCACACATACCCTTTCAAAAGTGACAATAATATAAATAGGGAAGAAAAATAGTCTCATAACTTTTCACTGGACAATCTATTCAGAGATGCAAAACGAGGCATCTGGATGTTAATTTTGGAAAATCCCTAGAGGTAGGAATTTCTGCTGTTACTAAGCAATTCAGGGTGTCAAAAAGCCACAGAAGTAAATTTAACATTGTTTTCTATTTGACTCTCAAGTCCACATTCTATTACCAAATGTCCACAGAGCAATCATACTTACTTAAATGATGAGTACAAGTTTTTCTTGAAGTATTCTTCGAAAGGCATTTTGTAAGGGCAAATGTAAGAGAAGGAAACACTTGACAGTCAGTATCTAATAATACTGGCGTAACATAATATAGCTTTTTTGAGGCAGTAGTTCAGTTGCCTCTTCTGGTAAGTTCCAGGATTTCTTTTACATATGGTACTTCCTTTGGGTTTTTACTGCACTGAATTGGATTCATTTGTTTACATGGTGTTCATTCTCAGGAGATTTGTCTTTATAAGGACAGGGCCTGTTTCACATTCACCTTTTTTTAAAAAAAAAATTTTATTTAAATTCCAGTTAGTTAACATATAGTATAGTATTAGTTTGGAGTATACAATTTAGTGATTCGACACTTACATGCAGCACCTGGTGCTCACCACAACAGGTGTACTTCTTAATACCCATCACCCATTTCACTCATCCCTCTGCCCACCTGCCCTCTGGTAACCATCAGTTCTTTATAGTTAGGAGTCTCTTTCTTGGTTTGCCTCTCATTTTTGTTTTGTTTTGTTTTTTTTTTTCCCTTTGCTCATTTGTTTTGTTTCTTAAATTCCACATATGAATGAAATCATCTGGTATTTCTCTTTTATACTTATCTTGACATATCCTAAATATTCAGTACCTGGGACAGTGTTTGTCATCTGGTAAGCACTCGATAAATATTGCTTGAATTAAGTAACTAAATTACAGCATTTTACATGTTCAGTAGGGGATTTACTAACGTGTCTAAATTTACATTCCTCATTGGGATTCAGACTGTCTCCTATTGCTAAGCATGAAGAAGCAATGAGATTGGACATAGAGATGGAGGCTCTAGTCTCAGCTCCGTCAGTCTGTGACTACGAAGCAAAGCACTTAAACTTGAGCTTCTCCAATTCTTATCTGTAACACTCAGGGTCAGATATATAACTGTGATCCCTGATAGCTGTAATACTCTTGATTGCTATAGCCCTACTACTCTCATATGTGGTAAGCCATTTTTTTTCAGTCTACTTGCAACTCTAAATTATTACTAACACCTAACATTTACTAAGCAGTTAGTTGTGATGTTAATATTATTTCTCCCAATTCTCACAATCCTATGAGTTAAGTTTTTACATATAGTGAAATTAGAGTTCAAACCAATTTAAAAACTTGTCCTAGGCCCTAGTGGCATAGAGAAAACCCAAGCCTTGGGCTTCTAGTGTCAATTTTTCTGCTCTTTCCAATGTGCTGTCTAATTCTATCTGCAGCTCATTCTTTCCTAGACTTCTAAAAGTATTGTAAGTATTTAGTAAGTATTTAGTATTTAGTAAGTATTTAGTATTGTAATGTTTTAAATAGAATTTCGGAAGGAAACAACAGGACCCTCTGTGAAAAGACCAATTTATTATGAGTCAAACATTCTGAGTTGTATTGTTATCAGAGGTGATGAGGCTCCTCTGATCCCCCATATCTCTTCTCATCCTCTGGTGGCCAGTGTCATGCATTTTCAAGACAGCTGGCCAATGGGCTCTGTGGCCATAAAATAGAGCTCAGCAAGCTGCTCACACAAGGATTGAACTTGTGACCTTGGTGTCGTTTCCATCACACCCCAAGCAATTGAATTAAATAGCCAAAGACAAATCTAACATGACATGAAATGAAACACGGCCTCAGAGATGTGGACATATTTATCATTTGGTCTATTTATATTTCAATTAATTTCAATTGTTTATTTTGGACTTGGACTTTGTAGAACAGTGCCCTAGGAACTGCAGAATAACCACATAATCTGGATCTCTAGAGCTGGAAGTGTGAGGGAAAAGGGGGAAACCAGTGTGGGATGACCACAAGTCCTAAGAAAATTCAAGCCAAATGTCAGGGAAATACACAGCCAGAAAAACTCTCCATATCCATAGAATGTCCAATCCTTTAGGATCAGCAATAGCCTCCAGGGTTACATCAAAAGGGACTATTTAGCAACTCATTGGCTCTCATAGCATCTTGGATCTCTAGTTCTTGCAATGGCTCTGGTTTGACCTTACTCCTCCCTGTATTGTGATCTTGTTTTTATTGAACCCCAGCAGATTGGAATGATTCCCAGTTTGTTCATTCCTTTGAGTTTCTATTTATTGTTCTCTAGTACTCTGAGCACTTGGTTTGCCTTATCTCTGATTCTGCTTTTACTCCCTAACTTTTCTGGTTCACTTCCCCCATATTATACTGATGGTCCTGCGGCAGTTAATATCTAAATTTCCTGAAGTGGTTGTTTCACACTGTTCTCTCAGCTTCCAGAGGAGCCCAGAGATTTTCATCTTAAAACTTTGGGATGCTACTGCCCTAACTCCCTGGGGACAAGGGTCCTGGAATTGAGTGTATGTTGAAGAGATGACCTTAACATTTTATTTTCAATGGAGTAAATTGAGGAACTGTGGGCTAAGGATGCAATGCAAAGTCAGTTGACCAGTAAGTGGGGACTTATAAATAGATTTTGACTTTTAGCTATTGGCTAAGGAAATAATTGAGGGAACAGAGTGTCAGGGAATGGCTTCTTCTTCTTCAGTGCAAATGACTGAGTGTTAATGACTCCCCCACACCCAATTCATATGCTGAAATCCTCTCCCCCATGTGATAGTATTAGGAGGTAAGGCCTTTGGGACATAATTAGACTTTGAGGGTGGAGACCTCATGAATGGGATTAGTGCTCTTTTAAAGGGACCCCAAAGAGCCCTCCTGCCCTCTTTCCACCATGTGAGGAGTCAAGGAAAAGAAGGTAGTCTACCACCTAGAAAAGGGCTCTCACTAGGACTCAGCTAGCATACTGAATGCTGATCTCAGACTTCCAGCCTCCAGAGCTGAGAGAAATAAATTTCTGTTTTTTATTAGCCACCCAGTCTATGGCACTTTGTGACAGCATTCTGAACTGAGATGCTCATGAATCTTCCACCTCTTCTTCTCTGTTGACTTTTCCTTTAAGGTTCCCTCCAACTCTGAGATTCTTTAAGATGTAATGCCAGTCAAGCTAAGCATGTAGGAGAATGTGATAGTTCATGTTACTGCTTTTGTTAGCTACAAATCCAATGTTTCCTTCTAGAAATTCATTCCATAAAATGAGTTATTTTCTTAAACCACCAAAAGTAAAAATTTTAATTTATGGAGTTTAGAAAAAAGATTACCTTTATTATTGTTCAATAAATAGTGATTAATTCCATAGCTGCTTGATCAATGCCAGCTTTTAAGTTAGTATCCCCAGCAAGCTATGTGTGATATTTAAGATTAACTTTAACTTCCTTATTACTATATGTGTCCAAATTCTTAAATTAGAGTAATCTCATTCACTTGTTAACTTCAATATTCCATCTTAATATATGTCACATTTGGGATTCAATTTAGACAGGTCTTAAATGTTTATTTTCTAAGTATGCTTAAATTTTTATTTTCAAAGATTTCTATAAAATAGCGCTGACTTAAAAAATCTATAATTGTTAACAAGGACAAATTTCCTACCAGTAATTGCATATCAAACACAATCAAATGAACCCCAATTTGCTAAAGGATCATTCCTTATTGTTTTGACAATAGGATTTGGAGACCTACTGAAGTTTCACTTTGCCATTTTTTTCAATAAAGTTTCAATGAGTTTAACAGATTATCTATTTAGGTCTGTAATGATGATGAGAACAGGAAATTCGGACGGGAAAATAGGTCGCTTCTTAGGCTTGCTGCCAGACTTTGAAAACCACCGTAACAAGTTGTTTCTGCCAAAGTAAGTGAAATCCGAATGCTGGCTAAAACATTGGGAAAAAAAAGAAAAAGAAAGAAAGAAACCCATGCTGACTAATAGGCGCTAATGTGTGAATAATAATTAGCGCAATTAAGTGACTGGCACTGTGCGGGTGAAATTTTCAGAATACAAAACATTAATGTAGGGGTTTACATACACATAAACAAAGCTTTAAAATGGGTTAATGTGAGCTCTGATTATGGAGATATTTAAGGGTCAGTATAATAATTGTGAAATTATCATTGAGTGTATGCTAATCTTAGGTATAGAAATTCTATGAATGTAAGTCATTGTTGTAATCTTATAAAGTCCTCAAAAATTATACTTATATCTATGTCATCTGTATCTATAATCCTATATATGGGAAACAGGTCTGAAGTCTGATAAAGAGGCTAGTAACACGAAATTAATGTGTATGAAGTTAGAAAAATGTCATATATATGAAGCCACACTTCCTAGATGACTACTCAGACAGCTATTTATCCCTCCCAACCTCCTGGACACATCACCCTCCATACGTCCATGCTTCTATTCTTTAAATTTCTTTACATGTTTCTCTCTCTCTTTTCCCCTTCTCTCCCTCTCCACCTATCATTTATCTGAAAATATAGGACCAGCTTTCTCAGTGAATAGTTCAGAATTATAGCTAAGAACCATCATGGGCTTAGTTTATCTAACATGAAGAATAAATTATTATTCTCTTAGAAATACTGCTGTGTCAAGGTCAGGGTTGAGGTCATTTACAAGGCAATGTAGAGGACAGCATATAATTTACTAGCCAGAATCACTCACAGCTGATGTGTGTTGGGGGGATGGGGACCTTTCCATCAGAAATCTATACTCATTTAGCTTTCATAAACAAATGCTTTTAAGAGTATAAAAAAAAAAAAACCTGTGTTGTGAGCTTAATTAAGAAGCATCAAATTACCCACTTCTTTTGTTCACCTTTGGAAAATATATTTAGTAGCTGATGATTAGCGACCTGTGTGTTTATTCAACAGAAATAAGAAACTCTAAATCAACATGTTCTAATGTGCTGTCCTTTGCAAATGAAGAAAACACTATTGATTCACAATCAAAGGGCATGCATTTATTTCTTCTTTCTTTTGGGGGGTTAAAGTATTGATGATGAGTAGAATATCATCCTCAGTTTTTTACCTTGTCTAATTTGTGAACAACATTTTAATCTAAGAAATGCTGCCCAGGGCAAAACAAGTAGCCCTTGTTTATACAATAAACACAGTATTTAAAAAAATGTTATTGTTATTGCTCTAGGTACAAAGTGGCCCAGAGAGTTAAAATTGTTCAGATATTCCTAGGTTTCAGTATTTCAACACATTTTTATCGATGGTCCAATTTACCACTACCCCTTGCTGTATATTCTCCCTATAGGGAATATATATATATATATCCTAGGAATGTGCCTCTGTAATAAAGTCAAACAGCCCGGAGGTGAAAATCATCTAGTTCTGCAAACATTGTAAGTGACATCATGGTCTGAACCCTGTAAGCTCAACTCGATATTTAAAGCCCACCCTCATCATTTCACTCTAATATCGAAGTATCGTGAAGAGTCCCCTTGTTTGACAGTTACTACTTCTTGTTCTCTAGCTTGTGTCTTTCCATCTCTTCCTACACATAGAGGTTCTTTGAATAACCATTGCTCTAAGTGAAAGGGAGTTAAAGACAAACTAAATGAGGCCCAAAGTTCTCTAGTGGAAAGTGTTGACAGGTAATTACCTACTGCATAGTCTCAAGTATGCAAAGAGCTAAGAGTACATAGAGAAGGCGTGCTCCATCCATGCTGCAGGTAGAAGGAAAGAGGGCAGGCATTAAGTAGATAGAATGCTGGGGAAAGCTTCCTAGAGGGACAGTGTCTGTTTACTCCTGAATTTCAAAGCTCTCCTTCCCTGCTGAGGTTTAGTCTATACTCTATGCACATGCTCAAGGTTTTTCCCACTCTACCAGAAAGAAAATCTTCTCATCAACCCAGCATTCTCTTTAACAATCACCCAGTCCCTCCCACTCCCTCCCTCTGCCAGCTTCCTTCTATTCTTCCTTCTACACTACCTCTGCTGCCAGACTCCCCACTCACTTGAAACGTTTCTACCTTTGATTGTCACTTTGGAGTGCTTTTTCTTTTTAGAGACTCATTATTCCCAGGAATTCCATGTGTCCTACCTCATTCTAATTTATCTTCCTTTTCATGACTTCAAACTGTTCCCTCTGCTCCCATTTTAAAGCCTTGTGTTCTTGGGTTTTCTCACTAGTTGATTGTTCTCCTTACTCTGTACCTTATCTTTAGTTATGTGTGTGTGTGCGTGCATGTGTGTGTGTGTGTGTGTTGAGGGTGGGGTTCACCCATTCTCTTGATCTTAACTACCACCTATATATGTCTGTTATCCAAATACTAGTCTCTAGCCCTCGGGTCCACTGAATTTCAGAACTGAATATAAATGTTATGAAAAACCTCTACTTGGCCATGCCAGAGACATTTCTACATTTCCAACATGTTCTAAAACATCTCTAATCATGTCCTTCTCAACCTACCACATCCATGTCAAAACTTACTGCTCCTCATAATGCTTCTAACTCAGAGCCTTAGGGGTCTCCCTTTCTTCCTTCCATTCCTTACAGATGCTCACCAAATCCTTCTAAGTGTACCTCGTATACATTTCTCAACTCTGTTTCTCCTTGGCCCAATTATTGCCCTTTTAACTTCCTAAGGCTGCTCCTGTTTTACAGTAGGTAGAGTTCAAAGGCAAACTTAACATAAAACTAATAATAAGCTTCATCTTTCAGCCCCTCACTTAACTGTCTCTCCTTTCCTAAGGCCTTAGGAGGGATCTAAGTACTCAAACGGTCCTTTTTTTTTTTTTTTTTTTTTTAAGTTTGCTGTCCATTTCCACACTGACTCCTTCATTGCACTTTCCTTTAAACTGGGTGGCCTTGGAATGTCTATAAGCCTTTTTAAGCTCTGGCTAAGAGGAGGCTGTGTTGGAAGTATGTTGGTTTGGGTTCATGTGATCTATTTTTGTGGTGAGCAATCACTTGTGTGAGGAGCTAAATTATTGCTAGCCGTTCAGGACGAGGAATGGCTTCCAGGAATAATTTTCACCCCTCCTGTGTCAACTCACATAGAGTGGTAAAACAAAGCGCTGATGCAGAGTTCAGGTCGTTTTTGTGACCATGTTCTGTGGTTCCAGAAGAGAAGCATGTGTACAGTGGAGGACAAACTAGTTTGGAAATGTACAGGCTTACAGAATATAATCGGTGGGAAATTTTTTCCAATTATGAAACATGAAATTCTAAGTCTTATTGATCCCTAGTCAAAATGCAAGTAATGTCCTTTTAGGCATATGCTCAAAACTACAGCAAAAAGAATTATAAATCTAGCATGGATTTTTTCTTCTTCTTTTTTTTGATAAGGATAACATAAATTTACCAAATTCCTGTATTTTTAGGGTTAAATGTTGTAGCAGTGTTGTGCATAGAACCTTAGGGCATCCCAACATACTGCCCTAAGGGCATCCCAACATACTGAATTACTTCTTAGTCTACCCGATTCATGTGAAGAAAGCCTATTTCCAAAGGAAATAGCATGAAAAATTGCCACCAGTGAAGAAACAGACTAAAGAAATGAGTATTCTGGTGATAAAACTACTACACATGTTAATTAATAAGTCAATATATATAGTATAAATGTAATTTGATGGCATATCTAAGTCACCGAGTTGCTCTTATATAGACTTTAAATTGGGATTCTTTTTTCTAAAGATGATATCCAAACTTCCTAGAGGTAATTATTCCCATTTTTTAGATATGTAAACTGAAGCAAATGCAGTTTATATCACTTTTCCAAGGCCAGTTAGGTGATGGAAATAATAGTCAGAGTAGGGATTCAAACCCAATTCTTTAAATTCTAAAATCCTAATTATATTTTACCATGCCATAATGCCACATATATAATTACTGACAAAAATTTTTATAGCACAATTTCTCTACTCAAAACCAAAGGTCAATAACATTTCAGATCCAAATGATGTCATAATATTTTTAAAAAGAGCTTTGGTGATTTTTTTTCACATTACTCTCACTTAAAATTGAAATGAGTTATAGATATTATTAGTACCTACTGATATACACCATATGGTTTCTTAAGACTTTGTTAATGCAAATTTCAAGGATTATACTACTTAAATCTTAGCAAATTCTATTAAATACTTTAATGGGAATCTTATTTTTAAATTTGTTTGTAAATCTTCAAAATTATCAATGTGTGAAGGCAATCTGTTCTTCACACTTTACCCTTGAAAGTTGATATCAGCCCTCTGAAAGCAGCTAAAAGGACTGAGGTAATAATAAATGAGAAAATGAATCCTTGGAATAATCATTAGAATGGCACCCAACTGAAAGATCATGACAAAACATGGCATGACAAGTAGTGGAAATTAAAAACCAAAATTAATCAAAATATGAAATAAGCACCAATAATTAAAACTCCTTACAAAAATTAAAGATAGTGACTCCTTTAATGATGAAAGAAGCCTTAGAGGTATGAATATGATACATTATAATACAATCTGCTACTTGGTGCCAGCCAATTCTCAAATATTCATGTAGGAGGAATAGAGAAAGTGTTTCTTACATCTTGAAAGCTAAATCTAAATAAAAGCAAACTAATAAGCAAATCTGATGACAGTTTTCTCCTCAGCATTATATAAATTAACATTTCTAATTTCATTTCTTATATGGACAACAGAAAAGCTTTTTGGTGAAAAAAATCAAGAGATGATTTTACCTAAGATTTAAATAGAAAAACCTTTGAAGTGGGAAATATAGGAAAGCAGTAAAATGGTTCAGTAGTTTGACCTTTACAGTTTTTTTTTCCTTAGAACTATTTCACTAAAATATTTGAAGAGTAGGATTTGAAAACCTGAAATTGATAATTTATCTTTAAACAAAGTGAATACTGACTGTATATGGAGTAGAAATAGGTATCATTTTGAGTTGGAGGAAGATAATGATGAGAGTATCTGATAACTAAGAGTCATAAGAATAAGAAAATACAAAATAAAACTGAGTAAAGAAAATAGACTCAAAAAATAATATGGCTTTTAAAATTAAATGAAATTCATTTTATTTTTATTCAATTTTTATTTTAGGGGGCTCCACACCCAGTGTGGAGCGCAATGCAGGGCTTGAACTCATGACCCTGAGATCAAAACTTCCTGAGCTGAAATCAAGAGTCACACATTTAACTGACTGAGCCACTCAGGTGCTACTATATAAAACCCATTTAAAACCATTACTTTATTCCAGTGTTGAGTTTTACTGGTTAAAAAAAAAAAAGGAAAAATAAATCCAAGAGGATATTTTTAAATTTTCTCTTAACCTTGTGGATCCATTCCTAAATCTTCAGGTCATTCTAAAGATCTGAATGAGTCTATGACCAGTATAATACATGAGATTGTATAGGAAGTGTAACTTCCTCATAAAATGGGAATATTCATACCAGGGGAAAATAAAGCTAAAGGTCTTAAAATTTTCTGAGAGAGTCACATTTGATAGCAGAAAAAAAAGGGGGGGGGAGGGGGATTGTAAACAATTCAATTAGCAATTGTTTACATTACAGTAATCATTAAAATGCATTTTTGTCAACTAAAATTTCAAATGTAGAAATTTCTGCCTCCTGTATTACAAGATTAAGATCGTCAACAATCTTAACCTCAATATTCTCAAGAATTTCAGTCATGTGAGCACTGGTGTCAGCCCCTCTGTCACCAGGGGCCAAAATGAGTGTGTCCCATTTCTAGGCGGGTATGAATGATACAGAAGAATGTATATGAGGCAGAGGTTGATTCTTCCAGACTCTAGGAGGAAAAGCATCGAAGATATTCCACAGAGAAACCTGAAAGCATTGTAATGGTAAGAAACGAACAGGTGACAATAACTAGGAAGAATTTGTCCTTCTTTATGTGGAGATTATAAAAAAGAGAAAATAGAAGATACAAAGGAGGAAAGCATTGTTCCTTATAGCATGATGCTCGTTGTTGCAGCTAGATTACCATTGACTGTTGCAAAGCTGAGCAAGCACAAAGCCATGAATGATAGATGCTTTATATAGAATGGAAGTTGGGAATAGAAGATGGCAGGCAAGCACAAACAGCAAGATAATTATGCTGAAACCCAATCAGGTGCCTCACCGGGCATTATACTATTTCCTCTCACTTGTTAAAGGCACGTGGGCCTATAGATCTCAAAATAGGTGGATTGAAACATGAGTAACATTGAGACTTTAGCTACAAGTGTCATAAAGATAAATGGCTTGGAAATTATTTAAAGTTCATCAAATGCCCTGACTCTTCTAAGAACCTCAACACACCAAAAGGTTCTTAAGTGAAGAACTTTTCATGCACTGCCTAAACAATAAATAACGTGATCTCCTGTGCTCCTCTTAATTTCTCAAAGTTCCCAGAGTATTTTTTTAATTAAGAAGTTTGCTCTAATGGGAACAAATATTACAAATTATTACAAATCATATCCTATATATTCTAGTCTCTCTATACCATATATTATATAGACAGTATATGATTTTCTATATATTATATTCTAGATTTCAAACTGGTGGCAGTCAGTTAATTTCCATTCTCCCATTCACACAAAATCACCATATGTACTCAAAATTATCATCTCCCTTCTTTTATACAGACTAAGGAATCCCATTTTGCATTATGCTTTACCTTGCATTTTTCAGCACTTCTACTATTTCCATTTGTCTTCTGTATGCCCTTGTCAATTGATTAAAATATAGAGTTCAAAACAGGCAAAATGATAGGCTTAGTCAGTTTTGGATACGTGGAGCCTGTGATGCTGCCCTTATTTATACATCTTCGAGACCAAGAATCATTTACCTACAGGCATTGCTGACTCATGGTTAGTTCTCAAGTCTTTCTAATCCATTGTGCTCCACCAATCATGCCCAATTTTATGTCTGTGAGGCCATGGTGAGATCTCTTTTACTTGAGAATTTCATATCACTGTCTGCCTAGCAACATTTCTTTTTTTTTTTTTTTTTATCCCAACATTCCCAATTGTGATTTTGGTTTTCAGCTATGTTAACTGTGATGTTGATAACAGATCTCTGCTTTAAGTTATAATAAAGCTAAATAAATTCAAGTTGTTGGAACTCTCCTTGAAGGACCTCCTGGTTTAGTAATGAATTCTTGGTCATTTTTTTAGCTGTTAGAAAACTTATAACATGTTTTCAGTATTTAGAAGTAATAGGAGCAAAGAAAAAAATTTATAATGTGTGGAGGGCTCTAAGGTTCATCAACTAGTAAAGATATGGCTATATAATTTATTGTTTTAAATTCCATGCTATCACTGTCCATGTGGCAGAAACTGTTTTTTACTAAAACATTATTAAATAGTACAAAGCAGTTTTGCAGTGCATGATTGCCAACATTATGAAATATTTACAGATTCATCTGAGTGAGCTCTGCCTTAAGTTAATTTTATAGTAATATATTATTCAGAATTCCATTAAAACCAAAGAGTAAAGTCTTAATTTTAGTGAATTCTAGAAAAATTAAAATGACTTTGTTGCTGGATTTCACAAACCTGAGTTCCCAGAATATCCTGGAATCAAGTGGAACAAGATGTCTTTTAATAACTTTTAAGAAAATAAAAAAAGAATATTTAGGGAGGAAAAGGTGGGTAATGGAAAGGAATAGCTGACTACTCACAAGTGCGATGAAGTGCCTCAAGATGCAAAGCGAAATTACATATAGCTGTCTAATACTGACTTACTACTTCATATGCTTTTGAGTTTTCACAGTTTTTCTCTTGAGTTGTGACAAGATGACAACAAAACTACTGCCTTAATTATACGAAGATTGGAAGGTGTGTAACAGCCCCTCAAGATGACTGAAGAAATTTCACATGAAATACAAACCTCAAGACTAGCATTTAAATATGCCAAGATAAAAATTTTAAAGTCCCATAATGGCCACAATCTTGATGTTCTATCCATTCGTTGATGTAGGCTCCTGTTTACATTTGGAACCAAAATCCTACTAGCCCTTTTTGGCACCACGTGAATATATTTTCTAAAAATTAGTTACAACCTTCATTGGAAATCTTCTGGTTCCCACAAAGTCATTTAAGGTAAAACCCACAAAAGATATGAAGTGATGGACTTCTAATAATGAATTATTTCACCTAGTGACGTTATTTATGTATATTGGGTAGTCCAGGTCTCACAGATGAGCAAATTTCCCCAAAGCCAAGTCACAGCTTGCCATTACCCTCTGTATTTGAAGATGACATTCCTGGTCGTGAGTGCGCTCCAAGTGGAAGCGTAGAAGGAGAAACCAATATACAATAACGCTTTCCACATGTAGAGATGACTCCTTAATTTTCAAGGTTTTCTGAGACTTGACTGCCCAGATGTTGTATTAAAAAGCCCAACGGTCTCTGACTGCTGCATGCCGTAGGCCTCTGCGCCAGCCAGGTGTTTGGACTGCAGTAGCTAATAAACGTGAGAGCATTTCTACTTTCTACTTTCTTTGCCTGCCTCCTCCTCGGTTCACTGTACAGCAGTGGCTTCGGGATCTGACTGTCATTCATTCTCCACACATCTACAGCCTCAGAGGGTTGTGCTGTGATGAGCCGTAGCACTTCTATACTGGCAGACTGGCTGAGTTCCAGCCCTTGTTTTGAAGGATCCTGTCTTGCCAGTTAATGTAAAGTATTGCTCTGGTCTGGGCCAGTGACTTCAGGAGCAAGGTTCTCGTGAAGGTCTGCTAGGGCCCTGCAATGCTACTTAGGGACCATCTCCAGTCTCTGATCACTAAATCAGTGATGTTCGTGGGGGTTAAATGCATGTCAAAAGGAAAAGGATCATTAATGTGTTCTATGTATTCAAAAGGTAATGGATTTTATCCTTAACCCTCCCCTATTACTAATAAGGTGAGATATGGTTTACTGAGTGATCCAAGACTAACCAAGATGACAACTGTATTGGAGGTCAATTCAGAGGAAGACAAGCAAATTTGCAGCATATATTCTGTAAGATATAGAACTGACACCAAAGTCAAAGCTGAGGAGTTGGTGCTCATAGTTATAGCTCAAAAATGTAAACAATTTATAAACTGAACAACTTTAGAAAACTCTCCTAAAGATTTAACTGACTACATAGGAAAGAGCCTAAACACATAGATGGCACAACAAATTACCTCCTCCAGCAGCTGTCATCAGAGAGGTAAAAAACTTCTATTCCATTTTGCAGCAACTAAGTCCAGATGCTATTATTACTTAAGAATAGGAAGCCGGAGAACTTATATATACAGCTGTGTACCACCTGACCACCACGGCACCGGGTACTATATCCTAATGCCAGTAGATGTGGAGAATGAAGAGAAATGTAAAAATTTAATAAAGTTTAGAATTACAACTGTCCTTTATGTCCAAACTAGTTTGATTATTCATTATTTGGATGATTTTTTCTTTTTAATAATGTTGTAACCTCATAAGCTACTTTTAAAAAAGAGAAAGAATGAATGAAGAAAATATGTGAAAGAAAATGCCTGTAAACCTGATATTGATGTCTCTGAGCTATTGTAAACTGCTGAGCAAATGCTTAGATTGATAATATGAATGCTTTCATTTCTGGAGTGGAAGAAAAGTGAAATTAGTAATGTGATGTAATTAAAATATTATGTCTTCTGTAACATGTTCTAGATATACTATTTGTTGTGTCATATAACTGCTTATATCTTGAAGATATTTATCTTATTGAGTAAATAAAACTTTGCTTTCCCCCCACATAATATTAATTTTAATTTGTAACTGAGAATGCTGTGATTGACTATGCTTCATTATTTTTGAAAATCTTGTTTAATATTTTTGAAACAGAAACCCTAAAGTCTGGTTTTCCTTTGCTTACCTCATTACTTATTTTATTTCATTACCTGATGATGCTATGCTTTCTCTAGAGGCCCTATAGAAAGAATACAAAATTTGCACTCAGGATGAGGTTCAGTGTGCTCATATGTACATATTTCAGACTTTTCTGTAAATATGAAAACATATTAGCCAACTCTTATTATATGTTTAGTCATTTTTATCAGTGTGGCTGAAAGGAACACCATACAAAGGGTCCAAGTGTCAAGACTTGGACCAGTAAGTGCAGAAATGAAACAGACTCGGGGGCAGTGGGGAGAGGGAGAGAGAGAGATCCACCTTTCCCTCAGGACACCAGGCATCATCTACTGTGCATTCCAGACACAGGAGCAGCTGTACTCCCTGTATTAAATATAAGGAATTTACAGACACAAACTACATATAAAGTTTTTTTTTTCACCCCATCCCCATACATATTCCAATTTAGAGACTTCTTGCCCTGGCACCTTCTCCCTTTGGTTTCTCTTGCTATCTTGACTATTAACTAGTTGACTTACTTATTGTTTCCCTCACTTCCATGAGATTGTGAGTTCTGGGAAGACACAGGATTGCAGGATTCTTGATTACTTTTTTTTTTTTGATTCTTGATTACTTTATTGAGCACCTCACCCATACAGCTGAGGACGGCACTTGGAAGAGAGCTGGTGTCCAACATATACTTGTTGAGGGAGTCAATGAATAAATGAATGAATTTTCAAACAGTCATGAATAAATCACCATATGACTTCTCCCCTTTCCCCTTCCTTTGTCCTCTGCCTTTGCTCTGTCCTTTGAATGCAAGCACCATTAACTCTTACTGACTTCGGTGGCTTCTCCTGGAATCTGCCACAACTTCCAAACACCTCATTTCACATAGGTGATGCCCTACACTGGGTATTAGTTATTCCAAAGGCATCATTTCTGCTATGTCTGCCATCCTCTGCTTGGCTTGATATTTCTGATAGGCTGGGGCTTCTGCTATGGCTATGTTGTCCCATTTTTCATGGAGAATTAGAGTGAGCAGTATCTAATAATACTAAATATAATAATAATAGCTAACTTGTACTGAGTTTTCATAATGTACCAGGCACTAATTTGGCTTTTGATTTACTTAGGCCACATCTAATTCTTATAACATTATATCCATTTTACACGTGAAGTTAAATGGCCCAAAGCCTCATTGCTAATCATTAGCTAAGCTGAAATTCAAGGCCAGGTCTCTTTGGTTTCAATATCAACATTCTTTTCTCCACATTACATAACCACTACCAAAGTTGCACTGCCTGTACCCTAGTATTTTCTAAAGATGTTATTGATAGTTTCAGTTTTCCCATCCACTGGTGGTGCAGCAAGAGTTTGTGGGTAATTCGTCTAGAAGCCCTGCTCCACCTGTAGTCACAGGATCAAGGTTATCCACTTTTCTCCTTATGTTCTTCTTCTCAGAAAAGGTCTCTTTACTTTCAAATTTCTAGAAGCATACTTCACTAGGCAGAACTTTTTGAGGGCAGAGCAAAGTTTTGTTCTCTCTACTCTTAGGATCCAAGCATATCATATCATTGAACACTTTTTGAATTTATAAATTGAATTGAATTGCATTGGAGACACAACTCATGGACACCCGAGTTAACAAAATAAATAAGTACAAAGAATACTAGTCAGAAGGATCAGTTTAATGTAAGTTTAATACTAGCGTAACCACAATCTTGAGCAGGTTATTTAACCTTTTGATTTTGTGTTATCACATTTATAATAGAAGGACAACTACTCTCTCATAGGATAGTTGCAAAGATCAAATGAAAAAGCAAGGAAAACAATCTAGCATAGTGGTTGGAATATTCATAGGTTGGAATATTCACTGTGCCTTCAGTCATGGTCCCTCTGCCAGTTAAACTTTGTGCTACTTTCAAGGATCTCAATGCTGTTTAAAGAATCTGTAAAGTCCAAAGCAGAAAAAGGAAGAGATCTGTGTAAAGCAACTGACTTGAAAGAATTCACCTTGGGCAGGCTTATCTTCTCTGCTAATTGGTTTGTTTTCCTCCATTGCTGATGACTTCAATCTACCACCAGAGCTACTCTCTCTCACTCAGCTCCCCCAGGCACCCTGTCTCTTTCCTTTCTCTCCTACTGATAAGCCAAATTTTGATAGTCCACTTCTTAATATCTATCTTAAATTGGTGTCCTGTCTGGCCTCTCTGGCTTGACTTTATCCCAGATGTCACTCTCTCTGTCCTGGTCAATCGTAACAAGACTCCTGGATTTCCACCTTCCAGCTGGGCTTTCAAAGTCAAAGAGAATAAAGCAAATCCCACCAGCTTTCTCTTTTTCAAATAATACTATTGTAGGAAATCCAGATCTACTGGATTTTCTGGGGTAATAGCAATTCCCAAAGTTATCCCCCTATATCCATAGAATATTCTGGGAGGAAATTTTTTATTTTCCAATTTCATTTTGTCATAGGATAAAAGCTTTTGCTGGGCCATGTGCCCCACTTTTTAAAGCAGAACACATGGTCACCATACCCTTGAGTTACCTGTAATCAAGAAAAGGGAGTCTCTTGCTCCTCCTCTCTCTCCCAATTCAAAATGGGTTACCCCCATCTCAGATCTTACACTTCAGGCTAATACTTACAGCAGTATAGCTGAGGAGCACTGTATTTTAAGTAGGCTTATGTGGACCAGCCTAAAACTAAATAACGATTTATAACATTGATTCTTTGGGAAAGGGCATTTTAGGTCCCATATGACCATCTAACAAATGAATTTTTGTAACCCAAACCCATCTGTAAGTTGGAGGCTGCCTTTATTAGGAAGAAAGCAGTAGACCAAGAATTCATATCTCTCACATTAGCATTGCTGGAGAGGACAGAATTATGTGTTAATTGTTTAATTGATGAGCATACAAGGAACATTTTATTTAAAGCAACACTTTTGAATCATTTCCTTTGACTCTGTTTCAGCTGCCTAATAAAATTCTAGCCATCTTTTTTTCTACATTTTCCTTTCCTTTCCTTCACCAACACTCAGTAAGATTTCATTCTAGGCCTGAGCATATTATTTGCTTTTCAGTAGGCTCTGGTGGTAATAAAGCATTACTCATTTTTCTGCTTTATTTCCTTGAGACACAGAGCAAACATGCAGTAAGTGATAGCTCTGTTCAAACGCTACTGTATAAAACAAGTGAGCAAGACTCATGGCCCCTATCTCATCATGGAAGAATGGAATGATTTCGAGAACAGCACAAGACAATAAATTAAGTGAAGGAATTTGTATCTCCTGAAAATTTTCACCATAATTCCTCCAAAATATTTTAGAACAATTCATTCTGTTTTATGGCGACACCCTCAAGCTAGGCACTCTTTCTCATCGATTTTAATGAGAAAGGGAAGTTACTGTCGTACATGATTATGTACGGAGATTATCAAATTATATAAGATCTCATTTGTTCTATTGTTTGGTTTTCCTCTTTATTTTAAGATTACATTAACAAATCAGATTTTGCTGAGAAATTACTTGCAGTTTTCACCAAATGCTTCCCACGAGGAAAATGGTGATTTTCTTCCCGACTGCAAACCAAGAATATTGTGATTTTCTCTAGATGAGTGAAACTAGAGAATTCTTTCTCTGAGAGCATAAAGCAAACTGATTAAGTCAAAGAGGTGTTATAACCCCTATGGGAAAGCCACATTCTTTACTTTTGAAGTATTTCCAGCAAAAGCCTAGATCTCACCAGTAGTCAGACCATGATCCATTCTATCTTACATACTTGCAAGTCCTCACCAGGTCACCATAATTTATACTTACTAACCATATAAGGAAGTAGAATACTCCTAATCACTATGAACAATCTTCAATCTTCTCCATTTTTAAAAAATAATAAAGAGCATGTTAATAAAAGAGTGTAACGTTATCGCTAAATTAACTAAAAACATTTGCATACATGTCATCTTTCAATGTTATAACAACGCCCCAAGAAACAGTCCATTTTAAATGATTTAAGAGTTTAACATATGGTACCTATTCTTCTACGCTATTTTTCATTTAAAGATTTTATTTATTTATTCATGGGAGACACACAGAGAAAGGCAGAGACATAGGCAGAGGGAGAAGCAGCCTCCCTGTGGGGAGTTCGATACAGGACTGAATCTGAGGACCCTGGAGATCACAACCTGAAGACAGAAGCTCAACCACTGAGCCACCCAGGTGCCCCTCCCATTCTTTTTTCTTTTTTTAAGATTTTTATCTTCTACTTTAATAAACATACTTGGTATTGAAAATGAATGAAACATATCACACATTTAATTCATAAGATTAATTTAACGTTTCGGAAGAATCAATGAAACAGAGTCAAGATGAGCTCCGGTTTGGACCGCCTGCGTTCAAGTCTTAGCTCTCCCGTAGGTGGGCTATTGGAGAATGAAAAAGATAGGGACTTCCCTCCACCTTTCTGCTTTTTAATCTCTAAAATGAGAATAAAAGCTGCCCCAGCACTATGTAGTTGTTGAAATGATGCATATTCTTAGAAGAACCCAGTACCTTGCGTGTGTGAATGTGCACTGATATCTCAAATTAGTAATGTGTATTTGGGGGTGTTTTGGCATTATATTTGATAGTTTTTCCTAAAATAAAACAGAATGTAAAATATTAGCATATATTTGTGGTTAAAGAAGCTATAATTTTAGCTCTTGACTCTTGAGCATGATGACAGAAAATTCTGCATTCTGCTTTTCACTCTTAACAACTCAATTTTTAATAGAGGGTTGATACCTAAAATATGTAAGCTTTTCTAATCTGAGGCTAATCTTTGCTAACTATATCCATAATGTGGATTCGCTATTCAGAAGCAAATAAGTACAGGAATGTATGCCAGAGGACAAACACAGAGGAAGAAAATAAAATTCTTGCACAGTATGTTTCACCTGGTTTGGCAAACTTAAACTGTTTGATAATGTTTACCCAGTGAAATTAGTTTGAATCCTTGAGTCGTGTCCTAAATATGACACAATTAAGTTTCGAGAAAATTGTGCCAATACACAGTTTCCCAAACTCGTGATTTTCATATGTTCTTTATAGGAACACATAGTCCAGCAGTCACTACTGAGCTTAGCTGTCCTCAAACTAATTCAGGGATGCAGAGTCTCACATTTCTGAGTTTAGCAATCTGGAGACATATGGGGAACGTGTGAGCTGGTCAGCAATCAGCAGTGCTTGATTCAGTTGCAGAATATCAATTAAGGGAGAGAATAGGCTAATGTTCTTTCCACTAGAGAAATGACTAGAATATTATGTCTCCCTTAGCCTACCCAGTGACAGCTGACTTGTGGCCGTAAACTTTGGTACATGGACCTATTAGTTCACCTACTTTGATAAGTTTTATTTTCATTAATGTACTCAAGCTGTGACTTTGTCATAATTTTCCCCATAGGTATTCATATTTGGAGTGCTCTAATATGCACACAGATATTGGCACACTCTGTAACGCAGTCTTGAAATCGCCATACACAATTTACTAAAAGCAGTGTGGCTGTTCCCTAAAGATGATCCTACTGTTGTTAAGTGACTGTGAGTGCTGAGCATTGCTTCATTCATGACAGGAAAAAATATCTACCCTCTCAAATGTCTGGATTTTGTGTAAAAAAAAAAAAATAGAATGAAATGGAAGAGAGAGAGAGAGAGAGAGAGAGAGCGCACACACGGAGAGCTTATCCCTGTTTACATTTTCATCCTGTGTCTACTGGATTGATCCCCTACTTCATGTCAGCTCACCAGGCTGACAGCAATTCTAGCAGAGAGACACAGGGTAAGAGGGACTTTGATTCATCCCCTCCCCCTAAGTCCCTGCCTGTCATTGTCTGCTCCTGAGTAAGCAAAGTGAATATGGTCAGAGAGGTCTGGGGCTGCTGGAGCTGTGTTTTCCAATCTCAGGGGCAGCCACCTTCTCATCAACGAATCCATGCAAGCATTCCATGCATTATGCCGCTTTTCACTCACAAGTTTTGTTCTTCACTAGAGAAGCACTTAGCCCAAATAAAACAATCCACCGTGGAATTGTGTGTGTGTGTGCGTGTGTGCGTGTGCATGTGTGTGTGTATGAGTGCAGATTGAGTGATAGGTTGAACATTTAGAGTTTTTTTTTTTTTTAAGCCTTCGTCCTTATTTTTTAAATGTTAATTTCCCCCTCCCCCTCAGTACTTCCAAAAACTGTTCTGTGATGTGATCACAAATACTCATGTGCATAAATTCCCATTATCATAATAGGAGCACTGCAGTGAGGCTTCTTCTGAAAATAAATTACTCCGTAGAATATATTAGGAGGACTAAACCCAAACAAGCTAAATTGTGTGCTCTCCCATCCCGTAAGTTAAGCATTTGAAGATACAAAACCAATTGCATTTTTCATTTCACATGTATTTTGTTTTCTTGTTTTATTTGCATCTTATCTGGTTCATCTATTCTCTCTCTCTTTTTTTTAAGTTAGAAGACATTTCAATTATTAAATTTCTTATTTTCTTTCAGTTGTCTTAATCATTCTGTTAGCTGCCCTTCTCTTTTCAACACATTGTAGTCCATGTCAATATCCATGGCTGACTTCAAACACATGAATATGTATGTTCTCAAAGAGAGGAGAGGCGCCCACTGGGGTGTATTTATCATGGGCAGTGTAAAGGCAGAGAACAGGCTGGAAGTGTGAGTTCTGTCCTGATATTGTACAGCCTTGAGTTGGTCACCAACTTTGCTTTCTCTCTCCTCTTTTCTAAAACAGGTACAGATAGGCCAGCTCTCCTACCAATTTCCCAAGAGGATGTTAATGTCGATAGAGTAATCTATGGGCAAGAACTATAAGCGTTAGGAGAAAAAACATTATTAAATTGAAGATGATTCCAGTAAATGATACTCATTCTAGAATTTCTGGTAAATATTTGCTAGTAACTTTTGGATGTTTGTAGGTTTAGTTTAAAATTTCCAACTACTGGGGAAGTGATTGCAATTAACCTGTATTTAAAGGGGCTAGGATTTCAATGTCTGCATTACAGCAGAGTTTATCCTTAGGGATGAAGGTTACTGAGAATATTAAAATCACCTTAAAATGACCCAGAGGTGTCGATGCCTTTCTTGCTCCCAGTTGGTAACCACCACTGTCATTGATTCAAGGGTAGACAGTCAGCTAATTAAGAATTATCTTTGATATCATCTGGATTGATTAAAAAATGTATAAAATTTTACTTGATGTATTTTAAAAACTGAGCTTTAAGGGGTTTTCTTTTGAATTCAATATGAGCTTGAGTTGTGAGTCAAATGGATACATTAAAATATCTTTAAGTTAAAGTTTAAACTTGTTTAAGATTATGCTTGGCATGAAAGGCAAAAACCAGCCTACCTCCTCTGTGAATATATCAGACAAACGCTTTTCATGATCCTGTGCATTTTCTCTTCTCTGAGGCCACTCTACTCGGTTTTCTCCTGATGTATAAGAATGAAACCCACACATGTAAGAGTTGATATTTGACCAAGTAAAGAGGTTTATAAGAGTTTTATTCTTTTTTCAGATGCACATGTTCCTTTCTTTATGTGTTTTTTTTTCCACTTTTGTCTATCAGGAATGGTACATTTTTACAACAATTTATGTTGCTGATGCCATTTTCATGTCTTGGCTAGCTGGGAAGTGACTGCATACTGGACTTTTCAATGACACGCAGAAAAAAAAGCAAACTCCCTCAAGCTAAGCAGAAAGGATTTAAAACTCAGTGTGCATCCCTGTTAGGGGCAAGAGAGCCTATTGCAGAAACAAAGAGTGAAGAGAAAATTCTATCCTTGGAAGCTTCACAACAACAGAACCACAGCTTTTTATGTAATAGCTCAAACGTTCCCACTACAGCCATTAACAATGTAATGAAACAAATCACTTGCTATCTGTCACAATTATGATCGATGGAATCCAACTGGTCTAACTTGGAAGAAAAAAATCACATCTCAGAGTGGATCCATTTTAGAAAATAGCAAAGTTTGGGAGGGAGGGATGACACTTATTTCCCATTAACAATATAGGCAGGCAGGCATTTGATCTATCTAAACCAATAGATTACTGCCTTGATACATCTTTCCCCTGCAATTTTCTCTTTTATTTTATTAGGCCTCATAGTGGATTTCTGGCTGCCCATGTGAATGAAAGAACAAATTTAGGACCACACAGAAAGTAATATTGAGCTATATAGCCAAACAGTGTTAGCATCCCTCTGTATTCACTCTGCAGGTAACTACTCTTGCTTTCTTTGGTTTTCATTTTTCTGATTGTTTCTTTATCCCTGCCATCTTCAGAAATCTCTAGAAATATTAACAGGAGGTAAGATTTACTACAGTATTTAAGAAATAATAACAAAGACCTAAATAGAGGGTATATAATGCACTATGTTAATGCAAGATACATGGCCAGTGGTTTCATCATACACTTGAGAAATCAATTTTGTTTTAAAAGTTGTTTATGAATTTAAACATCTTCTCCTCTTGAAATGGGAAGTAGATGTAGAAGATGCTGAATTGAAATTGATTCGCAGGACAAAATATAACAATAATCATGGTTATCAGTTACTAAATACCTGTTTTATGCCAGATAATCACACATTCTGATCCGAATCCATACTGCACTTCTATGATCTTAGTAGCTCATTTTCTAACCTCCTTTTATATATGAGGAAGAGGAATTTTACAAAGGCCAAGAGACTTTCTCAAGAGCAACAAGCTCATAAATTGCCAGAACTGGAATTAGAATACAGAAATATCTCCCTCAGAGCTCATATTGTGCCCATTAAAGAAAGTTCCTCAAGTTTGAGAATTCTTTCATATTCAAAAATATACAAACACATTAGTTAGCCACACAACATTAGTTGTAGTCAGCAGTACTTATTCACACTACAAAGCTTAAAATGAAACACTGTCGCTGGATAGAGCAATGGGCACCAATGTATTCAACAACACAGATCATAATGGGGATTGAAATCCCATGGACAGTACCTAGTTATAAGGAATCAAGCAGGTAACACAAAATTATATTATCACTGAGATGAAGAAATGAAAACATAACTACACACACACACACACACACACACACACACAGTAGTAAAGTACAGCCCCTGAGAATATGTTCTACATTTCCTAGCTGGAGAAACTGTGCCCTCCATCATACTGAACACAAAGGATGCTCAAGGCTGAGTGCTATGGAAGCATTTGGGGAAGTAGGAGGTGAAAGTGTGCTGATTATCCTAAACAGAGGCATTCCGTTTTCCTAAGAGGCATATATTATGTAAAAACATTTCATCACTGACTCCTGAGTTAAATAGCTGGCACCCCAACCTTGGAGAAAGTGGATGTCTATCCAAAGGGAGATGAGTGACCACAAGAATCCAAGCCTGGAGGTATCTTTTCCTCTGTTTATCTCTCTTTTAGAGAAAGGCAAGAATTTTATAAGATGGCTTGACTGTGCAGAAAGAATAAGAAAGAACAGAAAAGAAATGCTTGAGATGCAAATGAATTTAAATTTCATTCATGGGCAATGAAAAACTAATGGATGCATGAGGGAGGAGAGGGACGTGTGTCTCACAGAGTTGGGCCAAAGAGATTATTTTGAAGTAACACATTGGCCTGATTGGGAAAGTGAGATGAAGCAAGGAATGGAGAGCTCTTAGAGGACAGGAAATATGGCTTTCCTATGTTCTCTAAAAAGGTGAGCACCTTGCCCTCTGTGGCTCCTAATAAATATTAATAAAGGAAGATAAAGAAAGTGGTTTCAAGGACCCAAATTAAGAAGTGACTAAACTCTGAATAATAATCCGTTGCTAGAAATGGCTGATACTTAGCACATTTTGGGTACTCCAAAAATAATGATTAAATAATAACCAGAAGGGTAGAGTTAATTATCTTCCTCTCAGGAGAAATGATGTTTTAGAAGAGCTTAAGAAAGTTTTGTACTGGAAAAGAAAGAACTTAAAAGAATGATGACTATTCCCAGGAAGTCAGGAGATTATTAGTGCAGTAAAAGCTAAGAGTGGACACAAAAATTGAAATGAAGTTCTGTATTCCAAACTGTGAATAGGTTCTATATCCCCACTTCCCACCCCCCTCCACCAAAAAAAAAAAAAAAGAAAGAAAGAAAGAAAAGAAAAAAAGTCCATTCCATTGAATAAGCACCTAAGTGAGAAAAAAGAGAACTATTTCCCCTTCAAGGACAAAACTGCAGAATAAAGGGCTCTGTGATGCTAAATTTTATGTTAACTTGACTAGGCTAAGGGATGCCAAGATAGTTGGTAAAACATTATTTCTAGGTTTGTCTGTGAGGGTGTTTTCAGAAGAGATTAGCATTTGAAGCAGTAGACTAAGTAAAAAAGACCTCCCTCACCAATGTGGGAGAGCATCATCAATTCCCTGAGGACCCAAATAGAACAAAAATGCAGAAGAAGGGCAAATTTGCTCTTTGCTTGAGCTGGAACATTCATTCTCCTGCCCTTGGACACTGATGCTTCATTGCTGGACTTTACACTGGATCCAGGATTTACGGTATCAGCTCCCTTAGTTCTTAGGCTTCTGGACTTGGACTGGTCTATACACCAGCATTCCTGGGCTTCCGCCTTGCACAGCAGATTGTGGGACTTTCTGGCCTCCATAATCTCATGAGACAGTTCCTATAATAAATCTCCTCATATATCTACATATATTCTATTGGTTCTGTTCCTTTGGAGAACTCTGACTAATACAGACTCCAACCCAGCTTCTGTCCATTTCATCATTCTCTTACTGTTTTCCAGCACATTTTGTTTTCAAATTCAAGTCTAACTATAAGAGTAGAACGGATTTACCAAGTTGAAGACAGAAATGACAGATTGTACAGCAACTTGAAAATGAAAGAGATAAACAGACATCAGAAAGAAACAAACAAAAACATGTTTTCCATAGTACACAAGAGGACTAAATAGTTGCAGAGCTCATTCTGAAAATGGAATGTGGAAGTCAGGCCAATTATTTAAATTACTAATTCTCCAATAACTCGTTTCAGGTGGATACATAGAGGCTAAGAAAACAAAACACAATAGTACAGTGGTTCGCAGTCATGCTAGATCACCCGCGTGTTTCAAATTTTTTGAGCTCCCCAAATTGAGTTGACAACTGCCCATTTTGTGCTTGAATCCATATTTGTAGTCTACTTTTATCATAACACATTTTTCACATTGATTTGTTTATATTTTGGTTATGCCTCTTATACTATGAGGTTTTTGAGGGCACTAACCATATCTTGCTCATGTTTAGCCAATTCTGGGAAATAGTTGGCTCAATAATTGTTTGTAGAAATTAATTGAATCAAATTAAAATGATAGCACAGGTTTAAAATATTAACTAATCCCAATTGGTTGCTCCACATTACCCACAGGACTTAATTATGATTCTTATATAGACTTGCTACTCAGAATGATCCACAGAACCCACAACAATGGCATCACCTAGGAGCTTGTTAGAAATAGAAACTCAATTCTCAGGCCCCACTCCAGACCCACTGAATCAGAATCTGCATTTTAACAAGATCCCCAGGTGATTGATCTGCACATTTGAAGTTTGAGAAGCATAAATCTATCTACCTTAAGTTAGTTTTCACATATGCACTTTTCAATAAGCATTTATTGTGTATCTACTATGTGCAAAGCATGGTTCAAAGCACAGTGGATAAAGAGAAAGACAAGATTTGCAGCTTTTATATAGCTTGCATTTCTAGCAGGAAGGACAAATCATAAAAACTCCCTTATAATGAATTATTTCATTAGAATAGAATGGTTGCTCTGTTGGAGAGGTATAGAGCTATGAAGAGATAGATCTACCCTGGATAATAAGGGAAGGTTTTTGAGAAGCTGATGTTTAAACTAAGATCTGAAGAATAAGAAAGAGTTAACTAGAGAAAAGCCTGACGGAATGGAGGAAGGGCCTTTAGGAAAGAAGAGAGCATATGTGAAGACTCTGGGACAGAAATAAGTGTAGCATTTTGGAGAAACAAAACAGCTAATGTGACTGTCATTCAGAGAGTGAGGCAGGCAGTGAAAAGAGGTGAGATATATCTGAGGCACAGAATTCAAGACCTTGAAGATGATGTTGAAGATTTTGACTTTGATCCTAAGAGCATTGAAAAGCTATTAAAAAGTGTTAAGCAGAGTAATAATATGATAAAAAATATATATTCTAAAAAGGTTCTTGGCCACATTATGAAAAATAGAAAAAAAAACTCAAGGATAAATGCAAGGAGACTGTTCTGGTTATCTATTGCTCACTAACAAACTGCCTCCAGAACTTCATGATTTAATATAACTATTTTGTTTTGCACACATTTTGGAGTTAGAAATTTGGGAAGGATTCAGTTGGATAGTTGTTTTCTGATTCATGTGGTATCAGTTGAGGTGGTTGGGGTTAGAAGATCTTTCAAGAGGATATGTCTCCTGCCTTGGTTTTCATTCTCCCTCTCGCTCTCCCTCTCTCTGTCCCTCCTTTCCTCCCTCCCTCCTTCTCTTTTTTTTTCCTCCCTCCTTCTCAATCTCTCTCTCCTTCTCTCCAAGACATCCTATCCTTCGGTGCCTCTCCACATAGTTTGGGTTGCTAATAGCATGGTAGTCCCAAGGTTTCAAGAGTGAATGTTACAAAAAACAAGAAGTAAGAGCTGCTAGATTTTTAAGGCTTGAGTCTGGAAATTGGCACAGCATGATTAAAGCAGTCAAGAAGCCAGCCCAGATTCATGGGAAGGATATTTAGACTACCTTCCCCTTACCCCTAACAGATGCACACATGGAGTGAAAAAGCAAAGAATTGAAGCCATCTCTAATCTACTGTAGAAGTAATATATTTTTTTTTCTGAAATTATATAGTTTTTGTCATCCTAACATCAAAACCTATTTTCTAATCTGGAAGAAAGCCTCGTGTGAATCTATAGTCAAAATGAGTCGGATATGTCCATCTCCTGATAGCTGGTTCATGGTCATTTTTCATGGGTTTGGCCAATCAAATGGTCCCAAACAGAACTATGACCCCGAGGAAAGTGACCTTGGCTGTGTTATCTGTAGCTTTTCTTCCTGGAAAGTTTCTGTTGATATCCCCAAACCACCTTTCCAGCATTCAGCTATCAGTTACCTACCCAATACCCTTAGATTATTTTTCTAAGTTAGTCACCTAGAGTTGGTTTCTCCTGCCTAAAACACAGAATCCTCATCACTCGAGTAGTTCAAGCAAGAGTTAATGGTAATCTTCACTCAGTGGCAGCAGTGGAACAGAATCAAATGATGTTAGGTAGATCAAATATATAACGTTGGATGAAATATGAGGATGAGAGAAAAGCTTGCCAACTATATGGATGACACTGAGATATGGATGTTAGAAGAGAATGACATTGTAGGGGTTCTCCCATATTTTAAGTGTGATCTTGAAATACCTGTGAGATCTTGTGTGGGTAGTTCTAAATATCATTTATAGTTTATATATGAGGTCTCGATAGAAACAGAAATGTGGAAATAATTAGCTTATAGATGTAAAACAAAGCCAAGTGTATGGATGAGTGACCCCAGAATAATAAAAAAAAAAAAACAATTTCTTTCTCTGTATCTATTCCCTTGTCAGTAGACTTTTATTTGAACAGAAGACATTCCTCTACAACATTGTCATTTAGGTTTCTCTCCAGAAAGAGTCTGCATTTGTTGCTTTGATGGAGTGAGTACTTTAGGAGAGATACAATTATCAGACTCAAAGAGGCTCTTTTCAGAGATTTCTAAAACCTATCATTCTTGAGGTAGCAAGAGACATACAGAGCTTAGTGTAGAAGTAAGCTGAGTTCTCACTACTCAACTTTTGGCCCCCTAGGTTCCAAAGAACATTATGAGCAGAATCCAACAAATATTCACATGAAAACTCCTCTTAAAATTTTTGAAATTCCTAATTAAGAGTACCATAAGTGCAAAATGGCAAACCATCTTCTAATAATTCATGACAGATCTTGATTTTTTAGAGTAGAGAATTTGTTGTCTGTGAAAGAAAAGTTGCATATAAATAAATTAGGTATGCCTTGTTACATTTAGAAAACATTAATAGAAAGTCTGCCTAATTCCATAGAAGGGGCAACAAACATTCAAGGCATGGAATTGAGTGTTGCACAGTAAGTACTTGATATTTTTGCCCCAAGAGAGGAGGCTCTGGGGACTAATTCATAATAACCAAATTCGGGCAAGATAGATAAATCAGAATCCTAATTTATAGATTGGTACTGAGGTATAAATAGAAATGTTGGTTGGTATACAATCCTCTCTCTTATAGAAATATATCTTTGGGAAACAAAATCACTAGCCAAAATTTGCTCGGTGAGTACAGGGAATACTTTCCAAAATTTGTTTGGTGGAACACAAGTTTTTTTTTTTAAAGATTGTATTTAATTATTCATGAGAGACAGAGACAGAGAGAGAGAGAGAGAGAGAGAGAGAGGTAGAGATGTAGGCAGAGGGAGAAGCAGGCTCCATGCAGGGATCCTGATGTGGGACTTGATCCTGGGACTCCAGGATCATGGCCTGAGCTGAAGGCAGATGCTTAACAACTGAGCCACCTAAGTATCCCAAGTTTTCTTTTTTTTTTTTAAGATTATATTTATTTTCTCATGAGACACACACATACAGAGAGAGGCAGAGATATAGGCAGAGGGAGAAGCAGGCTCTCTCTAGGGGACTGATGCAGGACTCAATTCCAGGACCCCAGGATCACAACCTGAACTGAAGGCAGATACCCAAACACAACGCCACCTGCCTGGCACCCCTGGAACACAAGTTTTAAGTCCAGTCAGTGAGTGTTAATTTCCCCTCTTCCCCATTAAAGGGGTTTGGTGACCAAGAAAATTTGTCTCTCACATTTTCTGTATGTCAGGAATTTAGAAGTGGTTTAGTTGGGCAAAACTTGGGATCTCTCATGCAGTTGCTGTGATATGATCTCTGAAATCAGAAGAGTGGATAGCTTGAACAGCTATGTGCTGGCCAGGCATCTCTCTCTTAATAACATCTCTTAATATAGCCTAATGTTTTCTATGTGATCTTTTTATGTAGATTGATTTGAGCTTGTTCATAGTATGCTAGCCTCATGGCATTTGGACTTCATACATTGAAACTCGAAGTTTTAGTAGGAGTATTTCACCAAATGAAGTGGAAATTGCATCACCTTTTCTGACCTGGCCTTGGAAGTCATGCAACATCACATCTGTTGCCTTTTGTTGGTTGCAAGCAAGTCATAAGCTTGCCCAGATTTAAGGGGAAGAAACAAAGATCTGACCTCACAATGGAAGGGGTGTTAAGGTCACATTTCAGAATAGCACTTAGAAGACGAGATAATGTTACGGCCATCTTTAGAAAATCTGAAGTGTCATACTAGGTGTGTAACATGGTCATGTAACTCAAGATCTCAAAGGTTTGGACACCTTACCTTGGAAGAAAGGAATGGAAAGAAATGAAGAGAAGAAAACGTCCTGATTTTGGCAACTACAAATCCATATTAACAAAGATAACTATTAAATACACGTATCAACCAACATTGGTGTAATTATTCTTTCTTTGCCTCCAATCTTTATTTCTTTATCTATTTCTATATTATTAACCATTTTGAACATCTGTTTCTCATGTCTCATGATTTAAGGTCTATCTGTGTGCCAGCAACTCTCAATTAATATCTCAAACCGAGACCTCTCACCCAAACTCGGGACCCACAGATTGAACTGTGCAAAACTTTGCCTATGCAAAACTAATGTAAAACTAAGCTTTTTTTTTTTTTTAAGATTTTATTAATTCATGAGAGAAAGGCAGAGACATAGGTAGAGGGAGAAGCAGGCTCCTTGTGGGGAGCCTGATGTGGGACTTGACCCCAGGACCACATCCTGAGCCAAAAGCAGATGTTCAACCACTGAGCCACCCAGGTGCCCTAGAGTTCTTCACTCTGACCAAGAAAGAATTAGTTTTTAACCTGTGGTTCTGTATGGATCCAACTCTCCATCAGCTGTCATTTTATTTTTGATGATTGCTGAGGTCCCCCAAGCAGAAGTAACTCTTTGCTGATGGTAGGAGGAGTAGCGGAATTACCACCTGTAAAGGATCATGATCTTCCTATAACAAAGAGACACGGGGCTTGGGTCAAAACTGCTTCTTCTCTTGAACTACAAAATATACTTGCCTTAGGCTTGCTTGCTCCTTGGCCAGTCATTCTCTAAGTGTGATCCCTGAACCAACAATGTCAGTATCACCTAAGAACAAGTAATGTGTATTCTTGGGATCACCTAGTTCTACTGAATCAGAAATTCAGGGGGTGGGACCCAGAAATCAGGTTTTAACAACCTCTCTGCATGAGTCTGCTGCATATTCAAATTTAACAACCACTGGCTTAGGCCAGATGTTTCTGAGATCTGAGCTGTTAGCTTAGCTCCTTCTCACTCACCACCTCATATTTCTCTTTCTCATTCCCATTTTATTATGGCCCACCTAATCCTCATAAGTTATAAAAACCTCTTCTAATTGTCAGTAGGCAGAGCAGAATTTCATTTTATATGCTTCTCATGTTGCACTGGGAAAAAAAAAAAAGCTTTTTCTTGTTCACCTGGTTTCTGGTAGGACCCTTGACATCTCAAATTTGTTATATTCTCAGACTTCTCAGCTGGTAACAACTCCATCCTTTTAGCATTCTTGATGTTTATTTCTCATACATCCCAAATCAAATCCACCAGGGAATTCTTTTGTTTTACCTTTAAAATAGATCTTGACTACAGCCACATCTCACCACCTCCACCCCCATCACCTAGTCCAGCTGCCGCAATCTCCACCTAGATAACTGCCTATGGGTCTCCCTGTGTCTGTTCCTGTCCCCTTAGATTACTCTCAATATAGGAACCAGGTTGTCCTTTTACACCGTAAGCTGAATCATGTCATAGCCACATGACACAGGGCCACTCACAGCCCTGTTAATACAGCCAATTTTTCTTAGAGTAAGAGTAGGTCTTCACTATAGCCTACCAGGTGACATGTGGCCCACCTCTACCTTTTATCTCTGATGTCTCTGCATCTTGTCTACACACACTGGTCTCTTCCTGTTCCTGCCTGCTTGCCTTAGGGGAGAGTGGAAACTGCCTTTGGATACCTGATGCAGAGAACAAGGAAGCACTGAGACCAGAAGAGCACCTTTAATTCTAATGGAAGAGAGCACTGGGGATCCCTGGATGGCTCAGCGGTTTAGCGCCTGCCTTGAGCCCAGGGCGTGATCCTGGAGTCCTGGGATCGAGTCCCACATCGGGCTCCCTGCATGGAGCCTGCTTCTCCCTCTGCCTGTGTCTGTCTGTCTGTCTCTCTCTCTCTCTTTCTCTCTGTGTCTTTCATGAATAAATAAATAAAATCTTAAAAAAAAGAAAAAAAAGAGAGCACTGAACTACTGGCTACTGCAAAAACTCAGAGATAAGTGTAAAGCAGGTCATGTTACAAGTCATTTTCCAAAGAGCTACCTTAGTTGGGGTGGGAAATAAAATAATATTTTTGTGTGTCCACTGCCTGTGGGTTTGTTTCCATTTTGTTATTGTTTAAACACATCAGGCTTGTGTAAACAACAAAGATGTTTTTGAGACCTCTGTCTAGTGAGAATTGCAAGTATCCATTTGATGATCAATTATAAATCACCTACAACCAGATGAGTGAGAGTTTATTATATCCAAGGAAATCTCACGTGTAGTTGGAATCTGTGTTCTGAGGGTGTTAGAGAATCCTCATTCTCTAAATTTGGAATGGGATGAGTTGAGATGAAGATTAGGGCACTAATCTGCCCTTAGTGGCTTGCTATTGGAAAGAGTAGAAGCAAATACAAGCTTTGATCAGTGCCAAGGTTGAAGAACAGAACTACAGCCCCCTCACACACTTTGATTTGGAAATTCACCTTTCACAACGGGGTTCAAAGCCTGTATCTTTACTCTTGGAATCTTTCTGGCTGTGAGCATAAGTGCTCCCAAGCACTTTATTTCCAAAAGAATTTCCTTGGGCTTTCCTTTTTCCTTTTTTCTTTTTTCTTTCTTTTTTTTCTGTTTTCTTTCTTTCTTTCCTTCCTTCCTTCCATCCATCATTTCATAATCCATCATTCCATTTTTAAAATCTGTATTCCCCTGGCAGCTCTTCTGTGATTACATTTGTCCCAGTATGATTCCTTTCCCAAGAAGGGAATATTGCTAATGCCATAAGTGCTTGCACTGGATCTTGTCTCCTTCCTTGGCTCCTTCTGCTAAAAGTAACATGGTGGGAGGCTATTAGTGTACTTTGTTGGGAAAACAGTTAACAGTGCAACAGTCCAAAATTCACTAATAATCTTGAAACTTAGCCTTCACAAATGCTACATCCATTTGATGGCTCTCACCCTGGAGCATTGCTTTCACTACCAATGGGCATTGGGAATCCATCTTCTCTTAACATGCAGAAACAGTGTTCAAGTCTGGAACTCTTAGTATGAAATTGCCCTAGAGTTTCAAGTAATCTCTATACTAAACATGGGGCTCAAACTAGATGATAGTGAGTGTCTCTTTGTTTCTCACCCCCTTCACCCCTTTCACCCAAAGTCAAAATTGCAAATGACATTCAGTTCAGTTCTGCTTTCCAAGAGTCAAAACCTCCATTCTGTTGGTACAGCCTACCCTCTTCCCTTTCCACCTGTGTGATATATTTACTAAATGCGAGAATGAAATATGTACATTTTTAAAACCTTATTTTACACCCTCAGGCCTAGGATTCTGTGAAACTTGCCTTGTCAAAAGCCGCAGCTGCAGAAGTTGATTCCCTATGGCTTATACCTCTAGGATCTTGTATAGTTTTTGACCAGGGACTCCAAATTGTTTAATAATGTGCAGCAAAGTTTCACGGGAACATACCAGGTGCTAGGTGTAGTGTTCGTTATAATTGCTAAAAATACCAAAGCTCATAGTGTAGTGAGGAAATAAAACACATAAACCACTGGTAACTAGAACTGTAGTAGAATATCAGAGATGCCTGGGAAGCAGAGGTACCCTAGGAGCCCAGTTGGGGGAGTCAGAGATGGAGAACTAGAGCAGGAGATGCCCCCACTGGAAAGGGTCAAGAATAGGGCTGGTCAGTTTACTAAGTAAATATGTCATTTCATAGCAGATTTCCAACTCCGTTTCTGACTATGAGCCCTCACACCTTTTATTTCTCAAAAGGGCCTTCTTAAGACATAAGAAGATAATTAATTTTCTCAAAAAATAAAAACAGACAAATTTGAAAACTCTGTTTGAGCTGGAATCCTATGCTGTGTGGGTTTGTTTGTTGTCCTTAACGAAAGAAGGTAGGTGGGGTGCTGGCAAGCTCTTCCAACCCACTGGGATTCGAATGTGGTTACCTTAGGATCTGAAAATTGTACTTTGAAACATGAATATACTTATCCTTTTTGTTAATAAGTGATGACAAAAAGGGATATGTGATATTTGTATCCTCCACACCTGGCCCAGTGTTGGTACGTTTTCAGTACTCTGCCTTGTTATGTAAGTGACTGTCCTGTCACACTTCGAGCATTTTTTTCTTCCTAGTCGAGAGTGTTCATTAATTATGACTGCCTTCACGCACATGCACACACATGCACGCTAAACCTTTTCTAAAACAATTTAAATACTTGCTTTGCAATATATTTTTCCTGATTGTTTCTATCTCACATTTATCTTTCTCCTCTTAGAATTTGTTAGTGATTAAGTCATTATTAGTACACTGTCTCCCCCCAACTGTCAACCCACACAGTCAATTTAGAATTTTGTATATTAAGTTTTGTTCTCTAATTGTTTCATCTGTAAATTTCTTGTTCCTCTGATGAGATTAAGCTTCTTGAAGTCAGGAACCAACTCTCGTATATATTCTCATATTCCCAAAGTACCTTGATAAGGTGGCAGTGTAGGTTTTATTAGCTTTATACTGTCAACAAATAGAATTAACATTTCATCCCATCAACAAATCTTTCAGCAATATTCCCTCTGCAAGGGTACATTCCCCCATGCTCATCTGTACCTGCACACAAACATACACATACTCACACTCACATACGCACACCGACATACAAACCACTTTCATGCACCAATCAGGTCTTCAGCTTCTCCTTGCATAGCCTTAGCCCACAAGAAAGCCAAAACAGGCACTCACACCTTTCTCCACTAAAGTCACCTTTCATACTATTATAAAAATGCTTAACTGGCCTATAAAATCAAGTATCTTTAATGTATTTTGACAGCATGCTTGGTAAGGTTAATAGTCTCCTACTTTACTTACAGAACTTTGGAGTCAGAGAAGTTGAGATTTATCAGTATGTTGCAGGATAATCTATAAAGAATGGTAGAAAGAGCACACACCATTGTGCTACCTATTTAATATTGTATCTTTATTATCAAGTCTCATAATTTTTGAGCATCCTTATTCTTTTTAGTATTTTATAATTCAACATTTAACTATGAAATAGAATTTTATACGAGGAAGACTACAAAAAACTTATCTTGGATACATTGTTATAATACATCTGACTACATTTTGAAAACTGTAAAGTAGTATACAAATGTACAGTATTATGTTTTCAAGAAACTTTGGCATCCCTATCCAAGTCTGCTTATGAGAAATGATCGAAACAGAACCCGTTAAATGTTATCCTTCATTTTCAATGATATATATATGAAGATATAATTGATAGGAACTATCTGTAAAGTTGTAGGTGATATGCTGACAATAAATCATAGGGTAAAACGCTCTGGGCTCCTACAGGAAGCTGAAATATTGTTGCTATAAATTATGATGAATATATAATACATGAATTAATAACTATATACATTTATACAAAATAATCCTTTGATAAGAATTTTGATTTGGATTGTTTTCAATTAAGAATTAAAGAATTAATTAAGAATATTAAGAATATTTAAAAATCTAAATAGCTCTCCTCTTACCACCATTCAGTTCTAAATCAGTACAATGAAATGTAGTTTTCAACTAGTTAAAACACATGAATAAAATACCCTTTATTCAGAGATTCCCTGAATTGGTTCTGGTGATGAGTGCTATACCCCTATAGTTTAATCCCTTAATTTGTATGTTATTGATTCTATTACCAGAATTTCCTCATTTTAGAGAGAGAGAAATCATCTGATGGTTTAAAGAGAGAATTAGGATGAAAAATCCAGAATACCATTTTACAAGCCTATCATAATTGAAATAGCTTTAGGTCTGTTTTTCCTGGCCTAGAGCCATTAAGGTGGGAAGCAGAGACTCATCCTTGTCAGAGAAATCCTGCTCCTGTTTCCTTGTAGTTGTACAACCTCAGAGAAGGGTGAGAACATCCAACCAGGCAGTGTTATCAAAATGTCCAAGGAAATAGAACATTCTACAGAAGGTTTCATGGCACTGAAATTAAAATATCAACATTTGACTTATAGAGATGGACATACTTATTCCATAAAGCACGTTCATTTCACTTTCTATGTCCATGCTGGTAGCTGATTCAATCTTTGGAACCATCTAAGGTCACCACCACTGAATGTAATGTGTAAACTGAATTTATTTATTTATTTATTTATTTATTTATTTATTTATTTATTTATTTATTTTAGTTTTATAGGCATTTAATAGTTTACCAATTGGTACAATAGGTTTTGTTTTGTTTTGTTTTATAGGCATTTAATAGTTTGTAAACTGAATTTAAGTGGAGAATGAAGATTGCCCTCCTCATCACCATCATTCCACCAGGTACCCATGTCATCTGTTACTTCATTCAACCCACATAACATAACACTTTTCCTCAGAATAGATAAAATGGTGGGAACCTAAGCTTATAAACCTGAACAGTTGCTAACACTGCCCTGCCCCAGCAACGTCTGAAGGATTTGTAGGCAGCCTCTAGTGCAGCAAAGAAACTTATCTAGATTACCCATGGTGTGAAATGGGAAGATGGTGAATATTGCTTATTTGCTGTATCTGAACAATCTGTTCTTTATTCTTCTAAAAATTAGGCTTGGAGGTCTAGGTGACATCACTTGGTTTTGTTCTTCTTCCTTCTTTTGCTAATCCTCCTCCTGCTTTCCAGTATCCCATCTTCATCCTTCTCCCACTCCCTGAGTTCAGGTCAATTGTGCCCTGCCTCTGTAGTTCCTAGGTTCCTTCCCACACTTGTGGTCAAGATCAGCGCAGTCCATTTACCAGCCAATTCCTCCTGGCTCCCATTATTCGGGATGGAGCGGCTCTGTGACAACACATTACTAATAATGATTGCTCCTGCTAGAGTTGTGGTGCTGGCAAGCTAACAGACTGGCCTTTCCTGAGCTCCTGCCAGAACTTATTTTGGTCTTTACTGATTTGTCTAATCTCAATTACTTTCCAAATTTTTTCTAGTTTTATAGCAAAGTTGGAAGTTCTTTTATCTTCTTTCTGCCTGGAGATCAAGATATTGGGGTACTCTTCCTCAGTGATTTCTATACTGAAGGTCTACTCTAGATTCAACAGCCTGTCTGGTCTAGGAGTTGCCTTTTTTAATGTACCGATGTGTCATATGAGGTAGTATCCTCTATGCTTGCCTGCTTGTTAAGTTGCTGAGGCACACTATTATTATGTTGCTGTGTTGGTCAGGGTTCTCCAGAGAAATGGAACTGATAGAGAGAGACAGAGAGACAGAGACAGAAAGAGAGACAAAGAAATAAGAAAATAAGAGATTTATTATAGGCATTGGCTCACCTGGTTACAGAGGCTGGGAAGTCCCACAGTCTGCCTTCTGCAAGCTGGAGAACTAGGAAAGACAGTGATATAATGCAGTCTGAGTCTAAAGGCCTGAGAACCAGGGGAGCCAATCACACAATTCCCAGTCCAGGGTCAAAGTCCTGATAATAAGGGAACAGCTGGTACACAGAGTCTGAGGGTCCAAGAATCAGAAGCTCCAGTATCTGAGAGCAGGAGAAAATGGACCTCCCAGCTCAAGAAGAGAGTCGGAGAGTTCCCCTTACCTTTTCCTTTTGTGCTCCATTTAAGCCCCCAAGGGATTGGGTGACGCCCACGCATACTGATGACAGCAGATCTCTTTGCTCAGTCTACTGAATCAAATGCTAACACTCTCAGAGACATACCTAGAAATAATGTTTTATCAGCTATCAAGTATCCTTTAGTGCCATTAAGTTGACACATAACATTAACCATTACACCACCCTAGTGAATTCAATCCATAGTTCACATTTTTCTCTTAGCACCAGCTCTACTTTGTTTCCCAAACTGTACGCCTTGAGCATCATCTAGCATCACATATTCTATTGCTTCCCCAAAAGCCAGATCTCTTGTTGCCTGGGAGTCATCCACCAGGGCCCCCATATTGTTCCTGAAACATTTATCTTTTGCTGGGAACAATCTATGGTTCCCTAAGGAATTTATCCTCTTCATGAGTTTTCCTCCTCACTATATCCCATAGAAAGTTAATTGGAATATTTAGAACAAACTTATATGACAAGCCATCATTCCATTTTTAAAATCTGTATTCCCCTGGCAGCTCTTCTGTGATTACATTTGTCCCAGTATGATTCCTTTCCCAAGAAGGGAATATTGCTAATGCCATAAGTGCTTGCACTGGATCTTGTCTCCTTCCTTGGCTCCTTCTGCTAAAAGTAACATGGTGGGAGGCTATTAGCGTACTTTGTTGGGAAAACAGTTAACAGTGCAACAGTCCAAAATTCAATAATAATCTTGAAACTTAGCCTTCACAAATGCTACATCCTTATACATCTAAAAGGAATATAGATAAGCTCAATCTATTGTCAAAAAAGGGGGTAGTCATATCTAAATGCTCTAAAAGTCAGAAGGATGCTGCAGCATATTGTTACTGTTCCATTGAGTTTCTTTTCAGTCTAGACATTCCACCTTGAGTGCAAATCCTGATTTAACTACCTGCCCCATTATTTTCCTACCTTTCTCTTCTCTCTGCTCCCAGCACCAGGATCCCTGTTGCATGGTATAGTCATCTCATGTTCTCTAGTCAACAATTTTTTTCATTTGGCCGAGACAAACACATATCTTCTCACCCTGGTTGTTCAACACAGAGAACCAACACTACAAACCTTTCTTGCTTATCATGGCAAAACTTTAAAATGCAGTATACACACACACACACACACACACACACACGCACACAAATATTTCACAATATGTTACATACTTACCTGTACTTAGAAGGGTAAGTATGGGAAGAATCATAAAGTGGATCAAGCCACTGTCGTCTCCCAGAATGCCCCTGTGTATACTTGAGTAGGGAATGTGAAAAATGAGGAGAGAATTCTTCACAGAAAGGCTAGGATAGCCATAATGGCAAGCACAAAATGGCACTAAAGGGTAGTTGGTCCATGCCTGTTTTCACCTCCAGGGTGCCTTAACACACAACATAGCTCCTGAGCAATGGCTGTGGGAAGTGGCCACCCAGCATCTGCAGAACTGTCCACCCCAATCACACACCAGACCATAACTTTTGAAACACATTTAAACAGAACCTCCAGTTTGAAGAGACTTATAAAGTGTTTTTTTTTTGCCACAGGGAACATCTTTCAAGCTTGCAGAGACAATTCCCAGATGGGTTGTCTGTAGATGCAGTCTGGACTCGGGCTGTCTGTCACCTCCAGCTAGGGGGCAATCTGGCAGCACACAAAGACAGCATGGAGAAAAAAGGAAGATGGAAACAGTCGATGCAGCTCTTATTAGGTGGCCATCATTCCCATCTACTCCTTCACCTTTATTTGAAAAGTCTTCCTTATTTTGTTTTGTTGCTATTGTGTAGAGAAAATGCAGATTAAGTCTAGAAAATATTGCATCTGTTCAGATGGAGAACTGCACATGCCCCTTGAATTTTGTGTGAAATTTAAAATGTATGTGAAATACTTTGGAAAAAATACTGAATTAGCCATACAGTTAAAGAATTATATACATTACCATCAATTATTAGCATATATCATTTGGAAAATTTAACTCAAGCCAAAGCAATTTATCAATGCGATAGAAAAAAAAAGTCTAAAAATGTTTTGAAATGATGTTAGCACATGCAATTTATAGATGAGAAAACTGTGCTCAGAGGGAGGGATTTGCCAAGATTATATTGGTTGCAGAACCAGGGTTAGAGTATGTCATTTGCCTCCTTATCACTGCAGCTTCCTACAATATCATTACTTCCAATTGTTTAACACCGATCAAACAATTGATTTGCTTTTCAACAGGTAGCTGCTGTGTTATGTAAGCAGTGTGGGAAAGACATTTGCAAAAACTTGTTAGGAATATAAGATATAACACCCTGGTTACTGAAGGAAACAGTTGTAGACCTAGCTGTACTTTCTCGAACATAGCAATCCTCAGATTAGTATAAGTAATTTGGTCAAGCACCAACTTAAAATCAATCATGGTGCAAAAAAGGATATGAAAGTTCAGTACATGCTGGGCACTGCACATAAAAATGGAAAAGGCCCAGGCCTTGCCCTCAGAGAGAAACTTACAGTTATATACATCTCTCCAGTTCCTATATTTTCTATCCTTCTGGCCTAGAAGTATTCAAATATACAAAGACCCCAATAAAGAACGAAGTATTATTTTCAAATTTTTCTTTAAATATGTGTAAAATATTTTCCATTATTTTCAGTTGTCAATTAAGTTTGCAGTTTTAAAACATGTCATATTCACAGATGCAAACCATTATCTAAAGTGCCTAAGTGTAAAGGGAGTCTGTCTCTGCTGATTATTCTTAATCTCCCTGACTTCTCAACATTAGAGTGGCCTGGGGCTCAGTCTTCAGATATTTTCTTTTCTATCTACATTCATTTCCTCAGTGATCTCATCCAATCTCGTGACTTTAAATACCATCTATATGCTGACAATTTGCAAATTTATATCCTTAGCTTAGAACTTTCCCCTCAACTCCAGACATATATATCTAACTGTCTACTTGACATCTTCACTTCAATGTCTAAAAAAAAAAAAAAAAAATCAAAAACAAAACTCAAATTTATAACTTCTAAAACTATTGCCTTGATATATTCTGCTGTTTTTCTTGAAGGTATACTCATTTCAGTAAATGGTAATTCCATTCTTCCAGTTGCTCAAGTTAAAACCATGGAATCATTAACTCTTTTCTTCCTCTTACATCCTACACAAATGTTCATGAAATCTGGGCTATACTTTAAAAATGTATCACTTGTCATCACCTCCACTGCTACCACCTTGGTCCAGGCCACAATTAACTTCTGCTTGGATTACCACTCTGGCCTCCTATCTGGTCTCCCTGTTTCCACTTTTGCTTACCTTCAATCTTTTATTAGGGCAGTAGCTAAGGCAATCATTCCACTTCTCCACTCAAATTTATCCTATGGTTTTCCATTTCACTCAGATAAAAACTCAGAATCTTTACAATCACCTATATGGCCCCACTTCACCACATTTGCTTTCCTTCTCTTCATTTCCTCTCTGAACTCATCTTCTCCTACAGCCTGTACCCCTTGATCACTGGACACCATTGGCTGGAGCACTTGTTGTAGAATTCCTCAGGGCCTTTGCACTGTTAGTTATCTCTCTGCCTGGAGGGCTGTTCTCCAGATTCATTTATTTCTTTTAAGTCTTCACTCAAGTGAAAACTTCCCCAGACACCTTATCTAAAATTGCAAACCAAATACCAAAACACCCATTTGCAGAATGCATCAAGGCCATGATTTTAGGAAGTAATAAATTTGAGGGTTTTATTTTTTTTAGACATTGAAGTGTCAAATAGGCAGTTAGATAAAACACACACAAGTCCAGCTCCCCACTTGTTTTTGTAAGTAAAGTTTTATATTGGATCACAACTATACCCATTTGTTTATGTATTGTCTATGGCTGTTTGCTTATGGCCCCAAGGGCCAAAAGTATTATCAAAGCTTGCTAATCCCTGTGAATGCAAGCCTCAGAAAACATGGGTCTTATTTTATGTTCTTCTTTGTCACTAGAGTCACAGGGTCATGCCCTGTACATATTAGGTATTTGATAAGGATTTGTTGTCTGCTGAATGAATGACCAAATGAATGAATGAAGTATAACTGGATAAAGTTGAATTGGACTTCCATATGACTAAGGATGTTCAGCACATATTTTGGAATGTTTTCATGAGTTTTTTTTTTTTTTTTTTTTTTTTTTGTTGTTGTTGTTGTTGTTTTTCAATGAAGAAAAATATTTCTTTATATCATTCATCCAAGGTGATGGGGGTAAATTCCCAGTATTTACTTAAAACAAAATGTAAAACAACTGGTAGAGGTATTGTTATTGTGCTAGTTATATTGTTACAGTCACCCCTATAATAGAGATATTAAATAAGCCCTTTGAGAGCAGTTACCTAGAGTGAAAATTGCCTGAGGTGCCAAATGAAATTACCTGTAGGACCTTTTCAGAACTGCTTGCATCTTGTTACCTACCAAGTGAGAGACAAAAGCTAACCCATTTTGAATGCAAGACTGCAGCAGGTTTTGGTCACTTAAGTCCAACAAAAAATATAGAGTCCTCTCTGGCTTTATACGTTTAAGTGACAAAATAATCTATGAAAAGGTAAGGTTGAGAGTATTTTGTTTGGTCTTTAATCTTTGATCTCTAGTGGCACTGGGAATTTCAGTAGTAAAACCAAAACCAATGTCTCTCTTCTTTTCTGGGGAACCAGCCACAAAGGAATTGGCACAAAAGAAACTTCTCTTTAGAGGGAGGGGTCTAGACTCTTAGAGGAAGGAAATTTTCTCTCTTTTATATGACACCCTGATACTCCATTCAAAAAAACATGGATTTCTGGGTTAGACTGATTGATGGCAAAGATGACAAAACCTTGAGCAGTCTGTTAGCTTGAGCTGAAAAATGTGCTCAGCTAACTGCCTTAAACATTTTAAAATATAACTTGCTAGCTGTAGTAAAGGCTGTCGAGCTAAGATTTGGGATTAATTGTTCACTGTTCAACATGATTTGTGAATAATTGCAGAACCATAGCAATTAAATTGTACTTTCTACAAAACAGGCAGCACATGCCTCCTGCTTTAGAAAGACCCACATTTGTGTGTGTGTGTGTGTGTGTGTGTGTGTGTGTGTGTGTGTGCGTTTGCAGATTAGCAAACCTTTGTAATCTATTTGGATGTACAGGTGACATCTCTTTTTGAGTCTTCAGGACCCTGGGACCTCTGGGATATGTGCTATGTCATAAACTTGAATGATGAAAAAGCAGCAGGGCTCCTTCAGCCTCTAATTGGAACCACTCAATGTGGCAAAGAAACTGAGCAACTCTTTATTATTCCATTTAATGGGTTTTTTTACATTCACAAATCATTCATCAGTATCATCTGAAAATAAAAAATGATAATCACACTGATATTTGGCACAATACATCCAGTTTGTTACCCAAGAGTTGTGTCTAGGTACAAAAGTATTAGCGATGAAGTCATACCCTGGAGAGGATGCAAAAGGGGACTTGTTCTTCAATTCTGGCTGAATTCCCAGGTTTTGGCCAGTGTGAGTCTACCGGAATCAGTGATAATGTTTTCTGTCATGGTTGTAAAATACTTTCAGAGAAACATAAAGTTTTTATGAGAAGAATAGTAAAAGAGATAACTTCTTCTATGCCTGGGGGTTAATATTTGTTCTTGTTGGCTCATTTGAGGATAGCAGAGGTTGAGATGGGGAAATGAATGCACAAAGCTTCAAGTTCCCTCTTGCTGCTGCTCAGTGTGCATAGTAACCTCCAGATAGGCACAACTACCCCAAATTTAGAAGCCCTGATAAATCCCTAAGTCATTAGGTAGAAGCATTGGCACTCACCGGCTTTGTGTAAATCATAGGCTCCATCACATCCTTCACCCCCACCCTGCCACAGACTCCCCTCCACTTCTTTCCTTTTTTTCCCATTAGGAGGATAGAATGCTTTGTGTGATAGGTTTCCAGGTTTCAAATATTATTTATTTAGAATAGTTTATTGTAATATGACAGTGACGTTTAGCGACCTTCCCAAAGAATGGGAATGTTAGGTTGCTCCAACCACATGCTGTCAAAGACTATTTTAAGTACCCTGTTTCATCAAGTAAATGCAGTTAGTTAAATTGAATTTGGAAGATTTTCTCCTCTTTGTGATGAATAGAGAATGATTATCATACCTGTGATACTCCTGACTTCCCTTTTGTACAAGTAGAGTAGTCATTCTGATCTTGAAGTTTATTAGAGCTTTAAGCTGTCAGGTTATTACTGTCAGTTTCAAGAAAAGAAAGAGTTACTGATGTAAAATTAATTTATTGAATGGAATTGTTTTGCCCTCAGGGAATAACATCACCATTTAATTTAATTTCCCCATCATATTGTCTCATTTGCGGAGGAAAAAATAACTTTTCTTTTTAACAGAATAAAGTGCATTATGCTGAATGGTGTACTTCATCCTTACAGGTTTTACTTGTTCTAGATCATCAGTTGTCATAACAACGTGATATATTGTGCAGTAGCTCTTGCTTGCTGAATTTGGGAAAACAGCTTTGGTTCAGATATTTACTTATAGGAAAATGTTAGGAGGATTTAGTAACATTTATAAAAGTTCTTCTCTGGCTACTTTTCCCCAATATTAAACAATTTCACTATGGACTGTCCTATACAAAAATATTTTTGTAAAGCACATTTTTAAAATATTTTTAAATAAGCTCTGAAATCACAAATGTCCTTGTCACTAGTGATGTTCTCAGTGTTTGCTCAAGGACACAACGATGGCCCATTGGGATTCAGAACACAGGTATACTTGGCCTAGTGGGTGGGATTGGAAGGACACGGATACAAACACTAAACAAAGAGCCTAGCATTTAAGCCACTTTTCAAGGAGAAGCCTGCAGAAGTACTGGAGGCAAAGGTGGAGTCATGGAGAAGATTCTCTTGATGCATGAAACACTAAGACTCCTTTTGAGCCCTAGTCCCAGAGGATATTTCTTTGCAGACAGCAGTTAAATATCAGACTAGAAAGTTTTGTCATGTATACATAGATCCAGGAAAATAAATAAACTATGCTAGTTACAAAATGAAATCCACAAGGACTTCATTTCTCTCTTTGTGTGTATTCTATTAAAGCATCACAGTCTCAATATCTCCTCTCTTCCTCCTCAAAATGAGCTGTAATGGAAAATCAATATTCATCTGACAAACACTTTTTGGGCACTTATTATGTAAAATGCATAATATTTACCTCTACAGTTTGTAAGAAGATTCAGAGCGCACAATTTATAACCTCACAGAGTTTGCAATCAGATACTAAAGACAGTACAATTATACCAAGAATACAGCCTGGTAACAGAGCAGATGTCCAGGTCACGTATGCACAAGGTACAGCCGTACCAGCTCTTAAAATATTGTATATTTTCAAACTGGTTAATAAATGCTGTCCCCCCACAAGTGCCCATCCCCAGCCCGACCCCCCAGACCTATTTCAAGGACCTTCATTTCCCCAATTCTTCCTCTGGTAACTGAAGTATTAAACACCTGCCTGGCAAGAGGTTATGAAGGACCCTGCTTCATTGAAGGAACTCATTCTGACTGATAGGCATCCAAACTAATACCAGTTTTTAAATATTTTGAATATCACTTCTTCTAGCAAAAAGTACTGTTAGAGTTGCAAACTTTTGCACACACAACTGCCTATTGTCATTCAAGAATGATCATATGTCAATAATTACGTCTGGTTCATCCATGCAAACAAGTGTTACAGAAATTCAAAGGAAAGAGTGATTATATCCTGTTGTGCTGAGAAGGTATCTTGACTCTAACTTGGTGGCCCTCAAATCTCAGCATACATCAAATCACCTGGAAAGCCTGTTAAGACACAACTTGCAGTACGGCTGGGCAAGGGCCTGAGAATTCTCATTTCTGACAACGTTCCCAAGTGTTGCTGCTAGTCTTGGAATCACTGAGAGCATAGCAGCTTTCCATCCCTCCTGAGAGAAAGAGGTTTTTTTTTAAATTATTATTATCATCATATACTTCTTATAAGCCAATAAGGAAAAGATGAGCCTCTCAATTTAAAAAATTGTCAACATGCTATATTGGAAAATCACCAAAGGAAAATACAAATGGACAATTAATACAAAAAGTAAAAGCCACTAGGTATCAAAGGCAGGTAAATTAAAGAAATAAAGTATCAGTCTTGGATAATCAATAGTCTAGGTGGGGAAATCTTAGTAATACTCAATGTTAAAAAAAGTTAGAGAGAAATGGATGCTCTCATAAACTACTAGTGGGATTACAAATTGCTAAAACCTTTCTGAAACGTAATTTGGCAACACGTATCAAAAATCTCTCTAATACTTATGCTCTTTCCTCAAATAGTTCTACCTTTAGAAATTAATGCCAGGGACCTCATCAGAGCTGTATATTAGAATTTATACATGAATGTTCATCAAAGCATTATTTATAATAAAAATTAATCTAAATATTTAATCCATAAGATCCACAAGGTAGAATATTATAAACCATTAAGAAAAAATTCTTAAAGGTTATTCTTAAATGGTAAAAAATGAATAAAGTTAGAAGTAGAGCTATAGATAGAGCAAAGCTCCAATTTATGCATAAGCTTTCACACATGCAGTGACTATAGACATAGATATTTGGAAGAAATAGTGGAAGTGATTAGGATTGAAATGTTAGCCACTGTTAACTCTGGCTGATGAGATTACAGAGAATTTTTCATCTTCTTGCATATTTCTTCATTTTCTAAATCCTCCCATGATGAACTTTGTAGGGAGTGGCCCCGTGGCTCCAAAGGTTCATTGCTGTTGGAAGAATAAATTGGTAAAATTTTCTGGTTAAAATGTTTTTGCTCTTTGACCTGGTGATTGCACTCTTAGGACTATAGCCTGTCAAAATAATCAGATACATAATACATACAACATTAATCGAGAAAAGCTCATTGTAGCAGTATTGATAGTAAAACTTAACCATCTTACTAAATGTTCATTAGTTGAGGAAGAATTAAATACACCGTGGTTTACCATAACATAGAATTCTAAGCAGCCATTTGAAAGAACATCCTGCTGAAGATTAATGTGCTGAAAAAAATAGTCATTGTCTAATGTTAAATGAAAACAAAGCCAATATATAAGCTATGTACAATATGATCCCACTTAAAAATAATCAAGTAATTATGCAAAGAAAAAGACTGGAAGGGGTACATCCACATGCCAACAATGTTTATCTTATTGTGAGTGATTTTTATTTTTTATATATATTTTTCCAGTAGTCTAACAAATTTTAAATAAATACATAACGTTCCTGAAAGCATTGCTAAAGGAGTATTAAACCATGAGACTGCCAGCTTTTTCAATATCAAAGCTCCTTTTCTAAGGTAGTAATTGTTCTTCCAGCCATTTGTGCTGCTATTTTTTTATACACCATTTAAAATGCAGAAGTTCAACAAAAAAAGAATAATTCACTTGGAAATTTTTTTAAATGGCTAAAATGATTTTTAAAAAGGAGTTCTTGTTTATCTGATTGGAAAATAGTAGCCCAAGCATCACTTTCCCAGAATAGAGACCCTCTGCATAAATATCTTCTGGAGGACAGTGCGTTCTTAAGGGCTTCAGTCACTAGTTCTGGCCAGAAGTTCAGAGACACAAAGACATAGAACTCACCTAAGAGAGTCACATCTTAGGTATAGATCTGCACATCTCTCCTTGCAAGTCACTCTGGAAAGCAGTAGCCAGTAAACACTAAATGGGAGTTTTGCTGGGAGCAAAATGAGAAGTATGGAATTGGTAACACCCTGCTATGAGGTGACCAGCTGGTGCCCCATCTCTTCTTTTAGTGAACTGCCAGCACAAAACAGGCTATCCTGGACCCCTGCCTCCCAGGAAACCCAGAGGTGTTGGGCACTTGACCCAAACCAGACCAATCAAACTCTTCTCTCTTAGGACATTCCATGGGTGATGCTGGAATGACCTAAAGGGACTCTCCATGGGTTGCAACTATTGAATTCTCTAGAATTGGTCTCATTCTTTAACTGAGTCCTGGTTATTTAACTTTCCCTTCAGTTCTGAAACCTAATTTCCTTCCAATAAAGTCCTCATTTTTAATTATTTATTTACTTACTTATTTTTAGAGAGGAAAGAGAGTGATGGGGGGCAGAGGGAGACAGGGAGAGAGAGAGAGAGAAAGAGAAAATCTCAAGCAGGCTCCACAGCCCCTGCAGAGCCCAAAGCGGGGCTCGATCCCTCGATCCTGAGATCATAACCGTGTTCAAGTTAAGGTTGTACATTTAACTTACTGAGCCACCCAGGTGCCCCTAGGTGGCTCCTTGTTTTTAATTATCAGTGAATATTTCTATAACTTACAATCCAATGTGTAGCTGAAACTCAAACTGTGTGCAGAGAAGGGAAAGTGAGGTTGGAAGAGAAAAGAGCAAAGGCTCTGGTGAAAACTGGTCAACTGCATCTATTAAAGCCTAACAGAGTATGCCTGGGTACACCCCGTTAAGGGACATCGTGAGAATGGACTTCTTACTCAGTCCACTCTTGAGGCTTTGGCCTTACTGACCAACTTCCTTTCTCTCAGAAGTGTCAGGTGGTTTCCTGCCTCAGTGTGATCTTGTAAAGGCTCTCTCCCTCTGCTGGAAGTATTACCATCATCACCAGCACCACCCTTCAACGAGTGAAGTCCTAATTGTCTTTATGATCTTAGTTAAGTATCATTCCTTAGAGAAATCTGTGTCACAGAGACAAAGCAGTCAGATCTCTCAAACTTCTTGAAAGCATTAATAGTAATTATAATTAAATTATTGACTTTACAGTTAGGTACTCAATGTTTGTCCACTCTGCTATAGTATGAATATGCATCCCATGACTGTACAGACCACGCCTTTTTAAGATATCCTGATGTCATATCCATTAGCATGTATCCAGTTCCTAGCAGAAAGCCTTACGTCTGGTAGGTAGTCAAATATCTGTGGAAGGAATAAATGATCTGATGAGATAAGGCATGTGAAATCTTGTGAAAAAATAATATAAGAGGATGAATATATGGGGTACAATAGAGTTCCATACTCCAAAATGAGTACATTTTGTACATTTCCTGTACATTCCTGTGGGACACTGAATGTCCCCAAACTTAAATGCCTTTCCTTCTGAGGAGTGGTTTGGAAGAGGATAGTTTCAAAATTGCAGCCTGAAAGGTGGCCGTGTCTCAAAGGGTAACAAGTAGAATCAAAGTGCACCTTTCAGTCACCCACACACCCCAAAGACACTCCAAATAACCCAAGGTCATATTTAAGACAGTGTATTTTCTACAGGCCCCTGAATGTCTGAGTCACTTAAGCATCAGACTCTTGGTTTTGGCTCTGGGCATGGTCTCAGGGTTGTGAGATCGACCCCCAAGTCAGGCTCTGGGGTCAGCAGGGAGTCTGCTGGAGATTGTTGCCCTCTGCCACTCCCCCCACTGTGGGAATGCGTGCTCTCTCTCCCTTCTCTCTCAAATAAATAAAATACATCTTTAAATAAATAAATAAGTACACAAAACTGATGTAAACAAATGTAGCCTTGAGATAAGTGGCTCTCCTACAACAGGATTTTCACCCCTAACCCGTCTTCCATAGACTCTGGAGATGGTACTCTTGTTGAGGCTGTTAGTTTGATAACTCCTGTGCTACAGAAGACAGGAAACAGGTGCCAAAGCAGCTAGTGCCCTGACCCAAAGGATAATGGGGAATTAATGTTTGTACTGGAGAGTGAGGAGAAAGGGGACCTGGCATTATCATCTGAACTGCAGGAGAATTATGTTAACAAATCCAGTGTAAGAACAAAGAACAATGCACAGAAGAAACAAATCATCAAGAATGCACCTGGCACAATGATCACATTCTTTGCCATTTTAGTTACGCCACTAGGAAGGTAATAGCAATATTTGTCCATGCAACAAAGATGCAATTTTACAATTATTTTCCTGATAAAAACAGCTTATTTCTCTTCCAACTGGTTTGGGGATTTTTTTGTTTTTTGTTTTTTTTTTTTTTTTTTTTTTTTGTTTTGTTTTGTTTTGTTTTTTAGCCCTTCGTTTACAAGCTCTGGGAGAGGAGCTTGAAATAATATGAAAGTTGTGAATAAGAAAATATAAGCACAAGCATTCCTTTGAAATGTTCTTAATAAATTTTTAAATTAATTTCCAGGCTGATAGGTCTCAGGAATCAATTTAAACTATTTAACTCACCATGCAAGAATGAAATTATTTAAAAAAAAAAAGAGGCAAGCTGAAAAATTTTGAAGGATATGTGCAGAAAGCCTTCAGCAGACAGCAGGAAGGAAAACTGCAGGCTTATAATGGGATTAGGAGGGTTTTTTTCCTCTTGGAAAAGTGCTCGCTGAAGAGTACTAAGAGGTCCAATTAAAAACCCCATTATACTCTTATGAATAGTTGAGATTTCAAAAACTCATCCTAAGATAAGAGTTCTAACCAGCTCATACTAGCTGATGCTAACCTGGTTGAGAGTTTTGTTTTGCTTTTAAATCATATTTTTTAGTTTATCTTTACAGAAGTTTACATTATAGGTGCTAGACTATCTCTCTTCCCTTCAAAATGTGTCCATTCCAGGATTTTCTACATACATACAAATAAATACCAACTCTGTTCCTATTACTTCTCCAGTAAAAAGAAGAGTGAAGAGTATCCTCATTATATTATAGCTTTGGTCTCTTGGCTTGAGCAAAAAATAATAGAATCAAGGAGAAATCTAAATTTTTCAGGCAATTGATAAAGTCTTATTTTATGCAAATAGAAACCAATGTCAAATGCTCTCTTTGGGGCATACATCTAGATCATAGGGGTAGAAAACCCTTTAGCATCCAATCTCTGCATTTCTAGCTAAAATGCTTGGTGGAAAGTGTGGGTTTCACAAATATTTGGGTTATCTGATGAGAGTAGTGTTCCTCCCAGTGGTGTCTTGTTCTTCTTATAATTCATATTCCTTGTATTAGGAAATTAAGAGCAAAGCATTACTTCTAGCCTAGGTATCTTTTTAATTTAACCCAATTCACTTCAATTCAGTTCCACCTTGCAACTATTTATTGACCCTTTCCCTCTCCAGAACTGTATGTTGAGTACGTTAAATAAGACCAAGAACCTTACTACTTGATTCCTTTAACAACTCATCTACTCTTCATTTATGGGATAGAAATAAAGCATTCACCTAATTGACCATATAGATCTCTGCGTTTCTCTCTGTCTCTCTCTCTCTCTTCATCTCTCTCTCTCTCTAATACATATTATTATGTATTATTATATTGTATACACGTATATATTTTCTATTTATGTCTAAACATCTATTAAATATCGAATCTATTTAAGTATCTTTCTATCCACTCATTTTAGGAGAATTTTACAAAGAATTTTTAGAGAAAAGTTAGGAAAATAAATTCTACCTATATAGTTCCTTACCCTACATAAGCTTACACACTCATTCACTCACACCCACATGCACACTCACACGCATTTTTTTTCCTTATTTGAATCAGCCACCACAGCTGCCAGTGCCTCAGGGGCTTTAAACATCAATCAGTTTCACAGCTGGAGGCAGAGTGATCTACAGCAATAAAGCTTAAAGTGCTTCCTTTTCTGATATAATTTGATTCTTCCATTAGAGCACACATTCTTTTTTTTTTTTTTTTTTTAAGCTAAAGCAAATGTTCTCTGTCCATACCAGGGCAAATAAATGGTTACTTTAAAGAAGCAGAAGGTATTACTCCCCAGTTAGGATGCTGGTTGGAGAAAATCAATCCAATACTCCTTACTTCTGTACTGCTGAGTTTCTCACCTTTGTATCTAGGAGATTTGCCAATCTCCTACTTCCTCAGGGCTGCCAGTGACCTTGGTTCTGTGGGTCTGGGAGTGGATTCTGGTAGCTATAATAGAACAGGTAACAATGGCTTTATTGAATATGTTCTTGGGTTTCTAACCCTGTAGAATTCAATGATATACAAAAAGGTGTTATGATAATCACTGCTCTATTTTTTTTCCCCATGGGATCCAAAATGCTTAAGTTTCAGTTTCTCCACCAGCTAGAAAGCACTCCTTGGATCACCAGTTTTATTTTTTATTTATTTATTTATTTATTTATTTATGTATTTATGTATTTATTTATTTATTTATTATTTATGATAGTCACACAGAGAGAGAGAGAGAGGCAGAGACACAGGCAGAGGGAGAAGCAGGCTCCATGCACCGGGAGCCCGATGTGGGATTCGATCCCGGGTCTCCAGGATCGCGCCCTGGGCCAAAGGCAGGCGCCAAACCACTGCGCCACCCAGGGATCCCAAAAAAATCTTTTTTTTTAAATTTTTTTATTTATGATAGTCACACAGAGAGAGAGAGAGAGGGAGAGAGAGAGGGGCAGAGACACAGGCAGAGGGAGAAGCAGGCTCCATGCACCGGGAGCCCGACGTGGGATTCAATCCCGGGTCTCCAGGATTGCACCCTGGGCCAAAGGCAGGCGCCAAACCACTGCGCCACCCAGGGATCCCCTGGATCACCAGTTTTAAATTATCTTACCCTTGATTTTTTTATTTCTATCTTTACCATTGTCTCTCTGATAAGCTCACTGTAATCATTACTCTTTAGTGTTGTAGGTTTCTTTAATTTTAAAAAGTACTAGAAAGGGTAGAAAGTGACCTAAATTTCACCAAACTTTGACAATGATACCTGCAAATAATTAATTGTTTTCAATAAGGATGTGCTTTCGAAAATTAATGGTGAGAGTGGGTCAGAATCCAGCTGTGGACCATGACCTTACGCTTCTGTTCCTATCTAAAGGCAGAGGAATATTTGGGTTTACTTTGCTTTTTCTTTCCCAAAAGGAAAGAATTTTGGCAACAAAAATCCAGATTGATTTTAACAAAGTGAGCAAACACATCTCAACTGGAAGCCTGCTCACCCAGTCTGTCTGCCGCTGCCACTACCCCTTTCCAGCTGAATACTGCCTGCCGCACTTCTCTTGGCTCTACCAAAGTTTCTCTCCTTTTCTCTTGCTTTATTTTAAGCTTGATCATCCCTTAGAAATTGTTAGGTGAATCTTCATTCATGCAGTCTGTTTAATAGTCGGAAAACATGAGTCTAGAAAGTCAGTTTATACCAAACTTCACGAAGATGGAATCTGAAAATATGAACACTAAAGGATCCTCAGAAATCCTTAGCCCTGTACTCCTCTAGCTCAGTCCTTTATAAAGGTGAGAAATACGAAGCTCAGAAAGTTTAAATGGCCAACTGAAGGACACACAGGTAGTTATTTATCAAACTGAAATTTGGGCCCCAGTTATCTAAATTCCCATTGCTATGGACTGAATTTTCCACCCATCCCCTTCATATGTTGAAATCCTAACCCTCAAAGTGACAGTATTTGGAGATAGGACCTACAGAGAAGGTAATTACGTGTAATTGAGGTCATAGTGGTGAGATCTAATCTGATAGGGCTGATGCTTTATATAAAGAGGAAGAGACACAAATATTTTTTCTCCCCATTATGTCAGAAGATAGAAAGTGACCATCAGCAAGCCAGGAAGAGCACTCTCCCCAGGAACAGACCCTGCTAGAAACCTTGACTTTCCAGCCTCTAAAATGATAAATAAATAAATAAATTTTAGCCACTAAGTCTCTGGTATTCTGTTCTGGCAGTCCTGGTTAAGACATCTAACTTTCCTTTACTTTTCTTTCTTTTTTAAAATATTTTATAACTACATACTGAGCTCAAATCTTTTATGAGAGATCCAGTTCCACCATTGGACATAGTAGAATATGAAGGGTTTCTGATAAAAATGTGTTTACTGGCAGAGCACACAATCAGCATTGTGCCTGCTGCCCGTGTCCGGGCCACAGCAGACAGCATCAGGAGAGGAAGGAAGTTAGACTCCACCAGTTTTATTATGTCAAATTTGTCTAGCTTCGATCTCACATGGATGGAGCTAGTTTTCATTTATTTTTATTCTGCAGTGTCTGTTCCTTGGTTTAGTTCTTCTAAATTGGTGTGATACCTACTACCTGGTTTTATTTCCTTTCTCCTGATCTTCCCTTTCCATCTTCTCCTCCCTCTTTCTTTCTTTCCTAGGGTGCTGCATGAATTCTGTCAAAAACTCTACAATCTGTTATGGAAGTTTTTCTCTACTCAGGATTCACAAGGAAACCCTTCTTGAATAAATGCCTCTGTCTCTGAGACCAAGACAATAGAGAAGAGAGCGAGAGAGAGAATTGTGTCCCCACTTGGACCAGAGTGAAAAATTAGTTTTTCGCCAGGTGACTGCTTTGCAATAATTTTTAGGAAAGCCAATGTTTCTCATATTTGAAATAAAATTTTAAGAGATCTTCTTAGAATTATAAATAACTAATAATCACTGGCTCACATATTTGTTTCTGAGTTCTTAATTGGCTAAGGTACTTAAAGAAAACAAAAGAAATATATCGTACTCAATCATCCTAAAATTTTGCTTATGTGCCATTTTTCTGTTCTAACCCATCTCATCGACCTTTTCTTCTTGAAGAAGGAAGTAAAACTCCTAGGCCTGGCCCCTGAGACTCTTCATGACCAAGTCCCTTCCTATTCTCCCAGCCTTGATTCTCATGGGTCCCTTACAAATTCCCTTGCCCCTGACAAACTGGTTGATCCCTTGTTTCCCCAAGTCACAATATGCTTTTCTATCACTTTGTCATTTCTTCTAAACTGAAATGTCTTCTTTCTTCTCTGCCACTCAAATATATTCTATCTTTTCTTCAACATTAGGTCCCATGGCCCCATCTCTTTCCCTAGATACTTCCACAGTGATTCCTCCTTTCTTGTTCCTTCCCTACACTTAGTCTGTATTAGTCTGAATTTGCTCCTCCCTTGCTAATCTGTCATAGCATTTATCTTCCGTATGTGGAGGCGCTGGCTCCTTAAGAGTCAATGCTTTCTAACACTCTGCTTGAGCACCTGACACAGTGCCATGCACATTTCAGATGCTCCTTAGATTTGTTAATGGCGTTAATGAACTTGTTCTGTAACTATTCTTACTGCCATCACTCGCTACCTAATGTGCATGAAGCAATTATCATCCAGCAAGTGCTGAGCCAAGTACCTTACATCAGTTCCTGCATTTACTCTTCCCTCAACCCTCCGAGGTAGGTCCCTTTTGCTGTTTCACAAATAAAGAAAATGAGGCTTGAGATGCCCTAGTAGAATGGTTATTTCATGACTAAATACATGGTGGGGAAAGGGACTGGCTTGTGCCTTCTCCATGTCAGATACTCAATAGACATTACATCACTTAATTTTCACAACTGTTTTGTGACATGGTTTTGTCTCCCAAATGAGAAAACCCAACTCCAAAATGTTAGGTTAGCCAAGGTCAGGAAAGGTTTCAGACGTCAGATTCCTCCTCTTTAAGGATAATTGTCTTCAGTACCTGCTTTTGGGGTTTGGGAAAGAAAAATGCTATATTGCAATGTAATATTTTTTTAACTGAACTTAAATTACATCCTCCTTTTAAATAAGAATCACCAAGTGCAGATTGAAGAAGTAGTTTATGGGCATTTAAGAAATGAAAAACCTACTTTAACCAATTAATGGATATCATTCCACTTGTACATAGGGAAAATAAACTCCCTGAACTTTGGAACCATTTCATGATAATTGATTTTAGGTTGTTAGTGTGAAGAAAAACCCAATTTGAGTAGCTGGTTCAAGGTATGGCCCAGAGCTTCTGAACACAGAGCACTTGGCAGAGAGCACGTGTGGAGTCTGCCAAGCAGAGGGATGGGTCTCTTTAGAGAAATACTACATTTTAAAGGAAAGAATTTTCTCCCCCCTCTTCACAGCATTTTCAAATCTTGGCACTAAAGAGGGGGAAAAAAGGTATGTCTTTTCTTTGAAATACTGGCTTTTTCTGAAAAGACCACCCTCTCCCCAAGCCTTGGAAACTTCAAACACTCTGACGGAGAAGTCAGAACTCCTCTGGTTGAAGAAGCTGTTATCTTGAAAGCTGCTACAGGCTATAAGCTCTTAGAGGGTCCTGGAGCTCAGAGTCTGTTTGTATTCATTTTTAATAAGCTAAATGAAAAGTGGAAGAGAATTCTGAGTGTGTGTATAAATGCATACATATGTGAATATCCATATATGCATACATTCTTGCTGTTTAATATTATAAATAGATAAAATTTAGTTAAATATGCACCTTATGAATTGAACTATTTTTTTTAAAAAAGAAATAACCTTCAAATACAGATGTAAATTTATTTGAAAAATTGTGATTAGGCTTTTTCCTAAATATATTCTTGCAGAAAATTTCCTGTGAAATTTTAATTGGATTTCATACTTTTTGTCTTATTTTTATGTACTTCATATTTCACTACTCTGTAAGAATTTGACACAATTTCCATGTGTTTCTCTTACCTGATATTATAGTTTAAATACATTTTAAATGCATGAATTAAAGGACAAAATCCAAAGTCACTGACTAAGGTGAATATTAATTTTAATGCAGCTTCTCTATTTTTGGCACTTCTACCCTGTGGATGGATACTTCCTATGTCTCCTTGGCCCATCTAATTGTTGCCCTCGCTTTCTACATAGAAAAGGTCCTAGGGATGCCTGGGTGGCTCAGTGGTTGAGGTCTGTCTGCCTTTGGCTCAGGGAGTGATCCCAGTCCAGGGATTGAGTCCCACATCTGGCTCCCTGCATGGAGCCTGCTTCTCTCTCTGCCTGTCTCTGCCTCTCTCTGTGTCTCTCATGAATAAATAAATAAAATCTTTAAAAAAAAAAAAAGAAGAAAGAAAAGGTCTCAAATTATGCATACACACACACACACACACACGTACCTAACTATCCTATAAATGCATTCAGAGAGGAAAATAATGGCCAGAGCATTGAATTATAGCCCACGGTGTTTTGTTTTCCTGCGGTTCCCATAACTGTACCCTCCAGGACTTCCAAAGTCTTGAAGAGGAGCATAATGTTTCTTTGGGCTACCTGGGACACTCTCTGGACTTTACATCCCCTCTATTGACTTTCTACTCTAGCTCTAGCTGTAGCAACCAATCTCACACGGGGGTAACTAGAAATATTTGGCCTCAAGTAGCACCTCCTTTGTGACCAAGGGCTTCTTTGATGACTTGCAACATGCTCTGTGAACCAATAAGGCATTTTGGCACAGCACAAAGGAGTATAAGGAGTCAGGTCCCCTGTGGAGTTGACCAGGGACCAATGACAGATACGATAAAATGGATAAATACATCCTTCAGGTGAACAAATCAGAACTGCATCTTATACACTTCAGAGGGTCTCTAACAAAATGGGGGCCTGTTCTCTCAGTAGTGACTAACTTAATAATCTATACATGAACTGACTTTTCCTTCTGAATGTCCTTTACACCACTGGTTCTCAGCTGTGGATGATTTATCTCCCCCTCTCTCCATTTTCAGGGTATTTGGAAATGTCGGGAGACCTTTTCAGTTGTCACGACTTTGGAGTAGAGGCTATTGGCATCTAGTGAATAGGAGGCAGGGATGTTACTAAATATCTTACAATATATACAGTAGCCCCTACAACAAAGAATTACCTGGATCCAAATAAAAGGCCCCATTTTTTAAAAGATTTCATTTATTTATTCATGAGAGCCTCAGAAAGAGGCAGAGACACAGGCAGAGGGAGAGGTAGGCTCCCCGCAGGGACTCAATCCCAACACTGCAGGATCACGACTTGAACCAAAGGCAGACGCTCAACCACTGAAACACCCAGGTGCCCCAAGAGCCCCATTTTTTTGGGAAATCCAGACGAAGACAGAGGTTACTAGGTTCTAGCTATATTATCAATATCTCCTACAAAGTATTTTTGATTTAAAATATATGTGTGTTTGTGCACATGCATGTGTGTGTATCAGCTGTCCACCACAAATTGCTTTCTTAGACTAGCCAAAAATATTCCATTGTCAGGTTTTTTTTAAGGACTGTATTTATTTATTTGAGAGAGAGCACGGGGTGTATGCACAGGTGGGGGGGTGGGAGGCAGAAGGAGGGAAGAGAAGGAGAATACTTGCTGAGCAGGGAGCCTGATGAGAAGCTCGATCCCAGGACCCTGAGATCATGACTTGAGCCGAAGGCAGATGTTTAACTGACTGAGCCACCCAGCACCCCTCCACTGCCCTTTTAATTTGATGCAAACAGGTCTGGGGGCTGAGGGGAAGAGCTCAAGTAAAATGTAATGATACTTAAAAACTTAATAAAAAATGAAAAAATCTAATGACACTTCAAAAAGGGAGGCTGAAAATCAGCAATTTATGTTCAACATGAATGAGTTTTACAGTAATTGGGTCTGGATGGCAGCTATGAAGCCAAAGTTTTCACAAAGCTTTCCATGAATCGAGACTCTTCTTTTACTAAATGGCAATTCCAACTTTAGTTTTTGAAGGGAATGGTAATTTTTTTTTCTCCCACTGCACTGTGAATTCTTTGGAGACAGGGTCTTGTTTCATTTATGAATTTCTCAGAGATTTTGGGTTGCCTCTGCCAAGCAAATGTTCAATTAGTTAGTGATTTTTGTGACACAGCCAACGTCATGGCCTAGTCCCTTGATTCTTTCTTTTTTTTGTAATTTTTAATTTTTTAAATTCAAATTCAACTTGCTAACATATAACACCCAGTACTATCCCATCAAGTGTCCTCCTTAATGCCTGTCACCGTTACCCTATCCCCCACCCACCTCTGCTTCCACAACCCTTTGTTTCCCAGAGTTAGGAGTCTCTTGTGGGTTTGTCTCCCTCTCTAATTTTTCCCACTTAGTTCCCCTCCTTTCCCTTATAATCCCTTTCACCGTTTCTTATATTTTACGTATGGGTGAAATCATATGATTATTGTCCTTCCTTGATTGACTTATTTCACTCAGCATAATACCCTCCAGTTCCACCCTTGTTGAAGCAAATGGTGGGTATTCGTCTTTCCTGATGGCTGAGTAATATTCTATTGTATATATATATATATCTCACATCTTCTTTATCCATTCATCTGTCGAACAACATCATGGCTCCTTCCACAGTTTGGCTATTGTGGACATTGCCGCTATGAGCATTGGGGAGCAGGTATCCTGGCGTTTCACTACATCAGTATCTTTGGGGGTAAATACCAGTCATGCAATTCCTGAGTCATAGGGTAGCTCTATTTTCAACTTCTTGAGGAAACTCCATATCGTTTTCCAGAGCGGCTGCACCAGTTTGCATTCCCACCAACAGTGCAAGAGGGTTACCCTCCCTCCACATCCTCTCCAACATTTATTATTTCCTGCCTTGTTAATTTTCCCCATTCTCACTGGTGTGAGGTGGTATCTTCTTGTGGTTTTGATTTGTATTTCCCTGATGGCCAGTGATGGCACTTTCTCATGTGCTTGTTGGCCATGTGTATGTCTTCTTTGGAGAAATGTCTTTCCATGTCTTCTTCCCATTTCATGATTAGACTGTTTCTTGGGTGTTGAGTTTGATAAGTTCTTTATAGATTTTGGAAACTAGCCCTTTATGTGATATGTCAGTTGCAAATATCTTCTCCCATTCTGTAGGTTGTCTTTTAGTTTTCTGATTGTTTCTTTTGCTTTGCAGAAGCTTTTTATCCTGATTAAGTCCCAATAGTTCATTTCTGCTTTTGTTTCCCTTGCCTTCATGGGTGTATCTTGCAAGAAGTCGCAGTCCCTTGATTCTTAATGCACTACTATTTCCAAGGAATATGGATGGCCTGGACTGTTTAACACAAAGATGACTAATTAAGCAGGGCAATCATTCTATTGCCATTTAAAGCAGCATTCTTTGTCATCTCTAAGGATGTGTTCCCTTTTTTTCTATCATTTGGGGTCTTTAAAAGTTCATTTCCATCAACATTTCTGTTTAAATATTATCATCAGATCAGTCTTGTTTCCCAAACCTTTAAAGAAGGATCTCAAAATTCATTGAGTTTGTTTCTACTCTCAGGATGCAAGATGACAAAATGACTTCTCCTAAGAGAGTTGGTTCCTTTCAGATATGGGTTACATTTCTGGATTCTTTAAACCCCTCTACATCTACAAAGTTGGTCAAATGAGAAGAAAACCTTTTCAAAAGCATTCTGATCTTCTAATTATACTCTGAACGGGAGATGTTTGCCTCATTATTCAATTAAATCTTAAAAGTTCAGTAAAATTAAGGAAAGAGGACTCTGCTTATTTTTCTGTCGTTGCTAAATTTGATTTGCAATTTGAGACAGTGTATATAGTTCAACTAAACTGAGTCCCTCATTTCAGGAATCAGAAACTCTAACTTCCTTATGGTCAGACCTCGAAGAGCCTGCCTTGATCACCGGTAGATTGTGTTGCTTCCTCTGAGCAGAATTTTCTTTAATTACAGAGCAGTGGCATTGCTGCCTTGCACTTCTGCTGTGTCTTCTAAAGAGCCAATCATGGCATTAGTATCAGACACAGCACTCAAGTGGAAGAGGAAAACAAGAACATAGGCGGGTGAGCAAATTATAATTTTTCATTCTTACAATGCATCTTCTCAAAAAAGAGAAATGATGTGTTAGCTTGAATGAACTTCTGACTTCTGATCTATGGCTAGGAACCCCTTGGTCTTCTCCTTCCCATGGAGGGACAATAATATAATATTCATTCTCCTAAAACATCAGCAGAGGTTTAAAGGATCCCTGTTACGAACGCATCCTGGGGACACAAAAATGGCTTGGAAGCATGTAATAGTTTTATTAATTCATCTTTATAATGTATCATTAAAAGTGAGCCCAGAGCAACCTACCTGTTGTGGATTCTTGCTTCAAGCTTTCTCTGTGCTCCTCACTCTGAACCTGAAACTTTGTTGAGAATGACTGTGGATCCACAGTTTTAAGGTTCGTTAATCATACTCCCTGCTGCATATGCTTTCTGATGTGCTGTGATGCTGAATGAGATTCCCATATTTATGCAAAATATTAACAGAACTTTTTTTTATTAAAGACGTGCTTTATTAATCTTAATAAATCATAGTTTGTCGGATCCTTTCTGACTGCTTCTCAAGTAAAATGGGGCTTGACTGTGCAGTAACAGTGTTTATGTCATGCTTGAATTGTTTAAGGTGAGGCTTTGAGTAGTTTTATTGCTTTTGTTTATATAGGTAAACCCAATCTGCACATTTGAAATGATTGATGAACTGCAGCCCCACTTGGAGTGTTTGTCATCACTCATGTGCTGAAGTGACATTTCTTTATGTATTTTGGCATAAACATATGCAACTACTGGCAAAGCATTTGACCCTAGAGTCTGACTATTTGTCATTCTAATCTTTTTTTGCCCAAAGTCAGGCAACTTACTGTATATTCTATCTTCACGCACATTGCTAATTATTCAACAGACAGTAAAATAGTCTTGTGGCTGGGATTGCATAAATTGCTGAATGTGCGATCTTCATTTCTCCAGCCAGGCAGCTAGGTACTATGCAGAAAAATAAATAAAGTTGAAATGCATGTAAATGTCAAAGAAGACAGCCATATTGAACTACAATAGCTTTTCAGGAAATTCTGCAGCTTCTATCAATGAAAAAAAAATGAGAGGAAAATGTTTTGAGTGTGGAGCTTAGCAAATCAAATGTAGGCAAAGATTAAGCAAAATTCATTGAACACGACTACCTTGGAATATAATTTTCCTATAATGAGTCTTCTTTGAAAAGCAAGTAACCAATAACTCATATCATGTGGACAGAGATAAATGAAAGGCTTCCTAACCTCCAGGCTCAGAGTTCAAACTCTATGTTGTGTTGTTTGAAAACTTGTGATTATTTATCGGTGAAAATGTCAGAAAAATAATTAAAGTGTAAAGTAATTTTCTGAGGAAAGCAATCACACCTCATTTGTAGAACTTTGTTATGGTTGCATTCCCATAATTCTGAATGAACAGCAACAGAGGGGAGGAGCAAAGGTGGAGAGAAGTGAACAAATTTCAAAACACTTTAAGAGAAACCAAAATAAGTGATATCGTTATTACCCAGTTCATAGCTCCTAGTGAAGAGGCAAATGGTTAAAGTTTCATAGAAAAATAAGAGCTAACAATTCCAGACTGAATACAAGACTCGGTTTTTAGCATGTATATTAATGAGAAATAATATAGCTTGCCATCTTTTCGTGATGCAAAAATATTTTAGTTACCATCAACCAATTTTAAGCTAACTATTCAACTCGGGATAGTTGACAGTGAGGAAACTCTGGGTTGAGCAGTTTTCAAGTCCATATCCATGGTTGATCCCACTCAGTAGCATGTTGTTCTAGAGGAACATTACCTACATTTGATTTCCGTCCTCTCCCTTTGGGAATCAAGATGACACTCTGGTCCTCGTAAAGTGGGTTTTTCTTAGTTCACTCGTGTGGAGAACAAGCCTATAGATAAAATGAGAAAAGATTAAAGAAACATAAAAGGATAGTAGCCACTGAGTTAGTAACAAAGGTGAGCATTGAGGTCACCACACACCCTGACAAGTATAAAAGTATAAAACGTATCATTTTTATGTTACCTTGATTTGAATGTTTCAGTTCAGACAGGTAGTATAGGAATTCTTTTTCTTTCTTTCTTTCCTTTTTTTTTAATTTTTTACTGTTTTCAGGTTGGCTTTTGCTTTTGTTTTATGAAACACAGTATGCTACATTATCGTTCAAAGCATTTGCTGCCCTCCCCTGAGGTGGATTTTACTTTCATGTGATTTTAGATTTAGTTGTGTAACTGGCGGTGCCCCTGCCAGCAAAGATTATGCATCAGGAGTGGCCATGTGATTTCTTTTGGCCAACGAAACGTGCACAGAGTGGCCTGTGATACATCAAAACAGAGGTTTGGAAAACCATTCTGTATTTTCACCACACTCTTGCACCTCTGCTACAAGTCTGGAAATATTTCTGAAAAGGGAAACTCCACCTGCCTAGGCCCCAGGACCAGAAAAAGCATGAGCTGCATTTGTTCGTGAAGGACATGGCACGAGAGTATGAAAGATAACCTTGTGGTATGTTTCTAAGATTTGGGGGTTGTCTATTATTGCATGATGTTAACCTAAGGATTTGGCAATCTTCTGTAAATCAGAAAAATTTATGGAAATGTTCCTCAGGGACTGCTCACATGTGTTCTTCTATTGATTAAATCTGATTCAAAAGACAATCAGTAAATGTCAAACACTCTGCAAGATGGTGTGAAGAGGTACCAAAAAAAGTGTGTGCCATAATCCTGGCCTTCATGGTTTTTCCATTTTAGTCATTATTTACAGTCTCTATTGAAGGAAAGATTTCTCTTACTCTTGAGACAGATGCACCAAAATGATGCACACATTTACACGTGTGAACTATAATTATGAATCTCATTCCCAGAAGCCATAAAGGACAGTCTACTACTTCATGTTTCCACTTCAACATACCCACACATTGGATGTATCCTCAGAGATAGTTGACACTGTGTGGACTGAACATTTCCACATTTCCCCCACCATAAGCCCAATTGCTGCCCTGTGAGGTAGACATCATGGTCGAGACATTATGAAGGAGCCCTGCCTGAGGGCCCAGGACTCAGAAGTAGCGAGTAGTAGATCCACTCTAGCTCTGCTCACCTCAGCCCACTCTCTTTCGTCTCTGCCAGCCTGGTGTGGAGCACGAGCGTTTCCCAGTAACGGAGCACTGGGAGCTATAGTGTACGGGGTTCCATGGGAACTGAGCAGCAGTCTTTTCCTCAGGCACTCTGAAGCTGTGTCCCCATGATCCCCTCTGGCAGTTTGTTCACTCATAATCACCTCATTGAGACAGTGCATTTCAATGAATTTCTTCGTGGCTTATTTTGATGGGTAGGAGAACACATGCAGAACCTGCAACTTTCCTTTCTCTCTCTTTCCTTCTTCCGCTCAAGGAGAATAGATCCAAAGCCAATGAGCAATAGGATCTGGACTATCAGCATAGGGAGCTATGTTTCCAGTTCCTGTTAAAAATCCTAGTGCATGTGCACCAGCATCTTCTTGGCCTGGCCTTGTTTCTTTTAAACCTCAGGTTTATAGCTTGTGTTAATTTGCATGGTTGCACTGAAATAATGAGGACAATAATTAGAGTCCAAAACATTATGAATCAGGGGATTCACATCAATATAACAAAAGCATTCAAGAGTAACAAGGAAGCGCATAGACCAAAGAACGCTATTATAATGCACCTCATGTGACCATGGATTAAAAGTAGATACACCCTTCTGTATGGTATCAGAGAAAGCAGAGAATATCCTTTGTGATTGGAGCTCACACAGCATGGAAGTTATAGCAGTAATAAGATGAATTATAGGGTATGTAGGGTAGAATCAAGTCTAAAATTTCACACAAAAAAAAAACAATGACTACAGTTTTATTCCTTTGTAATTGCAACTGGGGCATCCCCCAAATATGAAGTCTGGCGTCAAAGGCTACAGCAAGCCATCCGCTTTAAGATGACCAAGCTCCTCCAGCTTTGTCTCTGTTCTAATTGTTCCTTGTGCTCTCCATTTTATTGATTTTAAGCTATGATCATGTTATCTGTGTTATCTACATCTTCCTCTGTGTACTGTATAACTAGTTGCATAAGACGATCAGGCACTCAGATTATTGTTGAAAATAGAGTGATTTGGATATGAGTGTACATACATGAGTACGTACAACAAATTTGAATGCAACTTGAGTTACTGAGGCTTATTTGCTGAGTATACGTAACATAGAGAAAACTTACGTGCTTGAATAAGCATGTTTATATTGCAATACATTGATGTATACACATTCATGCATTCATTCATTCAACAAAAATATATTGAGTGCCTGTGTTATGACAGGCCCACTTCAAGGAGTTGTGGACAGAGGACTGAATAAAACATAGACTCCATTTCATAGGCTGATATACTAATGGACAAATTTGACAATAAACAAAGGAGAAAAAAGATATTTAAATATATTTAAAAATAGCAATTGGTAGTTGCTTTAAAAAATTTAAAGGGTAAAGGAATAAAAAAAATACAGATGTCATTTTAAATATAGTAGTCAGGGAAAATCTTTCCTAGGATGAACAGAAACTTGTAAAAGGGATAACAATCGTAGATTAAAGTGTCCATTGATGATTTGTCCAATAGTTCTTTGTTATCTGAGGACTTAAGAGTTCTCCTCCTTTCACCTTCCCTCCTCCCTACCTTTATTTTCCCAATTATACTGTTATATTTAAAATGCTAACCTTTGTTTTTTTGGGTTTCCATTACTAACATAAAATCATTCAGACAATGATAACCTCTCTTCAAAAATTAGAAATACCAGGGTGCCTGGTTGGCTCAATTGGTTGGGCATCTGCCTTTGGCTCAGGTGTCCTGGTGTCCTGGGATCTAGCGCCACACTGAGCTCCCTACTTAGCGGGAAACCTACTTCTCTCCCAGGTCTCTTCTCTGCTCATGGTCTCTCCCTTGCTCACTCTCTCTCTTAAATAAATAAAACCTTAAAAAAATTAGAAATACATTATACCGTATCATTTACATTGGGAATTCTCCAGATAATCTCTCAGAACTAACACCTCTTTTTATCAGTAGATAGTTTTTTAAAAATATTTTTCCTTGAATTAAAAGAAGTTTCATCTTTCTATATGGAGATGATTTATCAGCCAGCTTTTCCTCCAAATTACTAAGCCAATTCAAGGGAGATGAAAGAATTTATTCTTTAAGGTAAACATAGAGGGAAAAATCAGAAAGAAATTGACAGCCTAGTGAGACAAAAAGGCATATTCATTAAAGAGAACCTTTTTAAGAAAAACTCAGAACATTACTTCTTTGAAAAATTACTTCTCTGTCACAGCTGTGTGGCTACACATACAGCTAAAGCTACCTGCAGATAGAGCAGATAGCTCTCTATAGCCATGGTACACAAAGCCACCCATCAAAACCACATTTATTTTCATCTGAAATTGGTGGAGAGATTTCCTGCAAGGAGCAGGGAGGCAGTGAGAGTATGTCCCAGCTTTGCACTCTGACTGGACGAGCTAGGGCACATTACTTGACATAGTGGCTTGATTTCTTCAACTGTAGACAGAGATAATCATGCTTTCCCTGTGGGGTCTTTATGAGGATTATCTAACATAATGCACATAAAGCACACACTATGGGGCCTGGCATGTGGTCAGCACTCAGTAATTAAGATGTCTAATTATTACTGCACCCATTTTTCCTTTCCTCTTTATTCATTACCTGATTTATATTGAAGTATGGACCAGAGACATACTGGAAGGAGATTTTAAAAAATTGGAAATACCTAACAGATACTACTATGCGGTAATCATCTGTCATTGTCAAAACTTTGAAATTCTCGGGGATCTCTGGGTGGCTCAGTGGTTTTGCTCCTGCCTTTGGCCCAGGGCGCAATCCTGGAGTCCCAGGATCGAGTCCCACGTTGGGCTCCCGGCATTGAGCCTGCTTCTCCCTCCTCTTGTGTCTCTGCCTCTCTCTCTCTCTCTCTCTCTCTGTGTGTCTATCATAAATAAATAAACAAACAAATAAATAAATCTTTAAAAAAAACTTTGAAATTCTAAGCTCTGGATACCATGAAGGTCTAGGCCTTTCCAGTGATAGCAGTTCCATAGGTGCTCAAGTGCAATGGAAGAACATGTGTACTCAGATGAAGGTGAACCATGCCATATTGTTTTACCACCTGAATATACATTCTAGTGAGAACAGAAGAAGGTTCAGATGAAACCATCATAGTTTACATCTCACCAAGAAAAACTTCCTGAAGATAGTCATCCATGTGTGTTGCAATTTTTGAGAGTCAGAGGAGGGAGCCGAGTTTGCAACTGTAGTCAACCAGCCTTGACAGAGACTTAGTCTAGGAAGGATTTACCCTCTGCTTTTGAAGGGAGTTCAAACAGATACTCTGGGATTTTTATTTTGTTTTCTAAAATATGACAAAAATCAAAGAATTAAGTAAAACGATTGCTCTTTATTTGTAAAATTTTACTTTCATTCTCTCCCACTTAAATGTAAAATCTATGAAGGCAGTATCTCTAGCTGCATTTGCTCAGAGCCTAAAACAGTGCCATAAACATAGTAGGATATCAATAAAAAATTGTCATTTGGATGAATAAAGGATAAATATATGAATGTTTGAATAAATGAATGAATTAAATAATATCCAGATGAGGAAATGTCTTTTTTATTCCCCTTCACATTTAGGACTGTGTCTGGAACCAAATGAAACTTTAATACATGAATAAATATTTAAGATCTTAAATGTTAGGCATACCCTTGACTGAAGAATGGTCCTCTTTTCTTTAGGAGAATTGGCCTGTTTCTCTTTTTCTTTCTTTCTTTCTTTCTTTCTTTCTTTCTTTCTTTCTTTCTTTCTTTCTTTCTTTCGTAGGCTCTATACCCAGTGTGGAGGCCAATATGGGGCTTGAACGCATGACCCTGAGAAAACTGGTCTTTTCAACAACGGATGTAGCTTCAAGAAGACATGAACAGGGCATGAACCTGGAAAAAAATCATAGATTGCTCTCACATGTACTTTAAGATACCCTTTAGAAAGCATGTTGTCTAAACTCCCAGTCAACTCAGAAGAGTCTCCTTCAAGAGTCCTGGGAGATGAGCATCCATTTAAATACATCCTATGAAGAGAAGCCTATCACTTTTAGAGCCAGTCCATTAAAAGGTTGGAAAGCTCTATTAGAACTTTCCTCCTTCTATGGGGTTGAAACCTGCCTCCCAACTAGTACCTAGTGCTCTTTGTTGTTCCCACATAAACAACAAAATCAACTTTATTATCTCTTAAATATAGAAGATAAGATTCTCTTCTGGTTTTTTTTTTCCACTCCTAGTGTTTCTGTTATCTCTTATTCAGGGAAAATATGTTTGATGATTCATGTTCCGCATAGGTAGCATATGACATATGTGATCACTTATAATAAGTAGGAAAGAACAAGAGAAGAAAACATGAAAACTGTCATATTTCAATCATTTCAAATGCATTCTTACCAGCATTTTTTGAAGAGGCTATTATTAGGTCATTTTAAGGATTAGGAAACTGAGAAGCAAAGACATTAAATACTGTGAAATGTCAAGGTGGAATATTAAGCCAGATATTTGAAAAATACGTGTTTTGCCCTGTCCAGGTATGATGTGGTGTCTTTCTACAGATTTTTGGATCAAAACAATTTATTTTCTATGAATGAAGGTAAGCTTATATTCCCCAGTGGTAAGGGGTTTGTTTCAAAAGCAACCAGTCTTGCTGGGTATGTGGGTATCTAAGGATTCAAATGGGGTAAAGTACCACTAACATGAACAGGGTAGTTGAGAAGTCACAGAAATCTATGTATAACAAGGCATAAATTGCTTGGCAAGCTCTCTTAATTGGATCACAACTGTTCTACAAGAACTCTAGGAAGTCCAGAACATTCAGACAGACAAATCTATTCCCAAGGACACTGAATAAGGATGAAGACATCAGATAGTCCTCAGCAAACTGAGCCTAAAGTCTGAGAACTCAACATTAATAAGGCGGGTACTCATAAACATTTCATGACCTATTTGCCTATTATGTATAGACTTGCATACTTTAAAAAATAGCTTCAGTGTTTTAGCATGAAAAACATAGATATAAGAAGGCCATTAAAATAAAGATAAATGCACCAGATAAGATAACATGAGAGGGAACATAATTATATCAGAAATAATGAGTAACAATTAGGCTCTGGGATTGTGCACCATATTTAGCTCTGAGTTCCCTGGCAGCCAAGACAGAATTAGGGAACAAGAAGCAACCAATGCAATTTTTGAGGCTAGAACAAAGGCTGTTGTCATACGCCTTTTCCTTGTCTCCTAGTCCATACAAGAGGAGAAGCAACAGTGTTGTAAATGTAGGTTGTTCTGGATCAAGCTGAAAAGGGCAGAATGGACCTGCACAGATCATTTACAAAGGTTGATACGTAGACAGATAGTATCTGTCTGTGAGTAATACTTCTGTAAGTGACCTGATGTGAATTTATTATTCAGTGAATTAATCAACAAGTATTTATTGAACCTCAGCTAAGTGCCAGGCACAATTCCTCTCTCTTTACAGCACACAGTCGATATAAAGAGTGCTTGATTATGTCCCAAATGGTGGGTATAAATCAGGGCTTTTCAAAGTATTTTCATTAGACAATCTCTTCTGAAATATGCACTGCACATGAACATACCCAGAAACCCAGTAGTGATAGAGCAGTGAGGGAGACAGAGGGTCCTGCTCTCCTGAAGGCTGCATTCTAGTGGTATTTTCATACCCACATCATAGAAATTGATGAACAGAAATGATTCAGTGTTCAGGATCTGAGGTCAAAGGATGTAGCCTCAAATCTTGAGCCTCTCACTTACCTAAGTGTGTGCCATTGACCATGAAAGAAAACTGTTCCATACTTCACTTCCTGTTAGGTAAAATAGGGAAGATAATTCATATGGCTACTGTAAGGATTGGCTATGGCAATCAAGGAGCAATGCTTGGCACAAAGTAAGTGCTCAATACAAGCTGGTCAACACTGCGTTACAGATGAAGAAACTGAAATCCAGGAAGGCAGAAAGATTGTCTAAAGTCACATAGCTAGCAAATGGTAGAACTTAAATTCGTATCTAGACAGCATGACACGAAATTCTGATTTCTTCACTAGTATGCAGTGAAAGACAAGGTCATGAAAAGTCTGGGCTCTCAGATCTTGAAGTCTCTGGAATGACAGGAAAATAAACCATGAACTAAACAATAAGGAGACATTGGAGATTGGGGGAGAGCAGTCTTATCAACGAAATAACCAAAATGTTGTTGTAGAATGACTGATTTTCTGGCAATATAAAGAATCATTGCAAGGACAGCAAACAGAGTTTAGGATTTATTTAGATTTGTATTTCAGCTTTTAATAGTAATGTTTCCATTGCTCAAAAAAGGCCCCAATCATTGAAAGGTTGCTTTCAGGGGACAGGCCAATGAGAAGAAACTAGAGCCTAATATCTGCCCATCTCTAGGGAAGGACCACCTCAGAGACTGGAGAGCAGAGGCTAACATGAATATCCAGGAAGGAAAAAAAAAAATCCAGGAAGGCCAGGACAGTGTAGTACAGAGAGTGGGGGTGACTTGGGCCATCCATTTCCAAACCTCTTTTGAGTTTCACTTCTCTCATCTGTAAAATAGGGGTAATAAAAGTACCTCCCTCAGAGGGTTACTGTGAGTTTTAAATAGTTAACATACAAAAGTACTTGAAACTGTGCCTGGTACATACTATGTGCTCAATAAGTCCCACCTCTTATTATTACTGAAATTAGATTTATGACTTTGAGAAAGTTAGTTAAGCTCTTTAAACTTCAGTTTCCACATGTCAAAATGAGGACCACACTGTAGTCAGTTCTATGAGCTTTTTTTCACATTTTAAAGTTATACAGTCAAAATGAATCTCATATTTGATTTATACACTTTATGTATAGAAAAAAAAGAAAAGAAAAGAAAACTATTGAACCCCATACTCAGTGGCATCTTAGTGTCAAGAAAATAAAGAAGTGCTTAACTTGCATGGTCATTGATGGCTAAAAAACCTACATATACCCTAAAGCTTACCACACTGGAAATTTCAGCTTGTCTCACATAGTTTTTTGCCTCATTTTGGTTCTATAATCTCATGCTTCCATTCCGTCGATGTGTGGGCATCTACATACATCATAATCTACCTTTCTTTGAAGTCAGGTAGTCATTTGTTGTGTCTGTCCTTTCAGGATTAGATTAACATATACTCCTCACCCCTCATTTTATAATCCATTTCAGAGCATTTTTTTTTTTTTTTGAGAATCTGCACTTGGCTACTTCAGGAAGCACGTTAGCAGTATACGAGTTAAGAGGCTGGGGTTTCTGAATTGTATAGAACTTAAACATTTTCTTGTATAAGATGATAATGATGAGATCAGCCTTAAAGACTGAAAACTAAATAGGTGGTAATGCTAAACAGCACAGTACCTGGCCTATATCAAGCCCTCCACAGATAATAGCTCTTAACTGTTTTTATAGCAACAATTCTAAGTCCTCTAGTATTTAATGATGACCAACAAAATTATGGGCATAAGAATTATTTTATTAAAAAAGATTTTACTTACTTATTTGAGAGAAAGAGCACCAGTGGGATTGAGGAAGCGTAGAGGCAGAAGGAGAAGCAAACTCCTTGCTAAGCAGGGAGCCAGACACAGGGCTCTATCCCAGGATCCTGAGATCATGACCTGAGCCAAAGGCAAACACTTCACAGACTGAGCCACTCAGAACATAAGAATTCTTACATAAAATATATATTTCATAAAAACTCACAGATTGTTTAATACACTCTGTGTTAAATGATCCTTAATTTCAATGCCTACATTCCCATATTCTAAGATCAGAGATATCTCTGTCCCCAAAATATGAAATTTAAAAATATTAAGAGCTCATTTTAATAAAATATAAACACATCCCCAAAATGAAATGCTTATTATATACTCTGTCCCAATAATAAACTTACTGAAAATGTCAAGGTCTAGAATGACATTTTTTTTAAGAATACCTTCTATTGATATAATTACACAACCTATTGAAAGGAGAAACTAAAGCAATTCTGTTGCATGCTAAGTACATTTCTGCAATAGAGATTCAAGGAGCAACATATAGTATAAAGTAAGTCCTATAGCATAATAAACTATACTAGACTTCCCCAGGCCCTATAGGAACACAGGGGACAATCTATACATCTAATATGTACATCTAGTATAAGATTTATCCTGATTATACAACTGAAATGTGAAAAAAGGTCACAGAACTAAACGAAGCCATGAATCACCACTCCTAGAGGGAGGAGCAAGAGCCCAGCCATTTAAAATTTTACAGAGTGTTTCTTTGATCTATCTGTCAGGCTCTAGCAACTATGATGATGACCAGGTCAAATAAGAAAACTAATAGAACTCAACTAAGTTGAGTTATCTAAGTTGAGTTATCTATCTAAGTTATCTAAAGATCTTTTAGAAAATCAAAGACTGATAGAAATAATAATAGTCAATGTTATTAAATGCTTACTATGTAGAGGCCCCTATGTTTATTAAACACTTCTCATGTATATTGGTCAGGAAGCCTTTCTATTCTTAGCACAGCTTTTGGTATATAAGAGGCATTCTCTTACTATTTTTCAATGAAAACAATAATTTTATCTACAAAAAAATGACAGTAAAGACTGTCACATTTCCTTAATATTTTTTAAATAACTCTATACTTATAATTACTTATTAGCCGTCTTCCAACCTTCTTTTTTTTTTCTCTTTTTTTCCTTCCCTTCTTTGAACTTCTTTATTCTTCTCCTCCTTCTCCCCGTCCTCCTCCTCCTCCTCTTTCTTCTTTTTCTTTGGCTTAGGGCTTAGGTGGGAAATTATTTTGCTCAAACAATTATAAACAAACAAAACACTTCATTTTGAAAAGTTACTCAAATTCTTTTTATTCAAGATTCTTTTGTACCTTAACCTTAAAAAATGATTCTATCTGGATATGAATATATTCTCAAGATGTCATCTTTATGGAGGCCATTAAAATATCCCCTTTTCCTTAACTTTAATTATTGTTGAGTTTTCTGGGGGTCATTTTCATCTCTTTTGTAAATGTAAGTAGAGCATTGTATTTTCTTTCCCTTTCATCTCTCATAGCTCCCTAGATCCCCACAGTTTTTCAAAAAGAACTGTAAATGATGCAGTTAGCATGCTTGCCAGTTTCTTTCATCCCATAGATAGAAGGTATATCATCTGAACCTGCTGATTTGTAGATACGCAGACTTTCCGAGGACTCACTTAGCCTGCTTTTGTAGATAGCTATTTTTACGAGATCTTCATTACTTTCTGATTGCCCAATATTTTTCTTTTTTTATTCCTTCCAAAGACCAATTTATAAGATAAGTTCAAGGCCTTAGACATGTTAAAGTGATCATTAATTTCAAGAGGCTCCACATTTATGAGTCCATTGGTCATGACATTGATTGTGTCCCTACTGTGTTCAGAGCACTATATTTACCAAAGCCAAGAGCAGCTTGAGGCTTTTCTCCCTGAGAGCCTCTTCTTCTTGTTACAATTTCTTTGTTACTCTGTCTCATGTTATCTTTTGCTAGAGTTTTTCACTCAAGCAATATGTTGGTTTGGGTTCATTATCGTCTTCTCAACTTAAAATACAGATCACATGCTATCTGGAACAATTTTGAAGAGTATATAAGAAGGCACACCCAATGTTTACACACTTAGGTTCTGCTTTGTTCATGGAATTTTTTTGGAGGTTATTTCATGTCACACATTCATTTTCCAAAACCTGATTCACTGAGACTTTTTAACTTATTCAGCTTATGTGTATAGCTTGATTAGAAGGGAATACAAGCAGTGGAGTTTGAGGGGTAGGTTTGTCATTATTATTGTCCTAGATGCACCATGATGGTATTTATCTAAGTAATAATAGAGCTGACTCTATTTCTGTTAATGGATGGTTTTGAAATATGTGTTATGACTATTAATAGCCTAACGGCTTACAGAAATTCTACCTCACATTGTGACATTTGGAAATCACAGTTAACTACAGAAACTGACAGTCAGACACACACAGAATATCACTTTTTTACACAATAAAATGGAAGCAATAGACAACTGTCCATCTGAAGTGGTGTACTGGTGTACTGATGGCTCCATTTACAAGGCAAATGGCTGCTTTTGATTAATACTTGAGTTTCTGTGGCACCTTCCTGACTGTACTTTGGAATATTTGGAGGAATAAACAGAGTAAAACATTTTGTCCACTTTGTTTTTGTTTTGTTAAAATTTCAAGTACATTATTTTTTCATACCCACTGATTTAATTATAACATAATTCCATCATTAGGCTAAACATTTTTGACTCTTCAAATATTGGGGAAGCTGCAGGTCAAGTTAATGGAAATAAATGGCTCTTAGGACTTAAGAACAAAACACTTGTTTAGTAAGACCCTGTTTTTTGTTTTGTTTTGTTTTCTTTTAAAGACTTTATTTATTTATTCATGAGAGACACAGAGAGATAAAGAGAGAGGCAGAGACACAGGCAGAGGGAGAAGCAGGCTCCATGCAGGGAGCCCGACATGGGGCTCAATTCCGGGACTCCAGGATCACGCCCTGAGCTGAAGGTGGTGCTAAACCGCTGAGGCACCTGGACTGCCCAAGACCCTGTTTTAATGTAAGGTTTAGCCTACCTGGGCAGCTGATTCAGGTGCCTAGACTGTGGCAGAAAGTGCAGGTGGGCTCTTCCTTGGCGTGGCCCCTCCTGTGGGGCATGGCCTAGTGCCAGGGGAGGAGTGGAGATGTCAGACTCATAGCAGTTGGGTTAGATCCCAAAGCCTCTGCTTCTTATTCCCTGAAACTGGACAAATTACATTATCCTTCTGAGTTTCACTTTTCTACATTTGTACCTGCTTTAGTGTTGTATGAGATGCCATGTGGTATCTCATGCAGCCTAGCACCAGAGTTAGTGCTCATTTCATTTTTCTGTAAATTCCATTAAAAAGGAGGAAAACAGAAACAAGATTATTCCTCGATCATTAAGCCCACATTAAATGAACTATGTATACATTAACAGCATAAATATATACACAGGGACACCTGGGGGTCTCAGCGGTTGAGCGCCTGCCTTCGGCTCAGGGCGTGATCCTGGAGTCCTGAGATTGAGTCCCACATGGGGCTCCCTGCATGGAGCCTGCTTCTCCCTCTGCCTATGTCTCTGCCTCTCTCTCTGTGTGTCTCTCATGAATAAATAAATTTTTAAAAAATCTTAAAATATATATATATATATATATATATATATATATATATACACACACACACACACACACACAGTGCATGTAAAATCAGGATTTAAATGCAGTGCCTTTACTTACATCTTGCTAGATTGTAAAATGCTTCTCTACTTCCCCTCCTCATTCACTTTATCTTTTCTCTTACAAGTGTAAGAACATGAGAATGCCTTTGAAGGCATGATAAAGGTCAAATTAATACAACGTAGAAAACAAGAAAAGGAAAGTCTACAGTTCCTTGGTATTTGTCACACTTATTTTTCAGTCTGAAGGCCAAGTGGTCTGTCTATGGATTAGCATGGGAATTTGTTATTCCTACCAATTAATCAAGGCTTTCGACAAGTACAACTAGCATTTGTGTTCTGGGGTTAGACCCCTTTTGCCTTTAACACCTTATTGTTGTGTTTTCCTCCTGTTCCAATCTATGTTTGTCTGGCTCATGCCTAGTCTCTGAACATAGCTCATTCCCATGCTTCATTTGAGCATGTTGTCTTCATTCCTGAGAAAGCTCTCTGGAAATTAGTATCCTGGCCCTTTGGCATTCACTTGTCAACTCTTAATTGAAGCTCAACTCTTTTAACAAGCTAGGCCTTAAGTCTCCTATGCACTAAGCACCTCTTCCTCATTATTTGCACAGACCCTGTCTTATGCCTTAGGTATAGAAGAGGTTTTTTTTTTTTTTTCTTATGACACCTGTATGGTATCTGTCACACAACTGGCCCTCAGCTGATACTAATGGATAAATTAATGGATGTTTGTTTCCTATAGCAATGCTGATGTGATAAAATGCAATGTTGCAATTGTTTTCAGTTACAGAACTCATAAGCTGAAACTCTAGAGCCATTTCTATTCACTGTTCCATTTAATCTTTAACACAACTCTGTACAATTGACATTATTATCCTTATCTTATAGATGGGATTTGGAAAGGTTAAATCTTTTGCCCAAAGTCATATAGGCAGTAAATAGTAGAGTAGGGAAGAAAACCCAAGTTGGCCTGGGTCAAAGTCTTAGCTCTCAATACAAAGAACTGTAGAGGGCTATCAGCCTTCCTGCCTCTATTCTCTAAACTGCTTCTTAAAGAAAAGCCCTGTGTTCAAACCATACAGTCTTCAGTTACAGCAATTCCATGATTTGTCCTAACTCATTCTTTTTACTATTGAGTTCTATCTCTACCAAACTACGGGTTTTATAGGTGGTGCTACTTTTTAATGTGGCTTACTTTGAATGTAAAAAATGTTCCACTACACCTCTTTGGAACTGTGGTCTGAAACCACAATGTATTCCAGATGGAGGACTTCTTGTAAGTTTCTCCCATTATTCGATGGCATTTCCCATATGTTTGCCCATCAGTACTTCCAATGAAAAAGTGTGTACCACCAGAGTTAAACATAGTCTAATCAGCTGGAGATTTTGTTGTTTCACTGTTTCAAGCTCACAAGTGTATTTTAACATTACAGTTTATTGCATGAATTTGTATCCATAGCCCTCCAGGTTAAAGAAATTGTATTAACTCCCAACTTACTGAGCTCTCACCATGTGATGGGCACTTTGTGAAATGCTCTACATGCATTATCTAATTTAAACTTTATGACTGCTGTATAATATGATGCTAGTGCTGAACTCATATAGGAGAAAAATGAGGTCACTGGCCCAAGGTCACAAAGCTAACAAGAGAAATATGCAGAATTCTACCACTATGCTATTAGTAGACTCTGAACTCTTCATTACTGTTGTATTATCTCCCAACTAGTATCTCACAAAACATAACATTTATGCTAAAAGGAAAAACTATAGCAGCTACTAATTTAAGAATTAGCAAAATTTTTCAACAGCCATATCATATTTTTAGTGGCAAGTTGTACTCAAAAGCACCGAACAGGAAGATGAGATCATAGACTTACTTATCTGTAAGAAATTTAGGAATAGAACCAAATCCTGCTTACCAGCCTGCTTGCTATTAATGGCTTCTTTTGTTATATGTATTGATCATTAATATACTAACTTGAAGCAGTTAAAGCTAAAAGCAACTAAAGCTTATAGCTTTGAGCTTCTACAACCTAAGCACAAGAACACAAATGATTCTGTTAGCCGTTGGATAACGTTGACAAGTGCTTATAGACCCATTACTACACGGGGAGAGGCAGTCTTAGCAGAAATGTCTGGGGGACCCCAGAAGAGTATATGATTGATCTAATCCATTTTCTTTCAAACAGAGCATTTTCTATCTTAAATGATTCCAAAATAAGTCCCCCACTGCCCAATATCAAAGTGCAATTATTTCTGCATTGATTTTAAATAAATGAAGTCAAGAGCCATCATAAGTGTAAAGGTTTTGAGCTACTGGGTGGAAACATCATTCAAAAGCCTTCTGTTAAAAAGGACAGGGAGAGGCGCCTGGGTGGCTCAGCGGTTGAGCATCTGCCTTTGGCTCTGGGCGTGGTCCTGGGTCCTGGGATTGGCTCCCACGTTGGACTCCCCATGGGGATCCTGCTTCTGCCTCTGTCTCTGACTCTCTCTCTGTGTCTTTCATGCAAAAACCAATTTTGAAAAAAAAAAAAAAGAGAAAGAGAAAGAAAAGGACAGGGAAAGCTCTCCTGCATGTCTTCAAGGTGGTCTCATCTTTGCCTGCATATTCTTTATTCACCTTACTATGTGAGTGTGTATAACAGTAAGTGGAACCCTTCCTGTTTTAATTCTTAGCCACCTATTTGCAAATGTGAGCCCCTCTCATTTCCGATTACAAATACATTATATAGACAGGGAATTCACGGTGTATTTCTAGGGTGCTAAAATGAGCCGTCTTTTATACAGATGCACTGACAGTGAATCAAACAAAAACAACACATAAATGAATGTTTGAAAATATCACATTTTGTTATTCTGTAAAAACAGAATGGTCAGTTATGTCTTACTGTTGAATTAAATGCTGTATATTGGTGTTAAAATAAATGAACTGATGAACACATTCCTTTCCAGTGCTGCCATCTGTGAACTGCTTTCCTAGAGGAATTCTTGTGGGAAACTTACCTGTTTATAAACATGCTTTCTTTTCACATATTAAGGTTTCTTTGACCTTTTGTGTTTTGTAAATTTTTGTTAAAATGAGCACTTGAGGAAAGTGCTTTAAAAAGGATGTGAGATAATGCATGGAAAGTTATGATTTCTTTTATCATGAGAGATGGATAGATAGACTGATCTTTTCTACAATTCTCTTCATCTGATCAATAGCTTACTAGAGAAGCAGAAGGATATTACACAGGATTTTTAATTGGTCAATTTCTACTTTTAAAAATCTTCAATACTTTTCTAATTCTCCCCTTTCAATCCTCAAGGTTACATCTGCAATTATGCTACATTATTGAGGTCATTCAAAATAATATATAGACACCTTAGTATTTTCTATTCTCCATTGATGGCTTTACTGTCCTTTCTCCTGATCTGCTCTAATAGAGCTCACTTACAAGCATTCTGTGCGCGTCGAGCTTCATCTCTGTTTGGCAGCGGCAGCTGCTTGCTTCTTCAGCATTCCTCCTACTTGTACTCAGCACATTATGATGCTAGATGCAAGATCACCTTACAAATAAATGAAAACCTTCAGTGTTAATTCTGAGACAGCCAAAATAAATCAATCAACGCAAGTCAGTTGAATTATGAAGAAGTTTATACTTTTAAATCTTCAGTAGCCAGCCAATGGCACTTTTGTCAGGTCTGCCCTTTCTCCCTGGAGGTCTGGACTTTGGACTTGTTACCCTGATCCTTCCTCTTCTTCTAGAACCTGGGAGCATTGGAGAAATCCCCTGAATCATCAACGAGGTTACTGGGAAGGAAGAATGTGAAGACACAACTATACAGTAGTATGCTCTTCTGTGTGTGCACGTGTGTGAGAGTATGTGTTAAAAGAGCTAAATCACTGTCTGACTATGATGATGGCAGATGTGCAAACAAGAACACAATGAGGCAAGGAATCTCATGTTATAGAAGCAGTATGTAATCAGGGTCAGGGGAATTTGAATTTATTGCTATTCTTTTCACCCAAATCCTTCCTGGGATCCACAAAATCCCTCATAAACTGCTGGAGGAGGAGTAAATAGTTGCAACGAATTCAGATATCTGTGTCCTGATGTTGAGCATTTATATTACTCGGAAATTTCACTCTCACACACCTAGCCTAGACAGTTCATAACAGTGCTATTCACAAAACCAAAAGCCTAGCAAAACAGCCTCAATTGCTGAGAAAATAAATAAATTATGGTATATTCACACAAAATATTACATTGTAGTCATAACAAATGAACTATAGTGACAAGGATCAATGTAGGTGAATGTTAGCAATAAATTATTGAGTGCAAAATAGAAGTCCAAAGGTGGCACATTGTCCTTAAAAAAAAGACTAAAATAAAAGTATGCACTTTTATGCTAAAAATATAGATGCAATAAAAACTATAAAATATGGAATATTGCCAGTGATGAATTTGAGTTTCAAATAATGCTTGACTTGGGTGGTGAAAACATGAGATGAGGAACCGTATGACCAGATGTATGTTTTACTTACACTGGCTGCCTCCAAAAATCTACCCCCCGAATTTAATATAATAAAACAGTCATTTATCATGCTAATGGTTTCTGTGAATCAGAAATTTGGACATGGCCTAGCAGGATGGCTTGTCTGCATCATCATGTCTGCAACCTGAGCTGGAAAACTTCAAGGTGATGGAATTGTCAGAAGACTCATTAATTCTATGGATTCAGTGATTGATGGTGACTATCAGTTGGAGCACTCAGATTGTCTTCAAATGGACCTGTCCATGAGGCCTCTGCATAGTATAGTGTGAGCTTTCCTACAGCATGGTGGCTTGGCTCCAGGGCAAGTTTCACCAGAGAGAGCCACTTGGAAGCTGGATAGCCTTTATGACTTAATCTTACAAATTAGACGGCATCACCATATTCTAGTCACCAAGGCAGTCACAAAGTCTGAAGCATATGCAAGAGGAAGAAACTACACTTATATAACATCTTCATGTTAACTTGAGATTTTAGAAGAGCCTGGGGGACAAGAAATATTGCTTTGATCATTTTTGGAAAATACATTCTGCCATAGTCTACCCTCCAACTACAAAATTTACATCCCTACCACACAGAAAATGTACTCTGTCAGTACATCCTCGAGATGCCCTCAGCCTCAACCCATTACCACATAGTTCTCAGACTCGAGGATGTGAATTCCATTCTCTACATCAGGTCCAGTGAAAAATAGAGACACAAAAGTGATATTATTGATTTATCCAAAGGATACAAAAATACAGATTCAAAGAGGTACATGCACCTCAATGTTTATAGCAGCATTATCAACAATAACTAAACTATAGAAAGAGCCCAAATGTCCATCAACTGATGCATGGATAGAGAAGATATGATGTGTGATTATGTGTATACATGATGAAATATTATTTAGCCATCAAAAAGATTGAAATCTTGCCATTTGTAATGATGTGGATGGAGCTAGAGTGTATTATGCTAAGTGAAATAAGTCATTCAGAGAAAGACAATTCTGTATGATTTCACCCATAGGTGGAATTTAAGGAACAAAACAGATGAACATATGGGAGGAGGAAAGAAAGAAAGAGGGAAGCAAACCATAAGAGACTCAACAATAGAGAACAAAGTGAGGGGTGATGGAGGGAGATGGGTAGAGAAGGGTTAAATGAATGATGGGCATTAAGGAGGGGACTTGTTGTGATGAACACCGGGTGTTCTATGTAAGTGATGAATCGCTGAATTCTGTTTCTGAAGCCAATATTGCACTGTATATCAACTAACTATAATTTAAATAAAAAATTTTTAAAAATAAAAAATGTATCAATAACAGATGAAAAGAAAATGATGTTATTGAAAAAGCTCAGATAGAGACTCCCAAAACTGAGGAGCATAATATTACTATAGTTGATTAATGTCTGAAGGATGTATATGAGGCTTATTGTTGAAAAACCACTGAGCAGTAGAAACAAAACTAAGGGTCATAGGCAAATAGTAAAGTGGGCCTGGGGAAGTGACAGTGAGGTTAGAGGGAAGAGGAGAGGGAGAAAGGAATGACCAGTAGACCCATGCACAGTGTTTAAGAGGCTAGATGACTCCAACAGGTCTTGCTAGAGGAAACCTAAGGACACCAGCTGGGTGTGGCCGTGGCAGCAGTGTGCAGGAGCAGGTCATAGAGCTGGGCCTATCTGGTTTGGAGTAGAGTTCTCTCTGAGGGTACAGGGCAGGACTAAGGAACCAGGATCCCATTGGGGCTATCCAGTTTCATGATAGGCTTGAGTCAGACAAGGAAGCCATGGGGAAAGCCAATCTCAAATGCAGTAGGTCTTCCCTAACACTTTTGTATTCTTCGAGGCTTGCCTGTATGTGTTCCTGTCACTGCCCAACACAGCACATGCCATGCCATATCGCAGTTGTTTATTTCCTGTCTGAAACTGAAATTGAGGGCAATAACACATCCATCCCAGAGCTTTATCTGCTGTAAGTCACTAGCTGGAGCTTAATAAATATGTTAACTTAGTGAAAGTTGTAAATCTACAGTACAATTAACTAAGGGCTGCGAAGTGTTAGGGGCAGTGCAGTATGAAAAAAGTGAGTAGGAAAGTACAGGTATGGGTGTGGTGGGAAAATTGGAAAGATAGACTTAAGATTAGGCAGGAGGTACCCATAGTTGTTGAAGGAGTGTGGCGTGTGTGTGTGTGTGTGTGTGTGAATACATTTGTGAAATATGAAAAGGTTTGTTTTTGGGGCATGTGCAGAGGATACCAGGGTGTATATTGAGCTCAGCAAACGGAGTAAGATTGATTCCAAATTCTATATGTATTTGGTCAAGATTTGCTCAGATGTAGGATGACATATATGATTCCACTGTTCGAGAAACCTACACCTGAGGTTTTGAGGAAGCCAAGAGCATACTGTTCAAAACAGCAACTATATACGTTAGGTCTCCCTTTTGGTTTAAAGAAATTGATCTTACATATTTCAGTGCTCCCAAATGAGGTGCTACCAGGCAATAAAATCTTGTTATCTAATTTCTTGAAGATTATGTAGGAAGTCTACCTATACATTCAAAAATCACTAATATGTCAAAGGTAACTCAAGTTTATAAGTCTGGTAAAGGTGTACAGTGCATATTATGCAATGAATGTCATTACCAGAAATATAAAGAAGGTAGAGCCCTTGTTACCAATCCAGAGATGTGGTAATGCTCACTGTCAGCATATGATGAGTATAATTTAGCCAATATACTATGAAAGTTGCTAAATTATTATGGATCTGATTTTCCCATAGTTGGTCCAAAAGTTCAGAGATATATCATGAATGACCATTTTCAGATATTTATTTATTCATTTAGTAAAATCAAATGCTGTACCAAAAGGCCATTTGGTATTAAAATAACAGCAAAGAAAGAAGGAACTAACATCCTTCCTTTGAACTATTAATATGACATCGGAAATATTTGGTGAAAGAAACATGGAAATTGCACCTTTTCTCCAGAGGAGCCTGACTGGCTGTGGCTATCTGGGAAAGCACAGTCCTGAATATTCTTTTCCCACAAACACAAAAATTCTCCCGACACCATCTGTCTGTCCTCACCTACCAAACATATCTGCTCCATTCCGAGAAAATGTCTCTCGGCAACTTTCTTCTCATAAAACAAAGTTATGAAAATAAACTAGCATTATTCATGAACACTTCACCAGTCTGAAACAACATGTGCAAAATAAAAATAAAATTTGGAAAACCACATCTCAGGGAAAGCACAAATTCAAACCACGAAGGAAAAAAAAAGAAACAAAAGAAGAGAGAAATCAGCCAGCTCCATAATAATTCTAAAAGTTTCTTCAGTTGAAGTAGCTAGGCAGGCTCACTTGCCTCTCAAGCCTGAGGTTGAGAGGATATAACCCTTTTTTGCATTACATGAAATAGCTTCTCCTAAAAAAAAAAAAATCCACACTTGTTACATAGCCCTTGTGGTTATCCTTGAAGCACAATAGCAAGGCAGTCAAGACACTCAGAAGAATACATTTGAGTGAACTGAATGACTTTAAAGGAAATCAGAAAATGACCTCCAGAGCAATATCTTCATAGAGATATTTATATTTTAATATTGCAGGAAACTTTGCTGCTTATCAAAGCTGAAAGTAAAAGCACTGGCTGGGGTTGAGCTTCCTATGTCCTGGGAAAAGACTTTTCTCCACACATACTTAGTTTTTCATAAACCTTAACTTGACATGAACCTCCTTTCTAGTGATTTCTACCACTTTTCTTGGCTCCTGACAACGTAAGTAATGCTTTTCCAAAGAGGAGAAATGGTCCCGTCCTGTCCTTAAGAACCTTACACTCTAATTTCTCAGCTTTTGAGCTACTTCCATATCCACCCTAAAAATATATTTTATTTCACAACTGAGCAGATGTACACGTACATACACACACATGAGAATATTTATATTTATTTTTCTGTGTTGAAGGGGAACAGGTAACAATGAAATTTCATTAAAAATATTAAAGAAAAAAAATCCCTCCCCCAATGTTCTCTCCTTTTTAATGATTGCATATTTACCATGTAAGTAAATATGTAAATTAGAGAGCAGAATGTATCTGTCTATCACAAGTAGGTGTACATGCAAACATAGCAAACAAGTTTAGAAGCACAATTAGATAATCAATTAGTTTGAAAATTAAGTCTCATGATTAACTAACTCTAAGTCCACCCAAAACTTGTGAAGCGTTCTGGAACCATAGTGTTTCTAATTTACTAAGCAGCATAAGTTTGAAAATATTACCTAAATGATTGTAACCTAGTAATCTTTAAAAGTTGAAGGAGAACAAACTATTCCTACCATTTATTGAATATTTGTTGTGGGGTAGGCACTGTATTGGGAGCCTCACATATACTATTTTGTTTAGACTTTATTTTTTTTAATTTATTTATGATAGTCACAGAGAGAGAGAGAGGCAGAGACATAGGCAGAGGGAGAAGCAGGCTCCACGCACCGGGAGCCCAACGTGGGATTCGATCCCGAGTCTCCAGGATCGTGCCCTGGGCCAAAGGCAGGCGCTAAACCGCTGCGCCACCCAGGGATCCCTTGTTTAGACTTTATAACAAGACAGCTGAGTGTATAATTGTCCATTTCACAGGTAGGAAAACAAAGACTCAAAGAAGGGAAGTGACTTCTCAAGATCTAAAGTATTATGCATAGTAGAAAAAGAATCCAAACTCAAGGCTGTCTGACTGAGAAGCACATCTGCATCGTGCCTGTCCCTAACAGCCTGTGAGCATCAGCGTGGCAGATGATCATGTGGAAGTCATGGGTATGCAGGCATCTGTAAAATAGGTATAAACATGTCTACCTCCCCCAAAAATACCTACCATGTATCTTCAACTAAGTTACAGAAAGGGCATTCTGAGACAGGTGAGCTGATGAGACTAGTAGGTGTTAACAGCTGGCATGTTAACTTCTTAAAGTGTCAACTGTAACATAAAACTCCTCAGTTCAGGAACCCATGCCTCCTTCAATTATTTGTTTTTGAGATTTTGTAGTTGGATTGCGTATGAAAGAATGAGATTTCAGTTATCCCCAAACTCTCTTTCAGACACACATACACACCACACACACACACACACACACACACACACACACCCCTTTCAACCTCTACCTTACTCATTTTGAGCAAGGTAACTTGTCACATGCTCCTAATGTTCTTTATTTTCCTTCGTGGGTTTTCTTTTTTTCATTAATGCATTGACTACCTTATGCGCTTGTTTTTAAGGAGGGTCGCAAGCTTTGCAAAAAACCTTCAATTTAAAAAGCATATTGTAAAATATTTTTTCTTAACAAATGTTCTTTTTCTGAAGTCAATGGACCACTTGTACTAATTAAGAAAAGATTTGGAAGTTATATTTCTGGTTTCAGTCAGGATTCAATTAGACTGGCCTATGGATAGGACTATAGGTTGCAAGGTCAAGGTGAACGCCGCAGATTCGATTCTAAATCTAAGCTTAAATGCAAATTGAATGTCCATCTTTGGATGGATTTACTCTTGTTCCTAATCATTTGAAGAAGAAATGTGCTCTCCAACCACTTCAGAATTATTTATGAATTCATCCATTCAATTTTTTTCCTTTTTTTCATTCTTCCCTCCTCTCCTCTTTTCGGTTTATAGAAATCATATTTGTAGACAAGAGAATAGCTCTGTTGGTATGAGGGGGGAGTAATTTAATTATGCAAAACAGGAAGATGTTCTTTATATTTGGTCTTCTGGGCTTGAAACAATGTCATTAATCAGACTCTCATAAGAGTTATTTCAGATTTTTCGAAACATCAGCCCTCCTGTTTTTGTTCCTCATGTAAGTTCTAAGCCCTTTCTCTACTTACCTTGTATCCAGCAAGTAATGATTAGGAACTGTTGAAATCTTTACATTATCTTAGTAATGCGCCAATTAAAGAAGGTATTTTACCCAGATTACAAAGATTTGTCTGAGGTGGCCACCACTTTGTTAAGGCTGTTTTGTGGACATCTTCATAATTAATGGAAAAATCATTAGGAATTCAGTCTTTATTAACCCCTATAGCTGCAGGGGCCCATTTCATCTTAATTGCATTCATTTGGCACTGGCAGTATTATACAGCATAATCACTAATAAATGATCTTTTAATTTGTACCAATCAACGGAGCTTGCTTTCATGCCAATATTCCTGTTTCTTTGATGTTGACCTGTCTTGATTTTTGATCATTTGGGCTTAAGATGATTTACTGGAAAATCAATATCAATACCAGAACTGCTTGTATTCATAAGTCTGTGGTTAGGTTCTATTTAAGTGTATTTTGATTGAAATAAGTAGTGCTTGATTACCCATTCAGATGAGGGGGGAAAAAGCATAATCAAGTTGGGAAATCTGGTACTGTATTCTTATTCAAAGGAAAATAATTAGAAACTGTAGGAAAACTGAAGATTCAGGAGAGCAGTAGAGGTAACACTTCAGATGCCACTAATTAAGCAACTTTGTCCACCATCTCCGAAAGGCCTTCACCAATTGCGTAATATGCTATTACCCATTAGCAAGGCCAATGGGGGCTTTGGTTACACTTGTTAATGGGAAACCCCGAGACAGTTTCTCTCATTATCCCCCTGTCAGCACTGTCTCTGCAGTGTGAAGTGGTCGTCATTGTTCTGTGGGTCAGCTAACCAGGAACCAAGCTACTGTACAGAAACATTCTGCAGCTAATTGAAAATGACGGAGAAATCCCCTTATCATCCAGTCACCTCTCTTTATTTGTGGAACAATAGAACACACATGGACTATGCAGGGGAAAAGGAAAGTTCAGACTATGACATTGAATTTTTCCTGACTAATACAACTACAAAGAAGTCTTTGAAGATAATTCCAGGGGAAAAAAAAAAATCCCCTCACTTTTTTTTTTTTTTAAAGATAATGACAGTAAGACGTAAGTTAGTGTAGAATATTGCATTTGCTGTTCTGAGGAATACTTTATGTTTATATGATTCCCTTCATAGAGGAACTCAAAGCTTTTCTCATGGAACTGCTGAAATCCTCATTATCCTAATGAGCGAATGGCACAAAACTGGAAAAGCCACCAGGAATATGAAGCTTAATCACATATTCTAAGCTGGGCTGTTTTCTTGAACTCTTAAAAGCAATTTGGTATAAGGTATAGCTCTCTTTAAGTAAGTCTAAGTCTGGAAATACAAATTTGTGGAAAAAACAAATCAGATCTTTCATACATGAAGAAAAAGAGAAAGAAGAAGGCCTGGCATAGTTCCTATGTCTAATATATTATTTACTTTGCAAAAGGATTGGATTCATTGTTCTTTCCTTTAAATTGTAAGATTCTAAAGTGCATTTAAAATACGATTGAAATAAATATTCAAATTGATGGACAAAATGGGTGACTATGTATCTTAAATGAGGAATGCTTAATTTGGGTATCTGTAGGAGTTTTCAATTTTATCATCCTGAGGAAGGTGCAGCAATGCTCTGAGAGCTATTATCATTCATTCATTCATTCTTTCCTTCCATCAGCATTTCCTGACAGCTGCTCTGTTACAGGCACGGTTTCCAGGCACTGGAGATAGAAAATGAATCAGACATATTTTCACCTAAAGGAATTTACAACCTAGTGGGGAAATAGTAACACAAACTTATAATAATATTACAGTCTAATAAGTGAAACAAACTATGTATATCAAACTATACATAGAAAAATGGTTATGTTGAGGAAAGAGAGTCAGAGCAACTTGAGAAGGTTAAGAAAGGTTCCTATGAAGAAATAACCCATCAGCTGAGTTTTAAATGAGCAGCCAAGTTACATGAGTAACTGGTGGGAGCAGCAGTAGAGTCTTTGAGCACATTTCAGAGACATCAATGACAAAGATGAGAAGGAATAAATGATATGTTGTATGCAAAATATTATGAGCAAGCAGTTCAAAGGGCCAGAGAACAGAGGAAAAAAGAGGCTAGAGAGGTAGATGGACACCATATTCCTGCTTCCTCAAAATATACCCTCCAAGATACCAGGCAAATAGAGGAGTCAGTTTTTCATTTAGATAGATCACTCTGGCCACCAAGTGGAGGGCAGATGTTTTGAGGAAAGGATCAGAGAAAAGACTATTTTTAGCCAGCATCCTGTTTCAATAATCCAGATAAGAGACGAGAGGGACTTGAATTGAGTGGTAAATGTGAGAGACATCAGTTTATAATGGGAAACCATTAAAGATAAGCATGAGTAAGATCCTTGCATAGGGTGTTGAAAGTTAAAAAAAAAAAAAAAAGAAAGTAAAAAGATGAATGTGCTAAGAATTGGGATATCAAAGTGTGACATGTAGGTAGAGAAAAGGAATTCACAAAGGAGTCAGAGAAGGACAATTGGTGATATAAGAAAAACCATGGGTTCAAGGTATGATAAATTCCAATGAGATAAAGACATTCAACACAGAACAAGTAATCAGGTGAAAAATGAAGGGAAAATCTACATTCAAGTAAAATCTTTAGAATATTTATTGCATTTGGATTTCGGAGGTTATCAGTAACTTAATGAGAACAGTTTATGGGAGCTGAGAGGGTAAAGGCCTGAAGATAGGTCAGTGAAGAGAAGGGACTGGTGGGTGTGAATAAGTCTTTCAAGGAATTGAGATAAAAAAGAGATCAAGGTCAGCCAGTGGCTAGTTGGGAACACTGAATCAAGGGGACACTTTCTAGGATAGGAGAGACTTACAGGTGTTTCAGACTGAAGACAAGTCTCTGGCAACACTGTACAGAAGAGGCTGGGGATTAACCAAGAGTAGGGATAAAGGGAAAGGGACCTGCTAGGGAAAGAGCAGGTCCGGGAATCAACTTAGGAACTCAGTCATAATGCATGGAAAATAGGCCAGATTGGGTTAAAGAGATTATGAGAGTTTCTGTGAGGTCAGAAATGCTGGTAAGAGTAATATAGGGAAGAATAGGAATTATTAACAGGCCAGATCCATTCCTGATCTTTGATGATGGTCTGGTAAGTTCTTGGTGAAGCAACGTTAGTTCAAAGACATCAAAGGAATTTATATTAACTAGACAAGTGCACACGGACTTCATCTAGGCATTTAGATCCCTCGTGATCTAAATCTCTAGAAGATTCTAGACTGGGTCTCCTGCATGTTGGCCATCTGAGGCAACTAAGGACCAATTACTCTAGATCATCATATTCTAAACTGTTTTCTAGCTTCATGAGATGTCAACAGGCAGTTACAATCCCACCTCCTCAGAAAAAAAAAAAAAAAAGATCTGTGGATGAGTTTTCAAAACACTAGGCTAAACCCAAATTAGCAGACATTTATTTTTTGCTGCAAGAGCCTTTAATAAGCTCATAAGCATTTTGATTCCCCAAGAGGAGAGTGCAGTTTCCAAAACTTATTTGATAATAACACATTTTGATCTTCAAGAACTCCTTTAACTCGTCGCATAGCTAGGGAAACACTATACTGGGTGTCATTTAACAATGACATCTTTTGAGTTTTAAATGCTGGCTACTTTTACTTTTGCTTTACATTTCGATCTGAGTAGTGAAGTAGTGCAAAAAGTGAAGTTGTTAAGATAACTGTACTATTGTTTCTTAATTTTACCAACTGGTTGACCCCATTAAATGCTTATTGATGTGTGCTGTGAGCTTACCACTGTTTTGGATGCTGAAAGAAAGGTAACAAGCAAGGAAATGTGAGTTGCTCCCTGGTGCCAGGCTCTGGACTGAGAGGGAAATGGAAAAGCCATGGTTTGTGCACTCAGTGCTTCCTGACCTTCCTTCTTTGGACACGTGCTTTTGTTCCAGCCCACCATGGCATTTTTACCACAGTGTTCCTTCTTGTGAAATCATTGCTTCCACATTTACGTTGCTCAGCACACATGCTACCTAAGCACATTCTGAATCTGTTCTCTTTAAATTGTCGTTTATAGTCTCCTGGTCCCATCTTCTTATGCCATCCTGAAAACAGCAGTTCATGTTGATATTATATGTGCCATTCAAAATTTTAAATCCTTCAAGTAAATCTACTTTCGTGATTTTATTTTTTTCTTGACCTCACACTTTCAGGTGTTCCAGTCTATTTTCAGACTTCATCTCTTCAACCTCTCGCCACGTTTTCAAGTGCAGCAATGTCTTCTGCAATTTCTTTAGTTTGACATGGTCTCTGAAGAGCACCACCGACTTGGGGCCTCACATTCTTGTATGTATGCTCTAATTATCCAGATAGGCTTGTCTTTGAAATCACTTTCTAAAGTTCTGTGGAAAAGTCATACTGCATTTTTTAAATTATATGTCTTCTAAAATGTATTTTAAAGTTCTGATTTTCTTAGGAACAAAATCAAGACTGCTATTTTTAAGTTATGCCTTAAAATGTTCCTTTTAAGAGCTTGATTAAAAATTATGGTGTTAATTGAGATTCATTATTTCCTTCAATTTAATAAGGTCTCATCTGAAGTTACATTAAAAATATGGTATTACCTCACTGGTGAAGATCTTAAAAATTGTTTTTCCTGACACTAAAACATACACTGTCACTGCTATTGTTGCAAGGCTTTTTAGTACGCCAAAGGACCACAGTTTGCTAGAAATTTCAACAAAACAGAATTCCTTTCCATTCAGCAATTTTCTATTTTCTCTAATAATTCTGATACATTTAGAATGACATGTGAAAACCACCCACCCACTCCCCCAAATCTATAAAAGTAAAACAATTACACAAGTGGAAACTTTAGCCATTTGTATTATTAAAATGCTTCCAAACAATGTGGGATTATTTAAAACACACCAACGAAAAAAAACAAACAGCAACATAACAAAAACAAAACCCTGTGTTAGAGGATGCTCTGACAAAATGAAGCACGGTTATCAATTAGGGATTACAATGAAAGTTTTCATATATGTTTATACTTTGGGGTTTCTGATCTTTTTGATATGGCGTAAAAAAAGCAGAATAGAAATGTGTTGATTTTTTTCACATATTTTATTTATAATAGCTTTATTTTGTCATATATCATTTAACAAGCTTTCAATCCCATAAAACACAATGAAAACGGTCTTTTTTACCAAAAGCCCCTGGAGAGCAAGGCAGGCCACCCTGCACCCGTTTGTCCATGCAAAGCAGACCAGGAGCCATCACCTCCACCTCAGCTTCTTGGAGAGAGCTGCTCACTTAATTGCTTATTTGCCCCCTGCCTGACCAGTGGAAGAATAACCTTTCTAGGGCATTCCTCTGCAGTTCTGTGTGATTTGATCTTTCTTTGGTGACCTGGGCCATGCCATCCCAATATGAGAAGAAGCAGCAAATTGAAGTCAGATACTTATTGGAATGAAACTCTCATTTTAAGAAGAAATTCAGATCTATTTAGCTTGACCTTGGAACTTGAATTAAATCTTTAGACACTCAACTTTCTCCAGGGAAGTGTGAGGTTTATATGAATTTGAGTGTATTAAAGCTAGTCTGGCTCTGATCTACGTACCAAGTTGGTTAATTTTTCATTTAGAGGACAAAGGGTTTCACTGGAACTAATTTAACTGACTTAATTTGTGATATTCACATACCAGTTTATATTCTAAACCAGGAGAGGTTTTTTAAAACCATTAACATGTCATTAAAAAAACATAATATGTTCACTGATTGATGTTTTGAAGGCAGCCACGGTTGCCTATGGCTGGGGACTTCTGACATGGTTCATTTTTTGCCTTTGCTACTAACCAATTGTGTGACCCAATATGAGGTGCTTCACCTTTCTCTGATTCACTCTCTAACTAATAAACTGGGGTTATAATAATTCCCTCTTCTATCTTTCTCAAAGGGGTATACTGAGAATTAACAAGTTAATGGTCATAAAATACATCAAAATGATCAGTTAAAAGGCAATATGTTAGGACTTTTATGAAAACATATTTGAAATGTATTTTTTTTACCAAAAAAAGATTACTTCTTTAAGATTTATCGTGTAAGCAAATATGAGAATAAATTGGCTTGTTTTATACTTAATCTGGTAGCATATGTGGGTTTGTAGGAATCCTGAATTCACAGAAACAAAAAAATCGAGTGCACATTTGAATGTGGTGTTCACGATATTTCTTCTGAAATATTTTTTCCATATATTTTAATTGTCCCAAATTCAGCTAATGTCAGAATCTTGTTTGATTAGCCCTACTACTTCACTCCATCTCTTCTGTACTTTGTTGCTTGGAATGCAATTATTTATTTGTTTTATTGTATATGAGCTTCATAAGAGTCTCAGACTTTTTACTTCTACTTGTTTTGTCCTATCAGCTTCTATAGTCTCCATGTCAAAGACTGTATACCTGTTTCCTTTTCCTTCCTCCCTGCGCCTTATGAGCAGACCATAGCAACACCGGAGAAATAATGTTTGCTAATTATATACAAATAGGGCTAGAGGTTGAATTTGATCAATGGTTCCTTTCTCATCTTATTTTTCAGCTATCTTTATATAAAATTGTGGATTGTACCACAACAGAAACCAAACAGCCACTGTCTCGTGGATGCTTAGAAGTTCACAAGTGTGATTTTGTTGCATTTAGGTTAAATGACATAGATTTTTACTCAATCTTGTTTGTAACTATATTGTTGATAAAACACAAAAAACTATAACACAGAAAATTATCATTACAATACTACTTAAAAATTATAGTGATATTTTCCATTATAAATCTTGCTTCTTTGTAAGCAATAAAATATATGGATATTGGAAAGAAAGGCGCTCACAATGGGGTGTGTGATAATGGGCATAGGGAAGAGTGATAGAAGCATAATAATACTTTAATTTTCAAGGGGTGAATTCAGCACCATCTATTCATATGTAAGGTAAATGTTAGGATTGTAAGCATCTATAAAGCAAGCTCTCAAAGAGTCTTTTCAAAAGGAAGGAAAAATAGAAAACAAAACTTCTAAGTAATGAACAAGTGTGAATGAAGGGGAAATCTTGCAGCACCTAGTATGAAACTTAGTAATTTTTCTTTTGTCTTTTTAATTTTGCTTTGTAAATGTATTGCTTTGGAGCACCTGGGTGGTTCAGTGGGTGAAGCATCTACCTTCAGCTCAGGTCATGATCTCAGGGCCCTGGGATTGAGCCGAGAGTGAGGCTCCCTGCTCAGCGGGGAGCCTGCTACTCTCTCTCCCTCTGCACACCCCTCCTTCCAATCATGCTCTTTCTCTCTCTCTCTGAAATAAATAAATAAATAAATGATAATAAATAAATGTACTGTTTCATTATGAAAATCTACATAGAACAGGGAAATATGTCTATGGTTAAATAAGAGAACTACCTGATACTATTTATTTTGCCACTAAAATTATTATTCAATAAAACAAAAAGAAAGAAGCTCTCACCCTGGAGCATTGCTTTCACTACCAATGGGCATTGGGAATCCATCTTCTCTTAACATGCAGAAACAGTGTTCAAGTCTGGAACTCTTAGTATGAAATTGCCCTAGAGTTTAGAATACATTTTGATGCCATAACCATCATGAGCAATAGCTTTGGTAAATTAGAGGTAAAATGTATCTGAGTATTATTCCAAAGTAACAGACAAGGGTCATTCTCCTCCTGCTAATTTATAGTTTCTGAAATTCATTAACTTCATAAAGTTTTGAAACATATTTGCATAAAATTGGGCAAAACATCTCTAACTTTGCTCTGTATATGAGGTTACATTGAATCCTTATTTCAAGTATATAAGTTTTCTCTGTGTTTTAATCACTCCTAGTTTTTTTCTTTGAGTAGCTATTGGTTCATCATTTTTTCCCCCAGAGGGCAAGAGATCTATTTTACAATTCCAAACTCTTTGGCCAATCTATGTTTTGTTTTTATCTCAGTTCTTTCCTTTATTATTATTATTATTATTATTATTATTATTATTATTATTAATCTTTCTCTAATTCCTGAATGTTAATGCTCCAGATTTTCTGGGAATAGCTTTAGCCATGGCCTGCGGGTTCTACTAAACAGTATACTTATACAGTTTTATTTTCTTCAGAGTTTCCAATCTCATATTTAGTTTTTTAAAACTTTTTTTTTTGTTTTTGAAGAGACTTTATATTTTAAAATTTCCAAGTTGTTGGGATTTTTGCCTATGGTTTTGCTATTAACTTCAAGTTTTATCACATAGTTATCATAAAATGTAGTCAATATTAGTTGTACATATTTATTTATTTATTTATTTTTAAAGATCTTATTTATTTATTCATGAGAGACACAGAGAGAAGGAGAGAAGCAGAGACACAGAGGCTCCATGCAGGGAGCCCGAGGTGGGACTCGATTCCGGGTCTCCAGGATCATGCCCTGGGATGCAGGCGGCGCTAAACCGCTGAGCCACCCGGGCTGCCCTAGTTGTACATTTTTAAATTGTCGTTTTCCCTATGATCTAATATTTAAGTAATATTTATACATAGTTAATGTGCACTTACTTAATTGAAAATTAAGTAATTTCAAGTATAGAGTTACCCCATCGCTAATCATTTTATGTCCCCTGATAGTTACAATTAAAAAAAAATCTACTTGGTTTGCTAGGGGCTGAGGAATATTCTTCTAGTTCTGTATAATTCTGGTGATTTTTGCTTTGTACATTCTGATGCTATGGCATTTGGTACATCTTTATTACAGTTGTGTTTTTATTGTGACTTATATCCCTTATCATTATAAAGTTGGTCTCTTATAATGTATTTGTCACATATTTAAACCATTTTATTTTTTTCCAAAGATTTTATTTATTTATTCACAGGAGACACACAGAGAGAGGCAGAGACATAGGCAGAGGGAGAAGCAGGCTTCCCACGGGGATTCCGATGCAGAAGTCCCAGGACCCCTGGATCATGATCTGAGCCAAATGCAGACACTAAACCACTGAGCCACCCATGCACCTCTATTTAAACCATTTTAGAAGTTGATGTCTTGGTTTTCGCTCCCTTTTTTTCTACTTGCTTTGGGGTCCTTTTGCATTTCTTTTACTTTTCACCTGAGACATTCTGTTCGTTTGGTGTCTTTTCACTGCATAAAATTGAATTATGTTATACCATACAGCAAGACTGTCTTTTTGTAGGTAAATGCATTCCATTTACATTTTACTATAACAGATGTTTTGTCTTAAGTTTATTATTTTATGTAATGATTTTTGTTGTTATTGTTTTTAAGCCTCCCTTTTCCCTTTAACTTCTTAAATAAATATTTTTTTTTTCTTGGACTGATTTTAACACCTAGAAGAATACAAATAAAAAGAACTTCTCTGGGATGGCTCAGTCGTTTAAGCGTTTGACTCTTCATTTTGGCTCAGGTCATGATCTCAGGGTCCTGAGAAGGAGCTCATCTAGTGCTGGCATGCAGCCTGCATAGGATTCTTTCTCTCCCTCTCCTGCTGCCCCTCCCTCACCACTCTCTCCCTCTCTAAAAAAAAAGAAGAAAAAAGAACTTGCTCAATATCTTTTTTGTTGAATGAATAACAAAAATGACTAAAACTCTATTCACTGCTTTAACTACCTCCAAGTATATATCCTCACTCCAAATAACCTTAGCATCTTTTCCCAACCACCTTACATAAACAAAACAAACAGCCTTACAGTTTTTGTTCATCTCCCCTTCCTATCTTCCATTTTTGATTAGGCATATATTTTTAGGATTATTTATTTACTTATTTGAAATGGAGAGAGAGAGAGCATGAGCAGGGGAGGAGCAGAAGAAGAGGGGCAGAGGGAGAGGGAGAAGCAGACTTCCCGCTGAGCAGGGAGCTCGGGGCTCCATCTCAGGACCCCAAGATCATAACCTGAGCCAAAGGCAGATGGATAACTGACTGAGCCACCCAGGTGCCCCTGATTAGGTATATTACGTTTTAAATGTCAAGGTTTCTATTGAGCTCTATATCCACAAATTCTAATAGTTATTTCAGACCACAGCTTCCTGATTCTCAAGTTCTTTTTGGTGGCTAGATATGTTCACTAAATAGTCATTTTCAAAAATACCTCTAGGTTTCTTTTTTCTTGGGTTCTTGCAGGTTTTGAACACCTTTCTGTTGCTTTTCTGCATAAACCACAATTTGACCAGTCATAACATTTTTAGGTCAACTTTCGAAGTTGTTCTTCCAGTGTGCCATGAACATTCCTTCTTTGTCTCTGGATATTCAGTATGCCCATGGACACTTTAGACTGTTGCTTTTATAGATTATTTAATACTTCTGATTGTTTTCCCATAGGATGAAATTTTTTACCTTTGTAGTTAAATATATTTATTAAAATATATCTGATTGTTGATTGTTTTAAGTATGTGCTTTCCCCAACCTGAAATCTCATGTGACATTCAGATCTCCCACTTCTTAGTTTCTTTCTTTTTCTTTTTTTTAAGGAAATTTTTTTCTACTACAACTTTGTCTTTATTTCTGTTCCACTAGCTTTGTTATCTTCTTTAGAAATATGAATGTATATGTGTCCATGGGACAGCCTTTAACATTCTTCAGTGTCTGTAATGTTTCTTTTAATCCTGTTTTTCTCTCTGTTCTTTTACATTCTGTTTTGTATAATTTTTTCAAACCTGACCCACATGACACTTTGCAGCAGTACCTATTCTGAACTCTGCTAGCTTATATATACATTACTCTTCTGTGTTATCATTATTTCTTTTTCTTCTTATATCTCAAGTAGGCCTTCTTTTCAGTAATATTTTTCTCCTTAAACTTATGAGAATAAAGACAAATATTTGGCTGGCATTTTTTTATTGGAGTTCAGTTTGCCAACATATAGCGTAACACCCAGTGCTCATCCCGCCAAGTGTCCCCCTCAGTGCCCATCATCCAGTTACTCCAACCCCCTGCCACCTCCCTTTCCACTACCCCTTGTTCGTTTCCCAGAGTTAGGTGTCTCTCCTGTTTGGCTGGCATTTCGTATTTACTGAGTTATTCTTTTTTTTCCTTTGTGCATTTCTTTATCTGCACTTGTTCTGTTATGTCCTTTCCCTTTGTTTGATGGTACATATACAGGGTCACATGTAAGGTTCTTTTTGAGTGTTAGTCCTGTTTGAAAGGGGCAGCTCTATCCAAACCTGTTTCTTCACAAAAAACATGGGAGGAATGGGAAAAATGGAGTGAGTTGACCAGCAGCGATATACATGCATGTGTGTGCATACACATGTATGTGCTGTGTATTAGTAATTTATGACTTTTTTAACTGTTTTCTTTCCAAGTCCTTTCTCAAAACTCAGGTTTAAGAGAAAATAAAGATGTCATATATTTATCATCCATCTTTACAAAGTACAAATGATATCCATATTATTTGTTAATATGTTAAGACAATTTGAGTGAACCAACACATTTTGGACCCTTATCATATAGAAGATCCTGTAGAGTCTATTTCGTATTTAAGAGTATCCATAATTCGTGACTTAATGGAAAATAACACTGACCAGGACCCATGAGACCTGGGTTTCAGATAGTTTGCCTAAACTAAGACTTTTTTAGTTGGAAAAATTATTTAAATTCTCTATACCTCTGATTCCAACCAAATAAATTTTAAAATATGGAACTTTTATTTACACATATAAACAATTTTGTACTCAGAAAATATATAGGCGTGTTTTCTTCACTTAACTGCTGACCATGTTCTTATGTCTTGGGAATGCCACATCACAGAGGGCATCAATAGAGTAAGAAAGCATTGTTGAAGTTTAGACTTACCTCTGTACTTTCTCCACAGAGGGATATCTCTTTGCATTCTCCCCTAAGTGGGGAAAAATCAAAGTCAAGTCAACAACTGTATTTTTAAAATTATAACCAGTGATCTTCCTTTGCTAAAATAAATATTGACACCAAAATTCAGAGAAAAGTTACATATTGCCAAGTAGTAAGTTTTGCTGTTGAAAAATAGACCCTGACTTGGAATTCATTGCCTTAAACTGTAACTGTCTTCATGATACTTTACAAAATGCCTTGCCGTCCTTTATGTGTGATTGAAAAAATATATATATTTTTAAATCCATGGAAAGACCTACATTTTACTCACACTGAAAGCTATCCAAGAAAGAAATCACAAAAGAAAAACACCTAATTTGACAGGAAAGAAGGATAAGAAAAGCAAAGAGATTCTGATAGGTCACTTTTTCATACACAAGCATTTAGTCTACGGTAATCTTCCAGGACTGTCAGATTTGATTGAAAGATAATGCAAGATTTTTTTCTTGCCACAATTTATAGCATGTATCCATTAGGAATAATTATGGTTGCATGATTTTGCTAGCTGTTATCTCTACAAGTGTTACTAATGGTTTTATCAATTACTCCCTGTCCAATAACTGCATGGTTGTAACCTAATTTAAAGACACTCTATCACCAGGCTGATTTGTGTAGTAGTAAATGACAGCATTTGAGACACCAGCCAAATGACTCACTTCAGTGACTTAGTTAGTCTCTAATAATTAACAATTAGTAGGTACCTAGAGAAAGCTCAAGAGACTGGAGCTCCCACGTTTCTCTTTCTTATCTAAATATAAGAAGTTAGAGAGACTTCGGTGATTCATATTAATAAAATTGAAAGCCTCTATGGGTTTGGAGAACATGTGTATATAAGAGCTGTTAATAATTACTATTTAAAATGAAAGAAATTGGGGTGATGCATGATCATAAGGCTATGTCTTAATACATTGGAATTGGTGGATAGGCTGAGACCCACAAGTAAAAAAATTATTCTCTAAGTATTTTTTTCTGGGCACGTTAGTGCTTCAGTTCAGAAGTAAAGTCAATGTGCTAAAAGGGGAATAGTGTTGGCAAATTTGTGCTATTTCTTGAACTTTAAAGGGAAAATGCTGGATGTGCAAAAAGAAGCACTTCATTACAGATCATTAGTGGGAACTTTATGTACAGCTGAAGGCTCAGAAAGGTATTGCCTGCTTAGAACTAGCTGGGAAGAAATTTGAAATCCCCCTCTTTTTTTTTAATGAATGTAAAAGATGATTTTTTTTCCTCTAAAAATGTTATCTCTAAAGATTTTTTTTAAAAGAAATCGGCCCATTTTGAAAGTCTAAGTAAGAGTCTGAATTTCAAGTCTTAAGTGACCTACATTTCCAGAAAGTAGTTTGTTTTGTCAGGGTGAGATATGAATGCAGGGGGAATCAGGGTTCTGGCCCCATACTGCCCTTTTGCAGAGTTCATCAATATATTTGGAAGGACCTTGATGAGACCAAGTTGCTCAGGGATAATTCATCAATTAGGTTATGGTGTCAGGCCTTAGTACTTTAAGGCTTTCAGGTAAACCATGAACTGAAGATAACAATCAATTTACAAGAACAGTGTTATCGGGTAGAATGATGAAGAATTTCATTCAACACTCTCATGACCTTCCCAGGAGTACCAGAAGACCTCAGCCTGTAGAGAAACATGGGTACTGTGCTTATTCTGTACCCACTGATTTTCAGTAGTCTCTGTGAAGAACTGGTGAGCAGAGCCAACTACAAAGATATTACAGCCCCAGAGCTTTGGAAATGTTGTGGAAAGTACTCTTTAAAAACATCTTCACACGCTTCTGAGGATTGCACTTCACTACACAGTCATGGCTACAAACAGAAGTTCCTAGATACATTCTGATGGACATTCATGGCCTCGATTCCTACAGCTTGCTCCACAAATTGTGCTAAATGAGTCAAATGTGCAAACGAGCTGAAAGCCCAAGTCCCCAGCCAATCCCTGCTGCAGAGCATCATTCTTTGCACATACATTTATGTCACTGTTTTGTACTTAATACAAAAGAAATCAGTGGAAAGGAAAAAAATAAATCACTGAGGATCTGATCATCCCCCCAAACAAGATCACAATGGCCAATTTGCAGGAAAGGGTTTCTCTAATTTCCCCTTGTGGTGGTGATGAGGTTATGAAATAGTCATAATAGCAGGAGAACTACCCTCTCTGGAAGCTGCTAAGAAAACTCCAACCATAATAGAAGGGCAAGGCCTCGTGGTGTTTCTTACAATGGAGTTGAAGCCCCACCCGCCTTACCCAGTCGTATTTGCATATTCTTTTGAAAACCACACATTGAGTATCTATAGCCCCAGCTGATGTCATCGGGCACAGCATGCAGCCACTAGAAGTGGGACAATTATAATTTTTGTAGCTGATTAATCATCATGAAAAAGTAACAGTCAATTGACTCAATCATACATCCATGGTGATTAATCACACTTCACTTGTGTTTTTTTCCCCCAAGTATTTTACTGACAGTGCAGATGTTGGTTGATTTTCTCCTTTAGCCTTTTACTTGGTCACAGATGTTAAGTAATCACCTTGTCCTGATACTTGACTTATCCATAATCTTCAGTATTACAAGCCCTTAAAAGAAAATGTGCTATTTTCTTAGAAATCAAATGGTAACATAGTTATTACCTTAAAAAAAACAGGTTAATCAATATATGAAATAGCCATAATTGTACTCTGTAATCACAGATGCTTTTTTTTTTTTTAATAATCATGCTACTCCCCCATTTGTTCCCCAATGGCATGATTACTGATAAAACATTGGGAAAGAGAGCTGTTTTTCTTCCCTCCTCCTGGAGTGTTAATAGCTCAATTCCACTTAGATTTAATTCAAAACTGGATGTTCTAATCCAGATTCATAAAAGGCCTCACCTGGTTGCATTTCACTTCTGGGGCAGACATAATTTTCTCCTGAAAATAGAACAGACACCGTGGCACACTCTCACCTGAGCATAGCACTATTGGAGACATCTCAGTTACTTGCCCATAAGAGAAGCTGAAATGATTCCGCTCGTGCCATATTTATAAAACTGTCACATATGAATTGTTGATATTTAAGAAGCAATTACCAACATACCAGTCTGTTGGTAAAAGAGGAATATTCAAGGAATATTCAAAACGATTATGAATCAATTAAATCACTTTTAAGGCCAAGTGACAATCTAGTTTGTATTCAAGGCAACAGAAACGCTTCACTTCAGTCTTCTTTCTGGAATAGTGGGATTAGCGGATGAGGTGTGTCAAAGATATGCTGCAGTCAAGCCATAGCAGACACCTTTGCCTGTCTAATTTCTCAAATGGAAATGCCTGATCCTGAGGGAATGGCAAGGCAGCCGTCACAAAGTGAAGCCCCACGCTCACCCCCACCCCCCAGACTGGCTCCCATGATTTCAGACTCTCCAGTCTTAGACGATGAGTATCATCTCCAAGCACTGACCTTCAGATAATCTTTGAGATCGTTTCCCATGCTGGAAATTGCTTTTGTACCAGGATAACACAGCACCATTGAGTTCTGTCCTAGGTGGCTGTCTTGATACTGTTAATAAAGAGCCTTGGGTTGGATATAATTGTTAATAAACTAATTCTAAAAAATCCACTCCAATGTCACTTATAATCAGGGTTTTCTGCTGGGCTAGGACCCCTGGGGAAACCTTTGAAGCTGTGAATCTTGTATGCAAGGGCAGGGAGGAACATAAGAAAGTAGAGGGCCACCACTGCTTTCTAGTTTAGTTGTTTAAAATGATCACATATGATGAAGCTCAGAAACACGTGCAGCTGTGAGAACCCAAAGAGAAAGTGAGGGATGGGGCAAAGAAGCAGTAGGAAAAACTCTCCAACGAAACCCTGTCCTCTTTGGATGTGCCAGAGGGAGAGGTGAAAAGATGTTATTACTTGTAATTTATAGCAGGAACATCAAGGCACAGAAGATAATATAAAAGCATTTCAGTGAGAAGATACCCATGACATGGAACTATTTAAAACAATTAATCAAAAAAGCCTAATTATTCAATTAGATGGATAAATGAATCTTCTTAAAGTGGATATGCAAAAAAGAGAGTGATGATGAAATCTTTTAAAGGGAAATGAGTGTAACAAATCAGCTAAATATGATCTCTAAAAAATTCTGAATAATAAGTCAGTGATTATGTTTTAATTGGGCTTTAGCTTTATTATAATTGAGGACACTCATTATCTTGTTTTATTGTATTTATGATTTTAATATTCATACCATTTGGTACTCTATCTTTGTATACTTTGTGCCAGTGCTTGTTGCACTTCCTGGCTGATTAGAGCCTGGGTCAGTGTGAAGTGAATACAGATGTCTCAATAATGACCGGCAGGAGTGTTGGGCTGATTTTCAATGTTTGAAGGTCTCCTATAAAGTCGTCCTTTGTGCAATTGTAAGGGTTATTTTTTTTCTGTTTTTTCCCCCCTCTCTCTGTCTCTCAACATGAGCAGCTCTGTTGGTAGGAGTCATCTAACAGAGAACTATTTTTCACTCTGAAGGGGATCAAGGGACTTCATTTTGGGGTATGGTAAGTGTTTCTAAAATGACAACTTATACATGCACATTGATCCTATCTTAGGAAAAAAATATGTTTTATGCAAACAGTAACATCTAACTGAAAATTCGAGCTCTTTATCTGAGTATAAAACGGAGGGCAAAAGAGAGCTCTTAATGCTTGTAACTTCCAGACGATCGGATAAGCCACTCTTTGTTCACAGAGAAGGGCAGTTGAGCCAAAGATTATTTCCAAGTTTTTGTCAATCACTTTGCCCTGTAAAAGGTGCACACATGGCTGATTACTTACACGCTCAAAATCAGCCAAAAGGTGCAGTCAGAATGGGTCGGCAACTGTTCAGCTGCCTTATATGTACAGAGAGCTGTAAATGGGCCTTTGAGAAGCAAAGAGGGTAACCATTTAGTGTGTGTGCATGGGATTTTTGTAAACCCAAGTGACATACATTAGTATTTAGTCCATTTTTTAAATCTTTCAAATGACTCAGTGGCAAGAATTGCACTTAAGATTTTATTCAGGTCCACAGTTTTGCTGTCAGTTATACTGAGATTAGGAGGTAAATAAAATGTGTGGACACCCTATTTTGCCCCATTGTCAGATAAATTTCTTATTTTCCAGCCCACCGTCCTCTTAGTATAAAAATAACTTAATGAAAAAAATAATGAATCACCTAATAAATAAATAAATAAATTTGAAGTAAAACACATGTACATCTGATGACCTGTGAGATTCTGAAAACTCTAGTCTTCCCGGTCACTTCTCTAAACACAGAAATGGAAATTAACTAAAAACTTGGACACAGTTCTTTATTAACAGATATATTTTCATGATCATGTTTTTGGAAAACGAAAAACTGGCTTGTAATATCAAGTCACGATGTAGGTTTTCTGTGACGTGCTTTCTAGATAGCGGGTCTTAGGCAAGTGCTCATAGGCTTCTCAGCTTTGGCACTATTGACCTTTGGGCCAGATAATTTTTCATTGTGAGAGGCTAATATACACACTGTAGGATGTTGAGCGGCATCCCTACATCCAGTCCATATTAAATTGCCAGGAGAACTGCCTTTCCCTGCATAGTGACAATCAAAGATGTAATCGACTTCCAAATGTCCCCTGGGCAGCAAATTAGCCCCCCATTTGAAAAGTATTGTTTTAAAGTCTTAACTGATAGATATTCTTAAAACAAAGATAGTCTACAATAATATAGTAACAGACAATTATAAAAGCAGGCCTTTGATCACATATACTATAATTTGGAAATTGGGAAGGTTTGGATAATTTTTCTGCTCAGTTTTCTGATACTAACTGGTACTATATCATCCATAGAATTTTCTTTTTTTTTTTTCAGGATTTTATTTATTTATTTATTCATGAGAGACACAGAGAGATAGAGACAGAGACAGAGACACAGGCAGAGGGAGAAGCAGGCTCCATGCAGGGAGCCCGATGTGGGACTCGATCCTGGGACCCCAGGATCACACCCTGGGCTGAAGGCAGGCGCTAAACTGCTGAGTCCCCCAGGCGTCCTCATAGCTTTTTCAAGTTTTCCCAGGGATGAAGAAGAAATATTACAAGAAGTTGTGATGTTTTACTTTGAAAAAAAAAATGGTAAATGTACTGGAATACAGTAATAACATTAGTGATAATAGCAACAATGATACTAATAGCAGTGTCCATTAACCAACACAGTGCTAGGTAGTCTTATATATATAAACTAATTGAGGTTATTTTACGATGAACAATTTCTCAAGGTAGCAAGCCCAGATTACTCTGCTTTATCAGTGCATATTCTCTGATCCAATGCCGGTGTGGTTCCTAGAGGCTGTGTAACAAATGGGTTGGCATCCTTTCTCAGGGCTGTCCGTATCTGGGCTCTTGGATCAACACCAGGGGTTTAGTTGAATACAATGACTTAAGTGGTTCCATTTTGAAAATGTGAAACAGGTTACTGAACCTGATACTGAATCCAAAGGAATTATTAAAGAAGCTGCAAGAACTCCCTATATGTGATTGGACAGTTAGTTTACATATGTATATATCTCTAATTGTAGGAGGCCCACCATAGGATTTCTACTTTACCTATATGGGATCAGATTTTTCAATGGAAGAAGAGAGCCAATAGCATAGCCTGTGCTGGAATCACATGGTGTCTTCTCTGTGTTCCTTTTCACATGTGTGGAAATTTCAACTACTTGTGTCATATTGTGTGTGTTACTTAGTAAAAAATATTTTTCCCATTCAAGGATCTTATTGACAGTATATATGAATTACCTAAATTGAAAGCTAACATGTTTTTTTTTCTACATATAAGAAAGATGGAAATTCTATTCCCAAACTTCCAAAAAGATTTCTTGACATTCCATTCAGAACCAGTTTCATAATTATATAGCAATCATTTTGATGAGAAATTTTATTATTTCTCCTTATGAGATAATGTATAACAATTTCTGAATTCAGATAATACTTTTCTGTAGGATGCAAAAATTAAAGTGATCCAGGATTTTAATTTGTTTGTTATTCTTTTTGGCAATTAAATTCAGAATATAAATGAAGTTAAATGAAATTATACCATTAGCAGAATTGTTTTAAAAAGTAAATTAAATTATTAAAAAATTAAAAGAAGAAATGTTCACAAAGTCAACCATCACATTAAAATTCCTTTTTGCTGGGTTAGCTGAAAGACCATGAAAAAAATCCACCTGCCATTCAGTTTAATTTCTTGTGTTTAGAGCTCTACAGCATTCTGTGTAAAACTAATCAATAAAAAGGATTTATGAGACCTTGAAATAGAACAGTCGAAAGGAGGAAATTATAGTCAGTTTTAGTTATTAAAGATTTTCACCACTAAATTTAGTATAAGGGAAACGTTATACATCTTTTTTAGCTGAAACAGGACATTTATCAAATGCATGGATTGGGGAGACAATTGTGCTTAGACCCACTGTAATGTGTCTTTATTTGTTGCTCACCATTTATTGTGGGCTGTAGTGAAGTAGGCTCAGACAGAAGGGAAACAGGACTGGAAAAACTATGTTTGTTTGTTTGTTTCTTTTAAAAAACAAGTAGACACAGGGAGCTATGACCTAAACATGAGAGAACAAAAGTATTGTGAGTTCAGATCCAGTCCATATTAAATTGCTGTGACTATATATTTAAGAGAATGAGGGCAAGGAAAGAAGAGAGGGAGAGAGGAAATAAGGAAGAAAAAGAGACAAAGCCCACCATCAACTCAAATGGTTTTTCAGTATTACAGAATCAAAATTTAACTCTGATCATACTCGGAGGCCAAGTCACTACTGATTTTCCTTTATTTTTTGGTATCATAATATTCACAGAACCAGGAGCATTTCTGAAAATAGTTATGCAGGGACTATGTAACATTGTTGCTTAGTGACAATGAGTTTTGAGAGTCCACCTGAAAGTGCTCCCATACTGTTTATATAGTCTGGAGACTTTTACTTAGATTCATTTCTTAGGAGGGGATTTGAGAAAATTCAAGAATTTCACTTTTGTTTGATGAAATACAAATGACAGATGGAAAACTGCAATATTTTGAAAAGAAAAAGTGCAATGATGCACAGAACATAAGATTGCCATAATAATAATAGTGCTTAGCATTTACACTGAGTTCTTCATCTGCAAAATACTTTACAAACAACTAATTAAGCCTCATAACACTCCTGAAAGACAGGTAAGTATCATTACTGCCATTCTACAGATGGAGAAAATGAGGCATGGGGGGGTTAAGTATCTTTGCCTAAGGCTATTGGAAATAAATAGCAACTCCTGGATTAAGGTGTAGGGCCTGAGTCCTTCCTGGATAAAAGACCAGACGACTAGCATTCTTTCAACCAAAACAACGACACTTTTAGTGCTAAATATTTTTCCTTTCGAAAAGATTAACACATCATTCAGTTAGCACTGATTTTCTTATAAATTGCAATGATACTTGCCTTCAGAAAACAATAGCCCATTCCCTGTTCTTTATTTTCCTCATTCACTCTTCTCACTGCCTCCACAATTATCTCCGAAGAATGCCTTTTCTGAATGACTAGGCGATGAGGGCCTTTAGAGTCAGTGTCACCTGGTGGCAAAGCATTGAGACTCGGGTTTCACTTTATATTAAAGTTACAAATCATATCGATGGGCTTCATTTCAAAATTATGATGGCTTCTCATTTCTGATGGGTAGTAATTGTTGGCAATTTCAAAATCCTACACTATGGGAGGGGAAAAAATAAGCAGATCTTATTCTTTTCCACTAGTTAACTCTCTCCATAATTCTCCGGAATCCCAGAATTATTGTTCAAGATGTAGAATGTCACCAAAGAAACAATTCTCAGCGTGAAAGCAATCACCCAGTAGATTGCTTGTTTTTGAAGGCTTTGCTGCTGCTTTTAGAAGTCACCTAGTTTTTAATGAATATTCTGCTGAGGTGGAAGCGCATCATGGGAAATAGCAAAACATTTAGGACGTGGTTCCTTTTCTGTCTCTTTGGAGGATCAACGAGGTTGCTAACCTTAAATATAAGACTGCCAGTTATTTTACCAGCAAAAGAAGGGTTTATTAGGGGATAAAAGAAAATCACAATCAGGACAAACAAGCTGTGGCAAAACCATAGGGGAGTCCTCCCCACGAAGGAGAGCAAAGGACTGTTATACACAAAAAGCCCATTGGAGTAAACTAAGAATTCAAAGTGTACTGGCTTTTCATTGGCCAAGTTGTGACACTCTCTGATTGGCTGGGCTCTTGCCAGTAGGAGGAGGGAATCCTGTCTTCTTTTGTAGGGATAGTAAGGTGGGAGCTGTCTGGGACCAGGTCTGTCTGGTCTGGTTGCATTTGCAATTAAAGGCAAATGGCAGAGCGTGAAAGGGGCCACTGCCAAACCTCTGACTCCATTTATTTCTCCCTCCTGACTCCATTTTAATGAGTTTTTCCCTTTATTAATTTTTCAATGACCATATTTTCAGATATACATATTTATAAATTCCCAGACTATAAGATCTTACATACCAACCAGGGGGAACAGGATTTGAAACAAGAGTGAGCGAGCAATGCACTAACAACACTGGAGTGTAAGTAAATAATTAAGTCCTCTTCTGCTATCTAATAAAGGAAATAAGGAAAGGAACAGAGATTAGTTTTGTCTGCTTATGTACTGGAAAGAGTTTTTGCCAAACTTCTGATTTGTATGTGTGGCCATTAATTGAATACTGGGATTCTGAAAAATTATTCTGGAAAGCTTATTTTTTTAGAGTTCCAAACAAAGAAAATGTTCCAAATCTAGAGTGTAGTGATGGTTGCATGATTCCGTAGATACACTAAAACCATGGAATTGAACACTTAAAATTGGAAATTTTATATTATGTGAATTATAGCTCAATAAAACTGAAAAAAAAAAGCAGAAATTTCCAAGCCTCTCCATCGCATCCTCCCCTTCAGTGGTGGTCATTCGCTTCTAAGAACTATGTTCTATCAATTTAGAACATACTCTTCAGAGTATTTTTTAAAGATTTTTTTTTTCTTACCTTGTTTCTGTTGGCTTTGCAGGAGCCTTTTGGGTGCTCAGCTGCTATCCATATTCTCCACACTTAATCCTACCCATGGTGAACACTGTTGAGAAAAAAGTTGCTGCAACACCAGATCGACCAGCATGGGTCCCATACCCACTAAAAATGAAACTATCTCCTATTCAAAGAAACTTCAGTTTTTTTTTTTTTTTTTGGAAGACAAATTAATTTCTCTGCCCTCACAATTACACAAAATTTTTAATGCTGTCACTGTTACAATTTGACACTCCCCACCCACCCTTTCCACCCCACCTCCTGCCCCCTAGAGTTCAGGATTCCACCTTGATTCTTTCGTCCAGCTGACTCCTGTCCGTAGAAGACTACAATGGGCAGGGACCATGACTTCGATGATCTGCAAATCCCACAGGAAATAATATAATGAACACATTGAATATTTGCTAAGTAAATCTGCGAAGGTTGGATTGATTGCTATTTAGATGGAGCTACTGTTTTCATCATTTCTCTTCTTCCCCACTCTTGTTGCCAATACTCTATGAAAACATACTTGTAATGACAGCAGAATATTCTAGAAAGTGAACATGTCATGATTTATTCAATCATTTCTTTATTAGCATATAGTTGGAAGTAAGTAAAAAAAAAAGTAAAGTTGTGACTCCTACTTTTCATTAACATACATAATCTTCTTAAATACCCTCATTTATAGGTTTTGTTCTAACTCTGTTATTATTTTATATTTAGTCTAATGTAAAAGCTTTACTATATTAAAGTTTGTAAATTGTTCTAATCCTCTTTCTGCTTGTTGCCAAAGGCCATAGTAAATTTAACCAGTTATAGTATCATGTCCAAATGTGTATGAGTTTTCCTCTCCCTCAGACTTTTGTATTTTTGCATTCTGATTTCTTTCAAATAAATTAAATAATTCCTTTAAAGTACATTTCATAGTGTCCACTAGTAAGATATTACGTATAATGGTATTATTATAAATTTTGTCACAAATAATGATATATATACTTGTCCAGGTACTAAGAAAATAATGGTATCTCTCTTAAATTCATCTTTCTTTCATTATCAGTAATTTGAAAAATATCCTATATTTATCGATTTTTTTCTATTTCTTCTATGAATTTTCTTATTATATCTTTTTAGAGTGCTTTTTATCTAGATTTTTAAGCATTTAAGCATTTAGTACACTTAAGCATGTAGTAATATTAACTTGTCATTTTTGTCTTAAATATTTTCAACAATTTTGATTTCTTGAGTTTTTCAACATAAAAATTTCAAATTGTTAATGAAATATATTGATCTTTTAAAAATTATTACATCTACCAATATTTTTGTGTTTAGAATAGTTTTCCCAAATTTTAATCTCGGCAACACTTGGTTTTGAAAAGTGTAGTTAAATAAATAAAATTATATGCCCCAATAAGTTTGTAGAAAATGAAGTGGTAAAATTTAAGTGGTTTTCTTTCGTGTTTCCCATGCTTTTAGGAAGGTAATATGCACTGGATTTCCAATGAGGGAATAAAGTGTACCACATTTATAGAAGACTTTTGGCTACAGACCTCTTTGTTCATAGAGCATGCCATGGGGCTACTGTGGCTCAGAACATAGTACAGGTGACCCTATGTTGAAATTATTTACCTGTCCCAAGATTATTTTTAAAAAGTTAAACCATACTTTCTTTGAGTTCTTAAAGGCCTCATTATTTATTTATTTAACCTTTTTTTTTTTTCTTGTGCATAGGTGTTATTTAATATATGTTGTAGGCTGGGGTTCTAACTTTTTTTCTACCCAATAATCAGTTCTCCTAATACCTTTAAAAAAAAAACTGCAGTCTTTTAATCATTTGGTTTATGATGAACTTTCTTTCTTGCCATCATAAAATTCTTACATACATATTTAGTGTGTTGAAGTACTATCTGTTTTATTAATCTGACTGTAATTTCATGAACCAGAACTGCTTATTGTTTTAGCATAACAATAAATTTAAATATTTATTTTAATATATTTGAACATGGGATTTATTTTCCCCATAATGTTCATAGATACCTTTACCTATCTATTCTTCCAAATAAACTTTAGAATTATGTTATCATGATCCTAACTAACACTTTATTAATCCTATAATTAATTTGGAAACAATTTGCATATTTTACGAAATCCAGTGCTCCACTATTGAGATAAAGTTTTTGTTCTTATTGTATTGAAGTTTTTATTTATATTGCTTCGGAAAGTTTTTTAATACTTTATATAGATTATGTGCATTTCTTAATAAGATATTACTATTATGTGAATAGTACCTTTTCTCATTATGTACTCTAATTGGTTATTGCTGCTATACAGAAAAACTATCAACTTTTGCTATTTAATTTGTATCCAGTCATTTTAATGAACTTTAATATTAATTCTCAGAATTTTGTAGATGGCTCCCTTGAGTTTTTCTATTTAAATAGTCATATTGTCTGCAAATAATAACAAAAATGTGGCTTCTCTTATTTCAGTAGTATTATGTTTCGTTGCCTGGGCAAGGAAGTCTACGTCCGTGTTAATTAGTAAGGGTGATAGCAAGCAGTCTTGATGTTAATTAAATATAATATTGGCTTTTTAAAGATAATTTTAAAAATAAATTAACGTTTTATTCCTAATTTTGTAGGAATTATTTTTTAAAAATCAGAAATGGGTGTTGAATACTATGGAAAGCATTTTACCAACAAATAAGAGAAATCTCTGAGATTTCTTTTTGTATCTATCTGTCTATCTACACACACATAAATATATGTATATATTGGGTTATAAATTAAGGCATTTATGTGTATAGTTGTATATGTCATATATATAACCACACACACACACACACATTTATGTCTAATATTACTAAGAAGACTGGCTTTCCTGCACTAAATTATCTCTGGCATAAACTAAAGCAGATTCCTAGAGGCTGTATCTTAGTGCTTAATGTTGAGACTGCCATATAATTTTCTTATGTGATTTCATATTTCTGTAATAATTCATTTTCAGATTCTCCTTGGACCTCAGGATAATGTTCTCTTTACCTTGGTTTTGTTTTTGTTTTGCTGTTTTACTAGACCTTGTCTCATTGTTGTTTTTGTTTTTCTCTCCTTCCAGTGCTTAAATCAGAGTCATCAGAGTTAATGTTTGCCATTAGACATGGCATCAATTTCCTTTGAAGCTGCTTATGGTCTACCAGGTGCTAACTGTATTACCTTTTCATATCTGTGTATATGAGAGAGCACTAAACGTTTAGATTATCAGCCATATATCTGTGTCTAATAAAACTTTATCTGGTTCAGTTCTTCTGGACTGAAAGGGAACCATTTTCCAACATCTAGAGATAAAGGACAAGGGAATTCTATACTGTACTGCTTTAGAAGCCTCTTCCTATAGATTATTATGGTTCCACGCCTGCAGGATGATTTCTAAGTTGTAACTCTGTTCAACCCTACACCATCTGCACAGTTGATATACTACAGTTGTGTGATACATATGGCTGTAGGAAGACTTACATGGCAAAGTTAGTCTGAGATCTAAGAACCAATGTTCAAGGACCAGAGAGAGGCCTCAGGAGCTAAAGGTATTTCTCAGCTGACAGCCACCATAGGATCTACAAAAACCCGGGATCAGCCACCATAAGAAACTGGATTCTGCCAACAACCTGAAAGAGTCTGGAAGGGGAGTCCCCAGACCCTCTAGAATCTCTAAAGAAGAGCTCCAACCTGCCAACACCTTGTTTTTGGTCCTGGAGGCTCTCAGCAGGGAACCAGCTCAGCCATGCTGTGCCATAACTTCCGACCTACAAAAACTGAAAGATACCAAATTTATGCTGATGAAAGCTGGTAAGTTTGTGGTGTCAGGCCCATAATGCTGTCTGACAGTTTCCTTTGTCTCCTACTCCCCATCTTCACCTTTCACAGGCATTACCTCCCATAAATCTCTAGCAATTAAAACAAAACTTGAGGAAAGTGTGGCGGATGGGGAGGGGATGAGAATGCCTTGGTACCTTAGGAAACAATACTTTCATGTCATAAGGATAACTGCACCATGTTCATTAGATACTGACCTGAGGACTATATCACTGTATATGCAATGCAGAAGAAATGAGGTGTCTTCCCATTGTTTCTCAGGAAACAGGACTCTTGTTGTAGACAAGAAGTTGGAGGAGACTGTTAATTATTATTCTCATAATCTTCCATTGCTCTGCTATTCAATGGAAACTCCTCTCCCAACCAACTCAATCAGTTATATATTCTTTCAGTCTTAATTTTCCAGGTTTCTTTGAGTTTATATCCTTTTTCCTATCTTCATCAATAATTTATTGGGGAGTTTAGAGATACTCAATGAAGAGTTATTTTGTTAGTGTCCATTGGATAAAAATCTGGAAAGATGAGACACCTAGATAGCATCAGTTGGTTAAGCGTCCAACTCTTGATTTTGGCTCAGGTCATGATCTCAGGGTCATGAGTTCAAGCTCCATGCTCAGTGGAGAGTCTGCTTGAGATTCTCCCTCTCCCTCTTCCTCCACCCCTCTTGCTGCCATATTCTCTCTCAAAATAAATAAATAAAAATACTTTAATATTAAAAAAAAAAAGAAGTCTGGGAAGACATTCAGATTCTTTGAGTGAAGATAAAGCTCACAGAAACAAACCAAAAGTAGTTTAGTCCATTCTGTTCTAGAACATTTCAATTTTCTTTTATAAAAGAAGTAAAAATTAAATAAAACACCTTTAAGCAGATACTTCAAATCTTCAACTTTAATTCATGTAATAATCATATGCTAAACTTCAGAAAAATACTATGAAACTACTTAAGCCATGTAGATATCTCAAAGTAACTAAGACAATGAGAAAGGATAACTATATCCTGTACTATTACATATTATTTGAAATTATGATTTAGGAACAGAATAATTTTTATTCTAAAGAATAATAAGAGGCTTATAATGTTGCTAGCATATGAGTATTTGTCTGCTCATTTTTTAAAATAATCCCCAAAGGATTTTATAAATTGCCAGTCTTCCATTAGACATTTGTATTAGTATGAATTTTTCAGAGAAACAGAATCATTAAGAGATATAGATACAGATATAAATATAGATATATAGATACAGATGGATATAGATATGGATACAAATACAAATATATATAGCACAAGGAATTGGCTCATGTGATTATGGAGGCAGAGAAGTAAAAGACCTTTTAGTGGGCAAGCTGGAGACCCGGAACAGTGAATGGTATAATTCTGGTGTGCATCTAAGGGCTTGAGAACCAGGAGAGCAAATAATACAAGTTCCAGTTCAAGTCTGAGTCCACAGGCAGAAAAAGAATGATATCCCATTTCAAAGATGGCAATGCAGAGAGAAAGAATTCTTTCTTACTCAATCTTTTATTTTATTCAGGCCTTCAACAGATTGGATAAGGCCCACCCACACTGGGGAGAGCAATCTGTTTTAGTCAGTCTACCAATTCAAATGTTAATCTCCATCAGGAAATGTTATTGCATACATAACGAGAATAATGCTTAACCAAGTATCTGGGCACTCCATAGCCCAGTCAAGTTGGAACATAAAATTAACCATCGCAACATTCTATTTTACAGTACCATAACTTAGATTAGTACAATAACTAAAGAAAATACACTTAAGGCCACTTGATAAGGTAAAAAAAAAAAAGTTGATCCTATATCTTCTTTGTTTTTAGATCCTATATCTTCTAATTCTACCACTTTATTTAACATTTATTTGCTATAAAGAAAACATATGGTATAAAATATAAATCGGTTGTTTCAAAGTTTATGGCTATTGTGAATCTCTCATTGCTATGAGGCAGTTGCCTTAAAAGCTCACTGGAACTTCACTGCTTTCTCATATTTAGAACCATTGGGTCTCAATGTGAAAAACAACACATGTCTGACCTGCATAGCTCTTGACACCTTCTAAATCTTTCATATGGCTTTTTTTATGATTTGGAAATATATAGCATAAAGCATTATTTAGGAAAAACTCTCCCTATCTATCTCTTCATATTTAAAACTTATAAATTGATGATGTGGTATCAAAATGTTCTAAAAGGAGTCTTGGTAAAATGTACCATAGAAGAGCCTTAACACAGTATAGTTCCATTATTCTCATTTTATAGATAGGGAAATGTAGCCTTGTACACATGAAATACCTCCCACAAGGTCATCCACAGGTTAATTAGTGGCAGAACCAGAAATGTGCAAGATGAGTAAGCAAATGCAAATTAATTTTACAATATATTTATTCTTAAACAAGTTATTAACTTTTTAAAATATTTAATATATTTGATTTAAATATATTTAAGTAAATTTAAAATAAATGTTACCATTAAAGATTTGAACTACAGATGCTAGAACATAGTCTTCTTACCTTTACCTCCAAAAAGATGACTTAATTAATTATAGACAAGGATTAGAAAACAAAATCTGAGATGACATTTGAGCCAAGGGAGCATTTAAAGCCAAAAGCAAATTGGTCATGATTTGATCTGAAGACAGTAAACCAAAGGCACTGAAATTGAGAAATCAGGTATCCCCACCTTCAAGGAAGTAAATAAACTTTTTAAAAGACAACATTTCTTTTACTAGTGAATATAAAACAATTTGTAATTCACTTCATGTTAGTGTAATAGGAGCATCTAATGATAGTTCCACTTCATTTTTCATATCTGCTTTCATCTGCAAACTTCCCAACTATACCTTACAACTAATAACTTATTAATTCATTTAAAAGTATTTTCAATCAGGTGAGGGCAGACAAGATCCCCTCACTCTACTCACATTTTAATGGAATCATCCTATTGAATTGAGACCCAGTGATCTACCCTCCACATTCCACAATGTCTAGATTTTAGAAATGTCTTTAGCTCTGTGGAGTTGTCCTTTATAAATATAAATGAAAAGGATCACAATGTTACTTGTATATTTCACATGAAATCTAAGCACAACTTGATCAGATGCCATTTTTTTTCTTAGTGGGCATATGGCTATAGCCATTGCAGAATTATCTCTATTTCTGGCTCTGTCCCTTTGCCTTCCAGCTGAATAATGCCACTGTTTCATACAGGCAGCTCATTTCCAACCACCCTAGCCATGCCAGTTAGAGCCAGCAGTTTCCAACTCCCAGTGGTATAGGTTTGCACTGAAATTCTTGACAACGTGCTCCACCTTCTTTACCTTTCTCACTTCTGATATACAGTACTCATCTTTCTGAGCAAGGGAGTTAATCCAGCACAGATGGCTCCATCATCTATTTCTGGTGATGTTCATTTTTGTTTTTGTTGCTTAGGTTTATACAGATAAAGAAGATAGTTTTAAAGAACATAGATACTATATCAATAGCATATCTACTTCAACTACACCAAAGACTGGACTTTTCAAGGGTCTGGACTGGCTGATGTGCTGATGTTACTTTCTGGTGGTTTGTTTTCTCAGTAAGGGAATCCTTAGTCAATAAGTATGCATTGTGTATCCCTAAATTCCATGGTGAAAACTATGTTCTTGTAGGTGATTAACTTAAGAAATCTGGAATTGTGTATTGGATTGACACCTGGAAATTTACCCATAACATTTTTTATATGTGCTGCATCAAATTCAATTTTTGATAAAATCTTGATATACTTAATTTGGTTATCTGCATAGTAAATACTGACCAAACATAGAAAGTTACTTTTAAAAATCAGGAATCCACTGGGCTACAGAAATCACTATTATCTATACGGAATTTGGGTTTTCCTTCCAAGCACCAATGCAATAATACTCAGTTTATAAGTTTTAAAAGAATTACTGCAAGCTCAACTTTATAACTGAAGACAGAAAAGTATTACTTAATTTCTTTGGATAAATAATTCTACCAGCACATATTTTAAAAATCAATAGAACGACTGTTCTTAGAGCAATATCTCATACTTGGTTGGACCTGAAGCATTTACAATTTGAGTCTATTGGAAGTAGAATTGAAAACTTCTTTTGTAATGAAACAAATCTCAGTGGAACTGTTTCTCACCTCCCTCGGTGCTCATCTTGGCTTAGTTGAGCTCCTCCAGGTTCAGAGTAAAATGGGAAATGCATCCATTGCTCTTACTAAAGTAGAATCACTAATTTTTTAAAAGTTGATGTTACTCCTTGAGAAACATACTATTAAATCAGCAACATTGTACTGTATCTGTAATTATAAAGTAATAGCATGTTCTGGGGGAGTTGATTGCTTATAACACGTCAAAATCAAGTAAAAAAAGGGAAGAAAAGGCATTTAATTGAAGGTGTATGTTCTGAAGGTATATTTCCTGGGATTCAGAGGAAATTGAATGGATTGATTATAAATGCTAAGTTTCATGAAAAATAAAGACCTGCGGAGAATGTCTTGTCATCTTTCCAAAAGGCAGGCATAAACTGGCTTATTTGAGACTCATTCTTTGAATAATCCTTTACTGAGTGTCCACTCTACATGAAGAAATTGCAAACCAACCTGGCTTAAAAATATCTTCTTATTACTCCCATCTCCAATAAAAATTGTGAAATTCTGTCTTCAAGTACTATGAAGAAGAGTTTAATATTTCAATTTTGAGCTATTTGTTGTTGGACATATTTTGAAATGAAATAGTAATTGGAGTGATTTTTGTCTGTTTGTTTCAAGTGTACATTTACTGTAAGGTAGACTTCACAGTTTAAATCTCAAAAAATTAATTTTAACTGCATGTCTAACTGATTATCCATGTTCACTTCAGCTCTTCAATACCTTAAGGATCTATAGACTTGATAGGTTCTTGATACCTCTAAGGAATTATAGACAACTTGGAAAGGAATTCCCTATAGGTACTAAATAATATGATGATGCTCTCTTCTTAGAGAGGCACTGTAGTGCATATTTAAAAGTGAGGGTTCTAGAGCAAGCCTTCCTGAGGTCAAATCCTATGAACCATGTCACTTTGGGCAAGTTATTTATGTCTCTATGCTTCGGCTTCTTTGCCTATGAAGTGGGGTTAATAATAGTGCCTAACGCAGTGAGTTGTTTTAGGATCCAGTGAGTTAATGCATATAAAGCATTTAGAATAATGACTGGTACATAAAGTACTCAATAAATGTGAATTTGTAGTATTATCAATCTCACCTTCCCATGGTAAATCAGTAACTCTGAGTGGAAGGAAGGTCAGAACCAATTGAATGGTGCAAGACCCATTCTCGTGAGCAGTCTCAGACTGACCTAGGTTAGAGATTCTGAGCATACCCACAACTGAAATCTGCTAGGAAACTGTCACTTTAGTTTTCCTTTTTACTTTGCTACCTTCTCTTATTCAAAATGTCTTCAGATGGCAATCCATCATTCTGCCCATTCTTCTACTCAATGTGCCTCATTCTAATCATTTAACTCCAAGATGCTCTAGGCACTGGAATCCTTAAAAATTAACTCCTTTATGGATCCCTCTATGAGTGTCTTGTGAAACAAATTATACAGTAAAGAAATCAGTTGTTCATTGAATTTTAAAGCCAGCAATTAATTTACTTAATCTCAAACTATTTAGTTAAGCTTTATTGTCCACATTAGTTGTGCTTGATCTTACACCCTTCAGAAGTAAAACTGAGGAAAACTGCAGATCAGTCTGGTTAATTTAGAATATTCATTAGGAAGATTCTATTAAAAAATGCAACATACTATAAATTAAGATACAAATAAAATATTGTTTGTAGTTCAAATGAAAAGAAAACCTCTTTAATAATATATCTGATGCCAAGATAAACCTTGTCTGTCTGTCCAAATCCTTTGACATGGAATTATAATTTGAGGTTCCAGGGAGTGAAAAAAAAAATGTCATCTTTAAAGTTGCTGAACATTACAGTATCAAATGGTTGGAATGAAACTTGAGAAGTTATTTCAGGCCACACTTAAAATGTCCCAGGCGAATGAAAATGTACATGAATCTTAACTATTAAAGAAGTCCCCTATCTCCACAGCCAGAATAAGAGAATGATAGCTCCACCAGACAAAGGTTGTTCATTTTTCATAAGATTTCTTGACTACCCATGAAATTCACAAGCTAAAATTCTGACTTTTTAGAAACTTTTTCTATCATTCAGCCTTTCATTGTTTTTATATCAATCAACTTTTGGAATGTAGACATGGAATTCGAGATTGATTCCATTCTATGAGATTTCTACCAAATGCATTTTGTTCTTCCTGTTGTCCATGTGGAAGCAGAAGTATAGAACTTTCTCCACTTGGACAGTAGAATAGAAAAGGATTGAGTATTTTAGGGAACAATATATTAGCCGTGAAGAAGAGAGCTGTCCAAGATAAAATATTTTTATTTTATAAAAGATACTAAATATAGTTGATACTTGAAGATTTGCTACTAGGTTGTAGCAGGTTCTTTTTTTCCCCCTCCAGTTTAATTAGTTTAGAGTGATAAGAAGGCATCCCAAAAAGACGGCTTGAAGATTTGTTATTTTAATTAGCCAAGTGTATAAAGAGGAAAACCATCATCTAACGGGAAGAAAACTGAAGTCAACGTAAGCAGTATCAAGAGGAGATAAGACCATCTCACCAACAACACTAGGCTAAATTAAGAGTTTTATGGGCTAATGCAGACTCATAAAACAGCAGAAATGTTCTCTGTCTTTATACATGAGAACAATACTCGTACTGGTATTCCTGCAAAATATGCATGGACTCTAGACTGAAGCTCCTTGAATAACTTCAAATGGTAAGGAGGAGCACCATGACAATTGCCCGAAACGTGTGCCTTGTATATGCCAATTTATAAATGACATAGAACGTAAATACCATTTAAAGGGGAGTGGAAGAAAAGTAAGATATATTTTGTGTTATCAAACCAAAGCATTTAGAGGGAACTTGGCATTTCTTATGGCTAGAACGTCAAATAGTTCACATGATTTAGACTGAATTTTATGTGCATAATTTTAGATTGATTATCACAGACACATTTTTCATATTTGGCCCAGGTTTTCTGTGGCTCAGATGTTTTAAGTGCTTTGTGTGCATGGCTTCTGCATTAACATTGTGCTGTGTCTGTTTTGTGATCTGTTATTAGTATTATCAATTGGAACCCAGGCAAACTTTTATATAAAATGAAGGCGAGAAATGAAAATCGTCAATATCTTTTAACTGTTAACCCAGGCCTGAGGTAGTCTGCATAAGCATCTGCTCTGCATTTCTACAGATAGCTGTTTTTCTACCTTCGCTCTCTAATTACACCTTCTGGGAGACAGGAATTTGTACCATTTTGCCCTTCATTTGCATCATCACAGCAACGCTAGCCTTCATGTCCCTTTGCCTGATAAGTTGCAAGGTTTGGGTTTCTGCTCACTGATTATTCAGCCAGGCTCGCCTCTCCTTGGAAGGCTCCAAGGACATTGCTATTCCTCCTTCGGGCTCACGGCACATACTTGAAAAGACCCGTCTTGCCTTCCATCCTGCTCAAACAGTGGTGCATGACATGTTCTCAGCCCAGGCGCCCTTTCTGAAGACTGGAGTGTGCCTACATTAGGGCTGAAAGCACAGACTTGTTGGAGGCTGAATACATCTTTGCATTCACTGGAGAATTAACCCTTGAGAAGCATGCCTTGCAGCTTACCTCTGGGTCTGGCTTTCAGAGCAGATTTATTATTTCCCGTATTTGGCAGAAGTAGTAAGATATTCTGTGTCTATCCTAGGGCTATACGAGTACACCTTCTCAGAATGTGTACATCTAGGGCATTTAATCAAGTACTTGTCTGAGGTGTCCCATTGATCATAAAATGATGCTTAATCTCGATTTTTTTTTCTTGGCTTATAAATTCCCTCATGGAAGTTTGATGGGACTGCTCTAAAAATTACAAAAGAACTGAGACTCTGAAGAAATCACACTGACATGGTGCAAAACCAAGTCTTCGGGGACTGTTAATTATCTGAAAATGTACATAATATAAATGGTTAACTTAGAGATTTAACTAAAATATTTAGATCATTGTGGCTATATATGGATCATTCCTAGAACTCAAAGCAAAGTGTTCATAAAAGTCACATAAAATCCAGTTTCCTATGGGAGTTATGATTTGGTCAGATCTGATGCTCATATAATTTGGTTTTTAGGTACTTTTGAAGTTAGACAAAAATGTTCTAACCAAACTGCATTTGAACAAAATGATATATTTCCTCTGTATTACTGATTGTAAATTTAGAAACTGGTAAGGCTTGGTCTAGTCTCAGCGTTCAACTTTTCATGGTGAAAAGTTTCATCATGAAACTTTTGCCTGGAAATTGCCTCACAGTTGATAGAATTAAGAAGGAGAAAATGAAAAAAATTATTCTGTGTAAGTATTGAATCACGCAGATAGCCAAATAGGATATGGTGTAAAAATTACATCAGATGTCACCTTAAACTTATTCTAGTATATGTTATCTTAGCAGCTTTGCAAGGTAAATATACAAATTAAGTGTGTTAGAATCTAATGCATTGTAATGATCTGTGATCATAATTTGACAAACACACAAATCATTATTAAATGGCATATTTCTTAGAGGTTGCACAAAGAATAAGCAAACAGATAAAAACAACAAGGACAAAATGATTGCCTGAAGCTAACAAACAGAATATTTCAGGTATTTGAAGACAGTTACTGAGATCCGAATAAGCCTTTTCTTCTTTGTACTAATTACCGTCTTTCCTTAAACTGTTGCTCGGCAGGACCTCTCTAGAACATTTGAGCTTTAAGTATATTCTCTTTTTTCATCAAGTCTTTGAGCTCTTTGCCACACTTCAATTTTCAGTAGGATGAGTTATCAAGTATCATAATCTGTATGTGTAATCTCATGCAGATTATAAACTCTTTATTTTAAAATGACTTTATGTATTTATTCACAAGAGAGAGAGAAAGAGAGGCAGAGACAGAGGCACAGGGAGAAGCAGACTCCTTGCAGGGAGCTGATGTAAGATTTGATCCTGGAAGCGCAGGATCATACCCTGAGCCAAAGGCAGATGCTCAACCGCTGAGCCATCCAGGCGTCTCTATAAACTCTTTAAATAAAAGAGCAGGGAGAGGAAGACATTCTATTTACATTCCAATGATGAATTTCTGAGTATGCTTGCATCACTTCATCCCACATGAATCAACCCATACCTGGAACTGGTTTGACCCTGTCTCAGAGAGTCAGAGTAGGACAGTGGAAAATCATTAAGTCTCAATTAAGTAGAGCTAATTCCAGAGAGCAGGAAATCTTTAGGAAGCTACAGATGGCTGAAATCCAGACGTAAGAAAATAGGTTGGACTCAAGATTCCATATGTCTTTTGGGAAGTCAAAAATGTTAGTAAAGCTATAACTATATATTTGAAGTTGACATATATCCCAGGATTGGAAAATGTTTGTAAACTCATTTTTCTCCTAATTGAAAACCCATATTTCAAGAAGTATTGATTACTGAATGTCAAACAATAGGGAAATGGTTAAATAAGTTTTGGTAAATAATTACAATGGGCTACACAGACCTTGAAAAATGAGGTTATTGTGTGTACCAAAGACATGAAAGTATGTCCATAATATATTGCTAAATGAAAGAAACAATGTTGTTTTATAATATATATGATCCATTTTATTAAAGACACAGACATACAACTGTTATAATATGGGAACTACAAGACACGTGGAAACACTAATGATTTAATTTGAGGGGGATGGCAAAACGTCAAGTAGTCAGGTAAATCTTTCCAGAATAAGGCATGTTTAAACCAGATATAAAGAATGGATAGAAGTTAAAACTGACAAAGATAAGGCAAGGAAGGGAGAATATTCTAGGAAGAGAGAAAAGCAGTATGTATTTGAGTGTTCGAGAAACCAAAAGAAGTCAAGTATAGATTATAGAGTATGAGTGGGTAGTGTAAGAGATAAGCCTGGAAAAAGCAGAGCCGGATTGCAAAAGACATTGTATGTCTTAGAAGTAACTTGAGCATTCTTTTAAGAACCTTTGAAGGGCTTTTTTTTTTAAGATCTTATTTATTTATTCATGAGAGAGACAGGGACAGAGACATAGGCAGAGGGAAAAGCAGGCTTCTCTCAGGAAGCCCAATCTGAGCCACCCAGGTGTCCCATTTGAAGGGCTTTTAACAAGGAAGTGAGGGGCACCTGGTTGAGTGGTTGAGCATCTGCCTTTGGCTCAGGTTCTGATCCTGGGGTCCTGGGTTCTTGTCCACTATTAGGCTCCCCACAGGGAGCCTGCATCTCCCTCTGCCTGTGTCTGTGCCTCTCTCTCTCTCTCTGTCTCTCATGGATAAATAAATACAATCTTAAAAAAAAAAAAGAAGTGATATGATCAGAAATATCACCTAAACTGTATTGGAGAAATGCAAGAGTGGAAAAATGGAGAATGTTTTTGAAGAATTTGTAGTAGTCTAGGCAAGAGACAGTTCTGGACTATAAGTATTAAGAGTAGTGTTAGAGGAAATTGCTTGAATTCCTGAGTTCTTTAGGGGATACAACTACAAGCAATTCACTGAGATAAAGTACCCAGGAGAAGAGAGGTTTTTAGGAGTAGCCAAGGAATTCAACTGGTTACACTGAGATTGAAGTGCCTGTAATGCATTTGCTTGGACATGGGCAGCGGACAAAAGGAGAGATAAATGTAAAACTTAAAAGAGACAGGCAAATGGGTATACTCATTTGAGATCATCAGTATGTATCTGTGGAGAGAACCTGCACCCACTCAAGGAGACTCTTGCACGATATGAGAAAAACCTTGGTAGATTATCGAAGATTATCAACCTTTGGGGGCCCAGAGGAAGAAAAGAATTTACCAAAGGAGAATGAGAGGTCAAAAGAAAATCAGGTCACATAATCAAAATAAATATTTTAATAATCTTTAGCAGTTATTCCTGGCCAACCATGGAATAGGGTATTTCATGAGGCAGGAAAGCTTCAAATGAGACCCTTAAGTTTCTTTAGTATCTGAAGACATTCCTATGTTGAGCAACAGTTTTCAGCTTAAAGACCCCAAAAGGAAATTTTTTCCTTTTATGGTTTTTATTGAAACCCTGAAATACTGAGCCATTATGTAGAATTTATGGGAATGAGAGACCCTCATCATACCCCTTCTAATGAACTGTCTTGAAAAATTCACAATGGTGAGATGCCACATAAATGATACATCCTAGTCTGGCCCCTTGCTACACACCCAAGTTATTCATACAATCCGGTGTCAGGTGAACATAAAAACCCCTCACACACATGGTTCCCATTTATGGCATTACTTCAAATCCATTTTTGTTTGCCTGCTCTCATGCACTTTGTGTTGTTCTCATCTTTCATGATTCTCCAATCCTGTCTTCTCTTCTGAAATTGGGATCCTCGTATTTGCCCCCATTGCTGAATGACTATTGGACGTGCTCTTCTGGCTCACAGCTCTTATTCTTCCTTGTATTCCTTGTCTCTTTTGTTTATGTCTACATCTGTTACTAGAACTAACTGCCATCAGAATTGAATTCCTAAAATTTCATAGGCTTAATCTAAAGTAAGTTTACTACTTCCTCCCATTATAATGCCATAGTTTCTGGTTAGTGAGTGGCTTAACTCAACATGGTGAAACAGAGACTCAGGCTCCTTCTACTCTGCTGCTCTGTCATCCCATAGGGACTCAGAGTTCTCTGCAATCCCTTGCCAGGAGGGAAAAGGGAGCAATAACTTTATTTGTAGGAGGAGGAACATGTAATTTGGTGCACAGTGAAATGGCTTTAGTACTGTCAATTTTCACCAGCAAATATGTAACTATTTATAGCCCGATTCCCCCTAGGCATTGTTTGGGGTCTCATGGGCATTAGTTCTCTCAGTCTTCCAGTCTGCCATATTTGTGGACATGGAAGACTATGTCTTCATACAAAGACATGCAGGTGCTGGCAGCTGCAAGGCAAGGCCAACATGCTTTAAATGGTTTATTCCCAAATAAATAAATAATAAAAATAAATAAAATGATTTATTGCAAACACTATAAAGGATCATCAAAAAATTAAAGATAGAACTACCATATGATTCAGCATTCCCACTTCTGGGAATGTGTCCAGAGGAAATAAAAACACTAACTCAAAAAATATCTGCACCCCTATTTCCTGTGTTCATAGCAACATTTATTATAATAACCAGGGCATGAAAACAGCCTAAATATCTTTTGGTGCATGAATGGATAAAGAAGTTGTGATGCACATTCACGTGCCTGCATGCACACACACATGCACGCACGTGTGCGCACACACATTGGAATATTATTCATCCATAAAAAATGAGGAAACTGCCATTTGCGACAACACGGAAGGAACTTGAAGTCACTTATTTCAGGAATTTTAAAAAACTCATTGAAAAAAAGACTAGATTTGTAGTAAACAAAGGTGAGGGGAGGTGGCATTTGAGGAAGATGGCCAAAAGAGGCTAACTTCCAGTTATAAGCAAGTACTAGGGAAATAATGTAAAACACAATGACTATAGTTAGCACTGCTATAAGACACATAGGAAAGTGGTAAGGAAGTAAATCCTAAGACTTTCCATCACAAGGAAAATTCATTCTTTTTTTAATTTTTCTTTTTATTGTATTTATGTGACATATGGATACTAACTAAATTTATTGTAGTAATCACTCCACAATATACATGTCAAGCTATTATGCCATATACCTTAAACTTACACAGTGATGTATGTCAATTATATCTCAATAAAACTGGGGAAAATTAATTTGTTCCAATGCATACCAGTAGGATACTGCCAGTATCTGTTATAGAGCTCATTGCTTCTAGTAATAATTTCTATATGATTAACACTAACTGCTAGTATATAAATTGCAAAAATTCAGCGGTCACTGCAATGAAGTTTATTCACATTTATATAAAAGAGCAACATAGTGCTTCTAGTTGGTGAGCAGCTTTTCTCAATTTGTTGTTTTTAGGAAATCATGTTCCTACAGTCTTTTGAACAACTGTCATGCAGTGCTTTCAGTCTCTATCTCCGGGGAGAGGGAAGAGAGAAAGTATACAGAGAGAACATCCACTTGGTTCAGAAGGGACTCACATAATTTTTGCCCACATTTTATTGTCAGGCATGAGTCACATGGCCCCTCATAGAAGCAGCAGGGGCTGAGAAGTGTAGTATGAAGTTGGGCCATTCTTTCCAGCAATGATTCAGAGCAGTTGGACTCCAAGCCTTGATACTACATGTAAGATATACTTCCACTTTGAACTCTGTGATGAGGGACCATCAGAAAAGCCCACATAGAATTGAATTGGATCCAAATTTGCCCTGGTCTCTTTGAGCATAGCAACCTTGAACTCAGCACACAGCAATGCTTGATGCAATTGGGACTCTTCCATAGAAGAAACTGAAATAGCTAAGCAAACACATTTTTCAAAGTTGTGTGAATGAACATTGCTCTGCATACTTGCTCTAAACCTTGAAGCAGAATATTATACACAGAACTGAATTTCCATATGTGGAAACTGTAAAATTGCTATTTGCAAGTCATGTTCATTTGTATACCAGAAACCTGCCAGCGATGCACCCAAAATTCATTTGTAGCTGCTATTTATAGCAATATCAGCATTCAAGTTTTTATGTAAAAATAGCAAAGTGGAGCTACTGGTATAATAGTAGCTAACATATTTATTCATTCATACATGAATGTTTATTTGCTCCTTGTAGCAAAATATATTAAGACCTATATTTAACATTAGATGGAAGAAAATTGTGAGGAAGACTAAGAGAAAGGCTAAGGTCAAATATCTCAATCAAAACTGGAGAAATATATTAATTAATTTTAGACTCTTTCCAAATGTCTGTGTATTTGATGTTATGTCAACAAAAGTAAAGAGCTTTACATGCTCAGAGGTCAGACTTCCCTTCTAACTATAACCATTGCCATAACCATAACCTGTCACCGAACAAAGGTCAGTTCAGAAGTGGTCCACTCACATAAACTGGGAGCTCTGTGTATACAGAGGCTGGAAAACAATTCCTAGAGGGCCATGGAGAAGTGGTAAAGGATTGCCCACCCACATAATTTGTTACTTATGGATCTTTTTCTTCCTGTTTGAATATTTCCTCTCTTAAGCAAAATATACTTCTATAATTAGAAGAGAAGTTGAGAGAGACTTCCAGTTTCAGCTTCGACATGTAATGAGCTTGAAAGTTGTTGCTCTTATCCTTAAATAAAAAAAAAGCTAGATAAATGTCAATAACTTTTGTTGGATCCCTCAGAGAGCTGAGGTCCCAGGGCAAATCACCACCTCAAAATCTGGAGAGATAGGGCTAGAGAGTGATCACCTGAGATCTGCTTACCTGGGAAAAGAGCAGCTGGAGCCATGAACTGGTCAGCACCCTTAAAGATAATTTTCACAAATTGCTGAAGGCTGAATGTGGATTGGGGTAAAAGTGAGAAACTCCTGTGGGTCCAGTCTCATGGGAACCCCACGCTTTCCTAAGCTTTTCTTCCAAGGACTTCTGCAGTTTCTCATAGGGAGGGTATGCAAAAAAATGTGAATTATACTCAGAACCGTCTCCATAACAGAAGTTTGCTCTCCAGGAAAAAGAACTTGGCCATAGCACAATTCTGAAACTTTATCCCAGTGGGAGGAAGATCATTACTCCCCACTCTATTTACTTGTCTCCCTAAAGCCTTTCTGTCTCACTTGAGGTAAGGGGAAAGATAAGAAACATAGTAAATGGGGTACTGGGCTTTAAGGAAATAGATTGGAAGCACTGAAGCCAGGGAGAGGATTAGAGGGAAAAGGGAAATATTATTTCACCAGAAGAGAACAGAAACAGTTGTGGCCTCAGCTCTGAGACATCATCATCAGATGTAGAATGCTCCCCAGCCCCACTGTACTTCTATGCCAAATATGTTCCAGTTTCATAACAGCTGGAAGAATTGCAAGGCAAAGACTTTCTTCCAAAATGATAGAAAACCCCAAAGCCAAAGAGAAGACAAAAATGAAGACACGAGAGGAATTTGGAGCTGCCGGGATCTACAACTGTAATAAATATACAACACAGATCAGCTCCTAGCCAAATTAACATAAATCCTCACAGTAATGGCATATTTCCCTCAGTTCTTATTATCAAAAACTACATGTATGGATTCAACAAAAAATTACCAGTTTTGCAAAAAGCAAGAAGGAAGTACATTTTAAAGCATCAAAACCAATTCAAATAAAACATAAATAGAATGATCAGACAAGGAATTTTAAATGATTATAATTAATATGTTAAGGATTCTAATAAAGAAAAAGTAGACAAGGATCAGGAATAGATGGGTAATGTAGGCAGAGATGGTGAAACTCTAAGAAAAAATGTGGGAAAAAAATACTAGGAATCAGAACATAGTAGCAGAAATGAAATGTACCTTCAATAGACTCATTAGTAAACTCCACAAAGCTAAGGAAAGAATGACTGAATGGGAAGCTGGGTCGATTGAAATGCCCCAAATTGAAATGCACAGAGGAAAAAAAAAAGAACTAAAAAAAAAATTAGAACATCATGTAACAACTGTAGGGCAATGTTAAAAGTTATGACATATATGTCACTGAAATACCAGATGAGAAAAAAGAGACAACTAAGTATCTGAAGTTAAAGACGGTTGAATAGTCTCCCAAACTAATGACAGCAAACAACAGATCCAGGAAGCTCAGAGAAAATGAAACATGGTATCCACCAAAAAAGATAAAAATAAAGATGCATACAGAGACAGATGAACAAAGACAGAGACAAAATTTTGAGGAAAGCAAGAGCGAAAAACAAACAAACAAAAAAAACCCCACAAAAACCTTTAACTGTAGAGGAACATACATAAGGATAAAGATAGATTTCTCATCAGAAAACTGCAAGCAAGAGAGAGTGGAGAGAAGTCTTTAAAATGTTGAAAGAAAAGCCAACAACCTAGAATTATATATCCATCAAAATTATTCTTCAAAATGAAAGGAAACATAAAGACTTGTCAGATAAAACTTGAGGGACTTTGTTGTTAGTAGATCTACCTTATTAAAAAAAAATTAAAAGGTCTTCAGGCAGAAGAAGAATATCATTGCTTAAAAAACATGGATCTTCAAAGTATAAAAAAAACTAATGGTGGAGCATAAAGAAGGAATGACTGAAAGTAAAATGAAATCTTTTCCTTATATTTAAGTTATCTAAAAAATAATTATTTAAAGTAAAAATAGTAGCAATGTAATAGCAACTCTAACATATGAATAGGTAAAATTAACGTCAACAATGTCACAAGGGGTGAGAGAGGAATTGGGAATATTCAGTGTTTTGTGTGCACCTGTACTACACTGAAGTATTACAGTGTTATATGAAAGAAAACTTAAGATTATTTAAAAACATATAATGTAAACTGCAGTTATAACTACCAATTTTTAAGGAACTTGTAAATGATACTCTGAAAGAAGATAAAATAAATCATATAAATTGTTCAATTTAAACCAAGAAGGAAGAGAGAGGCGAAAAAAGGAAACAAAGAGGAAATGTAACAAGTGGAAAGTTACAAATATGGTACAGATCCACCTATGTGATCACTTGAAGTATGAGAAGTCTAAATAGACCAATTAAAGCACAGACACTGTCAGAGTGGATTTTAAAAAAATGACAAAATATATACTGACTCTGAGAAAATCACCTTAAATCATATCAGGTAGTTAAGAAAGATAGAGAAAGATGCTATCACAAATAGATTTTTAAAAGCTGAAGAAGATATATTAATTTCAGACAAAGCAGACTTCAGAACAATGAAGATTCAGAGATAAAGAGGAGCATTACATAGTGATAAAGAGGCCAATTCTCCAAGAAGCCTCAGCAAATGTAAATGTGTATGTACCTACAACAGAACATCAAAATAGATGAAGCAAAAACTGATAGAACTGTAGAGAGAAATAAACAAATCTACCGTTACACTGAAAAACTTCAAAATTCCTCTGTCAATAATTGATAGGTCAAGGAGGCAGAAAATCAGTAAGGTTATAAATAACCTGAACAGCACTATCAATCAACTTGATCTAATTCACATTTATAGAATACTCTGAGCTCATGTGGAACACTCACCCAGACAGACCACATTTCTAGGCTATAAATCACAACTCCACAAATTTATAAATTATAAGTCATACAAAGTACATCCTCAGACCACAGTGGAATTATACTAGTGATGAATAATAGAAAGATAGTTGGAAAATCCCCAATTATTTTAAAATTAAGCAACACACTTCTTAATGACTTAACGGTCAAAGAAGAAACCTCCAGCAAAACTTAAAATTATTTTGACTTAAGTGAAAATAAAAATATAACTTATCAGAAGGTATGGGATGCAGCAAAAGCAGTGCTTTGAGGGAAATATATACCATTAAATTGATATATTGGAAAAGAAGAAAACTATAAAATCAATAACTTAAGTTTCATCTAGGAGACCAGAGTAAGAAGGACAAGTTGAACCTAAAGCTGGCAGAAAAAAAGGCATAATAAAAATCAGGGCAGAAACCAACAAAATTTAACCAAGAAAATAGAAATTTAACCAAATAAAAATTTCTTAGAAAAAAAATCAATTCAAATGAATAAGCATCTAGTCAATCTAATCAAGATTATTTAGAGAAAACACAAATTATCACTGCCAGAAATGATCTCATAGATCTTAAAAGGTTAATAAAGGAATAATAGAAACTACTATATACCCATACATTTGATAACTTAGATGAAATGGACCAATTTTTTGAAACATACAATCTAAGAAAACTCACTTAAAATAACCCGAATAGTTCTATATCTGTTAAAGAAATAGAATTAGTAGTTTAAAATCTTTCCCAAAATGAAAATGTCAAGTCCACATCGTTTTCCTGTTGATTTATGCCAAACATGTAAAGGAATAAATTATACACATTCTCAACAATCTCTTACAGAGAAACAGAGGGAACACTTCCTAATTCATTTTAGAAGGCCAGCGTTAGCTTGATATAAAAACAGCTGAAGACATTATAAGAAAAAAAAAACCAAACTGCAGACCAATATCTCTAATGAACATAGATGCAAAATCCTTAATAATATGTTAGTTAATCTAATCCAGCAACATGTAAACAGAGTAATATATCACAGTTAAGTAGGGTTCACTTCAGGCATAAAAGGTTGGTTCAGTGATCATAAACCAATCAATATAATTTAAAATATTAACAGACTGTATACAACATATATCAAAATCAGAAAAAGCATTCAACAAAATTCATTGAAGAATGATTTTAGAAATCTTAAACAACAACAACAACTAGGAATAGTGATAGGGAGAAAATATTTATAAAACATATATCTGATAAAGGACTTGTATCCAAAATATACAACAAACTCTTAAAATTTCATAATAAAAAGAGATAGGTCAATCAAGAAATGGGCAAAAGATCTGGACACCTCACCAATAAAAATGCACAGATAGTAAATACACAAATGAAAAGATACTCAACGTAACATGTTACTAGGGAATTGTAAATTAAAACAATGACAAGATGCCACTATACCTCTATTACAATGGCTAAATGAAAAAACTTCTATTACCAAATAATAGTGAGATGTAAAATAACAAGGAGTGCTCATTCAGAGCTGGTGGGAACGTGAATTGGTACAACTACTTTAGAAGACAGTTTGGTAGTTTTTTACAAAGCTAAACATAGTCCCACAATGATGATCCAGTTCATGGTCCTGGTTATTTACCTAATGGAGATGAGAACATGTCTGTAGAAGAACCTGCACATTTTTTTAGTGGCATTATTCTTAATCACCCAAACAGGAGGCAGCCACGATGCTCTTCAGTAGGTGAATCAATACACAAACTGAGGTACATCCAGACAATAGAACATGATTCCGCAATAAAAGGAAGTGAGCAATCAAGCCACAGAGAAACATGGTGGTATCTTAAATGCATATTGCTAAGTGAAAGAAGCCAGTTTTATTTATTTTTTAAAAAGATTTTATTTATTTATTCATGAGAGACACAGAGAGAAGCAGGCTCCATGCAGAGAGCCCGACGTGGGACTTGATCCTGGGACTCCAGGATCACACCCTGGGCCAAAGGCAGGCACTAAACTGCTGAGCCACCCAGGCTGCCCAAGAAGCCAGTTTTAAAAAGCTATACACTGGCTGGTTGGGTCAGTAGAGCATGCAACTCTTGATCTCAGGGTCATGAGTTCAAGCCCCACATTGGGACTTACTTAAAATAAATAACAATAAAAAGCTACATATTGTACAATTACAACTATATGACCTTTGGGAAATAGTAAAACTATAGACATGGTTAAAAAAAAAATCAGTGGTTGTCAACTGTTGGAGGACAAGGAAGGGAAGGATAAATAGGTGAAAAATCGGGGATTTTTTTTTAGGGTGTTGAAAATATTCTGTATGAAAGTGTGATGATGGATACCTGTCATTATGAATTTGTCAAAACCCATAGAACTGTATGACTGGACTATAGTTAATGATAATGTGTCATATTGGTTCTTAAGTTACAACGAATGTGCCTAATGAAAAATAGTAATAATAGAAAGAGTGTATATTGGGGACAGGATGTATATAGGAACTCTACGTTCTGATCAATTTTTTCTGTAAACCTAAAACTACTCCAAAAAACTAAAATTTATTTAAAAAAATTAAAAATAAAAGGAACTTCCTTCATTTCATTAGGAGTATATATGGAAAACCTATAATTAACATCAAACAAGATGAACTTGGAGTCTTGTAATAACACAAATAGAAAGGAAATGTTCCAAAGACAAAAGGGTGGAGTATATCAAAGAGACACAAATGCCAGATGAACTATCAATGGCCAAAGGTAGAAAATTGGAGCAAAGAAAAAATTAAGTAGTACTGCGTTAGAACCCAAAATATAAACTAAATATATACAAGTCCATACTAATATAAATAAATGTTTCAATAAGTGGGTAAGAATAGGCAAGTCTCCCATGCAGAACAATCCCAAATAATTTATGTAGCTATTCTACTCTCCAGGAGGTGAAGCATAACTCCCCACTCCGTAAGTAGGCTGTGCATAGTCTTAGCTGGTGTTTTCACTGTGAGCATCTTTCCCTCAAGCATTTTCACCACAGAACTAATTGGCCATAAGGCAATTTTGCGTTAAAAGATAAAGGTCACAAAAAATGAAAGACGGACATTCATTAAAAAGGACATAATGAGGGATCCTTGGGTGGCGCAGCGGTTTGGCGCCTGCCTTTGGCCCAGGGCGCGATCCTGGAGACCCGGGATCGAATCCCACGTCGGGCTCCCGGTGCATGGAGCCTGCTTCTCCCTCTGCCTGTGTCTCTGCCTCTCTCTCTCTCTCTGTGTGACTATCATAAATAAATAAAAATTAAAAAAAAATTAAAAAAAGAAAAAAAAAGGACATAATGAAACACAGAAAATGAATAGAATTAAAAAGACTGCTGCAAAATACAAAATATTTGAATACGTTCAAAATGTATAAGTGGGGATCCCTGGGTGGCGCAGCGGTTTGGCACCTGCCTTTGGCCCAGGGCGTGATCCTGGAGACCTGGGATCGAATCCCACGTCGGGCTCCCGGTGCATGGAGCCTGCTTCTCCCTCTGCCTGTGTCTCTGCCTCTCTCTCTCTCTCTCTCTCTCTATCATAAATAAAAAAAAATTTTAAAAAAATGTATAAGTGTAGATTCATGGCAATACTGGGCAAAAAACTGATATTATTTTGTGGATTTTACCTAAGTGCTTGTCCTCAAAGTCTTTTGTTCAAAGTATGATTCTTTTTTTTTTTCCTTTTACTCTTCATCTCCTCATTTGGCATCACACTTTTTTATTTTTCGATAAAATGTCTTCCTTCATTAAGGGAGATACCAGTTTTCAAATACTGGCACACAGGATGCCTATTTGTAACTGAATTTTGTATTGCATTGTGAAAGCCTTCTACGCTGTTGTTTGTTCTTGGCATATTGTCACATATCCAATGATTAATGTTTCAAAATTCTATGGAAAATGTGGGTTCACAACTCTTTGCCACTGAATACACCATTATGAGGGCTAAGATTTATGTAATATAAAAATGGAATATTACATCATCAAAGAAATGAAACCAAACTCAATCAATTAGGTTTTTTTTATCTTTAGGGCAGACTTGTCCTGTGACCAGTTAGTTTTGTGGTGAAAATGTTTGCAGCAAAAATGCTTGCCGTGAAATGCTTGTAGCAAAGATGCTTACAGCAAAACAACCTAGAACCATCCATAGTGACCTCCTTACAAATAACATGGTATGGAAAGGAGAGAAAAAGAGTAGCTTTACAGTGGAGAAACTTGACAAGGATTTCAACCAGGTGATCATAGTTAACATCAACAGTGATAAGTCCTTTGATTACATATAACCTGGATATAATGTAGGGGGAAGGGCATTTATCTTTTTGGCCTTCCCACCCCATCACCATAATCCCAGTATAATCATAAGAAAAGTATCAGACAAATCCCAACTGAGGCAAAATCTGTGAAATACGTGACCGAGAGTCCTCAAAACTACCAAGATCATCAAAAAACGAGGCAAGTCTGAGAAACAGCCACAGCCCACTGGAGTATAGGGAGACATGAGAACTAAATGTGATTTGATATCCTGGATGGGATCCTGGGCCAGAAAAAGGACATTAGGAAAAACTAATGAAATCTGGATAAAGTATATATTCAATTACACTCTATGTACTAAATGTATTACACTAATATAAGGTGTTAATGACTGAGTGTGGGCTGTGTGAAAATTCTCTATACAATCTCCATAAATTTTCTGTAAATCTAAAACAAAAGGCTCATTTTAAAAAAATAACTTGAATTTATTGGTAATATCTTCACCAAGAAATATCAGGAAAGCTGGAGAAAATCAATATCTGGCCCTTGATCAGAGAGCATCCAAAGGCAATTTACAGAATTCAAAATCATAGCTAAATCTTTTTTAGACTCTTGCTGTACCTTATGACATATGATATTTTTCTCTGGAGGAATTGCATAATGTTTTATTAACATCATCCACTTCATTATGTTCATTATGTTGGCATTCGTAAAAGGTGAGTGTTGTGTTCTCTGGCAGATACAGCCATGTTGCATAGTTACATGGTCCCCCGGAAAAATGTGGGCCCCCTGGGCATCAGCCCTGCTGGCAGCCCATGTTCCCTGGACCCTTCATTTCAACATCTAGTCTTTCTGCAACCATCACTCCTGATCCCTGGGTTTTCTGGAATAAACTCAAGAAAATGACCACCACCTACACCGGCCACTTCATAAAGTGACAGTCTTCATTGAGTAGGGAACAGAAATCTATCAAAAATAATTTTTACTTTAGACTTTTAGTAATTAAAATTCTTCTCAAAGAAGTTCCATATATGGAAGAAATAAAACAATTTAAATAATACAGAATACCTCATAATGAAAAATTATAACCCCTTTGCCCCACCTCATTCCAGTCCTTCCTAGTGGAAACCAGGTCTAATTCTCATAGAGATTTTTACTCTTAGTTGGTTTGTGTGTGTGTGTGTGTGTGTGTGTGTGTGTGTGTGTGTTTATCTCAAGTCTCATAATAACAGCTTTACAATATACTTGTTTAATGGTCAATCTTGGACATTATGAACCTAGAAAAAAATGAGTGCTTCCTTCATTTATTCCATTTCAGCTCTTCTCCATCTTAAATGTAGCGATGGCACTATGTTTATCTTCTCTGCATTTACTTTGTAATTTATAACAACGTACTTCTAGTCCCTGTTTTTATCAACTATAGATGATATCATTTTAGTCCCTACATATCATGAGATAGTATTTCTGGAATGTGTCCCCTTATGCGACCTCCTCAGCTCCACCCTGGCTAATAATTTTCTCTCCTCTTGTACACTTACAGTGCTAGCATATACATTCTCTTCTGCAACTATAATTAAGGCTGCCTTGTTTTGTCCATAGCCTGATTCTAAATTCAGATAAACACTAATTAGTGTTTATATTTTAGTGAATAATTTAATACTGTTCACTGTGTAGCCAAATATTGAGTACACTCTTAATACATTCCTTTTCTTATAAAGCATTTTATTTTTCTCGTGCTTTTTTCAATGTCTTTCCCTCCACCCTCACATTGCTTGACTTCATTTTCTCCCTGAGTTGTAAGTTTTGAAAGACCAGCATCACAACTTTCACGCTTTCCTGGGGTCCTGTGTGCCTGCCCAGGCTTGCTACACAGCATCATCTGCAGTTTCTGCCTCCATTTTTCTAGATTGGACCCCCTATTTCCTGGATCCCATGGCTTCTTTTTTGTTGTTGCTTCCTGACACATTTTACTGAAGTATCTACTTAAGTCATTTTGTAAGAAATTGTGTACTGGAAGTAAATGGCCTAGGTTTTCAGAATGGTTTTATTCTACCTTTACAATGAAGAGGCAATTTGGCTGATTATAAAATTTAAGTGCAATTTATTTTTACCAATCTTTGGAAGTTTCTCAACTGACTTCTAGTCTTCAGTGTGGCTAATGAATTATTTTCCCATTATGACTTCTCTTTCTTTCATAAGTGACCTATTTTCCCCCTTTATCAAAGTGACTCAAATTCCTTCTTTATCTTTGATATCACACTTGTTAGGTCTAGATGCAATGCTTTTTCATTTATTAAACCAGGTACTTGATGGGCCATTTTAATCTGCTGGTAGGTATTGTCAGTTTTAGAAAAAAATCCCTCCTATTATTTATGAGGATGCCTCTCCCCAGTCTCCAAACCTCTAGCAAAAAGAGTCAAAGCAAACTCAGAATTTTGTGTGCTCCAGGTGAGACCCCAGTCTTTCCAACCCTACTGGCACCCAGACACTGATAGCCTCCCCACCACTTTCTGCCTTCAGATCATTAGGCCTCGTCACATTTTGTTCTCTCTCCTGTCAGTCACCACAGGAAGCTGAGCATTCTCGGGTCACTCTTTATCTCTGCCATGTAAAGAAGTTACAGACACACACCACTAGAGCTCACTGGCACAGGTTATAATATGGGGCTAATTGGGGAAAAACTTACAAAACATATATTCACCCAAGCTGTCATTCTTTCTTGCCAGGCAAAGATGTTATATGCTCCATGGCCAAGGTCCCAGCTGAGAGAGGCCTTTGTCAGCCAGCAGGCTGGACATATACTGGGAATACTCCAAGAGTGAGAATAAACCCTGCCAGCACCTCATGTTTCATATTTATAGGTTAGCCTAAGGCAGAGCACGAAATATCTCTTTTCTCTAAGAAATAAACTCTTCAAGGGATCTCCAGGCTGAGGCATGATACTAGGAAGTGTGTATTCTTGAGGCCAGGGTGTACTCACAGGTAGCCTAGGAACTCCCACGAAGCCTTGTTATCGACGCTTCAGCTCAGTGCTACAGGGCCAGCTCTCTTTTGGGCCACCAAATAGAAGCAGAATATGAGCTTCCAGAGTCAGTCAGATTATCACTCATCAATTTCCCAAATGCTAATCAATACACAATTTAGAACTTTTTCTCTATTCACCATCACCCTCTTCTAACTTTTAAAACCCTCCTATAGGGACTCCTAGTCAGTCACCACCAAAATTTCTCATATATTCAGCCTTTTTTCCAACCATTTCTTTATTCCCTTACTCTCCATGAAAGGAGGTTTTCTTCTGAAATCACTGCTTCCCCTCAAGCTCTTTCAGGGTGGATGTTTCTTCTCCCACACTGCTCAGATCAATATACCTGAAAAATGGAGTCAGAGTCCTCCATACTCCTCATTGCCGCTTCTGGGTAGTTCATACCTTCTCCCTAAGAATCCCAAGCTGGAAGTCTCATGTCTTCGGATGTTACTCCCACTAACCTTCCTTGTTATAATTATTTACCAATCTCTAATGGACTGAAGGTCATGAGTTCCTGGGTCATCATCATGCATTCTAACATTATCACTTCCGTTATTTCAATAATTTTGGTATCTACAAACATGACTTTTTTTCTTACTCATTTCCTTGTCCTTCTCTCTCTCTCTCTCTCTTTTTTTTTTAATGGTCTTGTCCCTTCTACTTCAAACTCAGTATTTATTACTATGGTTATATTCTAGCACTGTTCATTATCAAAAATTGAAACCTCTTATGATCTCAACTTTAAAAATCCCATTTTCCAAACATCACTTTCTGTCTTTCACTCTCCCTTCCCTTATTATCTGAATCTCAACAATCATCCAAGTTAGCAGTCTTTCAATCCTACCACATTTTCATAGCCTTCACCCATTTCAGGTCTATATTCCTCTCCTTATTTAGCTCAAATTTGATCACTGACCACTGTAATGATCCCCTTGCATATACTCTTAACTCCCTTGTCTTTTTCCACACAAATCTTTATTTTTTATTAGAATCAATAGTCCACCTATTTTCCTTCTACAACCACACAGCTAGATGTAATCAGAGAAAAAAAAAACAACTATATCAACTGGTCTCCTTCAATTTATTACTACTTGCTTCAGATGGACCCATAATTTGACTAGGCGGCTATCATAATACATTTCTCAGGGCCATTTATTCCCTACTCTCCAAAGCCAACACATTTCAAACTTTTACTTTGCTCTTAAACCTCCAATATCTTCACCACTGTCTTAACGTAGACTCCACAGAAAACACAGTTTAAGACAACAGCTTAAGTGCTAACACTTTGTTGAGTAGTGAAATCCTGGGAAGCAAGAGTGGGGGGAAAGGTGGGTGAGGCAAAAGAGGGCGAGGTAATGTCCTGGGGGGTATGTTCCAAGTGGCTACAGCTTTAGGACAGCACAGTTTATTGATTATGCTGAGTCTCCAGGGAGGAAGGGAGGTGGATTTAACTGTTGGTTCCAATCTCCAATGGACTTTTCCTTACAGGAAAAGGATATAAACACCTTTATACTCTCTGGTTGCACTAACGAGCTCCTCCTCAGTGAGTGAGGAACATAGTCCAATAGAGCATTAGCAGCATTCAGAGTGCAATTCACTGATTCCATGATGTCTCTTGTTTGCAAACCAATAGGGAAGCACAGGGCCAGGACTTGAGAGGCTCTCAGGGTAGCTATGAGGTAAGACAAGGTCACATTGTCTCAGTGTGTCAAACTGTGAGCTGTAGCAGTGGCAGTGACTTGGCGGCATGACCTTGGAAATAGTGACCCTCATTGCTAGGACTACTTACGCCAGAAAGTAAGAGAAGTACATGGATCTGGGGGACCCATATACTGAATCCTATATAATCACGTTTACTCTCCTCTTATGGTCTTGCTTGCTGAATCCCTGAAAAAACTGAAAGAGCAAAAACTTCACACATGTCAACCTACCACTGTCTATGCCCAGAAGCAGTGCCTCTTCTCCTATTACTATGAGTAGAATGTTTGAGCTCTTAATAAGGTTTCCATTGTTCAGAAGTTTTCATTTTATTGCATCTCTCACTTTTTCTTCTTTACCTTAAGCCTATGAATGCATTTTTTTTTCTCCTATCTGAAAAAATAAACTTTCTTCATCCCATTTCTCCTTTTGTGGTCCCATTTCTCTGCTTGTTTTTATAACTAAACTCCTCAAACGTGTTTTCTAAACTCACCGTCTCCATTTCTCTCTGTAATAGGTTTTAAAACCAGCCAGTTGGGCTTTGAATCTATCCCTCTTCCAAAACAGTTTTTCTCAGTGTCACCAAAGCCCTTGACATTATTAAATCTGGTGGTGACAATGTTAAATTACATGTCCTATCAGCAGCAGTTGGCAGAGCTTTTCACCCCTTCTTCCTTAAAATGCATTTCTCCTCTTGATTCCCAGAACATCACACTCTCCCAGGTTTTCCTCATCATTGCCTGATGATCCTTCTCCATGTCCTCTGCTGATCTCACTTCACCTTCCTAGCCTCTCAGCATTAGCTGCCTCAGGTCTCAGTCCCAAGGACTGAGTCCTCAGTCCTCAGCCCTAACCCTAACTCTAACCCTAAACCTTGAGCTTCTTCTCTCTATAGACTTTTATTGTGGTCTCATTCAATTTCATGGCTTTCAAGGTCATCTATATGCTGGTAACTTCTCAATTTTTATTTTTTAAAAGGTTTTATTTATTTGAGAGAGATCATGAGAGAGAGAAAGAGAGAGAGAGAAATCATAAACAGGGGGAGGGGTAGAGGGAAAAGCAGACTCCTTGTCGAGCAGGGATCCCAATGAGGAACTCAATCCCAGAATCCTAGGATCATGACCTGAGATAAAGGCAGGCACTTAACCGACTGAGCCACCCAGGCACCCTCAATTTTTATTTACAGCCTGGACCTCCTCTTGAATTCCAGATCCATACATCCTAAAGCCTACTCTATAGGCTACTTTAAACATTTGGATGTCTAATGCATAGGCATGTCAAGGAAAAAGATAAAAAGTGGCTCAAATAGAGGCTGAAGATTGATGATCTCTTGGAAGCACCTAAGACCAGGTGAGTCTCTGAGCCAAAGCAGAATTAGGGTTTTCATGGGGGTGGGTGTGACTGAAGTGGTAGTTTCCTCTATACCTGCTGCACAATTTGCAGTTAGAATGGTTGGGAATAATCCATTTTCTTGTGTCTTGCTGGGGATCATGGATGCAATCTCATCTGGGCAGCTATCAGAATAGCTCTTTTGAGAGCTATCTTTGTAAATCTTGTGGGTCATTTATCAATTGTCTAATGTCAGTTAAAGTTCAAGGAAGGAGAAGTTTAAAAAAAAGAGTGGAGAAAGAAAAACGAAAAAGAAAAAGGAAATAAGATTAAAGTCGAAGCAGGGAAAACTGGCTCTGTTTTAATTCTTTTACAAGAATCTTAACATCAAGAAGTCTAAAACCAAACTCTTGATCACCCACTAACAAACTCGCTTCTTCAACGGTCATCCACATCTCATTTAGTGGCCGCTCCATCCTTCAATTGCTCAGGCCAAACATTTCGGGATACTTTTGACTCACATTATTCTTTCACATTCTACACATAATCCATCCATCAGCAAATCCTAATGCATTGGCCTTCAAAATATATTCAGAATCAACCACTTCTCAGTACTACCACCATCGTCTGGCCACCATCATTTCTCATGTAGATTATTGTCATGGTCTTCTAAGCCATCGTTCTGTTTATCCTCCTACAGTCTATTCTCAACAAAGCAATCAGAATGATCCTGTTAAAAACATGTCAGTGTAATGTCACTGCACTCAAACCTGTACAACAGCTTCTCATTTCTCTGGAATTAAAAGCCAATGTAAGTCTATACAATGGCTACAAGGTCTTATGAGATGTGATTCCTCATCCCCTTCTCGTATAGCTGTCTACCTTGCTCTTTCTGCTCCATCCCACCATGCTATTCCTTGAATACCACAGGCTGTCTCCAACTCCAGTTTTTGTATTTGCGGCTACTTGCTGATTCCTCTCCCTAAAACTCTTTCTCCAGGTATTCATTCTCTCATCTCTTTCAGTTCAGATGTCCCCTTATCAGAGAGAACATCCTATGCTGATTCTTTATAAAACTGTAACCCTCCTAATTCCCCTCCAAGTGCTCCTCTTCTCCTCACCTGCTTAATTTTTTTACAGAACACTAATCACTGTAAGAATATGATACATTTTACGATTAATTTGTTTGTCCTTCCCACCATCTATTCTTTCTCTAATATAAGTTTCATAAGGCAGGGATTTTGACTGTTTAGTTCACTACTATATTTCAAATACCTAGAGCATGACTAAGTATATGGTAGAAATGCCTGAATGAGGGAAAGAATGAGTAAATGAATAAACAAATGAATGATTCTTCTAATTTCCTAGTCTCTACTTTTTTCTCTACTCTCTCTCTAAAACTCCCATTCATAGAACATAGACATTCTAAGTGACTCTTCTTACTTCTTATATCTTCATTTCCTTGTCTTTGGGTTTAACTTTCTGAAATACTTTTTAAAATTTATCTTCCAAACCTTGCATTACATTATTTGTTTCATCAATCCTATTTTAGATTTCCCAAAGGTCTTGTCCTATAATTGTAGCTTATTTACAGCATTCATTATTATTTTATGGATGTAATATTTTTCCAAATCTCTCTAATGATACTCTTTGGAGATTTGGATTTTCTTTTTCTTTTTTCTCTTTTTTAGTTATCTTTTAGTCCTTAGGTTATCTGTTAAGTCCATTGTCATTTGTTTCTGTTTTATATAAATATTTAAAAAGCATGGAAAACAAAAACAAAAATGAACTATTGGGACTTCATCAAGATAAAAAGTTCCTGCACAGCAAAGGAAACAGTCAAAAAACTAAAAGGCAACCTACAGAATGGGAGAAGATATTTGCAAGTATCTTAGCAGATAAAGGACTAGTATCCAAGATCTATAAAGAACTTATCAAACTCAACACCCAAAAAACAAATAATCCAGTCAAGAAAAGGGCAGAAGACATGAAAAGACATTTCTCCAAAGAAAATATACAAATGGCCAACAAGTACACAAAGAAATGTTGCACATCGCTTGCCATCAGGGAAATACAAATCAAAATCACAATGAGATACCACTTCACACCAGTCAAAGTGGCTAAAATTAACAAGACAGGAAACAACAAATGTTGACTAGGACGTGAAGAAAGGGGAACCCTCTTACACTGTTGGTGGGAATGCAAGCTGGTACAGCTACTCTGGAAAAAGATATGGAGGTTCCTCAAGAAATTAAAAATAGAACCACCCTATGACCCAGCAATTACATTACCAGGCATTTACACAGAGATACAGATGTAGTTAAGTGAAGGGGCACCTGCACCCCAATGTTCATAGCAGCAATGTCCACAATAGCCAAACTATGGAAGGAGCTGAGATGTCCTTTGACAGATGAATGGATAAAGACGTTGCATATACAATGGAATATTAGCCATCAGAAAGGATGCCTACCATTTACATCAACCTGGATGGAACTGGAGGGTATTATGCTAAATGAAATAAGTTAATTGGAGAAAGACAATTATCATATAGATTCACTCATATGTGAAATGTAAGAAATAGTACAAAGGACCATAAGGAAGGAGGGAAAATTATATGGGAAAAAAATCAGAGAGGGAGACAAATTTTGAGAGACTCGTAACTCTAGGGAATAAACTGAGAATTGCTGAAGGGGAGGTGGATGGGGCGATGGGGTAGTTAGGTGATGGGCATTAAGGAGGGCATGTGTTGGGATGAGCACTGGTATTATATACAACTGATGAATTATTGAAAACTACATCTGAAACTATATATTGGCTAATTGAATTTAAGATAAATAAATATGCCAAAAAAGCCAAGAAATGTCTAAAACAACAACAACAAGAGAAGAAAAAACTGAGGGGAAAATTAGTGACAGAGGTAAAAACAGATAAATAGGAGAGGCTGGGTCCTCTGGAAGAAAAAGGCTGAAAGACACAGGGACATCAGACATAAATATAAAAAGAAAAACCTGAGTGGTTCCAGTGTCCAGAAGTAGCAGAAGTTTACATTCCTAATTGTCATCTACTCATATGTTCTGAGAGCCATTGTTCTGTATTATAATCATTATATTCTACTCACTGTCTCTAGTGGAGCATTTTTTTCTTCCCAAGGGTTCTGCTCTAATTCCCTCTCCCTGGAAGAAAACCCTTGGGGGACACTGAGTTATATTTGCATGCTTTAAAGCACACAGTTAGCATACTTCTTTCTGAAACTCTTAGGCACTTCTGGAATAAGTTCTTTCATGCCCTGGGTTGATAAGTAGGCTTCTCCTCCCACCCTAGACCCTAAAGTTGAATATGTCAAGTCAAATTCGGTCAATGGGAGAATTCTATGGCTCAGAAAACTGAAGCATATTGGGACCTGACCTGAAAACTTAAACATTTATTCATGTCAGAATAAATGGCCTGAGATCAGTTCAAAGTAAATGTTCATCTAGAAACATCGAATCAGATTTGTACTTCATGATAAGGTTTAGAACTTCTCTGATACTTAGCAGGATTGGTAGATAATATAACCAAACTAGTGTTTTGGGGTAGAGCAATTTTCTTTGAAAACAAAAAGTACAAACTCCTAAAACTTTACTGTTTTAATATGGAGGGACACATGAGAGCAATATTTGAAAAAGTATGCAAGGCCACCCAGCACAGTGCCTGTCTCAGAGTAGGTGCTAAATAAGTTTTTTTATTTAAATTTGAATATTGGGGCACCTGCATGGCTCAATCAGTTGAGCATCTGCCTTTTGGCTTAGGTCATGATCCTGGGGTCCTGGAATGGAGCCCTGCATTGGGCTCCCTGCTCCGTGAGGAGTCTCCTTTTCTCTCTCCCTCTCCGCCTCCCTCTGCTCCTCCTGCCTCAACCTCACTCGTGCACACTCTCTCTCTCAAAATAAATAAATAAAATATTTTTTAAAAAATTGAATATTGTCCAGCCCTCTCATTTCACAGCGTAGGAAACTAAGGTCTGATGAAGGTAACTGACTTGCCAAAGGAAAATAAATTATAAGGCCAGAACAAGAGTCTACAGTTAAAAGCAAATTTCTAAATCAAGCATAAAAACTCCAAATCATTTTTTTCCAAATCATTATTTTAGCAGTGAAAATTTCAAACCGTAATTTTTTCCCAAGAGAAATGCATTTTGCCATTTGTAATTTCACATGCAATTGGTTTCATAATGAATAGTATTATAGTAGTGGCTAAATAGTCCAACGTTGCATGCATTTAGAGATTAACTACTTAAAAACAATCAGTTTTATCGAAGTATAATTTGCATACTGTAAGGTGATCTCCTTTCAAGTATGAAGTTTAATGAGTTTTTCAAAGGTATGTGCACTCCTATAATCACTGCCATGATCAAGTTTAAGACATTTCCACCACTCGCCAAAATTTCCTCCCACATCTTTACAGCCCATTCCTTCTCCCATACCCCAGGCCCATCACTATAGAGTTGCCCATTCTAAAATTTCATGTAAATGGAATCATACATTTTCATTTTTTGTCTGGCATCTTTTGCTAAGCAGAAGGTTGCTGAGAGTCATCTCTGTACATTCCTTTTTCTTGGTGAGTAGTATTCCATTGCATGGATATAGCAAATTTGTTTATTCATTCACATGTTAACGGACACTTAAGATTATTTCGATTTGGGTTATTATGGATAAAGTTCTTATCAACATTTGTGTATGGACATTGTTTTCCTTTCTCTTAGCAAATGACCGGTAGTAAAATTGCTGGGTCATATGTTAAGTGCACATTAAACTTTATAAGAAATTGCCAAATAATTCTCCAAAGTGGTAGTGCCATTTTACAGTCCCACCAACAAACAGCATGTTGGGTCCCTAGTTGCTCTGTGCTTTTAAAACTTCATTTCCCTAAAAAGAAAAAAAAAAGAAAGAAAGAAAGAAAAAAACTTCATTTCCCTGATAACTACTGATGTTCAGCATCTTTTGATATGCTCACTGGTCATTTGTATTTTTTCCTTTGTAAAAATCTGTTAAATATTTTACCTACTTTCTATTAGGGTTATCTTCTTAAGTATTGAGTTGTAATAATTTTTATAAAACTTGCCAAAGTCCTTAATCAGGTATATACATACTGCAAATATCTGTATTGCAAAGCCAAGTTCATACCTTGCCTCTTTGTTTTCTGAACTATGTATTTTGAAAAGCAGAACTTATTAATTTTAATGAAGTACAATATATCATTTTTTTTATGATTTGTCCTTTTTGTGTCATCTCTAGGAAATTCTTATCCCAAGGACACAAGACTTTCTCCTGTATTTTCTTTTTAAGTTTTATGGTTTTAACTCTTACATTTAGGTCTATGATCAGTTTGGAGTTAAATCTGTATATAGTGTGAAGTCAATATTCATTTTGCCCCCATAAGAATACCCAGCACCATACACTGAAAAATTATTCTTTCTCCAACTGAATTGCTTTGGCATCTTTGTCAAAAGCCAACTGACAATATATCTGTGGTTCTATTTTTGGACTCTGTTTCATTGTTCTATACATACATCTTCATGCTAACCACACTGTCTTGATTACTATATTTTTACAGGGGACTGTGGAGGAAGGAAAAAAGAGCTCACATACAAGGAAGGAAGAAGGAAAGAGAAAGGTAATTTCTCTGGCAGAAATCAGTGTTCGTTACCATATGGGAAAGTAAAAATATCAACCCTATTCAGAACAACAGAGTTCATTCCAACTATTCTTATTTTTAATTAATCATTTAATAGTTGCTGAGCAATTGTGTGGTCTATATGTGCAACAGCATGAATGCATTTAGTTGCTTCTGTTGTCATTACTAATGACTTTATCTTGAGGCTCACTTTTCTTACGGACTTTATTGATAAATTTTAGGATTAATCAAATCAATTAGTTGACATCTTCATAATGAGATAAAAATATTTGTCCAATATGAGACCCTATTTAGAATGTGAAAAGTTCTTCGATGTATTAATTTGTGTTGGTTATAAATTTAAAGAGTCCATTGAGTTTTTTTCTAATGTTTTGGTTAAACTGAGGGAAGATATGGGTTACTGCAAGTAACGTGATCGATCATGGACTATTTGCCAAGTGATATATACTATGTGCTTTCCATAGCAATCAAATATCTAATTGCTACAATTTATTGAGTGTTTATTATATCCCTGAAATTATCCCACCTTAATTCCTGTAATAAGCCTGCAAAGTAAGTACCATTATTCCCATAGTACATGTAAGGTCACCAAAGCTAAGTAACTTGCCCTACCAGGAAGCAGCAGAAATGCCCTAAATCTAGCCTAAACCTGGCCTTCAAGCCCAGGATCTCTCCCGCTTCTCTATCACATGTACCCAACCCATGGCAATACTCTATACATTGCATGAATGTCAGAGCAAAACCTAACGTTCAAGGGACAGTTTGGGCACGTAAGGCAAGGCCTGGTAGGTTTTTCCCAGCTCTGCTAGATCAGCATCGGTCTCCTCTTCCTCAGAATCAGAAGAAAACCATCAACCAAAGGCTCATAGCCTTTAATCTGAGGGAGTGTGTCTTTACGTTTGTTAGACTAACAGTCCTCATCTAACTCATTAACAGTGAGCTGAGAGAGAGACAGACAGAGAGAGAGAGGCTAAGGGGAGACAGGAGAGGATGAGCAGGGAAATAATAGTAACATATGTAGTCTGCATTATAGTCCTCCAAGGAGATAATCTTATAATTTAAGAAAACCCATTGAGGACAGGTACTTACTTTAGAGATAGAGAAAGCAAAGATCTGAGGAGCTGAGGCATTGAACCAAAGCCTTATCAGTTGTAGGGAAGGGAGCTAGATGGCTAACCTGGGCACTTAGCCCTGACGCTAGAAAGGAACGGGGCACTGAGGTAAGGCTGGAGAACAAAAGAGTGATTTGTGAGGTGAGGGGGCAAGGAGGAGAGAGGGTAGGTGTCTGATCACTTAATTGTTCTTTCTGAAGCTAAACTCAGCTCAACTGGCCTTACATCCCTGCTCTCACTGCTCTGGCACGTACATACAACTAATTCATTTTCTTTTATCTAAGATTTTAAAGTACCTCTGAGAAAGACCAGGGTATCCAAATCAAATTAGAATCACAATAGGTTGGGAACTGATCCAAAGGCTTAATATAAGACCTAAATAATAGAAAGCAAAAATAGCAGAAAACTGAGGTAGTTTGCATTCCTATGTCTTATGAATAAAACTGCAATAATGACATCATCTCTTGTTCTTTAGAAGAATAGTGCTGTTAACATTTTGACTTAAAGAAGCGGAGACTGGTCTTTTAAAATCGTATGTCAGTGTGATCCACAGACCTTAGGTCTTTTCTTTCCCCACCTCTACCTGTCCCATTAAACAGATTCTAAAGGGGAGTTAAATGGAATTACAAACACACACACACACACACACACACACACACATACTAGCACTCACACACAGACACATTCTCCTGTAGCTTTCAGGCCTGGATTTGGTTTATATGGAGAAACCCTAGTATCTTCATTCTACTTTTATACCCTTATCTCAAGTACTTTGTGTAACATTTAAGTTATCCTAATATAAGTGACTAATCAGAGGGTCTTAAATATAAGTGTTTCCAGGGGTCAGACATGGTCTAATGATACGAAGAATGGTAGGACTCTGCAGCAGTTATACCCCATGTAACAGCCTTCTAATTTTACCTTTTCTGCAGACAAAACCAATTTGAGACCTTTGGATGAGATTAAGTGTTTTGATCAATTGTCTGCCGTATTTAAAAGGAATGCCTAATTTGAAAGATCTAACATAAGGAGACCTTTAATAAATCATTTGATTATATAATTGTGTGTGTGTGTTTCATATTAGAAACTCAGATTGAATCTACACAGCTGGGAGGAAGGAGGAGAAATCTGCCAATCATATTTATTTATCTATTCAATAGCAAACAATGAGACTAAATGATCTTTTGAACAAAATTGACAATTTGTTGAACCAAATTGATAGGTTATTTGTGTCTAATAGCCTAAGAGTTACATAAATAAATCCATGCTGAAAGACAAGTCTTTTTCAATGCTTCATTCAGGTATTTGGTCAGTGTCAGGCGAAGCTCACCCAAGTTATACAGAATTAACCACCTCTTAACAATTAGATAAAGCCTCCCTTGATGTATAAATGTTTGACATACTCTTCTTTCCTAAGGATGAGATTATGTTCGTGCTGGACTAGCTAATGGGGGGAAAAAGCTTTTGATCTCCAAAGTCCAAGACTTTGTGAACTTCAATATTCTGACCTACACATTTTAAAAAGCAGTGGGCAAAAAGTTATCCTAGATTCTAAATTTTAAATCAGAGAAGTCAGTAAACCTGTGGTTCAGATGAAAGTTTTATTAGCACATAAGCTCTGTTGATTTTCAGGTGTTAAAAGCAGTAGGAATATATATCATCTTGATACTAACACAAGCTGCTGAATTTAAGCGGTCGTTGACCAGATACCTGATTTAAGAGATTCCATATTTACAGAGGAATGTACCCTTCTCCTCTGCAGGGGACTAGGCTTTAAAAGCCAAGAGATATCAAGTGAATAAGACTCCATAAACCAATATTCTTAATAGACTAATCTGATTGTCAATCAGCTTTTGCACCTATCTCAAGAAACATTTGACATTTTGCCTATATTCATGTATGAAGAATCTAAAAATAGATTTAATTTAATAACATTAGTGTTCAACTTGTCCGATGTTCGGATCTTATTCCAGGGGGAACGATGCTTGTAGCAACGGTAAAATTAGGAAAGTTGTTTTATGTCGCATTAGTTAACATATGCAAGCTTACTTAACATGTGGACGGCAAATAAGTGTAATTACATTAAAACAAGGAGCTGTAGCGCAGAAGCAATAAAAATAGACTAGGTTGTATTATTAATTCTTGTGTTAAGGGTTTTGAGCCATGTTGATTGGCCTGAATTTTTTGATTTTGTTATGGTACAAAGGGATTGTTTGAAGTAATTTGTCCCCGAGAGAGGCTCACAATCCCAAGCGGGTTTCAATTCAGCAAAGCAAATCTAATTTTGTTTGCTTTATGCAAACCAGAAGGGGCTGTGGTTCATTCTGTTTTCACTGGAGGGGAAAGGCGCACTAATGGGACCTGCTGAAATGCATGCATTGCAAACATCATACCCCTGCATATATTAAATTTAGCTATGTGATGCACTGTGTTCATCATCTCATTGTGTACACAGATACGCTTTAGAACAAAGCCTTTTAATAGCGAGGGAACCTTACTACATTATGTCAATACTCTATTGTATTTATATTTAATGCCGCCATTGGAATACCTGCCCTTAGCTAGAGTATGTTCATATTTGTGATCATTTTGCATTTCAGCTGCTCCTTATGTGAAAGTGGACTATACACTGAGGCTATTATGCTGTAGCTTAAAGCCAACATCTGAAGATTAATTATGTGCAGATCGATAAAAGGTTTCTAATTTTCCTAGTCTCCACCCTCCACTCCCCACATATACCCCCTCGCATATACCTGAGTTAAATTAGAGGCGCTTAGTACCCTGTTGAAAGAATGAGACACATCCCAATCTGAATATTCCGGCCGGAAGATAAATGGGGGATAATAATATCTGCACAACAGGTAATGCTAAGGATGGTCTTCATCCTTGTGACAAATCACCACCCCACCCTCGTCCCGGCCCCCTCCCTCCAGCTCACTGTGGTCTTTCCTCGACTTGCCAGATACAACTACACTGCCAGATACATTTGATCAAATTCATCAAAATTAGTGGGTGCATGAGATGGGAAGGGAAACCAGTACATGATAGATGATAATGCAGTTATTGGCTAGGTGAATTTATCCCCATAAAAATAGAATTATTTGTCAATTAAAATTGCATAATGACTGCATCTCCTGTCATGCCAGCACTGTGTTCAGCGTGTTTTTGTTTTGAAAACAGTCCCAATACTGCAAATAGACAGACACATCTCCAAACCCTTCAATTTGTCATTAGACATTTGGCGGCATGCCTACTTTGCTGTTAATTTTCCAAAACTACATTAATTTGCTGAATGACTTCTGTGAATCAGTTCACATAAAATTCAAGATGATACTTGTCATGTACACAAAGAGTGACTACTAAAAGCATAGGTTACGTGTAGAAACACACTGTGTGAATCAGTTTGAATTTTGTGTTTTAAGTTCAAACATGGGTTAGCATTAATGATTTTTTTTCTTTCCTAATGGAAGTTGCTTAATGAAACATTACGAGGATAATCTTCCTATTGGTTTTTTTTCTGCTTCTGCTTATCTGTTTCTTCAATTTGCTAGTGTATACATTCTTAATTTGACTTGATTTGGAACACAAGAGATACCTCAGGCAGTGGAAATTCAATGGTGTAGCCAAAAATAATTGTTTAATATTGTGACATAAGGGATTTGATCCTCAAGGTATACTGTATCTGACAGTTGTGCAATTTAAACACTGAGAGAGATTACCCTGTGCACAGAACCAAACAGCAAGATCACATGACATTCTTAGAGGAATTTACTTGCTGACAAAAAAAAGGGCATTTGGTTGAGGAACCGCTGTAATAGTTACTGGCCTCTTGTAGCATAAAATCATGAGATAGTAGTATGGTAGCTATTAGAAATGCTACTTTATTTATAAATGCACTTGCTTGGTTTACAAAATATGTTTATTCTAAAGGCAAATGCTGCTTTGGTCCTGACACGCATATTACCCAAGAAGCTCTGACCAGATATTCCATTTGTGGAATTTTTTATTTGAATTTATACGTTCACACATTTTTATGTGACTATATATGTATTCAAATATATTAAAAATATTTTATTTGAATATATATCTCCTATGTGTGTATAGTATACTATATTATGCATATATAAGTGTAGATACAGGGAGTATGTATGTATGGTATACATGTATATAGGTATATAATCCTGGACATTACAGGAAATATTTTATTATAATTACTAAAATATAAATTAGTATAATTTAATTGGTTTCATGCAGCCATACAGGTTGAATTAGAAGGAAAATAATCATAGAACCCCTACTGAGTTCAAATCTGCTACAAATACTGTGAGAAATTATGTCACTTTTAGCTTTAAGCCCAGAGAGGGGTACGTGGCACAAAAGCCCAATGTGGAAGGATAACTGATTCATTACCACTTATCAGCTCTGCCTCTTTCTCTCCCAACCGTTCTCACGTTCTCCTATTCCACCTCCTCAGTGTACTGAGAGCAAGAATCTCAGAAAGGGTGAGAAGAGAGAGAAAATTGGTGGTCGCAAGCCTGCTGCGGTGCCACCCAATGTTCAGTTACTGCCTATTACAGCTGAACGTCCACCACATTTAGTAAGACTGGGAAAATACTGCACTTGGGGAGAATGAATATAAACTTTTCCTGATGAACCAACTTGGCCTAATAATAAATATAGTCCTACATTGAACTCAGGTGTCCAAAAATCACTTGAGTTGTCAGACTGGAGGGATTTATTTTAATCCCTCCTACAGAAGGCAGCACAGGGTACAAACTCTGCCCCCCAAACCCTGTAAGTTCTGCACAGGTACATCTTCTTAACCTTAAAGGGAGGCCCCGCTCGAAAGCCTCTTCAGCTCAGCAGCCTAAGTTTGCATTGGAAGTTAGGTCTGTTCTCAAAGAGCGTCTGCCCAGTAGTGTGCTGATAAATGTTTAACAATCAGCTCTCTGGAAAGCAAAAAACAAAAGAAAGCCATAACTCTGATTTGTAGTGGGAGTCAATTCCAAGCTACCAGCGTGTCAGGGTGAATGAGGATTGCAGAACAAATAGAGAGCATCACACCATTCCATACTATTTCTACCATATAGATACATAAGATATAAATAACCTCAAGAGCACACATCACAGTAAAATGCAGTAAAATACAAAGTAATATGTTTGGGTATTATCTTTCTTTTTGATGTAACTTCTTGAATTTTATTACACACTTTTATGTTAATTTTTAATAACAATCGTATATAACAAAAAAAAAAAACAAAAGAAGCTTGCAAAACCCTGAAAATTTAACAATCTACTCTCACGAGTTAGGGCAAGGCAAGCCCCACACACCACCGCCTCCATCCCGTCTCAGCACACACACGCCACACAATTAGCTTCCTGGTTCATTAACATCGATCCAGAGTTATGCCTCATCAAATGGGAAAATATTTGTCCTGGCAATAAGCAAAATAACTTCTTGTTGATCCATGGCTCCTAATATCGTTGTGGGGTACTATCTCCACCTGTATTTGCAGCGGTGCGTTCTTTTTTTTTTTCTTTCTTTCTTGCCATCACAATCCCTGGTTGAACCTTTATTTTATTCAAGTGCATGGGGGACACGGCCTGTGTCTGCATTCCTTTGTCTAAGAATAGTGATTCTGCACTCACACATAAAGAAGAGCAGAGAGAGCTACTATACAATGGTGTGGAGTGCGATGAAATTTTTACTGACACGAGTCTGGGAAGATTGCCTGATCTGTATTTGGAACAATGCTATTTTGTTTAATTTGATATATGTGTGGGCTTTTTATTCAAATAGAGTTGAACATTTTGTTCCAGTGGGGAAAAAAGGGCTGCTTGTTACAGAAAGGTTATTTATCGTTCACTATAACACTTGGCATTCTGAAGAAAATTGTGAGGATTCTCCTTTTGGGGGCTGTATGCTGCTGTCCTAGCCTCTGTACAAAGAGATAGAGCAAAAGTGGAAGGAACGATCCTCGGAGGCTGTTTGGGGCCTGTGCTTTAGACACCCTCCAATGAAGGTGCTTCTTGGCCTTTAAAAATATCCAGTGACCCATTCCATCACTCATTTTTGCTGCTTCTTGGACATTTTAACATATGAATTCCCATCGCTTCAAAAGATTCAATGCCAACATCAATTAACATCTTGGGGGAAGACTATATGGAAGAAGTGCTAAAGAAATCTTAGCTGCGCAAGCACAATTGCGCTTGGCTGTCCCAAGCAATACTCTTATTCAACATTGCTCTAAACTGTTCATTTTTACACTGTAATTGCAACTGTTTCTCTTGTTTATTTCCTTGACCTTGACACAACCACCGTCCATTTGAATCTCAATTCAACTTGAGCTCAGTTATAATCAATTTCAAGTTCAGGCCCACAGATTACCATACAGGTGACCCTCACCTTAGGAGATAAACACATCCTACGGAAGTCAGATGCTACCAACTCTTCTGAGATTACTAGATGTGGGGAAAAAATCCAATTAAATGGAAAGAGTGCAACAGCACGCCATTTACTTTGCTATTCATTCAGCAAAGACTCATAAACTATATACTATTCAGGGTCATTATGCTACATGCTTAAATACTAAAAAAATCATCTCATGTACCTCCCAAATTTTTAAATAGATCCCAATGCAAATCAAAATTCTTCCTCGAGCTTCCACTGATGCTCCACGGAGCCTGGAGTGCCAACGAGCACTTATGAAATAGTTTCTTCTTGTTTACTTTATACTTGCTATCATCTTCTCACAGCTGGCCCCAGACACTCTGAAATGTAAGTGCTTATAAGCTAGAGGCTGGAAGCAACTTCATGTTTTACTGCTTTCACCACCAAGATCAGTGGCCTTCTCCTGGAGCCTTGGCCAACATTTGCTGGATTGAACTATCCTCTCTCCTTCCTCCAGGAGTTCACTGAACCTCCATCAAGGCAGATATGATATGTGCAGGTTCAACCACAACATCTGATAATAAATGATTCTTGCCAAATAGAACATTCGGACTTTAAAAACAGAGACTCACTTCATCTAGGGCCAAACATCATGAGAGTAACTCATCTGGGGGAGGGATAGGCATTTACATTAGACTTTGAAGGATGGCTAAAGTTTAAATATCCATTGATGGTTAAAACTCAAATTACTTAGCATAATTCAGCAGAAGTACTTATTGAATGCATTTGGGTGTTTTGTCAAACTGTAATCATAAACTCTAGGAGCTGTGGAGAACAGTGCTAAACATAACCCACAGAGCCACTCTGGTATCTGTTCATTCCTTCTTCCTGGCCTGCAGACCCCAAGAGCACATAGTAAGCTGTAGCTTCTGACGGGACGGGAGCTTCGAACCAGGGCGTACAAATGAAGGGGAGAACGTACCTGAGTGTGGTGTAAAACATGAGCAAAGGGGAAAAAGGTGGGAGTGAAGTCACTTTCTAAGAAGGAGGTGCAGATTCGCTAGGCAGAAGTAGAGGGACCATTTGTCAGAATAAATAATGACATGTGATTCATTGAGCAACTATTGTACGCCAGCCGTGGTGGGCAGGATTGAAAATGCCTATCTCTATCTTCAAAAACACCCATCAAGGCAGATGTTTAGAAGGAAACTGAGGATCCAATCATCATAGCACACGCCCCACATCAGGCTGGTGGCTTTGGAAGGGTCAGAGAATGGAGAGTTTTAAATAGAATTATGAAGAGTTTGAATTGAATTTTATAGGAAAGAGAAAAAGGAAACAGCTTCCAAGACCGTGAAACAAGACGAAGGCTTCAGTGCCTAGTGAGGAGGTCCCTAAGGTGGCCTGCGTTTGAGTGAAAGATGACTGATTCTTGATTTGGCTGCAGAATCAGAAAGGAGGAATGAATCTATGAGGAACTTGAGAGAAGGTATTAAAACTACTTGACGCACACACACAAAAATAAAATAAAATAAAATAAAATAAAACTACTTGACAACAGGATTTTAGGACTAACAGAGTAACAGGCAAACACAGAAGGATAGAAAGAAAAGGTTTATCATGCATACACCACGTGAGATGTGTTTATTCTAACTACAGAAAGTAGTGGGAGTCTTGTACATTATCGATTTTAATGAATGTGACCACGGTGGAGTTAAATATCATTTCTCTTTTGACATCATTCATACTTTTGGTTGTCTGGAAACTACCCATCCTCCTAACCTACGACTTGCTTCTTTTATCCCAAGAATTTATAATGAGTTGCAAGTGGGACCAATAATTATGATCTGCAAGAAGGGAAACAAACTGAATAGATTAATTTAGCTGGCAATCAGCTATGGGCTTTGAAAGCTTGTGGAGCCTTCGGGAGCTCTTTGGCCAAGAGGAAGGGCATGCGCCAGACAAATGGGACTCTGTTCCAAGTGCAGCCCACACAAGAGGTCTGAAAAGAGCAGACAAAGGAGGCTGGAGAAGAAAGTGGAGGGAACAGCAGGGAACATAGACATAGGGAAGGTCAGGGCATAAGAACCTGAGAGGAGGGGGATGTATTTGATGTCATGAAAGAGAGACTCCTGGAATACTTGGAGCAGCACAGAGGATGTGAGCTTAAAAATGCGTCAGTTCTATGCTCCGTGGGAGAATGTAGCCAAGGGAATGAATGACCAGAGTAAAATGGTGATCAGGAATCAGCACGGGACCAGAGTAGTGGTAATGGTGACAGCTAAGTCTCTTTGACACTGCAACTCTTCTATCTAAAGACCTTACAACATGTACACGCATTCTGGCCAACAGTCACCATCACAACATCCTTAAGGCAGGATTGAGTGAGGAATAGAAGCGCAATCGCTGACCATGGTACGTGTCACCAGGAGGATGCCAGGTTCTGCTTCTGTTCCAGAGCTGTGTTCACCAAATGTGAAGGCCATTCTCACAGGAAACAAGTGGGTCCTTTAAAGTTCCAAGAAGCAACTAGGTGGTGCTAGGATCATTATTCATATCCATTGTCCTTCATCCAGGCATAAGAGTACCTGTTCTTTGTAACTTCAGTGACTATATGGAAAAGATGTACAAAACTAAGAAAAGAGGCACCAAGTAAGAGGAAGAAACTCTGAAATTATAGGGTCCGGGAATGTTATATCATCTTCATCTTGCTGACATTGAACCAGGAGAAACATTCTTAAAATACATTTATATGGGATGCCTGGGTGGCTCAGTGGCTGAGCATCTGCTTTCGGCTCAGGTCGTGATCCTGGGATCCTGGGATCAAATCCCGCATTGAGATCCCCACAGGAAGCCTGCTTCTCCCTCTGCCTCTCTCTGTGTGTCTCTCATAAATAAATAAATAAATAAATAAATAAAATCTTTTTTAAAAATACATTTATGTGAAGTTAAATACATGGTAGATGCTATTGTTGGTCCCACAGAGCAAGGTCAGTGAAAGGGACTGATTAAAACGTTAACCCTTCTGATTGATTCAAGAGTTGATGACACTATGTCTACACAAATGAGTTCGAAAGCGGTTGGCCAGCCCAATCCATATATTGGAAAACAGAACCTGTTTCATAAGTGCGCAGAGGAGAGACTGGCTACCGTTTTACATGAATTATCAGCATCATTATAGGAATTAGCCCATAAACTCTTTGTGGACATACTCAGCTGAGGCCAGCAAGTTTTCCTTTTCCTCCCTCCCTCCCTCTCTCCCTTCTTTCCTTCCTTCCCTCCCTCTCTCCCTCCCTGCCTTCTTCCCTCTCTCCTTATATCTGAAATGACAAGGGAAATCATGTGCAGATTATAACAAAAATCCCTCCCCACCTTTCACAGGGGAAAGCTCTCCAGGAGCTGAGTTTCTGTAGTAACCAGAACTGGACGCACATGCCACTGTGCCACCGTCTGCCAAAGGAAGTCCCGTGTAATTGCCAGTCAGTTCCCCCACAAATAAATCTTCTAAAACAATGAGTCATGCATGTAAATATTGCCCTTGCTGAGCATATTTATTGCGTGTTGATGTTGATTGTTTAAAAAGGGGTTATGGTTCAATAAATTGAACACCTGAGCTGAGCACTTGTAGGATGAAATTGAGAGACGGGCAGATCAATTTAGACTCACTTCTACTTTTCGATCTGTTTAATAGATTTTTAAAACGACACTTAGAGCCCCACAGAGGCAGCGGCACTTCACATCCCTTCTAGCACATCCTCCCGCAGCCACACCTCACCCTGGTCCTCCCGGGCTCGGTGCACTTGGAAAAGCTGATGATTCCAGGAGCAGAAAATTCACAGAGCATGCTCTTGGCCTCCTGCTCCCTGCTGAACCGGGCTCATTTATTCAGCTGGTATTGTGAGTTTGGGGGCATGACAGTACATCTGACCCCTTTGGGGTAAAATTTGATCTGGCATTTCATTTCAAGGGCTCAGCCACTGGTCTGTCAAATCTTCATTTTGCGGGTGCCCACTAGAACTGCTGACGCTTGCCTCTAACTCCCTCGGCTTTCATCTTTCACTGGCAATAAACATGTCACCCTGCTGAGGTGAAACACAATCTGGAATTAAATTTACTGCATATAAAATATAGTGCCCTCTTTATTGGTTCAAATACTTGTCACTCATAATTTATTTGCCAGTGTATGGCCTTCATGCCGAGAGAACACGGCTATCAACGGGGAGGGGGCTCTGCTGTTCATTCTTGCTGGGATCTCTTTTCCCTTTTCATGATTTCCCATCCCTGGTCCCCAAATCCCACTCACCCACTTGGGCTAATCTGTTTTCCATGAAGCACCTCAAATAAAACTGGAGCCCTTCATCCAAGTGTGGCAAGCAGGTCACGGGAAACACTGGCGTCGGGCTTCTTGGCTGGGTCGCTGCGTGTTTGCTAGGAGGTGGCAAGAGCGTGGCACCTGGTAATGCTCTCCAGTGAGCAAAACTGAAATACAAATGAGGGGGGTCTGGGGGGGGCTACTGGCGGGGGTGGATTTAGTCCTCGTCAGTTTCAATCTCCCACTTGCCATGCCTTCCCTTCTGGCACTCAACTTTTTCATGATTTATTCCAAATACTGTCGATCAGCTTTAACTAATACAGTTCTTGTATGAAGCACCTCTCTAATCTCTTCAAACACAGATGTGGAAGCACAGCTTAGAGCATGGAGGCCAACAAAAGCCCTCTGCCTGTACCAGTGATTAGCTTTGATTGACACAGAACCCTTCTGCTTTCCTAGGCATCCTCTAACACCCATAAATGATTGTTTTAAAATGAGACGCACAGGGTACGGTGGGTACCAGCTTTAGGAAATTTGCGGTGCAGCTACATTAGCAGTTAACTCATGAACCACAACACACTAGATGCTAGGTGTTGGGTCTACCCCTCTGTTGCTGCTGCTGCTGCTGCTTCTTCTTTTTTTTTTAATCTCTTTTAGGTCTGTCTCTTTATGGAAAAGGTTTTAATAAATGCTAATTTCTCGTTTAGAATTGTTGAAACACACATAGATGAGGCCTATTGCATCTTCGCATCGATCTTCGTCAGTATGTGGTCCCAGATGTCAAGAATTTGCAGAGAAATGTTGGGACTTAGATGTGTTTTCAAATACGAGTGCAAAATTTGAATTTAACTCTCAAATAGTATTAAATAAGGATCACCAGCTATCAGTAGATGTCAGTGATCTGACAAATCCAGGTTCCCATAAACGACACAAGTTAATTTTAAAAATTATCAGTTGTAGTAAAAGATACTATGTTTTTACTTTGTTAATTATATCATCTTGTCTCATTCTGAGTGGTGAGGGCTGGGAAACTTCTCAACTGGGACTGGTTGTTTGGGACTGTCTCTCAAGGTGACAGTGGATGATTCATTCTTTACAGTAGGAAGAACATCTTTTGCAGGTAGAAGCACTCTGACTTCTCCTGGTAATTCCCAGCGGCCTCAAGGATGGCTCTCAGGGTTTGTGTTAAATCTCTAAAGGTTGCCCCAGATCATCTCAGATCCCAAGTACTTGGCAGTAGTTTTCCAGAGTTTTAAAGATGTCATTTATGTCTTCCTACCCCCAGAAAACATAGTCACTTTATGACTAGCCATGGATGCAAAATGCCTCTCTCTGCCTGCTTTTTCTGAACAGCAGCATAAGTGAAGAGAGAAACTTAGAATAGGAATTCTTGCTCCAACCAGCTATGAAATGCCTAATTTTATTTGCATCTGCACACATATGCAGTTAGATGTTTTATTCATTACTTACACACTTACTTCCAAAAGAAACTTGTGAAAAGCAAAAGAAAAATCATACTATCTTTTAGTTTTCATTGAAAGGTTTCAAAATAGTTAAGTTTAATATTGACTTCCAAATGTTTTCCAAAACATTTTTAAAGTGAAGCTGCTTCTTCTATGAGACAGCAGAATAAATAAAAGGACCATGTTAATGTTTTAGAAAGTAACTCACCTCCTAAATATGTGGTCTTAGGATCCTAGAATCAGAGTGGAAAAATAATTCATTTCATCTATGCTTTTCATTTTAAGGCTGAGGAAACTTAGACACACATTGTTTAACTGAGTTGCCTGAGATCAGCCAGTTAGTGCATGTAAGAGTAAATAATAAAATCCAATTTTTGTCTCTATTGCCCTTAAATGAGGAACTTTTAATATCTGCAGACTTGATTATTTTGTCAAGAGATTCAATAGACATCGAGTCTATTGTGCTTGACAAGAGTGTCACTGTGGCCACATGGGCTGTTGCTCAGCCCGCCGTGTGAACTTCCTTCACAGATGGGCAAAATGAGGTTCAGAAAGAGAAAAAGACCCAGAATCCAGACAAAGTCCAAGTGGCAGAGCACAGTTTTGAGCTAGGTCTACAGACTCAGATTCTGGGGTTTTGTGAATGGCATAGGCTTGTGAGAAGGAATGCCACACCTATCTCAAAGAGCTAGAATATAAAGACTAATTACACCAAGTGGGAATCTAATTTCTTTGTTCATTCTCCAGTTGTCCCACTGGTATATCAGGGCTTTGCTATCGTTCTTTGCTTTATCTTAACCATTTGCCAAGTGAGTATCTGTACATTACCATTTGAGTATTCTAATGATTTTTGATGTCCTTGAAAGGGAAATAAAACAGCCATTTTTCTAGTACTATTTATAAAGTCTCAGTAGATAATTTAGAATGTCTGATTATAACTCGTGGTGAGATGATTATGTGAAACAATAAAATAATCAGGTATCCACAGCATTTGTCACAAGGACTCTATTTTCAAATGATACTGAAAATTTTGGCTTTTATTTGGGGCTATTCTTACTATATTGTGTTTGCTTTCTTTTGCTTTTGCTTACAGTTTTACTGAAATGTAAGATCTACCACATAAGCGCCAATAACATCAAATATGAAAATACCCATCTTTGAGATTTTTGTTATGGGATTGTATCTGAGTTTATTATTCCCGGTTGGCTATAATGAGAACTATCCTATCCATATAAGCCCAACTTCCATTTGAAACATAAAATATACTATATTGTAAAATCTATTAAATGTGTTCTTTAAAAGGGCTATTATTTCTCTTACTACTGTACATGAAGTACATTTATGTCCCTTAAACTTGGAAACACTTTAGACCAGAGCAAGAAGTAGAGATTTCCGAATTACGAGGAGATGTGTCCTGGATAATGCATCTGTGTGGCTGGTATGGCCTAGGGAGGGAAAAAAGAGAGATAAAAGTAGAGGAGTGATGACTAACTCCTAGGGAATTTCAACATTTAAGGAGCAAGAGGAGAGAGAGGACAGGGTGTTGGAGATAAAACCGAAAGCAGGGATCCCTGGGTGGCGCAGCGGTTTGGCGCCCGCCTTTGGCCCAGGGCGCGATCCTGGAGACCCGGGATCGAATCCCACGTCAGGCTCCCGGTGCATGGAGCCTGCTTCTCTCTCTGCCTGTGTCTTTGCCTCTCTTTCTCTGTCTGTGTGTGTGTGACTATCATAAATAAATAAATAAATAAATAAATAAATAAATAAATAAATAAATAAATCCGAAAGCATGAGTGGGAGTTAAGGAGGAGAGTGTCTTAGGGGAACAAGGGCAGATGCAGCCTTGAAGTTCAGAGGACAGGAAGTGACAGTCTTCTGATCTAATGGTATTGAAGGTCATCTTGAAAATACCAGAGTCTCTCAAACAAACTGGGAAAGTGGAATTCAGATGGCAGTGGGTTGAGAACTGAATGAAACTGAAAAAGTAGAATAAATGTAGACATTTGCTAGATAAATATTATATAATCCAGATAAATATTACATAAATAGAATACAGTGAAGTGGGACATGGGATCAAAAGTATGATCATAAGTCTTTGAAAAATGCATTTTTAGAAAAAATTTATTTGTGTAAGAAATAAAGTAATATATGCTAGCCATGGGAAGTTTGGGAACTTTGAAAAAGGATGATCAATAAAATCAAAGTAATCCAAAATCCCATGACTAAGAGATTATTACAGTAAAGTTTTGCTCTATTTCCCTCCAGATTTTGTTCTATATAATTATTTTTATGAAGTTCATTTTATGTATATAGCTCTGTATCTTTTTCCACTCACCCCAGTATTATTGTGCATGTATCAATGACTATGTTAGGATGTATGAATTTAGTGTATATTTTTAGCTTTAGGGGAAAGAAACTCATAGTGAGATTACATTGAAGGTACAAGAAAAAGAGATCAAACACTACACTAATGTCCTGGAGGCGATGAAAGGCACAGAACCAGGTTCATAGAAGAGAGAAAGAAGAAATGCGCCAACATACATACATCTATTTGTGGAGGGCAGGAATCAGAAGCTAGGTGAGTTTGTGCCCTCTTAATGGCTGAGTGTTTAAGAATCTTGACTATGAACAAATAAACACATCTTCAGCTAGAACACAGGGCCAAGCTGAGACTGAGAACTGGGAAATTCTACTGTGAGCAATCTTCGTAGTGGTGCCCTCTCCCTGCTCTTAGAAGACCGGGCTGGAAAAAAGATAGTGAAGAATTCTGCTTGACAGACAAGGGCAATGATGAGGCTGTAAAATATTAACAATCCTAAAAACAAGAATAAAAATAAATGGTCAATAAGTATTCCAGAGAAGCAGTGGAAAGAAAATGGCATGCTCAGATGCTGGGAAAATACTAGGAAGTTGCAGAAATCCTGCAGTAGTAGTGAGAGATGAGAGAATAGGGATTATGGTCAGAATGGGATACTGGAGTTGAGCTCTTTGATTAGGAATAGAACTGAGTGGTAACAAGGGCCAGGTACAGTCAGGGGGCCACAGGGCTCGAAAACAGAGAATATAAGCTACTGGAATGCAACATCAAAAGAGAATCCTAATGTAAACTATGGACTTTGGGTGATGATGATGTGCCAACATAAATTCATCAACTGTAACAAATGTACCACTCTGGTGGAGGATGTTGATAATGGGACAAGCTATGCATGTATGGGTAATCTTTGTTCTTTCCTTTCAATTTTGCTGAGAACCTAAAACTGCTCTAAAATGAGGTCTATTTTTTTAAAAAAAATTTGTGGGAAAGAAAATAAAATCATAGTTTCAAGGTGTCAGGAGTAACAGGCCTGGACACTGAATTTACCTATGTTGTTGGCAAGTCTTTCCATAAAGGAAGACTGTGAATAGGGTGTCTAGTGACTGGGAAGCAGTGACTAGCGGTAGTTAAATAATATTGAAAAGAAGGTGGTAGAGCGATACGGCATGAATCTCAGTGGAGAAGAAAATTTTATATAACCTGGAAGTTGCCTCAGGATCCAGATAAAAGCAGACCCAACTTCCTGGTCCCATTGAAGCCTCTACTCATTCAAGCTCCTGGAGAGGCAGTATCCTAGATAAAAATTTAGGTTTAATTCGAGCCAAAATAAAACAAAGTATTTTGTAAAAAAAAGATAATGTTCTGAAGTAATTTGTTTTCCATGGCACAGAGACTCCAGAGGAAAAGCAGTAAGAAGCAGAGAGAGAGGAGTGCCGAGAGATTGAATCAAGAGATAGAAAGCACAAAGCAGCATGGGAATGACAGTATGCAGTCACCAGAGAGGCTTACATTTTGAGTGGTGGCAAAGACAACTGGGGGTGAAACCTGAAGGACTGGAATGGCCTCTAGATTCCCAGGTGTTAAATTAGATACACAGGAACCTCCATTTCTCACATCTAGTCCCTAGTAAGTTATTAATAAACATCAAGCAAATGAGTGAATGAATGAATTAGATTAATTTTAGACTTTAAGAGTCACAATAAAGTAGCTAAGTGAAGAGTATACTGCAAAGGCTGTTGGAAATGTAAAATGAGAGGTCAGAGGAGTGATATCCTTGGAAGGGAGACAAGCTTGCTCTTTTAATAAATATTTACAGTAAATAGCTGAATGAAGGATTTTGTCCTATAATTTTAATCTTTGTCACTTTGTTATGAGTTATTTTCAAACATGTCAAGCTCTCCTTCCTTAAGTTCTTCTAATATCTTCTTCTACTCAATTTCATTAACTTTCCCCCTCCTAATATCAAAGGACTGTTCTTTACCCCTTTCTCAGTAACTCTGTTGAAAAAAATCTGAATTTCACCAACAGGAGCAGGAATTACTTTGTGCCTAAAAGCAGCCTGAGGATATAGTTGGGATAAATCATATTTTGAGGATTCTCTCAAAAAGATCGTAGCTGTTGCATTTTGTAACATCTTTGTAGCAGGTGTGCTGTCTCAGAGAGGGGTTTATTTTCTTTACATACTCTGTGCAGCAATGGAAAAATTTGCTATTTATACAACTTTTAAATTTAAAAAATCTATTCATGTATAATTAGTTATGGTCTAGTATAAAGGAGAGTTGAGAGTTGGAAAGAATACTTTTCTCAAAGCTTTTCTGTTTCATGTGAGCACCACTCCATCATAATCTTGTACTTTCCCACTGTCTCCTTCCCTTGCGTGTGTTGAAACTCTCTCTCCATCAGTATTTTTAAGGAACAATTCTCTTTCTTTCTCCCCTTTTTTAAAGCAGCACTCTATCAGTGTGTGAAGTCCTAACTTTCAGGCTGCTTAACCCGGAGAGGGAATGTCTGATTCTAAGAGCAAGTGCCAGCCCCAGAAGGTATGTCTTCCTCAGTGGCTAGTCATACTGTTTCAGAAAAAGATGTTGCATTAAACCAGGAATTGATATGGTGAAGATAGCAAATTTGTACCACGATTATGGACTTTCCATTGTTAAGTTTACCACCAGCCCTAGGAAGAATTGAGATGATTAAAAGCATCATCATTGTATTTGCAGTCAATATACAGTAGATGGTACTGGCTAGACAGTTTATAGTAAGGGGCATTTGCATTTTCATCTATAATGAAGAAAACTAAATGTGTAGTCCATGTGTAGACTCTTCAAATGACAGACCATAATCATCCTTTTGCAGCCTTTATAATATCTGTTGTCAGGCTCTTCTGAGAGACTTCTAATAGGGTCTTGGCAAGATGCCACAGGCAAGCACTTCCACTGCAGCTGATTCACAAATGCCTTTGGGGTTGCATTACAAATCCAGTAACCCCTGAGGTTTGGTGGGAAGGTCTGCCAAGGTTCAGCTGGGATTGCCTATTAGCCCATTCAACTCCCCTGAGCCCTAGAAACTCAAGAGTGGGTTTCATCCAAGCAACATGGGGAGGAGAGATGTGATATTGTCTCGGCTGGGCAGGTAGGTGATACACATTCTATCCCAGGAAGGATGATTTGAGGAGAGAACCATCACAACCACTTCTTTCTTCTTATTGCCATAGTGTAGAAATTTGTAATTTAAGTGATAAACACAATGACTAAAAGAAGATTGTCTTTGTGATATGATCTTTTTTCCTCCTCTCTGTATAATACAGCAACGATATACACGATCTACATAGAATGAGTACTTGGTTTCCCTTTTCCCATTGTTCTCCTACTTGTATATGTGTGTATGATTCATATGTGAATGAGGCAATGCCTATGTTGTTCACTATTGTGTCCCTAGAGACTAGATTAATAGTCCCTTAAATAGATTTAAGGGGTGGGCCTATGGGAAGGTACTCAGGTTGCCAATCTATGGGAGTGCTAAAACATCACTGAGATGAGATGAATCAAATTCAATGATCCAAAGTCTTCTTGGGGACAGGAGTCAATGTGGTGAAGGCAGCCTCAAAGGATAGCAGAAGGCCATCAGTGATGTGGGTTAGGTTACCCGCAGTGCAGCTTTGTGGGGGTGGAGAATGAAATATGGGATAAAAACAGAGCTACTCTGGGCAATGGTGGAGTAGCGGACCCCTTCTGCCAGTAGTCCTGCGTCATCACTCCCTGTGTGTAGAGCTCACTCCATAAGTGAAATTCATGTCCAGCGGTAAGAACTTCAGCCCTTTTGTGCTGAGGGTAAAAAAAGAGGAGAAACTCTTAACTCTAGTTTCCTCATGTAGCATTGTGCTCTACCCTGACAATTCTGTTTTTCAAACATAGTCATATTTCTACCTTCCTTTCTCCTTGTAAAATTTTTTATTCAGGGAAATTGTATTTGGCCCAGCTTCACAAAACACTTTTAGATTCTCAGAGTCTTCTTCCCACCTACTACCTTCCTGATTTGTGATTGCCTTTGCGTACTTCGTCTTAACTCTTCTCTGTTTTCACCATCGCTTTCTAAATACCTAGGAAAAATTACTTACCTCCATCTGGCCTCAGTTTCCTAAAGTGTAACATCAGATTAATAATAGATACTTTATGAGGTTGTATCAATAATTGAAGGATGTAGCAAAATAGATAGTGCCTGGCTTCTATTAAGTGCTCAGTAAATGGTGGTTGGGGACAATTATGAGGAAGAAGAGGAGTAAGATAAAGAAGATGAGATGTAAATATAATGTAATGAGTTGGCACTGGCAAGATTCACAAGTGACAGAGGCAACACAACGGTCTAGACACTTTGGGACCAGGTTGGGTATTTGCTTGGTGTCATGAACATGTCACATCTTGTTGGTTTTTGGCAAAGCTATGCAAGGAGAAGCCGTCCTTTAGAGAGGAAGCCATAGAGCTCATCTGGTAGCCCCACTACGTCCCCATCACTGAGCCCTCTAGAAAGCCAGGGCCTCTAAGGAAAAGGTTTTTAAAACATTACTAATTTTTATTGCCTTAAAATATTTTTTATTTTTAAATTTTTTTGCTGTTGGGGAGAAATGGATGTATAAAAAATAAAACAGATTGATTCAAAAAATCATTGCTCTGCACACAATGTTGTGCTCCTTTATTTGTGTGGGATTGGAGGACATTGATCAGATTTTACAATTTCATTAAAAACATGCCATCAGTTTTTACAAAAAAAGAAATAAATCTTTAAAAGAGATGATTGCTTAATTAATCATAGGATAAAGAGAGATTGATGCTAAGAGCTGTTTTACAGATTAAGAAAAGTAGAGCAGGGACTGACTGGCTCCAAGAACTAGAGTTATTTACTTTCAAATGAAGCATTTACTGACATAAGCTAATTCTTTTTTTTTTTTTTGTTATATTCTGTTGCATCTAGGTGAATTGGGTTCAATTAACCATAACTATTTAGTAAGGTGAGTTACTATTATGTAAAGCTCCACACTTCTCATTATTGACTCAACTCTCCTAGATGAAATTATACTTTCAATCTGCATAATGCCCAAGGGATTTAGTCAGCCCACCTTCTGTGCGCTAGACTGACTAAACTTCTTTTTGTAAATGACAAAAATTGAGGCACAAATATGGTATGTGAATTACCTAAAATCATGTAACCATTTAAGGTAGTAAGAAAAAAATATATAATTCCAGTCCAGGAGCTCTGTGATCCTTAACCTGGGATCTGTAGAATCCTAGAAAATCCATGGGTGGACTTTCAATAACCTGAGCCCCTGAATTATAGAAATATTAAGTGACTGTGTGTATGGGCATTTGAGGAGGAGAAGGGTCACAGCTTTCATCAAAACCTCCAACAGTCTATTATACCCAAAAGGTTAAGAACCAAAGTAAACTCTCCAAGGGCTAGTCTAATTCTGAGTAGGGTATCCATCTAATCTCAAGGAGATATGTAATTTAGATGGCTACAAATCAGAAATATTTTCAAGGGCTCTGACACCAATATTGACAGAGAGATGGATTTAATACTTGGTTCCTTGGGGTCAGCTTTGTGGCTATTGTTAATAAGATGTACATCAAGCTATTTCTCCTTCATAGATTAACAAGATCTAGGACTCCTGGACCACAAAATTAAAGCTATATATATATATATATATATATATATATATATATATATATATAATTTATAATTATTATATATAATTTATATTATATAGTAATATACATATATATAGTAACATATATATAGTCCTGTGGTTTAGCACCACTTATTTTTTAATATTAACATAATCAATAATGTGAACAAATACTTCTGGATCTTATTCTATGGACCAGTCTGCGTAGGATAACAAGATATGCAAGACACACTTTTTTACTCTCACTTTTGTACAGTTTGGCTACTGACAAGACCATTAAAGGTTAAATAACAATATCCCCTCTGTGTAACAGTGTGCAAAGAAAAATATTACACAGTTAATTGATAAATGAGTTGGGTCCTGAAAAATTTTGGATTCAGAAAGTAGCAGAGGATTCTAATTAATTCAGGGACCAATGTATATAAATCTTTCAGTGGGAATTAGTAAATGAAAATCCATGGAAACAGAAAAAGCTATTGAAGATAGCCCTGGCTTCCACAGAGTGAGATGGGAAGCCATTGGAGGGTTCTGAGCAGAAGAGGGCAATGATCTGACACACAATGACTGCTTTGTTGAGAATAGGCTGAAAGTAGACTAAAGAAATGTCAGGAAGACCAGTTAGGGAGTAACGGCAAACCAGAAAAAGATGACGGTGACTGTGACCAAGTTTGTAACTCAGATTATAGATACATTTTGAAGGTAAGGTTGACAGAACAGCTTATCACTTTGATACAAAGTTTGAGAGAATGAGAGTCATCAAGGATGACTGCAAAGTTTTTGGCTTGACCAACCAGAAACAAAAAATTATCATATCCTGATATGAAGAAGACCATGGAAAGAATGGAGTTTGGTTTAGAATACATTAAGTTTGAGATGTGTCTTAGACATCCAATAGATGAACATATGAATCTAGAAGTCAGAAACAAGGTTTAGATCAGAGATAGAATTAGAACTACCGATGTGGAGATAAGGCTGGATGAAATAACCTAGGCAGAGAAAAGGAAAGAATGGAAGAGAATCAACTGCAAACATTTCCCCAAGATTAGAGCCTGAAATGTATACGAAAACATGTTAGAAGGTGAGACCAAGGAGCTAAATAGTGGCTAGATCATGGAGGATCTCATATGCCATATAACCATCAGAAGGATTTATCCTATTGGCAGTGGGAAACCATTGCAAAATTCTAAAGGGAAAAGTAACATGAGCAGGTTTGCATTTTGGAAATTGACATCCAGGCAGAGACTTATTAGGGAGGAGGCAGTCCTGACCTAAGGGATCCCAGAGGAGAAACCACCACAATAGTCTACAAAGAGATAATGAGGATATGGAATGTGTCACCAGCAAGACGGAGTGTGTCATCAGACAGATTTGAGCAGAGTTTGTAAGGTGTGTTGACAGAACTTAACCATTTGGATAAGAAGAATGAGGGAAAGAGGAAGAGCAAGAGAATCACACATTTTTTCCTTGGGATAGCCAACAGGCTGGCAAAATCACGAACTGGAGTGGAAATAAGAGGGAAGGTGAAGACAGGGGCTATGGGAGTGAGTGAGGCGTGGACACATTGAGTTGGACATCTCATGGTGATGCCCAGTACCCTGTTAAACATATGGATCTGGAATTCCTAACAAATGTGTCAAGTAATGATAAAGGTTGGTCATCCGCAAATAGGTAGTAATGAGAAGGAAAAGAGCTGAAATGGAAACACCGGCCTTGGGGTTTTTTAAAAGGAGCAGAAGCCAGCAAAGGGACATGAAGGACAATTAGATGGGGTTTGGCCTGATGGGATTTAAAGGAGCACATGTGGGCTCAGGCCTCAGCTATATGGGGGAGCTTGGTAGAAGTGAAAGCAAAATTGTAAGATTTTGAAAAAATAAATACAAAGGTAAGTGTAGGTAGAAAGTGTATGTAGCTATTTTGAGATTTTAAAATCTGAAAGAAAAGGAAGATACAGTGACGTAAGGGGGTCAAAAGAGAAGGAAGAGTATCTTCTGCTACATTTATACAATATCGCCTTTGTCTAAACATAGACATGTTGTTTGAATTAACATAAGGCTTAACTCCCACATAGGCCAGTCAGTGAAGATCTATTCCAGTGCCTGCCAAGTTCACCCTCCCAATCCTGATAGTCAAATGACTCCCAATTATGCTATAGACAGTGCCGCCACATACAATCAGGAGAGAGAAAAAAAGAAAGAAATATCTTCCAAATATATATGGGAACACCCTTCAATTTATCCAAAACTCTACCCATCAGCAAATTTTTACCAGGCACCTCTTTTTGGACACTATTTTTCAACATTAGTACAGGATGTTTTTGCTAAAGAACTGAATCCCACATGTACATGATGGCATTTCTATTTCCTACACCCATTGCTGTATTCTCTTTTGTAACTTCAGTAGGTACCCGAGAGTGTAAAAATGTACTAGAGAAAATAGAGTTGTATGTATCTGCATGTGTGCACATGCCTCCTCGTGGCCTCAACCCAGCTCTGGCCCCTGGGGTCTGTGTCAAGACCACGTAATGAATCAGGCTATGGCGCTTCTGGTTGTTCAATAACTATTAGAACCAAAATAAATCGGATTGTGACCCTTCCTATACCCATTTCCCAATGCAGGGTTACTGTCCCACGTTGTGAAAGTGCTAGGATCCTCATTTCTGTGTAGACAAGAAGGCAGAAGGAAAGAGCTGCTGTCCCTACCAGGTTTTATCACGTGCAAACATGTCAAGGGAGCTTGAAGGAAATCATTCAACTTTTTGAGACTTTGCTTTCTTTGTATGATAACCACACTTGTCCCAACAGTTGCCTTCCATTTGGCTGTATTTACAGATTCCTCAGCAACAGTGACTTCAAAATTATAAGTTAGCACGTATGCACTCTCATCAGTCTGTGAACCCTTCCTGAAGAGCTTTTACTCAGGGCAAATCTTTCCTTCTAGGAATTATATTACAGCAGCAGTTCTTTAAGAGACCTAAAAAATCCAGTATCAAAATGGAATACTTAGAGACAACTCTAATAGTGTTGTAACCTCGGAACTTTTCAAAAATTTATAAGATGCTTTATAGCGAAAATAATAAAAGCGTTGATGCATTGATTCTGTAAATTAGACCAAGTGCGGGTGGCATTGTTTTGGCACAGAAAGCTGCGTAGCTTCCTCTCACCACTAGCATGAAAAAGGAAGAAAAGGTGCACAAAAGGAAGCAGAGTTGCTCGGGGCCATGCTGATGGTTTAGTATTGCTATTCCTTGGAACCTTCCAGTCGTTTTCATAACAGATAGTTTTGAACTCTTATTTTTAGCAATGGCTGCCAAATTTTGCAAGTCCTATAACGTCTGCTCCCTAATTAGTTTGGAAGCCTGTAATTGTGTAAGTTTAAACCAGCCTAGAAAGGCTGCCAACTCATTTGAGCAGGATTGAGCAGGAAAGTTGAAGAAATGGCTACATATTATTACTTGCTCACTTATTTAATTTAGTCTTTTGATTAAATCATGAATCTAATACCCCCCCCCCAAAAAAAAAATTCACAACATAGAAGGGCTTCTTTTTAAAACGCTAGAAGCTGGCTTCACTTCTTCAGACACAGCGATTTCATGTCTGAGCGGTCCTGTTGATGTTTAGAAATTGAGCACAGGCTCCCTGGAATGACCCTGGGAGGTCAGGCATACTTTGGATAAAATCTGCAAGGTCAGTAATGGAAAACTGCATCATAAGAGAACCATTATAATACGTTATTAATGGGATTTGGCATGTGAGTAGCTCTACTTATTGTTCAGGGGCATTTTTGTATGTGTTTAACAAAAATCTGGAAAAGAAAGAAATGTGTGTGCACCAGAACAGTTAGCACTGTGTTCAGAATTTGTCAGTGTGCTCAAGAGTTTATTAGGTAATAAGATACTATGCACGTTTCCACTTGCAATATGAAAAATGTCGAGACTGATCACGTTTCATTAATTGTCTCTGTGCATTCTCTGCATAATGTGGTTGTTTGACTGTTGTTTCCCCTTACTCTAATCAGTTGTTTTTACTATGATGCAAAGAAGGAGGATGTATTCGAGATCTCAGCAGAATCATATAGGAAGTGGCTTATATTGGCTACAGCTACCACGTCCTGAAGGAATCATGGTGTTTATTTCTGAGGTTTTTTTTCAGCCAACTCCGCCTGAATGAATGTATCAAGAAACTTTACATGATTTTAGAGCACAACTGCTCAACTTCTAGCATCATCCCTATTTCTACTTTCTCTGTAGCAGTTATCCTTTATCTGGGGGCCTCTGGGAAAATACAAAATCAGGTTGCTAAGGTTTGACTCTATGCTGGACAGGGAATGGTTATGGCCTTTTGTGAAGCTATGCTCATCCTTTCAATGAAAAGCTTCAGCTATAAATCTTGGAACTGTATCTCCCCGCAAGGATCATGCAGAGTTTAATCTGTTCTAGTTATTGTTGGATGCTGTACAGTAAGGGTCAACATGAACAAAAACCTTTGCATGGTGTTTGTTGATTGTATCATGGTCATAGATGATAAGGTGTGTTTACCAGTCAAAAAGCAAAGATAGATCTTATTATAGGTGTTATTTTCAATAAAAATATGACCGGACCTAGAGCTGTCCCACCATCCAAAGGATGTCTTTTGTTGGAAAAGTTTCTTCATTCTATCCCATTAGTCCCAGATTTCCTCATGCATGCCTCCCAATGATTCCTCCTCTGCCTGGAGACTTAGTGTGTCCTGGCCACCACCAGCTCGCTCAGCCACAAGTCAATCCCTGCAGCCCTGCTCCGACTCCGACTTGTCTCCAGCCTCCTGGTAATGAGGAACTCTGATTATATCGCCACTTTCCAAGGTGGTCTGCCTGAGTTGTGTGGCTATGTTGTCTCTTCTATTCCATCGCCTACATTCCATGACCCTTTTTGATCTCCATCTCTGTGTTCAAGGGCATCATTATGTGGACACCCAATCACAAAGCCCAGAATTGACCCATGAGGGAGACTAAGTCCCCTTTACCAATAGACAGTCTATTCCATCTCCCTGCACCTCAGTTTCCTCCTAGGCTCCTCAGCTCCCCTCACCTCTTCACCATCCTACAAAACCACGAGCAAAGAACTAAGCTGAGAATCATCCCAGTCCTGTTCTTGAAATCTCAGAGTGTGAAGTTGCTGGGCCTCTCAGCTCTCTGAAGTGCCCTATGCCCCAGACACTTTGCCTCAGTGTCATTAAACACACGGTAAAGTCTCCAGCCGGCATGCTGGCCACCTCCCCCATGGCCACTCTTTTTAGCCACTCCAGACAAAAGGGGGCAGTGCTGAATGAGATAATATACATCCAAAGCACTTTGAAATCCCCAAAGACAGATGCTTTATGAATACCAGACATTATTATTATCTACTCTACCCCCGTCACGACAAAGCCCTTACCCTCCCAAATATATTTTTACTTTTTTGAGCCCATTAACGTCTTGTTAATATTTCTGAGTATTCTGGGCCTCTTTATTTAAACACTTGGTTAGTATTGGCACTTGTCACCCTTCTGTCTTTGCAGATGTCACTTTACACTCTTTACAAATTAGCAACACAATTAAGCAACACTGAAGACCCATTTTGCCTGTGTACCACCTCACTTTTGGATGCATTAGAATTTACTCCCAACCAATTTCAAAATCAACTCAAGAAAAGCATGATGCCACTTTTAAGCCTGTCAAAGACAATTTGGGTTAGACCAAAGGATAAATTTTAAGAATTTTCCAATGTTTTGCTAAAATCAATCTATAGTATATCCACTGGGCTCATCATCAGCCCTTCCTACATTCTGCCCTTCAAAAACAAACTTTAAACAATGCTTTATTCTGAGCATGGAAATGAGCAACCTATGCTATTTTTCTCTCAGACTACTTTTAGGGTTGAATTTTGCATTCATTTTGTCCCATTTGTTACTAATGGTTGAAGAACCCGACCTCAAAAGCAAGGGGAAAAAAATAGCTTTTAAAAATTAAAAATCCTTGAATGATTGTCAAATGATTTCATACTTTTTTTTTAAACTAATTGCCTACATAGCAGCAGGCCTTTCAAGGGCTCTTGTTTGGTTACTGTGTTTAATCTTTGCTTCACAATGAGTCAAAGACATACCATAAAAATAGGAACAGGAGGCAGCACGATAGTCCCACTGTCACTTCTGATCCATTTTGCTCAAGAATAGCAGTCTCCTGACTTCTCAGCTAATCTGTGCTCATGCTCCCCTCCACTGGAACAATTCTCCCTCCCTCCTAGCGATACTCTAAGGATCAGTGAGTTAATATTTCTAAACAATCGGGAGCCCTGTGATGAGATGCACTGTACCAAAATCAATAATCACTTTGTTTGCAACATCTAAACCTTTTCTTCTATCACTCCCCTCATCAGATTGACCATTCTAAGAGCTCTTTATTTCATTATTCAAATTCTTCCTGATAGTCAAATGCCTTAAGATTCAATAGACTAATATTTTGGTCATCTACAATGGAAATCTGTGTTTCCCATATGTTACACAACCAGATGGTTCAGGTTGGTCTTTTATTTGTCAGGCTCAATATAAAACACTGCTCTCGCTCTCTCTCAGGGTTTTAACAAAGGCCATCCAACCTCTCCCACCCCCAGGCCCCCACTCCAGGGTTTGACAACAGGCTGAACCAGGAGATGAGCAACTTCTCAGCTGCTGGCCTCCGAAGGCACTCCCAGCATGGCCAGCCCCCACTTCTGTTCCTGCTGGCTTTTTATGCAGGCCCTTGATTGAGAATGGTCCAGCTGGGCAGCCAGTTAACTCCTTTAACCCATTCCTATCCAGCCTACTACCTCTAGTAGGCCTGGCCTTTTTGATCAGTTACCAGTTTAGTGAGCCTACCCTGAGCACTTACCACTGCCTCCCTCTTTCGTACCGTGAGTGTCCAAACCTGACACACACAGGACTGAAAGGAGCTAGCAATTGTTGTGCTTCTGCTATGTGGCAAATGCTTTGCTAAATCTTTTTAATTGTCATGATATCATTTAAAGCACAGAAAACCCAAGAGGAAGTGTGATCATACCCATTACCTAGAAAAAGAAACGGAGGCTTGGAAACATGGGATAACTGGTCACCTATGTAGTAAATAGTGAAACAGGGTTGCCACTCATTTGTCCGACTCCAATGCCTTGAACACAGCTCCCATTAGAAAATCAGAAGAAGAAACATACACAAACACACACAACCCCAAATTTCAAGCATGCTTGAATTTTGGGTTATCTTTCGTGTCCCAAATTGCTAATTTTCCCAGAGAAGTTGTACATTGCCAAGTGAGACTCTTGGTTCTAAATAGTGAGGGGGGAAGAATAATAGCTAAGGGGGTCTGAGAAGTAGGCCTTTAGAAGTCACTGCAAGGGCACTGTAGAGATGTTCTTAAAGATTGGGGAGGCTTTGGTGGATTTGAATAGAGCAGTGGCCTGATCTAACATAGGCTTTAACCACTCTGCCATAAAGTTAAGAACAGACCAAAATGAGGCAAGAGCGGTTGCAGGCAGGCCAGTGAGGATGCTAGTGCCGTGCAGTCTAGGCGAGAAGGCCCAAGAGATGATGGTGACTTAAACTATACTGTGGTGGTAGTGTTTGGTGGTTAGATCCCAAACACATTTTGAAGATAGACAAAACATTATTTTCTGGCATATTCTCTTAGATTCAGCCTTGTACTGTTCCTGGTAACCTCCCTGCTAGACTGTAAGTCTCTTAAGCAGGAGCATCATGTCTTATAGTTTCTGTTTGCTAGTTTGTAAATTCTGTGTTGGATATGGTCTGAGGTCTAAAGAACCTTTAATGGGCGGATGGAGTATTTCGTTCATGACTTTTTCCTCCCATATTCTCTCTTCTTCAATCTATGTGATGTTCCTTGACTTCTAAGAAGACACTGTTCATGCTTCAGTTTTGTTTTTTTTTTTCGTGCTTCAGTTTAAAGGCTGAAACTATTCTGATTGCCAGGAATAATCAGGTCCATTGAGCAGCCTGAAAATTGGCTTACTCCTAAACAGAATTTCCACCCTCCCTAATGCTCTTCACTAAATTCTATTCCATTGAGCCCCTCTCATGTACCAGATGCTGCCAGATGTTAGGAATTTAAAGATGCCAGTACCAGGATCTCAGACTTCAATGACTAACAAGGAAGCCAAAAGGCAATTCCGTAGACCTCACAAATACAAAGTGATAAGTTGTATAATAATATGGTAATATATAACTTGTGTCGGTGAATGCAGAAGAGGATTCAGCCACACTTTTCCTAGAGTAAGAATAAAGTGATGTCCTTCAAGTTTGTATTACTCTCATCCACCTTTCCTAATAACACACCTCTCCCTCCGCTTTGTTGCAGATTCTTGCTACAGCTCAGCATATCACTGCAGAGTATGTGAGAAACCCAAGAGTCCACAGAGAGTATAGAGAATCAACTAAAAGAGACTGCACCGTCAAAGCTGTAAAAGACAATGAAGAATATCTTGTTCAACACCACAATGCATAGAAAAGAAATATCTAGACACTGAGATGTTAAGTGACTTCCCCAAGGACACACAGCTAAACGGATATGGCCCTAGAGTTAGAACTCAGATTTCAGACACCTACTCTAAAATTCTTATGTCACTGCATCAGATTCATTGAGCACATTCCACTTTTGTTCATTACCTTCTTCCTTTGAGTTTATTATTTAATTTGCATTATCCTGACTCATTCATTCATTTATTCTATAAACATATAGTCTATAAAACATTTCTAGATGTGTTAGTTATTAAGATATTGACTCTCAGCTCCAAATTCACCCTTCTACATACTATTATGTGCCATGATGGCCTTCCATGTTGAATTACCTGTTAAAAAAAAAAACACAGAAACTGATATAGTTTCTATTTTCTTGACTATCAGACCCTAGTGCATCTGCTTTATACCCAGTGCTTCTCTGGGTGCTAAAACTATGAAGCAAGCAGAGCAGAACATTTCCTACCATCACAGAGCTTATGTCTAGTCTGAGAAGTAGACACAAATTAATTGATTACAAATGGCAGGGGAATTACAGGCAGTGATAGTGACATAAGGAAAGATACACGTGGTAATGAATACTGAGACCAAGGGTTGTGTGGTCTGAGAGGGCTTCCTGGGAGAGGTGGCAACCCAGAAGACACTTGTCCTTGGCCCTGCTCAGGATAATATTCTGGAAAAAAGAAGGGAGGGGCCATAACACACTGGAGAAGCTGAAATGTATCTGGTAGGGCTAGAATCGGAGAGTATTTTGATTTCCTTTTACTTATTTTAAGACAAAGACATTTGCACTTAGACTTCACAAGCCCAAGCTGTAGTAAACTTTTTAATTTGGTAAGATAATCTTTTATCTCAGGGCTGCCTGAGCCTGGTGTGTAGAAGCTACATAGCAGAAATGCACATTTTCATTTTTTTTTTCAGGATCTTATCCTGATATGAAGTCCCTTCAGGGATCTTTAATTATGCAGGTATAGATTCTGTAATCTATTCCAAAAGGAGCTTTGATATAAGAATATATGTGTTGATTTCATTAAGATTTAGATATGTTAGCATATATTTTGAAAAATTTCCACTATTCATTAGAACATGTGCAAAATTTATTCTCTTAGAGATTATTTTGGGAGAAGAAATAGTCGCTTTATATGAATAATTAAAGTATCTCTTTTGCATTGAATATATATATGGCTACATATATTGAATTATATATATACACACATATATATGCATATATATATATACTTGAAAGATAATATTTAATTGAGTTTAGAGGGAGACTGCTAATTTGGAGGAGGATCAAAAAGGGACATGCTCCTTTCTGTTTGCTTCCCATGCCCATCAGAAAGGAAACCTTTCTTTTCTGTTGAATTTATTTCCTTATTTTAATCTTATTTCACACCTTATCACCACCCAGTTGCCCTATTGTGTCAGTCTGATAACTGGCTTTCTGCCTCTAGTCTATACCTACACAACATGCCCACAAACACACCCCTTCCACTCTGCCCAGTCATCAGCTTAATCTTAATTAAACCTTAATTTTATATTGTCCCTTGGCTACAAAGTCAAAGCTTTCTTCCATGGTATAAAAGGTTTTTTCTTTCTAAACTGCCTTCTAATGGTATCTCCAACCCGTGCTTCCTGATATACTAGACATTAGACTTACCTTAAAAAAATTCTGATGTCCAAACCTCACTCTAAACCAATTATATCAAAATCTCTGGGGATGTAACCCTAGCATCTGTATTTTTAAAAGCTCCCAGATGGTTCTTATGTGCAGCTAGAGTTGGGAACAACCAAATGCAGGTCCGATGTGACAGTTAAATAAAACGACTCACCATTTCTATTTCCCACATTCCATAGGCACCGTTCTTATTTTAATATTCCAACTCACAGATATTGGCATAGGTTTTGGTGGAGGTTATACCTGAAGAAATTTGCTCTCTAAATATTATTTCAGCTATAGTAAGTTTCTTTATAATCTTAAAAAGCTAAAGAGTAGTTTTCTCTTAATGAAAGTGGCATTGATACTTCTCTATATTTTCAGTATATCTTTCTATATTGGCTACAATTCCAAGTTGGTCTTGCATCTAGAATAGTATTAGACACTCACGTTGTACTTATTGTGACAACATACCTGTTGGATGGTCTCAGAGCACAGGAATGGAAGTTGATATGAATCCCTGGGCATTATGCTTAGAAGCCTGGTTTGTCTCACAGCTATACCTGAAGCAGCAATAGAGCAAACCAATATTAATGAGGATGCAAAAATGCATTCAGTATCAGAAATGTTAAAGTACAGCAATGAGCACAGTGTCTGGCATAAAATTGTGATCAACTCATGTTTGCAGGGAGTATGAATAAATGGACAAATAAAGAACCCACATTGCCTGTATGTCATGTCCGTATAGACTCATGATTCTTATAAAATAAATTAGCTGTATGACTTTGAGCAAGGCCTTTAACCTTCCAGCTTTCAATTTGCTCATCCATAAAATTGGCAGTGGTGTGAGGAGGGAGGATGAGTTTAAAAAAATCCCTTCCAGCTCTAAGAATTTTTTAGTTTAGAAAGATTCTTGCTTAAATCCTTCTGTTCATACTGACAAACATTTCATGGGAAAGAAATACACATACATTGCCTGACAAATTTGAGAATAACTTGCACCCTCTAAATTTAGTTAGTTTACAATCTTTCATATCACTGGTCTTCCTTCATCTCTGTGTCAGTTCCCCAATGGGATTGTGCTCCATAATGAAATAGTACCACAAAAGCCAGCTGCCTTAAGATCTGGTCTCAGGACAACCCAAGCTAAGGCAGAGCACCACCACATACTTCACATATCTGCATATTTAGCAACAACACAGAACCATTCTTTGTCAGTCTTGTCTGTTATATTCATTACAGCAGGAGATTCTTTTTTTAATTAAACATAATTATCAGCACTACTCAAAAGTCTCATTCAATTCTACAAAGGTGTATTAATTGTGTAATATATCCAAAGATTTTTATTAAGAGTTGAGGATACAAAAAAAATGACACATTTGAAAAACTACTATGCAGTATTAAGAATCATGTTGTAGAGAAATATTTATTGACATGAAAAAAATATTCATGACATACTGCTAAGTGAACAACACATCCCACAAAAGGGACTGAACTGGAGTTTTGCTTCTGCTGAGGAAAGAACACCCACAAGTAAATGTTGTTCCCACTATAAACATGACACAAAGCTGGATGATCTTCAAAATCTCTCATTTTAGACCATAAAAGACCTGAGGTGAACAGAATTCCAGAGGTTGACAAGCTCATCCAAGAAAAGAAACAAAATTTGTTTCAACTTTGGCATAACATGAGAGGAAAAGAGGGAAAAGATAATAAAAAAATAAGTGGAATTTTAGTGAAATCTTAAAAGCCAAGTGTATACTAATTTGACAGTTTAGAATAGCTGGGAACCCAGACAGAAGGGAAGTTCACATCAATTTGCCAGCTCTTTTTCATAGGCCTCCATAGGAAACTCATGAAAAAGACAAGAGAGGCTTCCTCAGTATTCTAATTATGCAGAGCCTGCCTAGATTTGAAAATGGAGCAGAAGTATGTGGAGAAACCCACCTATATTCTAGGCTCTGCATGAGTATAAGGAGGTGATTGGCTGCCACAGGGCAAAAAAACCCATCTGAGCCATGGACTTTCCTTTTACACAAGACCAAAAATCATCTACTATTGAGAGTGGGATACTTCTTTGACATAAAGAGGAAGTCATCTGATTCTGGAAAGATAGTCTGAATGGCCGATATCTATTAAGAAAATTCAACTAAAGATAAAAATCTTTCTTACAAAGATATCAGGCCTAGAAGACTTCGGTGGTGATTTTTATCAAACATTTAAGTAAGAAATAATGCCAATTCTACCTAATCTTTTCCAGAAAATGCAACAAAAAGCAACACTTCTCAATTACTTTTATTGAGGCCTATATTATTCAAATATCAAAACCAAAGATACTGCATAAAAAACACTAAAGAATAATAATGCACATGGATATAGACATAAAATCTTTAACAAAATATAACCAAATAGAATCCAGCAATTATCTCAAGAATAAAGCAGCATGGTTAAGTTTAATCCAGAAAAACAAATTTAAAATCAAATGTTATAATTTACCATATCAACAGACTAAAGAAGGAAAACCATATGATTATCTCAGTAGATGCAGAAAAAGACTTTGAAACCATGTAACATTCATTCATAATTTTAAAAAATCTTAACAGATGAGGAAAAGACAGGAACTTCTTGAAATAATTGAAAGGGACACCTGCACCCTGATGTTTATAGCAGCAATATTCACAATAGCCAAACTGTGGAAGGAGCCTCGGTGTCCATCGAAAGATGAATGGATAAAGAAGATGTGGTCTATGTATACAATGGACTATTACTCAGCCATTAGTAAACCACAAACACCCACCATTTGCTTCGAGGTGGATGGAACTGGAGGGTATTATGCTGAGTGAAATAAGTCAATCGGAGAAGGACAAACATTATATGGTCTCATTCATTTGGGGAATATAAAAAATAGTGAAAGGGAATAAAAGGGAAAGGAAGAAAAATGAGTGGAAATATCAGAAAGGGAGACAGAACATGAAAGACTCCTAACTCTGGGAAACGAACTAGGGGTGGTGGAAGGGGAGGTGGGCGGGGGGTGGGGGTGACTGGGTGACGGGCACTGAGGTGGGCACTTGACGGGATGAACACTGGGTGTTATTCTATATGTTGGCAAATTGAACACCAATAAAAAATAAATTTATATAAAAAAAAGAAAGGCGTCTAAAAAATTCATCCACTAACATTATACTTAATTGTGGAAAACTAAAATTTCCCCCATGAATGAAAACAAAACACAGATGTTTTAGCTTGTATCCAACTATATAAAGAATTCATTGCTCAATAATACATACATAAGGTAATATTTAATAGTACCTAATAAAAATGCAATCAAAACATCTGAACACACACTTCAGAAAAAATATGTGTTAAAACCACAATGTGATACCAATTCACTTAAATAGGTAATTAAAACTAAAACACTAAGTACTGGCAAAGAGAGCAACTAGAATGCATTGTTGGTGGCAACTCAAAATGGTACTTCGGAGAGCTTGTTGGTAGGTTTTCATAAGGTTAACACTTATATGTTGCAGCAAATTCACTTCTCAGTATTAACTTAAGATAATTGAAAATATACATCCACCAAAAAACATTGTACATGATTATTTATAGCAGCTTTCTTCATAATAGGAAAAAATTTGAAATAATCCATATTCAGATGTGAAATGGACATACAAATTATTATCTTTGCTTATGTACACAGTTGTTGATAGACTATTGATTGTCTACAGCAAAAATAATAACGTGTGGAAGTAAAATATAGGACAAAAGGAGCACACAGAATGGATACAAATGGAATTATATTGTAAGTTTTAATCTTTTTCTAAAATTATATATCTGTCAATAGACTATGATAATGTAAAGATGCATATCTAAAGGAACCAGTAAAAAAAATCATAAATAAGTATACAAAAATATCAATAAAAAGATAAAATAGGGGCACGTGGATGGCTCAAACAGTTAAGTGCCTGTCTTTGGCTCAGGTCATGATCCCCGAGGTCTTAGGATCCAGCCCTACATGGAGCTCCCTGCTCAGCAGAGTCTGCTTCTCTCTTTCTCTGCCCCTCCCCCTGCTCTTGTGCTCAATCTCTCTCTCTCTTTCTCTCTCCCAAATAAATAAATAAATAAATATTTTTAAAAAAGATAGAATAGAAAACTAAAAAATATTTTATTCAGGCAAAGGAGATGAGAATGGAGGAAAATAGGAGTTGATGTTATAAATAGAAAATAAATACTAAAATCCTTCATTTAAACCTTACTATAACAATAATCACAGTAAATGTAAATGGCTAAACACTTCATTACAAGGTAAAGATTATTGGACTGGACTAAAAAGCTGAGTGCAACTAAATGCTTAGAATTATAGAATTTTTCATAATGTATACACATGTAAAATATAAAGAAACTGGTAAGTTAAAAGTAAAATGGTGCAAAGCGGCATGGAAATTCTTAAGAATGCTATTGTGGCTATATTAATGTCAGGCAAAGTAGGCTTCAAGACAAAGGGTTTTACAGAGTCCAAAAGGGATATGTTGTAATGCTAAAAATATTAGTTCCTCAGGAAGACATAATAATCCTAAATGCTTATATATCTAAAACCTAAGCATTGTAATACATGAAGTGAAGTTCACAAATCTAGAAAAACTCATAAATTCCCAGCTCTAGCTAGATATTTTATTTATTTTTTTTAAAGATTTATCATTATTTATGATAGAGAGAGAGAGAGAGAGAGAGGCAGAGACACAAGAGAAGGGAGAAGCAGGCTCCATGCTGGGAGCCCGACGTGGGACTCGATCCCGGGACTCTAGGATAGCACCTGGACCAAAGGCAGGCGCTAAACCGCTGAGCCACCTAGGGATCCCCTATAGCTAGATATTTTAATAGCCCTGTCTCAATAACTGACAGGTCAATTAAAGAAAAAAATCAAGGAAAATATAAAAGATTTAAACAACTATCAACTAACTTGACCCAACTGCTATACAGCACTCTCCCAACAACTAAGGATATACATTCTTTCAAATTTACATGGAACATACACTAGGATAGGTCATAAGCTGCCATAAAACAAGTTACCTTAATAAAAAAAATCAAAATCATACAGAAATATTCTCCAAATACTTGAAAATTAATAACACACTTCTAAATACCTCATGAGTGAAAGAAGAAATCACAGCAAAAATTGAAGAGAAGTTTTTAGTTTTAAAAGCCTATATTTAAAAAGAAAAAAGTGTAGAATTAATGATCTAAGCTTTGAGAAGCTAGAAAAGAAGAACATATTATGTTTCTTTACTTACACAAAGTAAGTTACTGTAAGTAAATAAAAAAGAAGAAAACAATAAAATAAAAACTGGATAAATAATGCATAACGTCAGTACTGTCAAAAGTTTGGTTTTGGGGGGCCCCTGGGGTGGCCCAGTGGTTGAGCATCTGCCTTTGGTTCAGGCCATGATACTGGGGTCCTGGGATCGAGTCCCGCATCAGGGTCCCCACAGGGAGCCTGCTTCCCCTTCTGCCTATGTCTCTGCCTCTCTGTGTGTGTCTCTCATGAATAAAAATAAAATCTTCCAAAAAAAAGTTTGGTTTTTGGAAATGATTAATTTACAACCACCTAGAAAGACTCATCAAGAAGAGGCAAGAGAACACAAATTATCAATATAAGCAATGAAAGAGGGAACATTATAACAAATTCTATAGACATGAAAATTACAATAAGGAAATATTATGAATAACTTTCTACCAGTAAATTTAACAACTTAGAAGAAATGAACAACTTTCTGAAAAACATAACTTAGCAAAGAAGACACCGCAAAAATAGAAAATCTGAACAGCCCTAGGTCAGTTAAAGAAACTGTATTCATAATCAAAATCTTTCCCCTGAAGAAACAATAACTCCAGATGATTTCAATGGTAAATACTATTATATATTTAAGTTAAAAATAATAGCACTCCTAAATGAATTGTTTAAGAAAATACAGGAGGTGGGAATATTTCCACTCTCCTTTTCTGTGGCCAGTTAAATCCTTGTCCCAAAATATTACAAAAATAAAATCCAACAATATATGAAAGAATAGTATCTCATGACAAAGCGCAATTGTTTCCAGGAATTCAAGGTTGGTTTAACATTAGAATACTAATCAAAGTAAGTCACAATAGTCACAGCATAAAAGAGAAAAAGCAGTGTATGGTATTACTTAAAAATATGATATAAATAAAAGGAAACATTAGAAGCACTTAACCAAATGTTACCAGTAATAATCATGGGTTATTGGATGGCACGACTATAAGAAATGTTTTTTATCTGTTGTTTTTCTGAATTTTTCCAAGCTTACTGAAAAAATATGTGTTATATTTCAAAATTATGTAAGTGGGTATGTGAATAAGGTATTTGAACACACTTTTTCAAACACTAAACTCATAGGGATAGACACATAGGCTAGTGATTTTAGGATTGATAGAGGATCTTGATATTTTTTGATGAGAGAAAGGTTGTATCAATCTGAGTTAGTTATAGATGGCCTTTAATTTTATCTTCTAGCAAAGTGATGTTGCTTAGGTGCAAAATGAACTTCCTTTTAAAATTTAGTCTGCCTTTCTAGTAAAAATTACCAAGGAAAGTACAAGCCACTCTCAATTTTTGATAGTGAACTTTCCATTCCTCTCATGGGAAGAACTTTATATATGTACCTGGGATAACCTTCATAGCATCTAATAATAATGATCCTTACCATTTGGTTCCTCTTTATTCTGACACTGTAGCACCTTGGTTGATTGAGCAAAACTACGCACAGAATAAAAGCTGATGATCTGCTTCCCAAAGGCCTTTTTTTTTTTTTTCCTATTGAGAATTCTGGACACATTATAAGAAAGAGTGATGTTTGTCTCGTGGCATAATATATGGTCAGCTCACCAGTACTTTTGCTCAGGCCAGGCCAAGACCTTAAGTCAGAAGATCAGTGTCAGATCTGGACACTGTAGTGTTTCAGGAAAAAAACAAATCTTAAAAACCGAATGCATTACATTGAAAGGCGTTTTCTGTAGTGCTTTGATATGTAACTCTGACTGAAGCTCAGCATGCAAGACATTAATCTCAACTTTCATGTAATATACCACTGATGCTCCAGGAAAATAAAATTATAAGACTCTCATGTTATTCCAAACAGATTGAGAAATGTGCCAAGAGGAATTATACCTTAAAATCTTCTATTTTGTTTTCCATAATAGGGACAAGAGGAGAGAAATATTGTGTACTTGGCTATAAAATCATAATGAATATTTATTTAGCACATTTTTCTTTTAGAAATTGTATGTGAATTGGACTTGGAAATGTCTCATTTTTCCCACATCATATTGTTTGGTATTCAGGTTGTATGTGTGTATGTGTGGTGTGTGTGTGTGTGTGTGTGTGTGTGTGTGTGTGTGTTTGTGCATGTCTTCGCATGTGCTGTCATAACCTATCTGGCCAAGCGTGGACTGTCTCCAAAGATTAAGTGCACCTATTTTGAACTGGAGGCTACATGCCATAATTTTTAGCTAACCCGTTTCCTTCTTAGTGAAAACAGAAATAAAAATATATTGTGCACACTTCATTGCTAGAGCCTTTGACCTCAGCTGCCTGTCTAGCTGAGACTGTGATGAATGCTTTGTGTCCCTTCATTTTTAATTGCTCATAAATTGTTATCCCACGAAACACAAAACTAGCCTTGTCCTCATTTTAGTTGGGGTTGGAGGTCAGCCTAACAGTAATACAATTAAGGAGTGTCTTTGTGTGGGGGTGTGGGAGTGAGGAGGGCACCAGGGTTGCAGAAGAGGGGTAAAGAAATGTAGTAGTCCTTTCTAAGGAAAACACAAAGAAAATTCCAACTTTTGATCAAAAACATCACACATAGAGTAAATCATGCTTGTTTGACAATTGTGTCCAAAGTGCTTTGAAGGGCATTTCTGGACAGCAACAAAGAAAGTGAATTATATTTCATGCCTGTGTTCAAGCAAAAATGTGTTTTTGTGATTCATGATGCTGAGGATAAATTAATTCTGTGGAAAAAAAAAAAAAGTCTGGTTTCAGAAGTGCCATTGAAGCCCAGGTTGTTTTCAAAAGAGACCGTATGGGAATCTAATGGCAGAAGCCAGCCTTCAGCTTTGCACCACTCTCGGCCATCACCCAGATGGCAGCTTAGGGCGACTTCTCCAGCTCACCTCTGACTCCAGTGCACCATGGAGCTCTTCTGCGGGTTGTGCAGAGTCCGTCATTGCTTTCCATTAGCCTTCTATTGCTCAGCAACTCAGGTATGCTCTTTAAACAGTCGTGTTCCAAATAGCAGTGGAACTCAAGCTTTGAGTTTCTTTTTTCATTTGGGAACGCTGTCAAAAACAGAGATGATTATGCGCTTTCCTTATTCTGCTAAAATAGTGTTTAAAGCCCAGCTAGTGGCCTATTGACTGATTTTATTATTTTGATTAAACCAAACCAGAAGCAGCATGGTCTAAATGCAAACAGAATTGGACTTACAGTGAGACCACGCCTTTCCTTTTCTTCCAGCCATTCTTCTGACTTTCTTTAATTTCAGGCAAGTGGTTTGGCTTCCCTGGATTCAAAATGAAAATATACACTCAGTACTTACCTTATAAAAATATTGTGCAGGCAAGGGAAGATTATATGTGTGTTACAGCCTTCTTTCTCAGAATAAACATGTAAAATACATTTTAGCTGTTGCTATGATTCTTAGTCTCATTTTTATCACTGATTTCTCATTTTAATCATATTTCACAGTACCTTTTGGACACTTTGTCAAGCTCAGTCGAATTCTGGATTACCAAATGGTATTCCCAATATACCACTTCATTCATTATTTCTTGAATTTATTTGTAGCAAGTTAACTTTTTTCCCAGTAGAATTTCCACATCTCTGGCTTTGCTTTGGCAAAATAGAAAATCTCTTAACTATTACTTCCCTCTCTAATGCACAATTTTTTTTTAATTTTTATTTATTTATGATAGTCACAGAGAGAGAGAGAGAGAGGCAGAGACACAGGCAGAGGGAGAAGCAGGCTCCATGCACCGGGAGCCCGATGTGGGATTCGATTCGGGGTCTCCAGGATCACGCCCTGGGCCAAAGGCAGGCGCTAAACCGCTGCGCCACCCAGGGATCCCTCTAATGCACAAATTTAAGCATGATTAATCTCTTCTATATTTTTGGAGCACTTATTATATGGCAGGCACTGTTTTAGGTACTGAGGAGAGAATAGAATCGTGGACAAAAAAGAAAAAAATTCTGTCTTTAATGGAGGTAAAATTCTATGAATTGATAAATTTGTCCAAATTATGTTGCCTAGACATATAAGCAAAAGAATAAGATCATGTCCCAAAAGGCTGGGACAACAGGGAGTGTGTTAATAAAATCACTGAGTTGTAAGTTAGGAACTTGAAACTAAAGACCAGTTCTATTCCCTACCTTTGGGATCTTTTTTTTTTTTTAATTTTTATTTATTCATGATAGTTACAGAGAGAGGGGCGCAGAGACACAGGCAGAGGGAGAAGCAGGCTCCGTGCACCGGGAGCCCGACGTGGGACTCGATCCCGGGTCCCCAGGACCGCGCCCTGGGCCAAAGGCAGGCGCCAAACCGCTGCGCCACCCAGGGATCCCTACCTTTGGGATCTTAACCAAATCACCCATTTCCTTTGTAAAATGAGTTTGTCTTTTCCAATTCTAAAATTATAAGATTGTCTATATAAAGGAGAAATCATCCTCTGCTACTCAATGAGAGGAGGGGGGGCAGTGGGAAGGGCTAGGGACAGTGGGAGGAAGAGAGAGAGAAAGAAAATTACTTAGTATTATTAGGATCAAGAATACTCTTACTTTTTGGCTAGAAATTTTTGCCAGAGAATTTCAGGCCTTCTAAAGCTGAAGGGCATTGGAAAATTATCACTTTTCAGGAAAATTTTATTTTTCTTTGTTTTATACTCTGAACGTGAGAGCTCATTGCAGTAGCAAATGATTCTGGTGCTTGGTTTCCTAGATGTTGACAGTATTGGCATTTTGTCATAAGAAGGAGGGCAGAACTAACTGGTTCATAAGGTTCCCAGTGGTCCGAATAGCAGAAAAATCTGTTCGAGTCACGATGAGTGAGTTGTTGGCTGAATTCTGCAGCACAAGAGTCTAAAACTGATCATCTGTGCCCTCGCCAGTAACTGCTACTTGACTGTAATAAGAATCACTATAGCTTCACTCGCTACCAAAAATTATAATACTGATCATTCCTAGCCATAACAAAGAAGGAAATTTTGTTTTCATCTCTTAAAGCATTTCACAAAACCCTCCAAACTGAAAGAAAAAGCTAAATGAAGGTATTAAACATCATATATAAGAATTAGAGGTATATCAAAGTTTTGCCTAATGCCTGATGCATATAAGTTGGAATTTGTATTAAACATTCCAAATGTGTTAGACAGTAATTAGAGAGTCTATTTTGTTCAGTCTCAAACAAATGGCTTAGGAAATATTCAAAATAAGATTAACTTTTTTTTTTTTAGCTGTTATTGAAATTTAACTTTTTCTTCATTTTCTTATTTGAGATCTTAGTAGCTGTTGATGAAGTTTTCTGGTTTAAAACTTCCTTAAAGACCAAAAAAAAAAAAAAATGCCAGCAAATCTAATATTTTCCAATGAGTAATAGATTCAAGAGAGAGGGAACACATATCACCAACTGATAAACGAGTGATCTGTTTTGTTATTGATGATCTCTTCCCTAGAACACACACTACATGAGAGCAAGAGATTTTTGTCTGCTTTTTTCCCCATTCTGCTATATCCCCAAGACCTAGAACAGTGACTAGTCCATAGTAGGTGTTCAATAAACACTTATTGAATGAATTAATATGTTTATTACTTCCTGAAGCATAAATAAGAACACTAAGCTTCTGTAAGTGGGTCCCCAGATCCAATGGATTCTAATCCTAACTTTCTCAAGGTATCACTTGCCACTAACCTGAGATTACCAAATTAGCTGTGTTGACATTCTGCCTCAGAATATTTTTTTAGTATGTGGTTTGGCATGATGACAAATATAGTTCAGTTTTAAAGTTTCAAATCCTAGTTCAATGAATACCCTTTCCTCGGGCCAGTTGTTAGTTTTTAACCTGTGGAAGGGAGGAATGTACAGGATCCAAAATAGTGAAAATTGCATCAAGTTGAATAAAAATACTCTTTGAGGTGTGATATTATAATAGTGCTTTTATATAGTTATTTGTAAAATGTATGTGATTTCTATTATATGATCTTTGTCAATGTGTATTTTTTGTCACTTACCAGAATTGATTCATATAACTATTTAAACAAACCCTGAAAATAGATTTTAAAAATCACTTGGCTCCCAGATTTTGTTATCATTATTATTCTGAGCAATTTACATTTGAGTAAAACACTGTACCATTAGAAGACCCCATAGTTAGGTGACTGCGCACAGCAGAAACCTTAAAATTGGGCATTAAAATTAGGTACCTATACATGGAAAGCTAATCAGAGCTTTTTGAAAATGTGAACATGGCATTTTTGGAGTTATCATTTACGCATTTTTTGTGATTGCATACAGAAATTCAAATATGAGTGCCTAAGATTAATGTTAACTAGACTACAGGTTACAATTGAAAGTTAAGAAATATTTTGTTTGTCACTTCTGAGCATCTTCCTTATACAGACCATTTCATCAACAAGTATTGATAATTTATGACACCTGTATAGTTAGAACCCCATAGTAATTCAATATCTCACTTATATTTTTCTTGGGTTGGCTAACAAAAGAAAAACAATACAATGGTATATAGTAAGTGTTATACATATGTTGACAGTGATACGACCATTAATTTCTTACCCAAATGAAGACAATCACATTAACTAGGTCCTACTGAAGCCCTGTGAAAAATACTATAAAAACACTATCTTGCATCATTTGGTGAATCACTAAAAAACTCCGAGTGACCTCTTCTGTCTCTAGTGTTTCTTTGCTTAGAACTTCCTGATGGAAAATTCCCAGTGCGAATCCCTTTGCTCCTCATACTTACCAAAGGCTAAAAGTGTGCATAAACACTATAATGTGGGTTTTGTTAAGGGAATTTCCGGGCCAATTGGTAAGTTTCACATTGTAGCAACTTTTAAACTATGACTTCTAATTAGTAACTCCAGTCTTAAGATTCAGTGACACTCAGAAGTTTCCACAAAACTATCCTAGTAGCCAAGGAAACTAAATGTGCACCCCTGGGATCCAGGAACTAGTCAAAGCAGCGTATAATCAGAACAATTTGAGATACTTCATTTTATCTGAAATATAGATGTGAATGTTTGCGTTCTACATCTATAAGATGCTTACTTTTGTTAATATTAAATACTTTCTCTCAAGACTTCAAATAAAATTGATGCTCCTAGAAGGTACCGTCTTTTTCCATTAACTTTTCCTATTTCCAACATCCTAGACTCACCAGCGTAGACTTACTCCAATTTGAGATGAATATTTAGTGCTTGACACAATGCTAAATAACAACAACTAAGGTTTATTGATTTTGCCCTGGGTTTCATGGTACTGTCTCTTAGAACCAACCTAGTTGGCATCTCATGTTTCTGTCAGCTCAGAAACACATAAAAGATCAGCCATGTTCTGTTATCAGAGTTCTTTGGGAGCTAGGCAAGCCCAATTCACCTAAATCATTAAATTGGTCCCCTTCCTTTCCTTCTTTCTCCTTTCTTTCTTCCCTCCTTCCCTCTCTCTTCCTTCCTTCCTTCCTTCCTTCCTTCCTTCCTTCCTTCCTTCCTTCTTCCTTCCTTCCTTTCTCCCTCTCTTCTTTCCTCTCTCCCTTTTTCTTTCTTTCTTAGAAAAAAAAATATAGGTAAAAAGTTATCAGAAAGTCATCAGAGGAAAATGTAAGCCCATTCAGGAAAACTCAGAGGTGAACCAAACAAGAAAAGTTGTCTGCATAATTATCAGTCTGCTCCAATATCTTCCCCATCGAAGGAAGAATTGAGACAATCTCTCTGGAACACCATTATTCTCGCTGTACCTCTAGTTTGTACCTAGTCCTAGGCTTTACCTACACAAAGCTGTAATATGTCTACAAAAAAATCACAACTGCCCTAGAGTTGTTCACCCTATGTTACAGAAATGCAGAGCTTCAGTTTTTGATCCTCTTCATTTCTCAGCCCCTGTACGATGGATGTCACTAATGTCACCTTTCAGTAAGATAGCCATGGCCAGCAGAAGGCCTGGAAATGCCAATTGTAATTAACTTTCTTTTCAAATATGTTTGACAGTTTCATGCTGAGAAGTGCTTCTTACCTTTTGAACTTTCAGATTGCTTGGCTGAGCAAAATGTGTATCATTTTCTTTTAAAATTACCTTACAAAGAGCTATGTACTATGATATTCTTGCACACGTCAGCCATTTATAAGAGATTTAGATTTTTAAGCAGATTATCCTTGTTCCAAATGAGAGACCTTGCTTTTGTCTGAAGCATGGGCTATGTTCAGGTGCACAGCAGAGCCCCAGGACAAGGACACTCATATATTCATAAATGTCAAAGACGATGACCCCTTCTGATGGGCCTATCATTCCAGCTGCTCTAGAAGGTAATATTCCTGAGACCTGTGAAAGCCAGAACCATGCTCTTTGGCAGTAACTAAAGATAGGAAAGAAATGCTCTTTGGGTCCAGTTTCCTACAATATGGTTATTCATCATTTTTAAAATGACATCAAAAATCAATAAAAATGGAAGAACTCTATAAATGCATCTTTTCTTAATTGAGAAGCTTAACCTGACTTTTGCAGTAAGAATAATATACCTTACTGTGACCTACTTAAAAAATATAAAAAGTCACTTTATGGCTGCTTGTTCCAGTCTTTCATTTGGCCTTCCAACTCTTTTTTTTTTTTTCATACCGAGAGTATTCGTGTAAAAAAGAAAAAAAAGTATAGATCCTCACCAGCATTTTGATCAAGGAGAAAGGTTTCATACTTCAATAGTGCACGTAATGGAATTGGTCAGATTTGAAGCATGGGAGCACATTTTATCTTGGATCTTTAATTTTTTACAGTTCAGCTGACAGAAATTTAACTAAAATGTTGGTTATGTGACCAGTAAGCGGGCTCCCCAAAATAACATTTGCCTTAATTTTGCTGTAGATTGTCAGAAAGGGTGCAAAATAAGTAGATTTTTATTGGTATTTTGGTTACTTAGAAATGCTTCAAAAACCAGTTCTGTAAGATTGTTCCCCCACCACCTCCAGAGATGTCAATTACTCATAATCTTTACACAAATTGAAATCCCAGAGAACTACTAGATAAAAAGTACACAAGAAATGCACTTTAAAATTATCTTCCCTAGCTACCAAGACAATAGAAGAGACAGGTCATCGGGATTCACACTGCCCTAGAAGATGGCAATATGACCTTTTTTTCCGAAAATATAAAAATGGGAATAAAAACTACATCTCTATTCCCTCAGAGTAAAAAAAGCTCTAACCTATAACATTAACAATTTCAATGCGATTTTGAAATTATAAAAGCCTTTACCTCCAGGTAAAAATATGGTTCAGCTTCCTATAAATACACTATTTGGTATTCCATTGAACTGCTGTTAACAAGACCTCTGAAGCTCAGGAATGGATGACTTTCAGTCATCTTTTCTATTAAATTTGGAGGAAATTTAACACCATTTGTTGCTCCAGTGTAAGAAACCAACCCAAGGCAGTCAGATGAATTGGAGAAGCTACATAGGATGCCTATTATCAGCTTAAGAAAATGAGCCTTGAATCTTTGAGAGCTTCAACTGGAAGTCTCTTCTCACAGGTAATGAGCATATGGTCTCCATAAGTCTACTTAATTCCATTATTAGGACTGACCGCCTATTTCAAAGAATATTCTATAAGTCAACAGGTGAAGATCATGCCTACATTAGTCCCTTTACCTTACTACAAGTTTTTGAGGGCAGATATAAAAAGAACGAGATAGAAGGAAGTTCCACTCTGAGGTTTTCATTTAAGAGAGAAAGTGATGTGAATGAAACACTGCTCAAGAAATTCAGTATAATACTGACTCAATTTTTCTGGAACCCCAAGAAAAGTTTGATTTGGATTGTGAGGTTATGCTCTAGTTCTTTTTTTTCCTAAACATCATATTTTGAATGCAATAAAATGAACTGTTCAAAAGCAGTTGCGGGGTTGAAGATGAATTTAAAAAAGGCATGCTGGAAAAGGCAAGGTAGCCAGGACATTTGAAGTGGCACAAAAATATTTTGGCAGTCATGATATCTGTGCTTTTCCTTACCCTACCGCAAGTAGAGAATAGGACAACACTTTGGTGATGAAGTGTGAAAGAACTTGGTTTATAAATACAGTTGACACATGGCTCGTATTTAACTTCAGTTTTCAAGAGATTCTATTGGTGTGTGGCTCAGTGCTGGGTTTTAGTAATAAATCTGTGGCCTACCTACAAAACTCTGAAAAGTTTCTAATTAATTCTGATGCTGTAAGAATCAGGCACATATATCTCTACCACATATCAAAAACTGAGTTATCTAAAATGCTCACCTATTTTCTGAAATTGTCACAGTGTAAAGAAGCCTACATACATAATCTGTGTCCCTTCATTTCCTAGTTCATTTCTTCCTATTTACATTTCGCTTAGTGAGCAAGCTTGGTGCCTTTTGACTTGGCACGCGGAAGCTCAAATGTGATTGATCCTAGAAGACATTTGTGTGTGTGTATATAAGAAAATGACTTTGGGAGTACATGAAAGGAGACATCTTGCACCTGCTATATCTAATTTTAAAGGCAAGTGGAAGAAAAATAACTTAGAAATCACAATGCCCACGTTGTGTGCCAACCCCCTAGAAACTGCTTGAATATATGAGATTGATCAAAATATGATAGGATAATAAACAAATAGTCAAAGATTATTTTACAGTTTACAGGCTGAATAAATGAACTGGATTAAGAATAAATGTACACACAAAAATAGCCATGCTTACAAACTTTCATGTGGCATACTTTATTATTTTTCGGAATAAGATTTATACCACTGCTGCATATACAGTAGGTTTTGAAAACTTTGAGCTGGTCTTTTAAATACACAGCTGAAACAGTCCATTATATTTTTATTTTTAATAATGAGGTGTTATTTTTCTTATCTTTATAAAATAGAAATGCCTCATCCATCCCTCCAGCATTTCCCTATTGAATTTTTTTTCCCCTGGCACACTATTGTTACATTGAATGTCACATGTAAATCAATAAGGATTGGCAGAAAAACAAATAAAAATGTACTGCTTTTCAATATTTGTCAATGCAGGTACATAATGCCAAAAGTTAAAGTTTGTGGAACACATAAGTAAATCTATCCATATCTTGTCTTTTAACCACTTTTTTGCTGACCAAATAAATGTATCAACCAAGATGGAAATATTCACTTATGCTACTACATGTGTCAACTATAATTTCTTAGGAGAAGGAGGAGGAGGAAGAAGAGGAGGAAGAGAACTCAAAGCAACTTATAAGCAGCTATTACTACTTACAAAATTACTACGGAGCTAAAAATATGAATGGCAAGGCCAAATGACCTAACAACCAGATGTCACTCCATCCTAAATTCAGCAAAAATGAATCATGAACCTATATGTGGAAGACACTGATCAGTTCTTACAGCATCTGGGCTGTATTTCTCTTTTTTTTTTTTTCCAGATTTTATTTACTTATTTGAGAAAGAGAGCACATGAGCAGAGGGGAGAGGCAGAGGGAGAGGAAGAAACAGACTCCCTGCTAAGCAGGGAGCCCGACATGGGGCTTAATCCCAGGACCCCAAGATCATGTCCTGAGCCGAAGGCAGATGCTTCACTGACTGAGTCACCCAGGCACTGTGGGCTCTAATTCATTTTTTAAGTAAAAACTCATCCTTATCATTTTTAAGGAAAATATATTTTGTATTCCATTCTTTGTTTCCTTTATGCCTTAGCCTTTGGGAATCTTCTACTTGGAGCCCACAGCCAAACTCCTTAGCTAGAGTTTGGGACTCTGCATAGCCCTTTACTACATGATTCCTGGACTTTAATCTTTATTTTCAAGGTTCTCTCACATTATGCATTTTTGGGGTAATCCTCACTTTTTTTAGAGGAAATTGTGAGTACAGAGTCTTTTATTTGCCTCTTGCTAACTTTACTCAACAACCACTTTATACCTAGAATCAAACTCCTATAACCCAGGTGGGGTATCCCAAAGCAGCCTTTGCTTACACACACTCTCCATCACAAACTTTAAATCTCAGACCATTTCTTAAAAGACTGCCCAATCTTTCTCACCCCAGAAAGAGTGGAAAGAGGAGAAAAACTGTACATGGAAGCAAAGGACAAGATCTGTTTAATGTCCTTAAAGGAGGCTCTTGCACATAGCAGTCATGAATGTGACATAGGGAAGGAAACTGTATTTCTGAAAAGAGCCCAACTAGAAGGGCTTTAGAAACCACATAAGAGGAAAACAAAAATAGGTTATGAGATGCTTACACCAGGGAGGCCATCTAGAGTTCTTCCCTAGCTCCCCACTCCAAAGCCTCTATGGAAAGACCACACAGTAGGGAGCACAATGAGACTTCTTTTGTCATTGGGCTCCAAATGAAGAGAGAGGAATGTGTTTTCATCAGGTCTCCAGAATTAGGGAAGGCAATAGGAGTAAGACAAGACAAGATCATGACACTGTTTGAGCCCTGATTCAATATTAATCCATTTAATCCTATTAACACCCTGATATAAACTAAGCCAAATTGTCTTTTGATTCTCCTGCTAGAGAACTTTCTGAACCTTCCTCCTTTATTTCTTTTGCCTCAAGTTGTCAGACTGTTTCCAAATGCCCAGAAGCTCCTTGCCTAGTATGTCCAGGAGTCATGGCTTTGTCTCTTTACCCAGTGCTGATTGGATCATTGTTCCCAAATCACCTCTTTTTCTTTATGTTTCCATCCCTTTTCAAAACTCTCACTAAATCTACCTAAGATAAATTATGTTTGATCCACTAAATTCCTCAATGATCAACATTTAGACTATTTTAAAAGCATTATTAATGCTTTTGGACATAAAATCCCTGCGAGAGAAGTAGTGAATGAAGAAAGTTGACTGAGGCCCCTGGATTATAGAGAACTAGTCCCAAAACTATCAGTCCTACTGCCACTCCAGTTTCTTCTGGAATAAAACCCAGCACTATTCTGTTGTTTCACAGAGTATTAGGCTGTGATCTGTGAAACCATCTTGGTTTCCATCCCTGCACCTGCTCTCCATGAGTTTAGAAGCATTTGGTCCAACAGAAATATCACACAAGTCACAAATGCAAATGCTACAGGTCATTTTAAAGTTTCTAGTACTCACATTTAAAGAGTAGAAAGACAGATGCATTCGTTTTCTAGGGCTGCCATAACAAAATACTACAGACCAGGTGCCTTAAACAACAGAAATTTATTTTCTTCTAGTCCAGAGGCTGGAAGTACAAAACCAAAGTGCGAGCAGGGTTGGTTTGCCCTGAGGTGTCTCTTCTTGGCTTGCAGACAGCTGCTTTCTTGCTGTGGTCTTTTCTCTGTGCACATGCATTTTTGTTTTCATACTAGATCTTCAAACTCTGGTATATCAAACTTATACTACATCTTATTTCAAACTAGTCACTTTACAAATATGCAGCTGTGGCTACTATAGGGGAGAGCACATGTGTAGAAGCAACAGAATATTATTCCAGGTGAGCCCTTTTTAAGCTGCAATCCAAAGCTCATCTCTATCTAATCAGGCTTCATAGTTTTTCACTCAGAGAAAAGGGCTTTAATTACAATACACTGTCAAGAGGAAGAGTGAATTTTCCCAGTACACCTATCAATTCTTCATGCTCATCCTAACACCAGCCTACAGTGTCTCCTGCTTCTCTTGACCAAACTATTCCTCTTTGCTACAAGGTGACTCAACATTTTTATCTGAATAGAGGCACCCTCAAGAGTTGTACATTGAACTGCGACCCTTGAGGTGATCACAGAGCTATTGAACAAAGTGATGAAACAGAATTCTCTACAAAACCATGTTCATGATTGTCATCCTGGTGAGCTGGGTCTCTGAGGCAGCTTAGGACCTATAACAAGGTCCTACTTATGACCTATGTACTAAAGCTACACTACCAATTTGCTTTTCTGTACCTATGTAATATTTATTTTTTTACATGTACTATCTGTTATGGAATATTTAAAGGGTTGGACTCTTTTTTGTGGGAAGACATGCATCTAGAAGACTTTGTAGGGAAGAGTCAAGGGGTGAAATCTGCTAGCTTTGTGCAGCAGGAATTAGACCAGGAAATGTAGGAAGTAAGGCCCACTTAACAGACTATTTCAGTGTTCTGGGCAAAAGGAATGAAGATGTCAACCACATTTAAAATGGCTATGATTCAGTGACTGATCAGACATGGGGGATAAAACTAGGAGAAAAGTCAAGATAATTTTGTGATCTTAGTTATTGTGGGCAGTTTACAAGGTATTTTCTATCACTGCATCAAGATTCCCTACACAGTCCGTCTCCTTCAAAAATCGTCACTATACAGACAACTTCCAAAGCTGTATTTCCTACCAAAACCTTCTGAGCTCCATTGCCACATTTTTAATGCCTGCACTTCTAGGAATTTTTGTCCTAAGTTAAAAATCTACTTGTAAAAATTAGAGTGTATCTCTGCTCTGTCACAACAAATCTGAGTTTCCTTCTGGCTTCTCCATTTTTCTTCATATATTTTCCATCCTCCCCATTACTTATTCTTGGGACCTCAAAGTGAGTTTCACTTTGAACATTCCATACCAATTTCTAGCCATTCTTTTTTTTCCCCAATTTTTCTTGACTTTGTATTTCCTTTTATATTCTCACTGTCATCAACCTCATTTTTTTCATGATTATTTTGTTGCAGACTACTCTACTAGCAACCAACTGGTCCTGTTGTTCATCCCCTCCCCAATTTATGCTACGTAAAGCTGCCATTTAACCTTTCTAAGCTTTTCAGAGCTATGAATCACTGACTATCTTTTCAATAGCTATTCATGGCTGTCCTCTGCCTACTAAATATATCTACTTCACATTCTCTATTTGGCTTTTGAGGTCAGGCCTAACCTGTCCCCCAACCTCCCTGCCATCCTTATCCTATATCACTCTTTTACACAAACTATAGCTTATCTGAATTAGTACTCACTATTATCTTTAAAGTTCACTAAATTTTCTCAGTCTCAACCTTTTTTCTCTCATAGTACTCACTGCCTGAAATCAACTACATCATCTTTTGTCATGAACTCAAATTTCAGTTGCAACGCCTTCTCCATGATACTTTTCAGAATCAATCAGCAAGAAATAATTTCTTGATGATTTCAAACCAAAGCAGCTAGATTTTTTTTTCTTTGAGCTTCTATTATGTACTAGAAATTAGTGAGTCAAAGATGAATGAACCACAGTCCCCAGGTCAAAATCTCAAAATGTATTAGTGGAAACAAATGTATAATCATCATCAACTATTTGTTACTTCAACAAATGTTTATTAAGCATTAATCACATGCCAAGGACACTATTCTAGGCTCTGAGGATATAACAATAAACAAGATAGGCAAGATGCTTACCCTTAATGAGCTTACACTCCAGTTGGGAGGGCAACACTCAAAATGAATCAACAAGAATGTAACTGAGAGTGATAAGTTTTATGTGTGATAGAGAGTGCGTGCATGACTGATTGAGTGGGAAGGATGATGACCTGAAACATGAACGACAAAGAGGCAGCCACATGAAGCTTGGGGAAAGGGAATTCTAGGGAACAGTTATTATAAAGACCGTAAAGCCTGAACTTGCTTGACACATTTGAAGAAGTAAAGAGATTGCAGTCCAGGAGGTAGAGAATTACTCTAGAAGGTATGAACTGTGGTCTAGCAAGAATGGACTCATAGATACCGATTATGAGGTTCGTATAGTAATCCAGGCAAATAGCTGATGGCAGCTTAGAAAAGATATATACAAGCCTGAAGAGAAGTGAACAAATTCGAGATGGGTTGGCAGGTAGTCTGAGAGACTTCCTAATGAATTAGATGTGTGGAATGACAAAAAAAAAAAAAGTATATTAAACTTTGATAATGCAATGTAACAAAAGCAAACCTGAGGTTACATTCAAATGTTTAGCAGAGAGGGTGTGTATTTGTGTGTGTGTGTGTGTGTGTGTGTATGCACATGTATGTTTTAAGGGGAGGGAGTATTGTAGAAGCACTCACCCACAAATATTACCTAGCTTAAAGTACTCTGAGGAATCTAAGTTTCTGTCATCTCTCCTAAAAAAACAAAGGCAGAAAAATCTAATAGATATTTTTCTATTACCCCAAAACACAACACCCAGGATACTGTTTTATGTATAATGGTAAGCTGTAGAACTTTTGGATGAATAAATAAATAAACAAACATAAGCTTAAATATTAAAAGTGTGATGGTGAAATAGATAAAGGGGTTTAAGACTACACTTACCATGATGAGCACTGAGTAAGGTATGGAATTATTGAAACACTATATTGTACACAGGAAACTAATAGAAAAATGTATGACGTATTCCAATAAAAAAACAAACAAACAATAACAAAGTTGTGTGATGATGTATCACTGAAAGAAAGAGTGAAGACAGCAAGCAAGTTGTTCTGGGAAAAGAAATGTACAGAAACCTGTCAGTTTAGAAATTGAGGTGCAATGCTTAAGAGGAAATGATTAATGGTTCTATAAAATCCTATTCCAGGATAATAGGGAGGTATAGAAACTTACTGCCATCTTTTTCAGGCTTACTACTTGTTGATTTTTGGTAATTATGTCTGGTTAGAACCATCAGTTACATGTTATTATGAATATTAATCTAGGTCTTAGTAACAATAATAAGAACATCTCCTCCATCCTAATGATGGGAAATGGGCACTTCCTGGGCAACACACTGAATCCTAACACAGTGCTGAGAGCTATTTGTATTACCATCTTACAGATGAGGAACATGAGCCACAGAAAGGTTAAGTACTTTTCCCAAGGCCACACAGCTTAAAGTTGAAGAAACGGGACCCATTTTTAAATAGTTGCTGGCTTTATGGATTTTTAACAGCACAATGTGTTCTCCTTGAAATTCTATGCACTTGTAATACAGGTTATTTATAAGTGAATTCACTATTTTTTAAGATAGACACTTGTGAGGCTGAATTGTAATTCCCTGTTGAATCCCTTCATGGTGTTTTTTAAATTTAAGTTCACCTCAATCCCATTTTCAATTGTACATATTTAAACACTATAAGCTACGTACATATGTTGATTATATCTATAAGTTCACTCTACAGTTTCATTTCTGTGAAAGATCAACATTTACCACTCTGTCTAGTGGCACCCATTATATTAGAATGGATTAACATTTCTCCCATCACATATCAATATATTGATACCTCTGTTAGTGACATCAAAACAATGAGCACCCCTCTCCCAGATGTACAGATACTGTGTCCAAAAGCAAAAGTACTCCCAGAATAGACTTCTGGTACACAAACAAGAGAGACTTCTGAATGGTATTTTTGCCTGCATTGTCCTGGGTGATTTTAATCAAATTTGAAAATGGACCTCTATTTTCTAATAAAGGGTTTTTTGCCCTTGTTTCAAGAAAATTGGGAATCTTGGTACTTAGGAAGGAATGAGGCCTATTACTGTATCTCGATAATGCTAATCAACAACGTAGGAGAGGGAAATAATAGCCTAGTTGAGCAGGCTACATAGAGTGAGCTGGAAGCTGATGAGGCTTATTGCTTTTAAATGTCGACCCTATTTATAATGAACATTCAGGAAAAAAAGGACCAAATTCCCCTTGCAAGCAACTGTGGCAGAGCTGTGCCCTCTTGTTTTTCAAGAAACGGAGATTTTTAAATGAGGCATTTGGTCTTATTGGGAATCAAATGATTGAGAGAAATGTCTGGAGTGGGTTTTGAAAGGCACCTTGGGAAAGAATGCCCCACGCCCATGTGGATAAGAATCTACTCCATTTCAAATACCAGGAGTAAGAACGATTGACAACCCTTCTCTCAGACACTTAGCCAACCTTACCCTCTTTATTAGGGCGTGCTTTGAGGAAGAGATCAGGAGCATCCCTGGGCTGGTGCAAACCTTGTCAGATATGCCCATGAGGGCCCTTTTTCATTTCCCTCACATTAGGTTCAGACTGCCGGCCCCTGATTCCCCCACTCCGTTCTCTGGCCCATTGCCAGGAAAGCCTACTGGCTGGAGGGACAAGGTGTTTGGGTTCTGATACCACTTGCCAAGCTTGATTGCTCTGCAGTGTCACTGCAGTTAGACTGGTATGCATTTCCTCATCAAAGAGGAATTCTGATGCTTTACACCATAATTTGTATAATTAATCTTCTGAGCTTTTTTGAAATTGCATTTTTGTTGTTGCTACTGTTGTTAATAAATGCCACAGCACTATCAATCCACATTTAGTACCAAGAGGAAATCACAATGCACATGAAAGTGGAAATGCAGACCCAGTTCCTCTGAAGGTGTCACTAATGAATGATGGGCAAAATGCTGCCATCTTTTGGTTATTGACAAGAGTGAATGGGGGTGGAGAAGTGGGAGTGGAGAATAGAGTTTGCTATTTTAAATGCAAATTCTCCGGGTTGCTGAGACCTTATAAAATCGCTCAGAGGAATGTTCTTTAGAATTTCCAGGATCTTCCTTTTTATACTTATGCCAGTTTCCATTGCTTCGTAGATTATGCAACAAAGGGTTTGTTCCTCTAGCTGCAAGGATTTCTCTGTGGAGTCCAGTAAGTAGAAGTGGATGCAATAATACAGCACAGGGCTTGTTAGCTCTAGTAAAGAACAAGTGGAATCAGGCTGATGTAAACAGTCACTTCACCATGACTGTGGTTCACTCTTCCTGCCTCAGAAATACTTGAGAGCACCTTGCATTATGTTGCATTAAAATCGCGTTTCCCAGGGTAATGAATTATGTACCATTTGTACTCCAGCCTCTTTTGAGCACTCAGCTCTAAATGTTTGCATCAGTGCCAGTGAGTGTAAGGTGATCTCATTAGGGCAAGAGAGGTGGAATATATATTAGTAGACACAGTATAATTCCCCAATAGCTTAATGTCAATCTATGATTAAAATGCAACTACACCTGCCATTTCTTGGGAAAACCACAGAGCTACAATTTCTTCACATTGTCCAAAGCAAAAAATGACCCCCAAGAGCTGATCTGGCTCAGTCAACATCTTGCCACAAGGCCAGCACTCTTCACAAATGTAGCTGCTACGGGGTAGGGAGTGATAGACATCCTTTCAGGCGGCGGGAACTCTGCCATCACACCTCTGTCCCTCAGTTAGACCCTTTATCCTCTCTCAATGGCTAGTTCTGAGGAACCAAAGGCTCATCTTTTGCATTTTCAGAAACCATCATGGTGCACATTTCCCAGTTGAATGTCCTCACTTGTAGTCACTCTTGAAACATTTACTAATTTGTGATCCATCTCATCTCTTAAAGAATTTATAGGAGCTTAAATATAGTCTATACTTCTTTCCATTTCTTAGATGAAACTGGACTGGGCTGCCAGAATTTATGCCAGATGCGCCTTCTGGAATCTAACATTGAGGTCTGCCTCTACTACATAATTTGATTTTCCAGAGATATTCTCTATTGAATGCATAAGTTTTCATATTTCAAATGTACAAACTGGATAGTATATTGTCCTGTGAAGGTAGGTGTCTTCAAGACATCATTTAAACCATTTTGGGTACACCGTACACATCTGTTTCATTTCTCCAAAAGGATCAGGGTAGTGCTCATTCCTAACCATCCGTAATCTTGCAGCAAGAAGAGATGTTTATTTCTGATCTATAGACTACCTGTAATATGTACAGTACATATATATGTGTGCATACATTATAGAGATATACATAAAATTGCATACATAGTGAGGTTTTTAAGTGATGGCAACAAAAGTGGTTTAGCAAGTAAGCTGTCAATTTGAAGTGAATTTATGTTTTGATAACACCACCAAAGAAATTCCTTCTTTGAATGTATGTGTTTGCCTTGGATGATGTCAGAGCAAATGTAGGAGACAGCTTGTTTCTGTACCTTTCTGCTTCTTAAAAAAATGTCTTGAAAGAATGTTATTGACAATGAAAGAACAAGAATTTTATAAGCATTTCACACCTCTTCTTTCTGAGCCTTTCAGTCAAATGGTAAACTAAACAAGTAGCAAAAATAAAAATCCCGCACAAAATCAAAAAGGAGATATTCGAGATAAATATACCTGAATAAGAGCAAATCCCACTCAAAAATCAGAAAGTCATGTGCCAAGGTGAGCTCATTTCAGGGCAGCCTCTTCTCTCCCCTTCCTATATCTAATCCCATGCATCTGTTCATTCATTTGCCCCCCTCTTTACTATGATATGGTTCCTTTAGGTTGCTTGGCAACCATTATAATGCTGCTGCACATGCGTGCTAGTTAATAAATCCTATCTTGCTTTATTTTTCTCTTTCTTTAAAACAAGGAATTACAAAACATGATATTTCCCTCTTTTCTAATGAACAAAAAAACATCTGTGAAAATTTCAAAAGCACATAAAATGCCTGCAAGGATGCAGATAAGTAATTACAATTCTTGACAAAGTGTAACTGATCATTGCCTAATGTGTCTACATGCAGTTATTATTTGCAATGGCCTCCTCCTTTAAATATGTGTACATTAATGCACATATGTCGATATATGTTCGTGTGGAACTATAAAGAGAAAGGGAGAGAAAGGGGAGAAAGTGACAGCTGCTCTGTCCCAAACAAAGAAAATGAAGGAAATTCCTGGAAATAATCTTGTTTCATATATATATATATATATATATATATATATATATATATATATATATTTTTAAACTGTGGATGCAATAGTTAGAAGACAGGACCTGGACTAAATCTGTCCACTTTTTTCTATAAGAAATCAGACAAAGCTTATGGCCTTCCCCTTCCCCTCCTTGGCAAATCCGAGTGTCCTGCTGCTTTCATTTGTTTTTGATCTGCCTCATTAAAAGACTATTGATGGCTTTAACTATTGTCCTTGTTTAGGTGCTGATTTACAAGCACTAATATCTGACTGTGCGAGATTAATGGGAGTCCAGGCAGTTTACGATTATCCTGAGGTCCCTGACCACACATGTAGGGGTTTGGGTAGGGGTCATGCACTCCTATGAAAAACTCCAAAGCAGGCTTAAACCTGGGAACGTTTTAATAGGATTGAATCTGTAATAGGATTTGGCAGCTTGGCCGAAACTGGATGGTGTGGCTTGTTTGGGGTTTCTTTCTTTTCTCTTTTTTTCATTTATTTATTTTTTATTGTAGAGTCATTATTATCTTGGAATAAAGGGTAATATTTTATGTTGAAGTCCAAATATTGTTACTATAGTTTAAAGGAGTCCTTAAGGAAAAAAAAAAAGCTGTACAATGTAGGATATTAAAAGAAAAGATTGCCGGGGCATGAAATGCTGTTTCTATTATGTAGTAAATTAGAAGGTAAAAAATAAAAGATGAGGAGAGAATAAAATTTCTGTTGTGAATGGCTGTGTATTTTTAGCTAAAAATGCTTTAAGGAGTCTAAAAGGCACTGGCAACGTAGGGCTATTTATAAAAGGGGATATTTCTCCCAGGCAGGCATAGCGCTGCCCTTCCTGGCACCACGTTCTGCTGAAAAGCACAGCGCCCTGAAGCTGAAATCTCTCTTAGTCAAACAACGAGGGCACTCTGAGTGACAGCTTACTGTGGTGCATTCGATTTTTGAATAATACTGCAAACACGAATAAAATTCAAAGTAAAGATACCACACTCTCGATAATATCCCAAATGGAATTCTATCAATATTTTAGTTCCCATTTGAAATCAGGCACAAGGGACAGTGAGCTTTGTCAACACTATCTTCTATGTCAATTCACTTGATTATAGTGTCGAAATTCAGGCACAGTGGCGGTAAAATTATTTAACCTCCTGGACTCTGGTCATTTGAACATTATAAGGAGACTGTCACTTAAAGATGCCCTCATTAATTTTGGTGGACCAGAAATGGAAAGGCAAGATATACAGCCCTGGCCTAGAGGGTCATACAAGTGCTCTTTTACAGGACCTCACCTGTAAATCTCGAAGCACAAAAGAAGTTACGGTGGCTATAAGACCTCATAAAAAGGTAATAGGAAAATAAATTACAGATTTTGTTTTGGATGGCTTTACAAGTCTAGTGGTAGCAGAACTTTTAGGAAATCTAAACTTTAACTAAAAATCTGGAGCGTATTTATGACTTCAAAGAAATTCACTTTCACACCCAAATATGTAGCTCAGCCAAATCATTCTACTGTATTATTTGCTGTCATTCTGCTTCAGAAAGTCTCACATTTTTTGAATGGAACTATAGAGATGAAATGAACATATTATTTCAAACAGTGTTCTTTCACAGAATCATTTTACTCTTTGTTTATTTTTATTTCCAAAGACTATTTTTCAAAATCCATTTTTCGTACTGTTGTTATAACAATGATCCTTCAGCTCAAAGATCTGAGGGATTATTATTATTATTATTATTCCTTTCTAAGTATATAATACATCCTTCCTGTAATATCCACATCTGGAAATACTTTAAAATTAAGTATTTACTATAGTGGTGACTATTTTCTCATTGTTATGGAGGGTAGTAAGTTATCCAAGTCTCCCTTTGGTCATGAATGGTCATGAATGAAGCACTTTAGAGTGGTGGTTTTAGGGTCCATACAGTGGGAACATTATAAGACCCACAGGAGTATCAATGCAAGGGAAGTCTCTTGGACACAATGCTTTGAACACTGGTCGGAGCCGAGGTGATCCCAGCACCCCCTATGGACAAATCCACAGGAGAGCTGACAACCACTATAAATGTACTGGATGCACATCAACTGGAGCTTTAAAAATACTCCATTCCTAATGCTCTCCAAAGCATTTGCCAAACCTAGATCCAGTTTAGTTATCATCATCACTGATTTTTACTATTTAAGACCAAAATCTAACCATAATCTTCATTACTTATATCCCATAAAGGAAGAAAAATCTATTACTTCATCCAATAACCTGGTATTTTCTTCTATAAGTCTAAATAGTGTGAAATACTACTTGACTCATGGCTTACACATTCCCATAAAGCAAGTTTGTTCAAAGGAATCACGATCCTCTATTTTGTAGACCGAGAAACTGATGACAAGATCCAAAGGAGCTTAGTAAGGGCTGGTAAAATAAGGTCTTACTTAAGAAATCTACCTGAGTTCAGCTCAGAACGGATTCAAACTTTTCGCAATTCTCTGGAAATAAGTTACGAAGCTATGACCCGATTCTTTGGTAATATCCTAATCAATTATTTCTCTAACGCTCAGAAGAGCTTTAAAAAATAATTTGGTGAAAATTACCCTAAACTCTATAAACTAATTGATTAACGTCATTGCTATAAAAACACCAATGTTTTTACACACAAAGACAAAAATTTCATTTTCCTCAAGTGTATGATCCTGGTTTTCACAAATGCTAATTAAAACTAAAAGATACCCTTGAAATTTTTTCAAAAGCTTTTCTAATTTAGAAGACAGATCTGATGTAAAGATGATACATAGCATATATGTGTACAAAGAGGAAGATAAGGAAAAAAAAAGACTACAGTTGTTCAATTATAACATTTATGAAGCTAAAATTACCACATTATGGATAATCATCTTACTTATACAGCCTCAGAAGAACTAAATATCCATGAAGCAACTTAATTTTCTATGTTTCTTCAATAATATCCTTTCCTTTTTTTTTTTTATTTTTTTTTATTTTTTATTTATTTATGATAGTCACAGAGAGAGATAGAGAGAGAGAGAGGCAGAGACACAGGCAGAGGGAGAAGCAGGCTCCATGCACCGGGAACCTGATGTGGGATTCGATCCCGGGTCTCCAGGATCACGCCCTGGGCCAAAGGCAGGCACCAAACCGCTGCGCCACCCAGGGATCCCAATAATATCCTTTCCTGATGGACAGTTAGCTGAGCTCTACATACCAAGCACTGCCAGGAGGAGGGAAGGCAATTTTCATTTGTTCGGATTTTTTTCAAAGAGGAAGATATTTTTTTCTCTATGTATCTACTATGTATCTATCTGGGGAGACTGAACTGTTTTTTGGTTTGAGTAAAGCTACATCATTATACTTTACTTTCTAATTTGTAAGTGCAAATTGTACTTAGAACTGTGATCAGAATTATCTCCATTTAGGTTTTATCACAGTGTTCATGACTGTATGTAACAAATGTAAACATTCATCAGCATGTATGGAAACCGCTTGTGGCTACAGTGTTGGCTGTGCCTGTTCTTTTCCTGAATCTCGTAGTGGTGGTATTGGGTAGTGGGTGAATCTTGGCAGAAATGAAGGACAGAGTTATGAAATGAGTCCAATTCAAAAATGGTGTTACATCAGTACGATATATACACACTTTCCTCACAGAAAGAGTCTCTATAATTTAGAAGACAAATTCTGACTAATATGTTTTTCATTTAAATGTCCCTTCTTTGGCTTACCAGAGCATCTCTTCCAGGCAGGAAAGTCAAATAGTCAACAACACTTCTCATAATGGCAGACCAAACCACTCTTCCAGAGTCTCCCAAAGACTGATGTCCTATCCAGGTATTTGGGGAAGAAGTTGGTGGTTCCTTGGTCAAATACATTTAATGGAGTGTTTAGCTAAAAAATTAATCACCTTCCTTCAACACAGGTCTAGAGATGTTAATATGCTAAGGCACACTTGACTTTTCCAGAGAGGGATGGCATACATGGCACTTCTCAAACCACAGAGCGCCTTTTCCACAGAACACAGTGTGACAATGGCTGCTTTGTTTTCAGTCCCAGGGAGGCTGTAAGCTGGTCAGAGAACTCCAATGGGAGGTTGGTGGCTCGTAGTTGCAATGCAGCCTGGGCCCTCTGTGACCCAGTAAGCATCACTCACTGTCTGCTGTAGGGCCGTGCCAAGGCCCTCTTGAAACCAGGATGTAAAAGGAATAGTGCTATGTCCAGAAAAGAAATAAGTAAGACATGGAAACGTGGGCCTTAGGATTGTCTTCCAGCATTCAACCCACTTTGCTTTACCTATAGCATTGCTTGAGAGCACCCCAGTTGCTAGGAGGGAACTCGATCCGGCTTACCAGTTTCCTCATCTCCTTGGCTGAGAGAGTTTGAAGAATCTGTAAAAGCTAACGATGAAGCAGACAGATCATACCACAGATATCATGCCATGCAGACTCCAGCAGGGACAGATGTAGGGCAGGGGGCACAAGATGCCTTTGAGGAAATGACTGTTCCTCAGGCAGAAGCTAGATAAGGATGATGCGACTGTTCCTAACAGTGGCCTTTTCTGACAACTTGCAGTGAGGCCAAGGATGTAACATGCATGGTCTTATTTAATCCTCATGACAATAACCATGAGAAATAAAACCCCCATTTTATAGGTGAGGAAATGGAGGCTCAGAGAAGAGCACAGAAGTCACCAAGCCAGTGAACAGTGGAATCAACCTTTGACAGAGATCTTTCTGCCTCCAAAATACGTGTAATTACCTATTCTGCTGTATAGCTGGGGCCTCTAAGTTTATTGGGGAAGGGAGGGAGAAAAGATGAAGAAATATGAAACATAGAGCTGCTGAAAGATTGAATATGAATATTAGTTAATACATGGCTATTGTAGGAAGTAATTTAAAATGTAATCAGTTTCTAAATTATTGCAATTGCTGTTTAGAATACGATGTTAAATGAAATATATAATGTTGCCACAATGCAAGACATCCTCACCAGGGATAGCCTGACCTAAACAACACAACTTAACATTGGAAGTCTCTTATTTCTCTGCTTGGGCAAATTTGCGTGAAATTATCAATAGCCCCACATCCTCTTGCATGGTGCAGTGGCCTGAAATACTGTCTAGCTCCTTATTCAATGACCAGCACCAATCTGAGGAATAACTGTCCATCATTATATAGGTCATTATGGATGAATCCCATGCCATCAATCAGATAGTTCTACAGCTTCCTTACATTTCTGAGCTCATCATTCCAGAGGAAAAATGATTTCTCCTCGTTCTGAAAGCACGTTCTGAAAGCTTTTTTTGCTTCAAATTATTATTAGCCAAACATAAAACTGGATCATCAGAAACATAAGAAGCTTAAGTGGATGAGTTTGTTTCGACTTCAATACTCATGGTAAATTTGCAGTCAAGCAGGATATCCTACAAAGGAAATGCAGAATTTTATTTTGAATATTTGGCGGTCCCTCTGCCTATGGTGTTCACTCACTTTAAGGGATTCCTGATGATAGTAAGAAGATAAATTTGACTTCCCTACATTGTTCTATTCTAAAAGGCTTGTTTGCTATGTATAATTATGTACATGATGCATGAGGAAAGATAAAAACGTCTGGGTCCCAGGTGTGTAGCCCACAGCAAAAGTGCCTCTAGGCAAGGGGAAGTGCCTGTGGTCCACTACCAGGGCATCAGGACTGCTACAGGCTGGCTTTCTGGGGACTTCCCACGTTGAAGAATTACACCTCACTATCTTATCCAGGAGACAGGAGACCCCAGAACACAGGACGGTGATCTCAGTTTCCTGCTCCTATCTCCAAGCTAAGAGGCCCCAAACGAAATTCTCCTGGACTCATTCAAATCCAAAGCCTGTTGCTGGAAACTTCCCTCCTACTTTTGCCTCCAACAACCTCCATCTCTTTCTCTCCCACACAGATCCTTCAGGCCACAACTCCTTGATAACAGAGCCCTTTGATAAAAAAACAAAAACACAAGACCAGAAACTCCAAGCTGTGTATTCCCATTTTCTCTCATTTTCAGTGTCCAAAATGTGAATCGGTCCCAGGGATTTTCACCAGCCTCATGGCTAAGGTTGGGGTCCAGAGATCATAGCAGGCATGTGGATGCCTACAGGACCAATCCAGCCATGTGACATATAAATTGTTTACTTTCCAAATCACAGTTGCTTCAGCCCATGAGAAAACTTGTCAAGCCTGCAGGGTGCAGTGGGACAATGGAGGTTGGCTCTGATACTGTTAATGGTTGCCTTTGTGTTGCACTAATTGCTTGGCCCTGGTGCTTATTTGGCTCAGCAGCTGGAGGAGGGGCCTTGCTTTTGCTCTCTGGTGTTTGTGTAATCTTAGATAAATGTATAAGACTCTCATTTCTTAAAATGTTGCACCTCCAAATGAAACATTTTATGTGGCCATTTAAATACAAGAAGCCTGTTCATACAGAGCCAGACTTAAAGGTTTTAAATGATCAGTACTTACCTATAATGAAACAGTCGTTCAAGCAGCAAAATAAGACAAAGTAGCTTAGCATCGTATAAAAGATTCTAGTCGTCCTTAACTGGTAGGACCTCAGTACAAAATAAATTAATTATATAAGCAACATATGTCTCCAGTAATATGGAGAATATTTCACTGCCCTTCCCTTAACCGACCGTCAAGTAGTATCCGTATAACTAAATGGTAGTGAACTTGATTTCTAGCAGCTGCTTTCAAAATTCAGCCTCATGACTGCCCTGTAGTTCACACAGAGTAAAGAAAGGAGCCTGACAAGTGTCAGGACTCCACCTGGATAATGGGCCTCGATCCAATAAACTGTGTTCAATGATTTCTTCAGCGAAGTGGCCAGGCTCTCACCAGACACTCTAAGCTCTTCCTTACAGCCCTACAGGGACAGCTCTGACTTCTTCATTGATACCACAAGTTTAACAGTAGTGATTCAGTTACCTATAAAAATACACTCTATTGACAAGGATTATTTACAGAGAAGGGAAGATTTAAACCTGTGAACTGAGAAAAATATCTGGGAACTTGTCAAAAAATGAAAATAGGCTGATGCCCCATAACACCAGGGAATCACAAGCATGGAGCAACCTCTCTCTTTTCTAGATGATGGTATTCTCATTTAGGGATGTGCTTAACTATGAAAGCATGGGGAGCTTGCACTGCGGCTCTAAGAACTTAAACACACAAAGTTCCCTGATATACATACATACATACATACGTACATAGATACATACATAAATAAATAAATGCCATATGTATTTTTAAAGAACATTAGAGTTTACACTGTGCTCTTCTATTCATTTCTATGTAAAGCTAAGCCCAGAAAGAAAGAAAGAAGATAAGAGATAAACTTTTCCTTACTGGCTATCAGATGTGGATTAGGTCCTTACGCAGAGAGCTCACTTTAGGAGGAAGACAGGGAGCTTCATCTCTTAGTTTCTAACAGTACAAAAAACTCACACGCTTCCCAGACTGTACTGGAAGGTGACTTTATGACAACATTCCACGGTACATTGCAACCACTGTATTAGTTTTCTAATGCTGCATAACAAATTACCATAAATTTAACAGCTGAAAATAACACCCATTTATCATTCACCTCTTCTTCATGTCAATGTCTGACCATCGTGTAACTGTGTTCTCCACTCAGAGTCTCACAAAACCAAAGTGAAGCTATTAACCATAATCACCTGGCCCTTGCAGTCTTCCAGGCTCATGTGGTTGTAACAGAATTTAGTTCCTTGTGGTTGTAGGACTGAGGTAACTGTTACTTGCTAGCTGTTGGCCAGGGCTCAGTCTCACCTCTTAGATGCTACCAGTGTTTTTTGTCACATGGCCCTTCCATCTTCAAAGCCAGATAAAGAGGGGATCTCTGGGTGGCTCAGTGGTTTGGTGCTTGCTTTTGGCCCAGGGTGTGATCCTGGAGTCCTGGGATCAAGTCCCACATCAGGCTCCCTGTGTGGAGCCTGCTTCTCCCTCTGCCTGTGTCTCTGACTCTCTCTCTCTCTGTCATGAATAAATAAATAAAATCTTAAAAAAAAAAAAAAGCCAGCTAAAGAGAATCTCCCTTGCATGGACTCCCTCTCACACTTTGAATCTCTTTTTTCAGGAAGAGCTCTGTCCCTTTTAGGGACTCACCTGATTAGGTGAGGCACACCAGGGATAATCTCCCTTTCTTAAAGTCAACTAATTTGGGACCTTAATTAGATTTGCAAAACTCCATCACTGCTAGAGCAGCATTTAATTGAATAAATGAGTGAAGGTGTGTGCACACACACCATGGGATAGGGAATCCTAGGGGCCATTTTAGAAATCTGTCTACCACAGCTAAATGAAAGAGTGAAAGCCTTGGGATGAAATCTGAACATGACTGTCACTGTTAGATAAGTCACCTGATCCATACCAGTTAAAGATCTGGAAACCCCCCCCTTCGGGGTTTGGGAGAGATGGTAGCAGCTGCTGGGATCGCACACCTCCACTTGTCTTCTATGATGGGAAAAAATGCCCCCCGATGAACATAAATATGTGAAGACAGAGTCTGGATCCCTTCTTCCAGAGGGAAGAGAAGCCTAAAACCAAGCAACAGAAAGAGTTGTTCCAACCCCTTTCCTGGATGCTCTGCATGAGGGAGTCAAACTCCTCTCTCCTTCAGCAAAAACACAGCCACTCTGGCCGTCTCTTAAAGTTTGCCCCAGAACTGACTGATCCTGGAAGGCCAGGAGGCCCAGTTTACCTGCTGTCACCAAAACTGGCTGCCTACACTTCCATGGTACGTGGGGAATGACAAAACGATGCTTCACTCTCAACCCCAGGGCAGGTGTGTTAGAAAGATGACTTTAGCAGGGTAGTTCTGGGGGGGTAAATCGAAAGGGAATAGGTTAAAAAAAAAAAAATCCTTGCATAACTCAGAAGTGACCTCAAGGGGCAGAAATGAAACTGAATGTCTTCCTTTTTATTATGGCAGGCTTTGGTTTTGTTGTTTTCCTTTGTTAAAGTAAAACAAACTAACCAGGGCTTAGACAACTTAAGAGTTATTTAAGTTCCTTTGAGTCCTAACCGTAGCTTCAGTCTGGTGTGCTCTAAACACTCTCTCTGGGATAGACCATTTTTCTTCATTATGAATTTTAAAATGGAAATTTTAACAGGTTAGCACTTCTTCCCCAGGAAGAGAGATCATTAATATGTAAAAACCTAAAATGAAAAATAACACCTCAACACGCCAGTCATCAACTCCCCATCTCCTTGCTCTCCCACCTCACCTGCCTTGTCTCCTACCCATGGCTGCGACTAAAGGAGGGACAAGCCCAGTGCTTGGCTCAGTTCCAGAGAACTCAGTTTGTGACCAGAGAATGGGGAACTGGCCAGGCCTGGAGGCAAAGACCTAAAGTGGGCATAAGAAGGCCATGAATGAATGAAAAAAAAAAAAAAAAAAAGAAGGCTCATGAATGGCAAAGGTCAGAAGAGGTGTAGAGATGAAGGCCCAGTAGCCCAAGGCTCCTGGCCATGGAACTATACAAGTTCTATCTGTGACAACAGACTAGAGCAGTCACATAGCACTTAAGAGGGCACAACTGATACAAGCAGGAAAACTAAAATGACATGGCTGTGTCAGATGAATGAATTACCACGGAAAACACAACCATTTTGGTTATGCTGCTGTCATGACAGTTAACCATTCTTATTTTCTTCTAAACTTTCTAGTAGTGATAATAATAATAATAATGAAAATAGCAACAGCAAATACTCAAGCAATACTTACCTACACTAAGCATTGTTCTAACATGCTTTATATCAATTCATTCAATCTCCACAACAACCATATAATGTAAGTAATAGTATTGCCTTCATTTTAACCCGGAGGAAACACAGTCCAAGAGAACTTGCTCGAAGATCTATAGCTAGTACAAGGGGCGGTTAGCAATCTGCAGAATGAGAATTCATTATGAGGGGAAAAGGAATGTGCTTCTATGGTCACCACACTAATCTCCACATCTCAATATCTTGCTCTGCAAGTGTACAATACTTCATAAAAGAATATAAGCTAGAGAGGAGAATACTACAGATCTAGAAGTAGAATAGACTAAAGGGAACATGTCTCCTCTGTGACAAATAGATGAGTCACACAGATATGAAACTGAATGTTTTCCTTTTTAGCATGATAGGGATTATTTTTCATCATTACATTAAACTTGTCGCTAGATGTTGAGTCTTAGCAACCACAGATGGGGAGTTCTATAGCATCATGGGAGGAGCACTACCAGTGGCAAGGTGTTCCGGGTTATAATTCTCTTGTTTTGTCATGAAAAGGCTGATAGGTTGGTCATTTTCTGGAGACCAGTTTCTATGCCTTTACAAATCGATACTTAAATGGCCCACTTACTTTATGTTAGTAGGTCCTTAAGAAGGTGAAATAAAAGATAGATGTGCATGTGTTTGGAAAATAAAAGCCTCTGCAAGAACAGCTTCTGAAAAGAAGTTTCCAAGGATCCATAAGATTTTGCAAAGTTGCTTGCATTTATATAAGAGACAGAAAGGAAAGTTCAAGGTAAAAATGGTTCAGGACCCCATTTTCCTACATAAAGAGAGCTGGGGTCATGGAGATCCTACTAGTTTCTACTAGTGATATCCATTCACAGATGAACTGTCACAGGTAGAGAGCATATTACTGAGAGCAGAGAGAGTCATTATGCTTATATCTACGAACAAAATGAAATCCCAGACAGGTTTCATCTGAAACATCAAGAAATCGAAAGAAAAAGAGAATACCCAAACACTGGCTTTTGCAGCTATTTACTAGCCATCCATGTATAAAGACATTGAACAGGGAAGAAGAAATTGTAACACATGTATTCTGAATTGCTATATCTTGCTAGAGTCAACAGCAGAAGAAAGGTATAGTTAAATTAATCATATTTTAAAGATAAAAACTTCCTATCACCTTTCTTGTTTTTTACATGTATAGATACTGCCCCTTTCTCCAGGAATCAAAGTCATTTACAAATCACAAAATAGATTTTCTAATTTTTCTCTGTGTTTCCAGTCTGTCAAACATACGAAGGCATACAAAAACCCCTTGCAATGCAATGTTCCTCTCAGAGAAGGAAAAAGATTTAAAAGTACATTCAATTAAACAAACATTTTTTTTTTAATTCAGTGAGTATGATTAGTGCCTAGAATGATGGATATTATGGGGAGTAAGAAAAAAAAGTCTACAAAGACACAATCTAAGCAGGATACTAAGACATAAAAAGTAAAAATGGTACCAGACAATAATTGTGCTATGAGAAAATTACCACATAAGAGAGCTTAGGGATGAAGAAGACATTTGATTTCATCCTTAGGGCAGATTTTATCAGGTGTAGGCTAGTGAGTAGACTTTAGAACAAGGGTACATTGTAAGCAACAGTATGAGAATGGGATGGGGTAGGACTTTTACAGAAGAAATGTAGGGCATAAAATGAGTGGAGGCAGCAGTGGGAACATAAACATAGAGACAAGTTGGTAAAAGATCTTGAAAGCTAAGCTAACAATTCTGACAAGATGTTTTAGCCAAACCCTTGAAGGATTTTGAAAATAGCTATGATGTAAATGGAGCTATGCTTTACAGAGATTAATCTTGCATCGCTGTGGGTTCAGTCTGAATGGAGACAGATTGGAAGTCATGGCCAGTTAAAGATTACAGCACTGGTATGGACAGGAGGCACTGTGAATTAGCGCGAGTGGCAAGAACGAGAAAAACATGAAAGGAGGCTAGAGAAGAACATACAGAATTTTGCTCTGCAGGTATCTGTGAGGTCAGAATCATGTAAATCATTTTTCTTTGTTTTAATTTTATAAGTAACTGTTAACTTATGAAGAGTTATGTGTTCTAAGAGAAAGAATGTCAACAGTATGACTTTCGTGGTATCAAGATAATGACGTAGCTGGCAGAGATGAGGAAGCAGAAGGGGAGAGGTGATGGGAATGTTGTGAGCACCAATGTCCCGATCTCTCAATACGGTGGTCAAGAAATATCATCCATATTTGAGGAAACACAAGGTGGAGATCTAGGCAGGGGGATTGAGGCTCTAGAGGCAGCCGGTAAAGGAAATAAAGTCAGTCTTATAACTGAGTTGGGGAAGGATGGGAGAGAAGGAATGGCATGAACGATATAAACCTCATTTATCATCAAGGAAGTCAACAGATAACATCTAAAGTTGATAAGTCAAGAAATAATAGCACAAGGGTATTGTTAGCACTATGAATGTCATCACAGAATGAGTTTTTTAAAAAAAGTGGTGGGCAAGGCTAGGGTGGAACAAGGGACTGTTGCTTTTTTGACATGAATTCTGCTGGAACCATTTGATTTTTAACCATGTGCATGCATTACTTTGATTAAAAATGTAAATTAAAAATCAACACCTAATTGACGAGATTTGGCAACAGTTTCAACAGGAAAATAAGAGTGGGAGGTTGACTGATTTTGCACGTCTAATTGAGAGTTTGGTGAGTGAAACATTAGTGTTTACTGAGGAAATCAGGAGGAGGATAGATTTAGAGCAAGGTGAGATATGGAGTTTGGCTCCACACATAAATTTAAAAGTTAAAATGACTTTTAACGCAGTCATGGACGCTACACAGATTGTAGGCAAACATTTGGGCTGGGTCAAAGAATAGATTCATTGCTTGGAGTGAGCTAATTCAGTGCTTAGGCAAGAGTACAGTGGGGAAATTTTCAGATCGGCATGACTCAACCTGACATAGAAAAGGGACAGCAAATGATTCCACAATAGGAGAACTACAGAGAGATACAAAACTCCCTTCTTGTGCTCTTGAGTCTGCTGAATTCAGTGAGGTTAGCCTAAAGGCCTAAAGTAAGCCAATTGAAGACAAAAGAGCAATGATAGGAAGAAGAGCTCAAAAAAAAAAAAAAAAACAAGGAGTGCATGTTTTAATGAAAGATACAAACATTGCAGCATGGCCTATTAACTGGCACCTACTATTTTCAATCATTTTCAAATGGTATTAAACACAAATGTAAAAATTATCAAAGAATACAAAAGTATCACAGTAATCTCAGTCAATATTGGGGCCACTGTAAAATTCTATCAGAAATCATTAATAGGGTATATATTGTTCACGTAACTTTTATTAATTATTCATATGACCAAGAAGTAAACAAGAAGGGACACAGCCACAATCTAGCCGACAAAATGTTTTGACAAGTCATCGGTACCCCTATGATGCTTGGAAAGTAAAATATCCCTCGTTTTTCAAAGAAAGTATGAAAGATAAATAACATTATTCATTGATCTTCCTGAGCAAGTCACCTCCCTTCTGAAAACACTCTGGTGGTGGAATAGAGAGCCTGACTCCATTCTTGAAATTGGGCCACTGACGGCTTTTGCGTCTTATCTCTCTTCTTTCCTCTCTTTTCCCCCAGATCTGGGTGAGCTGGTAACAACACATGAGAGGCTCTCCTTCCATGCAGGTGGAGAAGTTCAAAAGCTGCACAAATGTGGCCTCTAAGTGGGACTCTCCAGCCCAGCCGCACCTCTATAACCACAATTTAAACCCAAGTTTCTCACCTCTCCTTTCACTCAAACCATTTCAGAATTGCCTGGGTGCCCACTCTGCTCTCCCCAGAAAGCCTTCTTCTGTGTAAAAATCACCTTTCCCATCATCTCCTGGTTGGTACACATGTGGCATCATCAGTCTCAACATCCAAACCAATATGGGGTGAGGGATTGATCCTGCTATGCACGGGGCAACCACAGAACAAGTGGCTTTCCGTTGCCCTTAAGATGAAAGGCAAAATAACAATAACGGCTAACAAACTCTTACAGTGTGCTTGCTATGTGCAGATATTATCCTAAGGGCTTGACGTTGATCAATTCATTAAAGTTGCATCAAAGTCCCATGAGGTGCATACTATTGCTACCAACCTCATTATGAAGTTGAAGATCCTGGGAGTCAGAAAGGTTGAGCAGCGCTCCCAATGTCGCACAGCTAGGAAGAAGCAGAGCAGGATCTGAGCTCAGGCCCTATTGCTTTCAAAGCGGTGCTTTTACCCAATTCCCAGGACCCTAGCGATCCTGATGCACAAATGGTCTGTGCAGAGTTGAATAACTTGGGATCTGCCCACCTTTGCAGCCATCCCGCAGACAAGGCTCTCCATCTCCGCCCTCTTGACACAAGGGGCTGCTTTCAGATAGATGCTGGTGCTTGTCCTATTTCCTCTGCCACTCGGCCTTGCCCAGCAATTTTCTCCTCCGGGCCAAGGTAGCTCTTCCCTTAAGCTCTCAAGGAAGCCTTTTCTGACCACCAGCTTCCCTCTTATTTATTCCCCAAGAAGTTCAAATCTCCTTTTATTACCAGCTTCATAATATACCATGTACCTCTCATTTAGGCTGATATCGGTGTTCTAGGTTTGCCTTTATTCCTGTGGTTATTGGCTGTTTTTCTCTCTCAGTAAACCATAAGCTCAGTGACAGCAGGGACCATACTTACTTTTACTTATTGTTATACCTTGGCAGTGCCTGGCACTAAAATAGTCCCTATAAATGTTATATTTGGAGAATAAACAGATAATACACAGTCATTTCCACTTCAGCCGGTCATATACACTGCCCATAACTAGACTGATCCCTTTAGCAGAAATTTATAAGCAAATGGGTATTGGGGATTAATGCTATTTTTCCTGCTTTGGAACTGTAATCTTTACGGTCCCTGTGGGGTTTCCCAGAGAGGGGGAAAAAGGAGTGTTTCCTCTCCCTGAGTCCCTTTATAAGTCTTCTACAAAATGAACTCACACTCCAGTAGTGTCTGACCTGGGAAGGCATACTGGGTGCTTCCCTGAAAGCTGAGCAAGGAAGAAGCCAGGGCCAAACCCAGTGTCATTCACGGTGGAGCCAGCCTCCTCCCTGAGCCCAGGCAAAGATGGGCCAGTGTCCGCCTGTGCGAGTGCTTCTGCTGCTCTGGGATCTTTTACACCATCATCCAAAGCTGCACAGGATTAGCATCTTACTGGACTGAAAAGCCTACAAGTGGAGAAGACTGAAGATAGACACTAAATTTAATTAAGTGCTCAGTATCTTTCAAGTGTTTTTCACAATTTTTTAAAAATTCAATATTCACATCTCTCTGAAGTGGCTAAGATCATCTTCCTCTTACAGATGAGAAACCGAATAACCTAAGTCGTGTGGCTGGTAAATTGCAGCAGGTACATCAGGATTCAAACTCAGGTCTGGATGGTTCCAAATCCCATGCTCTCTCCACCTCAGAACAACACCTTCAACCTGGTTCCTAAATCCCAAAGAGAAGACTCTTACTGTGCTGGGATATGAGGAATCGAATGCCGAAGGGACCGCCTTAAAAAAATTTAAAGCAACTTTCTGGTCTCATTAATAAGTTCATTTTAAGATGCCATTTTAAGATGCTGTGAAGAGATATTTTTACCTATTTTTTAAAAACATTCCTTTTATCTTGAAATTTTTTAAATTAGTAATCACTGAATAAGGAGACAGATGGTCTAATCATTAAAGATTCCTTTTGGAGATGAAGAGAAAAATAAATAAATAAATGAGGAACTCTCTCTTCAGATAAGATGATGATAAGTAGTTCCCATCTAACTCCTTGTTAATGGGAGGAAGGAAACAAAGAGGAGAAAAAAGTAAATAAAATCCTTTGGGATTTGGCAACAGAGTCTCTGAGAGAGAATATTCCAGAAAATAGTGGAGAGAAAGAAGTAATTGAAACGGAAAAGGTGCTGGGTCCCTATGTTATGAGAGCAATCTCTGGCCTGAGTGGAGCTCTAAATAGAATCTCAAGTAGTGGATAGAAATTGGAGGGTCTGTGCTACCAGAGCGCAGGGGTTTCCGGCTGCCTGGATTCTGAAAGGGAGTCCCTGAGAACAGGTCTCCAAGGGACTGTGGGCTTTCCCTACCATCATCACTTTTTGAGCTTTTCCACTCCTAAAAGGAAGCACAGCCTACCCTGAAAGCCACCTGGTAGATGCCTAAATGTCCCCTGGATGGATCGCCCTCAATCCACCTTGCCTTTTCTATAACAGGAAACTGAAAGAGAGAAAGAAGACTGATGCACCAAGCCCAGCACATCTCATCATTCTGGCCTTGGGATGACAGATGAATAGGTCTGTGCTGCTTGTTATACTTAGTTCAGCCTAAGTATAACTGGGGAGAGATGCAAGCAGATAACTAATTAATTCTAGGCCAACCATCCCTCACAAGATCTAGGACAGTCTACCCTCTGCAAGGCTTTTACTTCCGCTTTACTCACTGTCCTCTCTGTTAACCAAACACGAAGGCAGTGTTCATCTCCGCGTTTGAGAAGGTTTGGGCACAGAATGGATCCCTCTAGATATGTATTCAGTGTAGGCCACACTCTCAACAAAAGTTTGTGCTCACTTAGCACCATTTACCTAAGAGTCCTGAAGAATGAAAAGCCACCCAGATTCGATTTGGAATGACTACTAGTATCGATCGCTCTCTCTGAAGACAAATGTCTAAAATATGGAGCAGACACAATTATGAGGGCAACTGACTAAGGAATCAAGCGAGCAGATCTGCAAAGGAAAGATTCTTTTTCCAAAGACAGCCTCATTTAGAATTAAATTTGATACTGAAATTCTAATAGGAACTTGCTTCCATTTTGGTTACATGACTTGGCAGTGGATGCAGTTCTCCCTCAGAGAAGTCTATATAAAGTTGAGTGAATGTAACTTTTCACACGCAAATATTACAGCTGCAGGGAAATTCTGGCACTTTTGTGCAGTGCCAGGAGCTAGACATTTATGCTAGAGTTCATGGGAAACGTTTTGTTCTTCCTCCCTGGTGCTTCCGGGAGCAAGGGCCATCTTAGAAGACACAACCTTGCATTAGTAATGCTCTGCCTGGGTGAGGCCGGTGAGCAAGGCCCTTCCAAAGCAGTCAGAAGTAAGTGGACAGTGAGCCCTCAGAGCTTGAATACCTCAAGAATACCTCAACATAGGCTTCCTTCACTCCGTGGCCTGTAGAGAAACTCCCATGTGGGATCAGCGAAGGAATGCATTGGGATACCTTCAAGCTGGGCTGACGTTTTAATGAATGCCTACAAGGAAACATCTGGTGATAATGAAACCTCCTTGTCAGAAACTCTTCAGCTGTCCTTTGCACCTCGACTTGGCCTTCTCCATTCAGTTTAATTGTCTTTCTCGGCTCCCTCCACCAAGCTTTATTTGTTATTTTTGTGTTTTCTTGGTAGGTGGGAAGCGGAGGTGGAAACAGTAGAAACACAAGGGAAAAGACCAAGTGGAAAATTTACCTTTAAATTACCATAATACTAGATGATAAATGAGTTTATGTAAAAAGATGCCTACCCTAGAAACGGTGACATTTTTGCATTGCACAATTAGTTTGTGCAGTGTGTGTATGTGTGGTCCTGGGCCCCTCCGAAGTGCACGGGCAGTATTTTTTTTTTTTTTATAAATGTCAGTTTTACTTCTCTCTCTACTGCGGACTCGTAGGCTTTTTGGGACCGGGTGCAAACCTGCAGAAAAATAAACTGGACAGACACAAGTGAGGCTACTTAATGCCTAGCAAACCAGCAGAACTGGTGTCTCCAAGCACTAGAGGATTTCGACTGTATGAGGATTTAGAGGATTCAAAATTAGGTCCTAATAGCCTCCCTTGGGTGTGCCTTAACGGCAATGCGGCCACGTTCACTGTTCTTATCAGCCTCTGTGTGATTCTTCTTTTCTCAATGCCTGGCCTCATGGTCTTAGACTACTCATTAGGACTAACTCAGACCGCATATTTTCATTGGGAAATACTTTATGTGGTAGGAAAAAAAAAATTAAGACCCCCATCATCAAGGCTTAACCGAAAGGTTCCACAGGCCATGGAAAATTTTGCCTCAGAAGCTCTAGTAGAATGTAGCCAAGATCAACTGAAAACGTCTTCAGTCACCCATATGGGGAGAGCAACTAATTCCAGGAGCATGCCCAGAAGGAGAAAACAGATATGGTCTTACTTACATCAGTCCTTTCACAATCAACACGCAGTCACATCCTTCCTCAGTGGCTCAAGGAGGCCATGGGGTACCAGCACCTTTCTCCCCTGGTGCCTGAGGTGTGCCTTGGGAGGCAGAATGGAGCCAGGGCAACAGAAGGACCTGACCTGAGAAATACATGCTGCTCTCCTTGTGGCTTTGTGATAAAACACGGTTGGTAGTCAGTCCCAGGGGCCAACAGCACCAAACCTTCCCCAGACATTCCCTCCCTGTGAAAGTCTTTCCGCGAATTCTTTGAAAGGTACAAATTTTTATTTGTTATGAATTCAAAGTTAGTTGGGAGGTCACAGATTTCCATTTAGCCTATTACAGAAGGATTCCTAGAGGAAACTATTATAATTCTTTGTTCTTAAACAAATAAAGTGTGTTCTTTATCTCCCAGGAAGCTGATAATATGATAGGTGCAGCTTTAAGGACTAATTATACTAAAGAGCAGGGCATAACTCAAAAGAGAAACTACATCTATTATGTAGAATTCCCTAAAGAAGCATTCGAAATTTTACATGCATTGATTGCTAGTTAGCATTAGAAAGACGTTTATGAGTTGACTCCACCAAAGCCACAACTATTTGCATTAGCAAGCAGGCAACATAAGCTTAACTGATAAGAATTCAGGGATATAATGCAATTAATACAGTTATGTCTGTTAATTAGTGTTTTCCAACTGTCAACGAAGATGCCTTTTAGGAACCAAACTTCTTTTACTGATTAAAAATTGGAATCCATCTTATAAAACTGAGATGGACTTTCCTTTGATCTAATTAAAGGAAGAGTTTGTATACTCAAAACTTGTGCCTCCCTGACACAAATTAACATATTCGTAAATGAGATAGGTGGATATTTTGCAATTAACATGGGACAATGAGAATAAAGTCTAATTAGTAAACACGCTTTCTTTATTAACTTGCGGGTCAAGCTCTGATTTATTATAAACCAATAGTGATAGAACAGAGTAATTTTTTTTTTCAAAGAAAATTTATTGGCTCTGAAATTCCGTGACACTCTATCACAGAAATGTGACTTTTGTTTCTTCATTTCCAGACACCTGTTAGCTCATAACCAGAAGTATACACAAACTGCTGGTTTTTATGCCCAACTGGAGAATTTCAGCCTGGAGCAGGTTTATGGGTTTCCTGAAAGAGTCCATTTTTACACTTATAACCCTAAAGGCATTTTTACACTGCCGTAGACACCAAAGGCTTTCCTAATCCTCCAGTGGATCTGTTTCTTTTAGTGTTGTGCCTCTGCAGTCCTCATTGGATGAATTTCTTGGTTAGATCTTTAACCTAAAAGAAGCAGCCTTAACTAGAATATGCACCAAGTATAAATGTCTACCTTCCAAACCAGGCTGCTAATTAGAAACGTACAGTGGTTGCTTAATTTATTAATTTGGTCCAAATCATTCCTAGGATATGCTGCCTTCAATCTCATCCCTCAGCACCCTGGCCCCACACCTCATCTTTTCTGGTCTTTCTAGGCTTCCAATGTGCAGCCCACGGAAGTCAGTGCACAGAGAAGTATATGCATTTGACTCCATCCCTTAGAGCATCTCCCACCCTGGCTGGATGCCAAGCCAGAGCATCCAGTTCAGCTTGAGGTTAATGTCCCAAATACAGAAAGAGTTTGGTCTAAGCCCGCCAAGATCAGCCTGAGCACTGACGGTCTCTTACGGGAGCTATAAATCAGAGGAAACCCAAATCACAGAAGATATAGATACATGCCAAATTGCTGTTTAGTACTAGTAATGGAACAAATTCTTGATTTTTATTTGCTTCACACCAAGGCACCATTACTCATCACCACATTCTCTGCACTGGAATGCTTCCTTTTCCCTACCATTCTTTTCTAAAAGCTTCTCTTTCTTCTTTCTTATTTCTCTGGCTTCCTATCCCAGATCATCTCTACCACACCACTTCTTTGTTGTCCCTGATTGCTTGCTAGATTATCTTCAGGAGACTGTAGAGATAAGAAATTTGGCACCTGCAGGTTCGATCACCTACCAGCTGTGTGATCCTAGAGAGATGTCTGTGTTTCTGTGTGCCTGTTGCTTCGTCCATACAATGAGGATGACAATGACACCTTGGTACCTCTTTCAGTAAAATGATACATTTAAGAAATGTAATGGAATACATGGAAGATTATTAAGTACTTTATTCATGTTAGCTATTGATATTGTTGTTTGAAATATTCAAAGGCCCTAGCATAGCATTTGACACCTGTTCATTTCTCAATAAATCACTTTTATTAACGAACACCTAGATCGACAGAACCTAGGTAACTTGGAGTAGAAAGAACAACACATCCAATTAATCAGACGAGTGTCACTGAGTATTTATTAATACCCTGTGCTGAAGTTTGGAGTAGAAGTGTCTTTTCTGAGTCATTTGTCTGGATCAGGGGCAGCATAGCAGCTATGGCACCAGCTAGAGCTGCCAATCTGAACGGACACGACACATTGGTAAGGTTGCTCAGTGAGTAAGTCGGTTAGCCACATTCTTCTAGAACATGAGCATGCAGTTTAGTTCATGAGGAGACTAGCTTTAAGAACAGACATTTTCATACCACAATTTAATTTCCCTACTAAGTAAGAAAAATCTATGTCTGCTGAAGTTGTCTGCTGCCGATCAGAATATTCTTTTGAAAATATTTCAGGACAGGGGTCAGGATAATGTCATACCAAGTTTCCAACCTCTTAACAGACATGAAATATTCATAGATTTCTATTCAGATGTGCTCCTTCCATGGCCTCAACCTTCCTCTTTACATTCCAAATTCAACATGAAAGTTTATCTTTAGGTAGCCAACCTTTTTTCAGTGATAAAGGTCAATTATGACCTTGCTTTACTGACAGTTATCACGGCTATCCAGGATCGGCATAATATATCCAGTTATACTGCACTATGAATAAATGTGGCTAAAAAAAAAAATCACATGGGTAAAATTTATATGCAAATAAGAAGAAAAGCATCAACTTTTCCCTCCTGTTACCTTTATTTATTTGAACAAATGTCATGAGAAAAAGAGTCTTAGACTTAATCTCCCTCAATCAATGTCAGCCACATTACTACTTAATGGGAGTTTATACTGCATAATATTATTTTCTTTGTATGAACCATTTTCTGACACCTTACATTTAGTTAAATGATTTATCCATGTACATTTTACATGAGGATAAATATGAGAAATGGTTTCTGCTTATATTGAGTGGGAGAAGGAAGCAACTCTAAAATACAAAGTCAATTGGCTCAGCCACTCAGGCCCTGATGTCAACAGAAGTTACATGTGTGTACAAGGAAAATCTATCTGAATAGCAGTAGTGACATGAGCAGTAATATATATTTTTATTTTTTTTTTCCCTGGGAGCTAACCAAGCCCTCACCCCCACAATGCGTGTTTATTTGTCAGTAAGCACTAGCTTCAGTTGTTATGTATACCATCATGTAGATGCTTAGCCCTGCCTATTTGTAAGTGCTAACTCCCTGCAAAACTTACTGTCTGCTGTGAAATTTATGATGAGGAAGGTGGGTTAGCTGGTAAGTTATAGAATAATGCTTGTTGTCCAAAAACAATTTTGCTGCCAGTTCATAGCTTATACTTTCATAAATTTAGAGCAAGTTCTTCTGTGATTTCTTTTTTAGGTCACTAACTGAACACCCACCTACTTTGAGTTTAGATTTACAAAAATGATGATCCCCCAGGAAAAGGGCATGACCCAAGGATTTTTCAGATTCTGTGATCTGAAGTTTACTCTTTAGAAAGGTTTTTTTTTTTTTTTTTTTTTTTTTTTAACCCCCAGCTGGATAAAATCCCATCAGTCTTGGTTGATTTTCATTGTTTTTACAACTTTTTCTGTTCTTGCTTTTTTTAATTAAAAAAATTAAAGGTATTCATTTGAAGGAAAGTAGCAGCTCTTTCCAAATTAAGCTTCTCTATGCTATAGTGAGAGGAAAACACAATCCAAACAACATCAAAAAGATGTTCAGCCAATTCCAGTCTCATCTCCTCGGTCGCATTTCTTCCTTGTGATTTCTGGTGGAGTTTCAGACTGCTTCCCTTTTTCTGGCACACAATCAACTGGAACGAGTCAAGATGAAGTAAGGCCTAACATCGACACAAACTTGACCAAGCAAAAGTATATTTGGAAAGGGATATATAAGTCTCTTTTTAAAACAAAAAAAACCTTTATTTATAGCTTTTTCTTATTTAAATAATATGCCTTCAGTGCACCCTGCAAAGCACAACAGAAGTGCCAATTATACTGTGAAGCCTTTTGCTCTCCATCCAGGCAGAATTAATTGTTCTTTGCACCAGGATCCTTGCAACAGGGTTCTTGTACCTCTGGTAGCCACTTGCTTCATTCTGCCTTGATCTAGAATTGATTGTTCACAACATGTCCCACTCCTACCCTGAGCCATAAGCTCCTCAGTTGCAGATTCTATGTATCCGTTAGTGTTAAGCCTCCACTCAGCTGCTGAGGCAACGCTGGCCTCTTCTAGGAGAACTCTCACCTGTTTATTGTGTTTCTCTGTCTTCTACTAGAATTTAGATCTTTGAAGAAAGTGGAGGATATATTTTATTTTAGTCATCTGTTGGTTCCTCGGCTTCATATCACTCCAGGGACAGAGTAAATGTTTGCTGAATGAATGAGTAAACAATTAAATAATATCTACCAACATTTTGCAAAACCTCCAAGGGCACCCCATAGCATTAGTATGCCATATGTCCCCAGCCCAAGCCCAAGATGTAAACCAGCAGCCCAACAGAAGAGGGGGTAGACCAGAGGCTTTTATCACAAGCCTGGTGGTTCCTCCATTGCTTCTCATTCAGTGGCAGTCAGAAAAGTCACAGTAGGTTTATCTTGGTCGCCTAAAACACCCTGAGGCAAGAGCCACACAAAGAGGATAGCCCAGCATCTTAAAGATGGGCCCTCCCTGGACAAGCTCTCTTGAGTCTGCATTTGCAAACTTTCTGTCCCTGAAACTACCAGGTCAGGCAGCCTTGGAAGGCAACACACTTGCACAGAGCTGCCGCCTCTCCAGCAGGAGCTTCAGCCATTGCACCTGGAACCCTGGCTCCGGAGCAGGCCTTTGATCCTTCCTGGGCACCCCCACCACATTGGCCCAGTGCACCACTCAATGCAAGGCCTCCCACCTTCTCTGGAGGCGGAAGTCCCTCCCTCTTCCACCCCGCTCTGCTCTGTGGCAGTAACGCATGCTTAGGAATAAAATCAGCAGCGTTGTTCTGCTGTTGGAAATTCAAGAGTCATTTTCTAAAGGATGCAAACAGACAGCAGACTGGAACCGTGTGAGTCTGCAAAGCCATCCACTCATTTCATGGTGCAGCAGCATTTCCGAGGAAGCCAAGCCAGCTCTATAACCTCCCAGCTGAAGAAACCAGGTAGCAGAGAGTTAAAACACTTGCTCATTGGTTTTCCCAGATCCTATTTTAATTTGCTCCCTCTTTTTGGACAGCTCTGTGAAGGCAGTCTGGTTCGCTGCCTCGCCATACTAATGAGACTCATCCATCTGCCTCTGTCATTGCCAGCCTCTCCTTTCTGCTGGAAGTCAGAGATGAACGCTCAGGACAGGTCCTTTCTAGGCTGCAGTACTTAATCATTTCTAAACACGCTAGATGGCCTCAGGCAGTGAAGGCAACAAGCATTTAACCCAGGCTTGGCAGCTCCAGCTTCCCACACTCTGCCTGTGAGCTCTGATAATGAAAAGTTGCTGCGCTTTTACTCTCCACTTAACCAGATGCTCTTTGCTTCTTGGGGCGAAAGGTTAAATAGATATAAGAACCCATGCTAGTTTTGAAGGCTTTTATTAGCAGTCCTTATAGTAGTGGGAGAAGGGGATGCTGTTGTTCCTGATCCATTTGTCCCTTGGGATTCATATTTAGGCAGGCGTCCTTGCTTTTTACTAAGGGAACCATGGCTTCACCCAACTGTGCCTTTGTTGTTGTTTTGCTGCACAAGAGTTAACACAGGCAGGTTGGAGCACTGCCATTGGACTAGTTAATGCTCAGTTTTTATGGACAGAACCGACCGATGGGACCCTCGTATCAACGTTGCTTAACTGTGGCAACACCTTTATTAACAATGTAGATAAAACATTTTTTTTTCCCAGAGTGGCTAGGGTCTCTGATTTATTTTTCCACTCCATCTACTGCTCCATATGTCTGTGGAATCTGCCTTTTTCCCAGAGCTCATGTTAGTATAAAGCAATTGTCTGGGATGTGTAAGAATTAAGTATCCCATCATTCAGGCTAGACATGCAATTAGAAGAGTTGCACTAATTTCCACTGCTGAGACCCTGTCACTTTAATTTATCCTTACTTTCCTGCATTTAGGCCTTCTCTGGTTGGAGGCCAAGGATTTTATATAGTTTCAGTCAATGGTGCTTTGATGTAGGAACTAGAGTATGTATAAAGTTTGGGAAAAAAAAGAACTAGGGGTTTACCTAGAACTGGCTGGAAGCAACAAAAACCTTATATAAAGAAACATGCCTTCCCTGTGAGTCTACCATGCTAGCAGAATAATGGGGAAGACAGGTTTTAAATCCAGAGAGGCTCACTGAATTATGGTATCAATACACAAGCATTTTTTGTGATCTTTTCCCTCTGATATTATTTATAAAAAATTATTTTTTTCTGCTGATCAATGTAGAAAAAGATTACTATTTTTCTAATAGCTTAAACTATCATTTTAAAAGAAGGGTGGAATTTAATTATGGAATTTTTTTGCTCTATGCACTGTGTGACCAGATTGTCCAACTAATTTTATACCCACCATCAGAATCTTTTTTATATAAGTTTCAGATGAACATAACTCGAAAATGCACAGAATGTTCCCATGAACAGGTAAAAAGTATCTATTCCTAAACATTTCCCTATAAAGACATGATCAATTCTACATGGGCCAATTATCAGGCTTACTAGTGCCTTCCGTGCTTTAAACCAGCTCCTGATAAATGAAAAACTCCCAGAGCCCAAGCTAATTTCACTCTCAGCTCAGGATAGTAGAATTCACACTTGAAGCAGCTCTGAAATCAGGAGTCCAAAAACTTGTCATGATTTTGAAATAAAGACATGAAAAAGTTCAATTTAAAGCAATTTTGCGTTCAGATAAGTATTAGAAAATTTCTGCAGATGATTGTTTCCCTCAATCTAGCTTTAAACGATTAAAATACATACATGTCCTGATTTTTGAAACGGAGACTCCAACAAAAAAAGCTAGAGCCCAGGTCCCTCTCTTATTCACGTGATTGGATTCCATAACCTTCAATGTAACTTTCAGCTCTGAGAATATAATATCTGTATCCCTCAACTTCTGGTCCTCATTTTTTTTTTCTCTCTAATAAAGTGAGTAACAATAGCTATGCCAGCAGATTTTGGTCAAAATAAATCCAGATTAATCACTTGTACTGTGTCTTTCATAGAACTCTAACCACCTTATAAGACACATATTCATGCTAATAAATTAGTCTTCCAAACCTTTAAAGGCAAATAAGCGATAAGAAAATATTTAAACTTTACATAGTAATGGAGTAAAACTTCGGGACCCTGACCATCAGCACACTTATTAAATAGAAAATCTCAGTATAAGTTTCATTTCAGACTCTTAAATTTTAGTCCTTTCTAAAGGGCCAAGAGTCCATTGATGTTTAGGACAGAGGAAGTAACCTGAAAACCTACCAATGTATCTGAAGGATATAAAAGAAAAGATATATCAAAGTTTTTTAAAGCATTTACAGAAACTTTTTATAATATTTTATTGTTTTTTGCTACTCAATTTCATGCTAAATATGATTATTATTTCAATATTTTAAACCAATTTTTATATATGATATAAATTTCAGAATTATTATATGTGTGTGTCTGTCATTGTGTGTGGCATGAACATCACAAATACATTAGTAGTCTAAAAGCAGATATTCCTACTTTAAGAAAAACAAGACAGGAAACACATATCTGGAAACATAGTTATTGAAGCTTTATCAATTCATCATTACGCTTGGAATATCTGTAATTATGTGATCATATTCTAAGAGTGGGCTTTAATGGACTAAGATCAGTTAAACTGATAAGCAGAAAGTCTTTACCTATGCCCCAATAATATTTACAGATAAATGTTTCCTCAACAGCAAAATTTACTTAATGTGTCTGGAGGAGAAACACACAACTTTGGTTGGGAGTAACCATCACTGAAGATGAAATAAGCAATCAGAAATCCAGATGCTTTTATTTTTAGTAGTACCGTATATAAATTGCTTTAGAAGTAAAATACTTGGAAATGTAAAACATAAATGACACACAAAAAATAATTGTTTCTAAAGAGGATGTTATTCAAAGTTTTCCTATAAGGCATTTGCAGCTCTTAAAAATCAATGGACTAATTAAAAATGGGGAAATATGGTAGCAAAAGGAAATAAAAAGACTGGATGTGGAAAATATTAGACATCCCTGAATAATCTGAGAATTAATGAAGAGCATCAAAAAATGAAAGAGAAGAAAAAAAGCATTTTCTTGGATCTCAAGAAAAAGCCTTTTTTTCATTTTGGAAGAAAACGTAAGGCTGAATCCCTATCTTCTCTTGAGTATTTTGAGTCCTGTTTGCCTTTGCCTCAAACTTGGCTCTTAGGATTATTAGATAAACAGAGTGTGTGGACTTAAAAGGGCTCGTGCCATTCTCAATGCCTCAGCCACAAGGCAGGGTTACAGGGACCTTCATTTTATAACAAAGTCCTTCAGGTGCTTTCAATAATTAAATCCGAAGGGGCCCTGCATCTTACCTAATTCAGTATAAGCAATTTGAGGGAGAGGGTAGTACGTGGATAACACATTTGCTCCTTTATATCTTCAGTCACCAACATGGATGTATTAGTTCTGCTCTACTCTCTCCTTGGGCATCTTCTTACATTAAAATCCACCCTGGTTGTATAAATGGACTGGAAGGGGTGGTGAGAAGTCATCTTAGACAGTCAGCCAGCCAGTCAGTTAACAAATGTTTATCGAATGTCACAGGGTATATATACAGCTTGGTACTGAGCAGAAGTCTATCTTCCTGCCTTGAGGCAGGTCTGCACATCCAGTATGGCAGACACATAAGGTTCAATTGGCACTGTCTTCTGATTTGACTTATTCAATAGCTTGTTAGTGTCTAATGGACTAAACAAATGTCTCAGAGCCATATAACATGACTCTGTACGCAGTATGTATATATGTGTATTCTATATGTTTGTATGTATAGATAGATACATAAAACTTGGCATCTCTTCCAGGAGATATGCCAAGATATATTCACAGCTTTATATACACATGTAATTCATGTCTTTCTGTACATATGGCAGTCAGGGGAATATATCTAATCAGTAGAACATGTTTTATTCCAGATGTTTTTTATCATATTTTCTCACTATCACTAATAAAAAATCACCATAGTTGTTCTACTTGGACAGTTTGATTGGTCTTTAATCCCAAATCTCATTGAAAGAAGGAACACAAAGCATTTTATGTTCTCCAGAATGCGACAAAAATGTTGGCATATCAGCCACTTGTGAGGGATTGTAGACAGAAAGTCCATCTGAACTCAAAGCAAGCTATAAACTAATCTGAGAGGCTTTATTTTTGATGATTTGCACATCTATCTTCTAGATTTACATTTCAATATTCACCTTTGCCTAGCTGTTCAATGCTATATCTTCTCATGCCTTCCATATAAAGGCTGAAAGTCTTATCCTGTCTTGGGAGCACATAGACTGAATTCTGATCTTTCTCTTAATTCTCCTTCACTGGGTCTTTCTATCCATTCAGTCTTAGCCTCATCATCATAATACTCAGTGACTGCATATATATAAATATATGTCCCTCTTTCACCAACAGCCATGTGGTCCCCAAATTCTCCTAGAAGTGTCTGAAAAGTTACCCTGTGTACTAACACGTTACTTCCAAATGAGGGCTTCCCATAGTTGGGTTTCTATTACTCTATCATCCCTATTCCTAGGGATTTCTCCGCTTTTATTCTTTTACCAAGAGCAGTCTACAATGACCATAAAAATTCACTATCTTTAACAGCTTTGGGTTTGAACCTTTTCTTTGACTACTTCATTCTACTTGAAGCCATCTGACATGCTCAGTTTCGCATCCAAAGCTCTCACACCAGTTAGACTGCTCTCCCTACTCTCTTGGCCACAGCCTTGTAAAACATTCATTCTCTGCACTTTTGTTCACACTCCACACCTCACTCCTCCCTTTCTTATTCTTCATGCAGACAACCTCATCATCCAGGTAGGGAAAATGAGGGCTCTTGTGCGTCTTAAGTGTTCATCTAACAATTCCTGTTCTCTAGTGACACTCATGTTGTCTTTAAGTGCTTCTTTTAAGATACAAAGCAGAAATTAAAAATGAAAGCTAATCTCCTGGGGTTAACATTGAGGGAAAAGAAGAGTGTGGTACATTGTACAGGCTCCTATAGACATCTCAAAGAGAGCGATGATGCTATAGATTCTTGTTTTATTTTAACTTAGGTTGAAACACAACTGCTCACAAATGTTAAAGTATCATGCTGATAATTAACTGCGTGCCATGGTGACAGAAAGTTGCTATTTGAAGGCGACTATAAAATAATGATCCATGCTTATGAAGAAAGCAATTTTTTCTGATTCATGTTAGGCAAACTGTGCTATTTGGATATAATTCATACTGACTGAGCAAGGACAGAATTGAAAACTGTTGCTTAAAAGAACCACCTGAAAACATGTAATTAGATAATCTATGTGAAAACAGGAACTAGCCCAGGCTAGTCAGAGAAACTGAGTTTGAATTCTGCCTCCAATATTTACTACTTCTGTACTCTTGGTTAGACAAGTGATTTCATCTCTGTCTCCCTAATCTCCAGTTCCTTATATAATGAAAGGACTTAATAACTGGACACTAAACAGTAATGTATTTAAAACATCCATCAGAGTGTCTGATTCAAAGAAAGCACTGAATAAGCAGTGACTCTTTTTTTTAATTTAAATTCAATTAACCAACATATAAGTACATCATTAGTTTCAGATGTAGAGTTCAGTAATCCATCAGTTGCATATAACACCCAGTGCTCATCACATCACATGCCCTCCTTAATGCGCATCATCCAGTTATCCCATCCCCCATCCCCCCACCCACCTCCCTTCCTACAGCCCTTACTTTGTTTCCTAGGTTAAGAGTCTCTCATGGTTTATCTTCTTTTCTCATTCAGTTTTCCCCCCCCTTCCCCCATGGTTCTCTGTGCTATCTCTTATAGTCACATATGATTGAAACCATATGATAACTGTCTTTCTCTGATTGACTTATTTCGCTCAGCAAAATACCCTCCAGTTCCATCCACACGGATGTAAATAGCTAATATTTCATCCCTTTTGATGTCTGTGTACTAACCGTGATATATATATATATATATATATATATATATATATATATATATATACACATTTCTTTATCCATTCATCTGTTGATGGGTATCCGGACTCTTTCCATAGTCTGGCTATTGTGGACATTCCTGCACCCCAACACTGGGGTGCAGGTGTCCCTGCAGATCACTACATTTGTATCTTTGGGGTAAATACCTAGTAGAATAAGAAGTAAATCTTAAAGAAAAACAACAATGTTTGCAAATTGCAAAGAAAAATTATTTTTTCCTTTCCCTGAGAGTTTATGAGTAAAAGGAGTTGGACTGAATTCATTTAAAATGAAGAAGTAGAAAAATACTTCTTTGAAATTGTGGCAACATCATTGTCAGTACCATACTCTAAAGGGGAAGGATATTGTCTGCCTCCTCGAGAAGAGCAAAGCAAAGAAATCTGGAGAAGCAACCTAAACTTCTTTAGCTGATTGGTGGTGTAAGGTTGAAAATTAAGACCTTTCTAAAATTAATTTTTGCAAGCTAAGTGGGTAATTCAAGGTGGCTGAAACCAAGACAAATCAGTGCCAATGCTAAGAGAAATGTATTTGGGCCCTTAACCCCTAGCTCACCTCAAATACAGTGCTGTCAAAGACTGAGAAACATTTTATCTCTAAGTTAAGGTGAGATTGGTGAGTGTAAAAAAAAAAATTCTGTCAAGGACTGCATATAAGAAGAGAAGGATTCATCAATAATGAAAAAGGTAATGATTAGGGAGAAAGATTTCAAAGTTAGATCTAAGAGTTTCCTTTAAAAGTTGACATTGAGGTTTTATTATTAAATGTAGTGACTGATAAATATGCTAAAATTCCACCATTTTAGGTGATCCCTGGGTGGCTCAACGGTTTAGCACCTCCCTTCGACTCAGGGCGTGATCCTGGAGACCCGGGATCGAGTCCCATATCAGGCTCCCTGCATGGAGCCTGCTTCTCCCTCTGCCTCTCTCTCTCTCTCTCTCTCTCTCTCTCTCTCTCTCTCTCTCTGTGTGTGTGTTTATGTGTCTCTCATGAACAAATAAATAAAATCTTAAAAAAATAAAATAAAATAAAATTCCACCATTTTAAAAACATCTGTACTTGGATAACGAAGAATGGCCAATTGTATTTTATTTTTATTTTTTTTAATTTTTATTTATTTATGATAGACACACAGAGCGAGAGAGAGAGGCAGAGACATAGGCAGAGGGAGAAGCAGGCTCCATGCACCGGGAGCCCAACGTGGGATTCGATCCCGGGTCTCCAGGATTGCGCCCTGGGCCAAAGGCAGGCGCTAAACCGCTGCGCCACCCAGGGATCCCCCAATTGTATTTTAAAGTAGTCATCTTCTTTAAAAAGCTACAGAAGATGCTGTGTAAATGATCAATGTTTAGAAAAAGTTGGGGGGAACAGAATACATGGCCCCAAAATATGCCATTTTGGCAGGTGGATTATTTTGAACTGAAGGCAATCAAGACCCAGAAGATTTAAGAACAACTTTTACACCTCTCTTAACTACTTAAGAGAGTTTAGATAGGGGGAAGGGCCCAGAAAGAAAGCTGTAACTAGAGAAAACTTTTATTTGAATGACCTAGCTGTGTGGCGGGGCAAACATCTAATTACCTGCTTTTCTTACAGTCCTGTGAATTATCCTCCTCCCCTTTGAAACCTCAGGGCCCTATCCCATTCCTTAGCTCAGGATGGCATATAAGCCTCAATTGCCTGATATATCCTTGGATCTCTAATGGGGCTCCTGTATGTACATAATTAAATTGGTTTCTCTCTTGTTACTCTGTTTCATATCAGTTTACCAACCAAAGAATCTAGAAGATTAAAGGAAAAAAATTTCCTCCCCAACAATTGTATTAGTGCATCTAAATCACTGTCCCTTTTTTAGTGAGGAAGCTGAACTTGAAAATTAAAGTGATGAAAGAAAAGCAATTGTAACAGTCCTGATTGATAACTGAAAACAAAAAAAAAGGAAGGAAAGTCTGTTAAAATACTTGATATTTGAAGTTCATCCACTGGACATAAATAACGATTTAACTACTTTGCAATTGCCCATTTGGTCCTACATTCCTGATTGAATCAATCTTGTTAGCTATAGAATAAGGTCTGTCAGGATTGACCATTGCATGTTTAGTTCCCCATTAAGGTTCTGTTTCCCTATTTTAATATCTGTAAACTTAGATGTGTTTTGGCATAGGTTTGGCATAGGTTCTGTATGTTTTTCTTATAGAACCAAATTGCATCTTTGTGGTCTAGCAATTTATTTTGTGGCTTTACTTTTTATTATAGGACATTGCAAGCAACACAAAAGAGAGGGTTAGTAAAATGAACTCACATGTCCCCATTACCCAGCTTTACAAATTTTTGATTTATCACTAATTTTGTTCCATCTGCACTTCCAACAATCCCCACCTTCCCCTACCCTTAGATTACTTTGGAACAAATTACAAGCATCATATCTGTTCATCTGAAAATATTTCAATAACGACATCTCCAAAAGAAAGGGGATCTTTTAAATACGCTATAATACCTATAACACATCTCAAAGAAATAAGCTTAACAATTTCTTCTTATCCTTTTCATAACCCCTACAGCGACTGATCCTGATCATAGGGGATGCCCAATCTAGGTCTGTTACCTTACTTTGACTGTATTATTTACCACTGCAGTCAATCTAGCAACCCTGCCCTCTATAATTTTCCCCTGTCAACATCCGTATGGGAGTTCTAGAAAGAAAAAAAAAAAAACTACCTTATCAATGCCTCTGTGGACCTATGACTGAAGAATTGAGGACACAGTCTCCCTTCCCAGCTGATCTGGCCAGACCACATGAGCGTATGGCCAGCTGAACATCCTTAGGTATGTTTCCAGTTTGGATCTTGGTCTCCCCAATTTAGAGTAAATCAATACAAAGCATCAAATACAGTACTTTGTAGGGCAAAAAAGTGCCCAGCAAATGTCATAAACTGATAATTTAGTGAGGTGATTTAAAATACCGCTTAAAATATGCCCTCTAAAGTCAGGCAAACTTGGTTTCAAATTCTGGCCCTATTATTTACTATCGTTTACTAAATGATCTTGGAAGCAGCTGCTTATAAGTGGTTTTGGGGTATGAGGAACCCTGATCTGTATTATTTGTCCATTTCCCTGGAGTAAATGATCCCATCTTGTTCAAGTGAAGTCACTGAACGTGGATCTGAGAAAAGACCAGCATAATTGGCCCTCCCAGGTGCATATCAGCCAACTCTAGCCACTGCTTGGGTAAATCATGTGAATTCTCTAATCCCCAGATACATCAATTTTAAAATAGGAAAAATGAGAGTACTTGCTTCATTGTGTTATTGAGAGGATTCAATGAAATACTGCACACAAAGCTGTTATCACAGTGCCTAGAACTTATAATGCTTATTACACATTCCAACAATGTTAGTCTTTTCTATTATTAAGCAGTATGAAGGCCAAATGTCATCTAAGATTCATTTTTTAAAAGTAATTCTTTTAAAGAACTTTGACTATCCCTATACATTTTTATTAGGTAGGACTCCTGAATGGTTATCTGCAATATTTTTAAACATTAGGACAAGAAAGTAACATAACACCATAGAATCACCCAGAGAGAGAATATGACTATATTCAGCATATTGGCATTAAAGACGAATTCAACCGCAACAATTCATGGTTAAAGGGGATTTAAATCTCAGGGCAGAGCCACATTTCACTCTGATTTCTATGTCCTCAGCAACACTGTCTTTGGTGCACTACAATTATTTTTTCTTTTCCTTCTTTGCTCTCAGCCATAGCTTGAATGTAGCAGCCCTGGTGGTACAACTAAGTAAAACACAACAATCTGTTCCAATTTGAAACCTCAAATTCTATATATGATTGTTATGAACAAAATGCCCAAATTCGAGGTTCTGGATTCTGGAAAAGACTGAAGTCAATCTTTTCAGGATACAAACTGACTTTGTTATAAGTCCATGAGGAAGTAAAACCTGCCTTTGTTAATTTTCCTTTAAAGCAGTGTCTCTAAAGGTGATGATTTTAGGTCCTTACTGTTCGCTGGAATCATCACTCTGATGGCTTATTCTCACCCAGCACTGACTCTTGGTCTTCCCTTTGCCCTAACCCAGGGTCTTTCTCTGCTTCCTGCCTTTCAGATAGTCCCCATTCTCAGAAGTTCCAGGAATGATCCCAGAAATGACCCAAGCACAGGATGAGCCCCATTCTGAACCCGGATCTCCAATGTGGCAGTTGGAGAAAAGGGCTCATACATCAAGACCGCTATGCAGTCTGCTTTTATTAGCTGTGCTGCAGAGTAGAGTCGAAAACCAGGACAATTTTATTTTATTTACTGATGGCACAATGTCAGTAGCTTAATCAATAGATACGGGCTTGAAAGAATGATGCCAACACCTTAGCCGTGAGACTAAGGGTTTAAAAGAGAAGCACATTTCGTGAATTAAGAGAACTTATCAAATGCAGGTTAATCCTGACACACAGCCACTCTTTAGAGGTAGGAGGAAAGTCTTAGAAACGCAACTCCCTTATGTGTTTCCCCTAGAGACTCTTCAGGCAATAAAATAATACCTTGTGAAAGGGGATTTCCTCTGGTCCCCTCAAGGAAAAAAATAATCCTTTCTGAAAATAGTTTCTCCTAACCACGGATGGTGTTATTTATGACGACTTAACCTACATAACAACATTCTCAAGTTGTTCCATAAAGAAAAAGTTCACCGGATAATGAAAAGGGCTCAAGAAACCCAAACCCCAAGAGGCCCTGGCGCGATGCCCTTTCCCTGCCACGTACAATCTCAGCTCCACTTTTCCAGTGACTTCCTCTTTTACTGCCTCCCCAGGACGCCCCCAAACCTCAGAAGGCTGTGAGGACTTTTCTAGGATGCCTCTAATTATGTTTTGAAGAAACAATTTGTGCGACTTGCTTTTGTTATTTCGGCTCTCTTTCTGTTGTCAAGGGAGAAAACGCATCCATCACTTTTATGACCACACAAAGCCAGCCAGGGTCCTCTGAAGCCCCACAACCGTCATTTAGCATTTTTAAAGTCAGATCTGAAAATCTGGCACCCAAATATCAATATTTGAGCATTCTGTTTCCAGACTAGACATAAATCTTCCATAGCCATGCTCAGCAGTGAGCTAAGTCTTGGACTGCCTTTTTGGCAAGGAGAGAACATAATCAGGACACCTCAGCCCTACCCTCATTTTGCTTTATGCAGAGACAGATCCTCATTTGAAAGCACCTTGTGGGCAGAGGGCACGGGCCTTGCTCAGTGCTGAAACGTGCGTTTCCATGCGGAGAAACAAAGGAGCGGGTTTTTACTCCCAAGCCCTTTGCTACTTAAATAAAGTTATTGGCTGCCTAATGAATGTTAGCTGCAGTACTCCCTGTGGTCAGCGGGGCTGTTGTTTAATGAATTGCTTAATGTGCTTGATTACTGTTACAATGTTGAATGAGGAAAAGGCAAGAGAGATTTGAAAGATTCACTGGAGGATATGATGAAAATGAATTGGATCAATAGGAACTTTTTGCTCATCTCTGAACGGCACATTATGGGCTGTATTGTTGGAGTCGGGGGATAATGCAATTTTGTGGCTTGTTGTCTTTGTATAATTCACAAATATAAATCTCCTTCGACAGTGAGTTTTAGGGCTGGCCTTCCCGGAGTTATAAATGATCCCCAGACTCTAGCCCTGGTTACTTACACGGACAGATAAATTAATTAGGAAAACTTTTATGCCAATTACTTTATGCCCTTGGCTTTCATATGTTTCTGAAGAGCAGCAGCTAATTAAAGATATGATTCATAATTACTGGTCGATCGAGTAGTTGAGTAATGGAATCAGGAACTGTTCCAAAGAAAATTATCCATCACATCATTACTAATTGTTACATAATACATAAGGATGTAGAATTCAAATAGAAAATTACTCACTTTGAAAGGTTCATTCAATTTTTTTTGAACTTAACAATTATAAACATGAAATGAGTTCTTGTGATGCCGAGTCATGTCGTAAGTTGTTTTCTCTTTCTTTTTTTAAGTAAATACTTCCACCAAATGAATTTAAGGAAAACAAAACAAAACAAAGGCCCAAGTGACTTCAAGGTTTAGTAATCAATGAGTTCTTTCTCTGCCCTATGAAAAGTTCAAGCTAGAGGAGGTAGGAATCAAAATGCCTTGTCCTTTCTTCTAGCCTCACCCATGAGATTTGCTGAAACCCAGCGGGACCTAATGGGAGGGGCTGTCGAGGACCACCCATTGGCTTGCCCTGGATTAGGGAAGTTCCCAGGCTCAGAAAGCCTAAGAAGGCTAATACTTGGAGAATACTGAAATTTCCCCCAAAAGAGCCAGTTGTCAAAGGTTGTGTATATCCCAGATCTATCCTAGATTAGGGTAATTATGGGTCTTTGAAGGGAACGCAGGACCAGAAAGGTGGGGATAATCTCACACAGAGAAGAGCTTTGTGGGGAAGGAGCCAGAGAAGGCCCCCAGCAAGGGGCCTAGGGGTGGCTTGCATCAGTGTGCAACTAGGGCCTGCGATCTGGGAGCACTCAACCAGCCAGGAGCTCCCCATTGACACAAATTCCCCTTCCACACACCCTGAAAATCACCCACCCCCTTGCTATCTCCCCTCCGGATCTCCCTGCCTTCCTCCTTCTTCCTGTCTAGTCCCCAACTTCAGCTCCAGTGATAAACCACAGCAATGTGTTTAGTGAGGGAACAGACCTGGAGGAGAACAGACTAGGGAAAGAGTGCATCGAGGCCCCCTTCTCTCCCACACCCAGTCTCAGTTAGATGCAGTCTGGCTGAAGAGCCCCCCATCTCTGTCCCATCTCCTCCCCCAAAGCCCCTGCCTAGGCCCCCTGATTAAATACCCAAGGCACACCAGAAGGATACTCTCCTGGAAAACTATTGCCAAGCATTGTGCAGAGCCCTGGAGGGAAGGACAAGAGGGAGAGGCACCAGCATCAGGCCCCCCAGGCCTCCCAGAGCAGCAGTTCGAGAAGTGCTCTCATGCGGCCCTCAGGGATTCTGTTGGAGAAGGAGAGACAGAGTTCTTGGCTGCAAAAATCAGCCTTCAGATGTGAAGACTGTGCCGGCAAGACTGAATTCAGTTAAGTCAGAAGAGCCTTCACCTCTATTCTTGAAGTTTCCTTAAAAATGGATGATTTTAGTTTTCATTTGAATGGTGGATAAAACGTGGACCAAAGCGTGGGGGCAGCTGGTGCACGGTGCTGAAAGCCATCGATGGCTTAGACTGGGGACAGCCTGGGGCAGAGGAGAGGAGGAGAGTGAGCAGAAAGCAAGGAGCTGAGGAGAGTGAGCAGAAAGCAGAGGCCTCCACTGGGAAGTGCCCAGAGCCATAAGCATTCATAGCCCAAGCCAACCAAGAGCTAGATGTGAGACAAAGGTCACTGGATGGCCAATTCTGGTGATTGGCAACCAAGGTGACCTGGGGCCAGGCTCCACAGAGAGAAGATGCAGACTGGGCAAGTGAGTGAATGCTCCCTGTGGGAAGGTGACTGTGGATTCTCTTTCTACAGAGAGGTGAGTGCAAATAAAGTGATGTTTTCAATCTTTAACGAGAAGAATATTTCACATTTTCCTTGAGGGAGGATCCCATTTGTCCTACAGGCAGTTAAGAGTCCTTCAGTAGCTGGACACATAGACCCCAGGGCCATTTCACTAAAATCTCCTCCACGGAGATCAGGCCAATTACTTCGAAAGTAATTACCCCCTCATGAGGGCTAGCATTTCACTCTCGAAGAGAAGCAGCTCTCTGTTTTGAGATCTGAGATCTGACCAAGCAGCCTCAGTTGTCAGTTTCAAAGCATCCCATCTTGGCAAGAGCAGCAAGAATCAAGTGAAAAAGAAAAAGAAAAGAAATGAAAAAAGAAAAGAAAAGAAAAGAAAAGAAAAGAAAAGAAAAGAAAAGAAAAGAAAGAAAAGGAAAGGAAAGGAAAGGAAAGGAAAGGAAAGGAAAGGAAAGGAAAGGAAAGGAAAGGAAAGGAAAGGAAAGGAAAGGAAAGAAAGAAAAAAGAAAAGAAAAGAAAAGAAAAGGAAAAAAAAAGAAAAAAGTAAGATTTCAGACACACCACCTGCTGAGCTATCCCGATTTAACAAATTTATGTGGGGTCTGAAGGGAGCAAATGAGCGCTTTTCGGATATCAAATCAAGCCTTCATTCACTTGGTGAAGTTTCCAAAGGCTGATCTATTTCTAACGTGATCCCAAAGAACCTGAGGGGCACCTGCCTGGCCATTAAGGCAAATTTAATCAAATACAACCAGGCAATGAATGGTACAGCCTTCAAGAAATGGGATCATAAAGTTGATGTCCTCTGTTCTTGTACAACTCTCAGTAGGATGTTGGCTTGGAAAACATAATTCCACGGACATTGGAGAGATTCAACTTTAACGCGGGACCCAAAACCCAGAAGTGCCCACGTCCAGACTCAGCCATTTTGAATAATGACAGAGGAAGTCACCAGAAATCACTGCCCCTTAAAATCAGTATGTGAGCTGGGAGGAAGGAACCTCGGAAAGTCTCTTGACTCAGCATCCTCCCCTCCTCCCTCCACCTCTCTTGTCTGGCGAAAGCTTTGACTATTAAGATAGATGGATATGCAGCAGATACATGGATTTAATTAGTATTCCCTCTACCCTACTCTATGTAAATGAGGAAAGTTGGTCCCAGATTGTGCTCTCTGAAGGAACAGATCCCCAGCTCACCAGTGATATGTACTCAAATAGTACACATGTGCATGGCTGAAAACTGAGTGGGAAGGGGCAATCTGTTGCCAGGATTTGTGCCCAGTACTCTCCTGGTTCCCATCTCCCAAGACCTCGGTTCTCCCACCAAGCTCAGATCAAAACCCCTATGGAGGGGGGTGCTCCACAGAATGGGGAAGAGAAACTGGTTTCAGTCTGCCCATGTCAGGGAAGGAAAGCCAGGGCCATCCCTGAGAGCCTGCACCAGGTTTCTCTCCTCACCTTTCACAGTAGAGTGGGACCCCTCCTCACCTTTCAGGCTGTTGACCTTTGACCTTTGACCTTTGACCCAGGCCCAGGGCCCCAGTAGCTCAGGTTTTATATTCATCTTTCTGTTTGGCATTTGCAAATCCCTGAGTGAGAGGCCAGTCACTATAACAGGAAATATTGTCATGACTGCTTTAAGGACAATTTCTCCAAGAAAAATTATGTTAAGTTTGAGCTTGGCAAAATCTTGTTCTCTGCATTTTAAAAAATTGGCATTCTCTTTTGATGGACACTGAAAACTCAAGCCATGTTTCTAAGGCTCCCGATGGTGGCCACTCTCTCAGGAGTAATAATATTACATGACTCTGTGCCAACAAGGTAAATCACAGGGGAAGTCAGCTTGACAGTGTTAGAACCAGTGTCATTCAGTTGTCGACATTCGAGGCATGTCACACAGGGCCTGACCACACAGCTGAAAGGCAGAAATGGTGGCTTTGCCCTTCTCTGCACCCATCTCGTTGTGCGCTCTATAGATAGTTCTTTCACTCTTTCTATTGTGGTATGCTCAAATGCAAAAGAGTTACCAGTATTTATTGGAATTACTGTTTAGCACTCTCTTCTTTAAATAGTTTTCTGACTCAGAAAGTCTTGTGTAGGTTGTTATTTTGAGCCAGAGTCTCCCAATGTGGAAATTCTTTAGGATTGCATTAGGTTCTTTGGAGAAATGAACTAACTCTTTCAGGCCTGTAGTGTAGCATCTCAGCACTCCTTGTGCACAATGAATAAATGCATTATAAAACTTGAGTAGTTTTGACTATTAACCAGAAGAATCATTTCTCCTCTGACCACGGAATCTGTGAGAACTCTGTCCTTGGCTGCAAGCCATCCAGCATGCGGTCACAAGCAACAAAGACACAGAAGTATGAAAGAATTGCAAGGAATCGAAGAGAACTTCCGGTGATGGAAGCTGGTGCCTGCCTGACTCTCTGAATTCTCTAAATTAACTCTGGATTCTCTGAATCCATTTCATTGTAATCGTGGCAGGAAGGTGCGTGTGCCATCAAAGGGCAATTTTTTTCTTTTAATGTCACTTTTCAGCAGAAAATGTTCATCATTCCAGGGCTCCCTTTTAAAGGGCTAACCTTTATGAAATCTCAAACTTGGCTGAGAAGAAAAGCTTAACGTTCACAGGACTTTGGAAAGTTCCTTTTCTATGGGCATGGGGAGTGCTCTATCAAAGAATACAGTCAGACCTTAAATAGAATCTCGATGTTGACAACTTCCAAATTTATATCTCCAACCTAGACTTCTTTCCTGAACTCTGGACTCACATATCATACGGCGGATTCGACATCTTCACTTAGATTTCTGGGAACACTCCAAATTTAAAATATCTAAAACTAAATTCCTGATATTACCCTTTCTCAAGCTGTTTTGCCCCTGCCTTTTCCCATCTCAGTAAATGGAGAATCTATCTAGTTAGGCCAGAACCCTGGAGCCATGCTTGACTCATGTCTCTCCCAATCTCTCTCTCTCTCTCTCACTTTAAATCCAATTCATCTGTAGACCCTTTTGGTTCAACTTGCAGCATATATCAAGAATTCAATCACTGCCCCACCTCCACTGGTGTCATCTGATCCAACCATCATTGTTTCTCATTCTGGCAAGAACCTCCTAACTATTCCCCTTTCTTGACTCTTATCCCCCAAAAGTGTCTTCTCACCAGAGCTGCCTGAACGATCCCATTAAACCTTGAGTCATGGGTTACTCCTCTGTCCAGTGGCTTTCTATTTGTCTCAGAGAAAAAGTCAAAATTCTCACAATACCTGCAAGGCAGGAGCACTCACTACCCAACCCCTTTCTGGTCACATTCCCTCCCATCTTCTCTTCCTTCTTCCCTGTCTTCATTCTTCCCTCCTCTGCATGTACACAGCCCCTCCTCAGAACCTTTGCAATGGTTGCACCCACTATCTGGCATGTTTTTTCCTCACTGATATCCACATGGCTTGCTTCTTTACCTCTTTCATTCTTTTTTTTTTTAAGATTTTTTTATTTATTCATTCATGAGAGACAGAGAGAGAGAGAAAGGCAGAGACACAGGCAGAGGGAGAAGCAGGTTCCATGCAGGGAGCCCGATGTGGGACTCGATCCCGGGTCTCCAGGATCAGGCCGTAGGCCAAAGGCAGGCGCTAAACCACTGAGCCACCCAGGCTGCCCACCTCTTCCATTCTTTGCTCAATTATCACCTTTTCAGTGAAGACGACCTTGACTAACCTATCTAAACTACAGCTACTATAAGTTCTTATTTATTGTGTTTATTTTCTACTACTGCTTCCCTACCCCTAGAAAGTGAGTTTCCTTGACAATGAAAATCCCTGTACATTTTTACTGATATAAACCCAGAACCTAGAATAATACCTAGCACATGGTAGTTTCTCTATATATATCTGGTGAACAAAGGAATATCTTTTTCTTCTGAAATAATATGCTTAGCAATGAAAATATTGAATCTACCAGCCCCATAAGGCCAAAAGCAGTCACAAGTAGTGGCCATGTCTGCACCACAGATGACTGATTCCTCTGTGGAATGGTAATTTCCACAGAAATTAATTAAACTAGTATGAACATATTAACTGAGAATGTTATTATTAATATGGCACTAAATTTTTTCTTTCTCCTATCATTCCTTAAGCATTATAAACCTCCCAGTTGATACATTTCAGTGGAAGAAGACAGAAATGAGAATTAGCAGATGAGCTTACAGTTTTAAAGTGTACTAAAAGCCAAAATTCTCTAAAACAATGCTATTTGGTATTTCTTCATTACTTAAATAAATATTAATATGGAATAAGTGTTGTGGTATAAAAAAAACTTCTCAAGTATATGTTATTAATAGTGACTATTCTTGGGGAGCTCAATATGAATCCGAATACTATGTAACATTACGGTGCATGTTGGGCTATGAAGACAGGGCAAATAGTAATGTGAGTTTCCCCTCTGAGTTCTAAGCCAATAAGAGATGGTCCCTGAATATGGACAGATAGAAAGCAAATATTGGGAACAAAATGTAGGGAGAGAATATAACTTAACCCATGGCTAATATCAGGTATCCTTCCAGTCATATACCACATACACACACACACACACACCCCACCCTGCCCCCATCTAGCCCTTAAGATCATCCACTGAAGAAGGAATTTGCTAAGCAGATATTTTTATCAGGCCAACTAAACAGAAAACACTGCTGAGCCACAATAGTGGGAAAGAGAGAGCTGGAGCTGTGGAACTCTGGAGCCGTCTCTAGAAGACAGGATGGGATGGCTACAGGTGTGCTTATCTCATGGGGGCAGGAGAGAATAGAAATACTCATGCAGGGACAGGTGGATTCGAAAGATAGGAAGGAAAGCCGAAGCCATACATGCCTAGGTCCTCTCCTAAGTTCATGGATCAAATAAAGGATTCCTTTATTCTTGGAGAGAAGTTTGTGAGAGAAAGAGAAAAGGTGGGAAGGCTTCTTTAAAAAAGAAAATGATTGATTGATTGATTGATTGATTGATTGATTGATTAGAGAGAGAGAGAGAGAGAGACGGGGAGACGGGCAGAGGGAAAGATATAGAATCTCAAGTGGACTCTGTGTGGAGTGCAGAGCCCAATTCTGGGATCCATCTCAAACCCTGAGATCATGACCTAAGTTGAAACCGAGAGTTGGACACAACCGACTGAGCCTCCCAGGCACCCCATCGTCTTCTCAGTACCTGCAATCACTGGAAGATGGTTCTGTGAGATGTAATAGAAAAAAAGAGAACCCAATTATGTATACCCAATTTCTTGCCTATTATAAACCAGAGGACACTGAACTGGCCTCAGAATCTTACTTAAGATCTCTAAGTCCAGATAATGTATTTTCTACCACCCTCATTTATACATGGATATATACACAGTACTCCTTCAGACTTGAAGTAGCATATGTTTGCATCACCATCTCCACCAGCAAACCAATCCCCCTGAACCATCTTTTTGCTTTTCCTGCCTGCTTCAAGAAACCTTACATTCTGGGAGTTTCAGATGAAATATCACAACATTTGTTGTCATTGTAAAAGATCATTTAATATTCCGTGGGCACATGCCATATGTTTTGAAGGAAGATGATAAGTACTGTTTTGTCACTTTTTCTTGGCAAAATGCAAAATGGAGTGAAAACAAAGACACTTTCCATACATGAAGCTTTAAGAAAATATTGGGAAAAATATTGCAAACCGAGTTACAATGTGCCACTTCTGAATTTTATTGGTTAGAAAAGTTCACAGTTATTCTCTTACCACTTTACAATAGATAGTTGTTCACACAGAGCCTTGGCCAACATAGCACTACATCTTATGGAAATATGCGTGGTCTGCTCAATGAAGGAAAAGGACCTGTTTTTCCAACTTATGATAAATTCAGCACACAGTTATTTTCTTAAATAAAAGCAACTACCCCCTAGACTTACACTAGGGAGTGAATAGTGACAATGTAACACATAGGCAAGTGCTCTGCAATGGGATTAAGGTTCACACCATAGAATTAAATGCTTTAAAATAGCACTGTTAATATCCGAGGGGATAATAAAGAGAAACACCAAGTAATATATAATCACAGTATCATACTAGATAGAAAATCAATGGGAAAACGAGGTAACTTTTCTATAGTAGTCTGTTCACACGGTGGCAGTAGTGAATGGAACTGCAAAATGTCTGGCAACGTTATGATTTAAATGTTTTAGTCACTCATCACACACACCACACACAACTATCATATGACTAGGATTAAAGAAATACTGATTAGGACATTTTGGATAGATGATATGCTGTATGTTGCAAGTGCCCTAAGCAACACCACAAAGCATTGATCACTAATGTTAAGGCAACACATGCAAGTTCTCTCAGTCGAATGAGAATCACTCTTGAAGGGTGAAGATCAACTTTGATTCCATTCAGTTGTTAGTAATCTCTAAAATATTTATTTGGTTACAAATCATATTCTGAAATAAATAACAGTAACCACTTAGTTCTAAGTGAAGGTGTCCCTCACTCTGAAGCATCTTCAGAATACAACTGAATCATTGATGCTGAATCACCATTTTTCCCTGCAAGTGGTGCATTGTATGGAAAGGAAGTGTTTTGCCCTTTCCATGGAAAGGGAAGTGTTTTGCCCTGGTTTTTACAGCTATGAAGTGGGCTTAGATCTAAGGAAACTTCCATCTCAGCACCTTAAACGAGGCTGATGCCAGGAGAAAAGTGTGGAAAGATCATTCTGAAACAAGTGCCTGAGACTAGAACACATGGTTCCTATTGCACTGCGCCCAGGAGCTGCCCCGAAACATCTACACTTTCTTCTCTCGGCAAAGCCTGTGTGGCATTTGGAGGGGGAGTCATAATTATTGTGCCAAGTCTTCTAGGATCATTGACCCTTTTCTCCTTGATAATCCATCTCTCTGGGATGTAGGATTAGTCAAAAATGTGATGTTGAGGAGCGGGGGGAAAGACCAATAAAAAAATAAAATGTGTTCAAATAATACAAAAATAATCATTTGCTTTAATTTTCCTGAATATCAAACTACAACTGGAAAACATCAAAAGATACCCAGACATTGAGATTGTATTTTTATTTCCATCAATTTTAGAACCTTAATAAAGAATGTAGAGAAGGTATCCTAGCTAAATGGATTTTTTTTTCCTGTGTGTGTTTGACTGGCTGTCCTGGCTAGAGCTGACTTCTTACAAGTTGCTTTGCCAGACAAAACAGAGACAGGCACAATCACTGTGATTAGCATCATGTGAGGAATAAACAGTCTGTGGCTGAGCCAATGGGCTCAAATAGCTTCCTAACCTATGTTTGACCACAACATGTAATACATCCAGAAATTTGCTCAATTACATACGTGGTCATTTTCTCTCAAGCTCATCATATCCTTTGCAGATTCAGAACATGTATGGCTAACAAATATCGAGTGTAATTTTTATTCAGTATAGGTTGGAGCATATTGTGTCTGGTGTAAGGCATGTCACTGAATATTTTATATGTTGGAAAGCCATGCCTATTGCTTTTTATCCTCCATTAAATTTTGGATATCGGGAAAAAATATGTATTAGATATCTATGAGCTAAGCTTTAATGTATTCAGCTGTAGATTTTCTGAATTCACAAGAAAAACCATATTTTCAATGCAATAGGTTATCACATATAAGGATATTCATATATACAAGCATCTATAGAATATTTAAGTGCTAATTCAAGTCGCTTTGTTGAGAAATGTATCAAATCTAAAGAGTAGTTTTATGTACTCAAATTTGCATATGTTTCTAGTTTCTTGAGCAGTATTTTATAACCCATGTAGTTAAAGAGGTTCTTATCAACTATTAGCTGATCCTAGAAGAACCTAAAAGACACTCCAGGAAACTGGCACCTGTCTGCTAATTCAATGGGGGCATCTCCATTCAGTTACAATCAAATGCATGCCACTCAATTAAACTCACATTCCTATTCTCATCATTTGCAGAGTGAATGCTGATCAGAGCAGCTGTAATGCTGAGAGTAAATCTACTTTGGAGTTTGGATTTAAAGAAAAGTTCCTCACTTACCTGTTAAACTAATAAAATTGACTATGAGGAAAAAATGGACTCCGTGTAAACATATTGGATAAGAAACACCTTGGGTAATAATAACCTAAGTGAGCTAGCAAATCTCTTACAAATGTATAGAAATAATTGACTCAAATATTAAAATAAATTTTTGATATGACAGTACAGAATTAAAACAAGTTGGAATTAAAGAAACAAACTTTAAATTACTGGTCATTCTTTTCGAAGTATGCTTTATCCCAAATATCTTGAGAAAAAAATGCACCCAAGATTGATCTTCAACTCACAAAGAGGATTTGGGGAGTGGGGTGGAATTGATAAGCTGGGAAAACCCATCCAGGAGTATGCAATTTTCCTGATAGGCCATGTTTCCAGTGATCACCAAGTAGCCATTGTTTATTGTTTAAATTCAAAATGATCATGTCATGAATACTTAGCAGAAAGTTTGAGTATATCCCAGTCTTTGAAACCTCACCACCATCACCTCCACCTTTATCTAGCAAAACTCAAACCTATAGATTAACAGGGAAGTGCTAAATCCCTTGATCTGGGTGTGTCGATAACTCCATTGGAAGCAAAAAGAACACGATTCTTTTGTTAAGTATCTTATTGCTTCTAATAAACAAGTTAAATATTTTATTTCTGATCTTTTGAGGATATTGTTAATGCTGATAATATGTGATTGCCATTGCTACCTAAGGGTCCAGTTTCTCACCCAGATGTCATGCTTCTCCTGGCAGAATGGGTTCATCCAGCTGCAGGTACTTTAAGTTCTTCAGGGACAAGATGTCACAAAAGTTTAAAATATTAGTGTTATCTTTCTAAATGAAATTGTTCTTATCAGTTAGGTGAAAGACGCTGGAGAGGAGAAGGGCTAATTGAGGAAGCAGTGTTGCTGATGGAGACTGAGGCTGCAAGACAGGAGAGTTAGTTCAAGTTCCAGCTCTGTCTCCAACGAGCTGCGTTATCCTGGGTAAAAACCACATAACTTCCTTTGTCCTCATTTTCCTCTTTTTTTTTTTTTTTTTTTAAATGAGAGAATTGGGCTAGTACAGGGTATCAGCAAACTGTTTCTGTAAAGGGCCAGACGGCAAATATTTTGGGCTTTGCAGGTCAGATATGATTTCTGTCACATATGCTTCTTTGCCTTTTTTTTTTTTCCCCCAGAAATGTAAAAACTATTCTTAGCTCACAGGCCATTCCAAAACAGGCGGCAAGCTGGTTTTGGCCTGTAGGCCATTGTTGGCTGATCCCTGAATTAGAGAATAACTTCTGTTTCTCATAGAGCCAAAATTTAAAGATGCTATGAGTAACCATGACTAAATCATTCTTTTACAGAATAGGCCCAAACTTTAATACCAGCGGATCCTGATAACCAACAAAAGAGAATGTCAACACCATCTCAAAAACGATTCAAACTCTCAAATTCCTGCAAAACTTTCAATCAAACGAACATTTGTCTATCCTTACATTTCAGATAATTGTACACCTACATACAGAAGGTGTTCTTTATTCCACATGGATGACTTCTTATCCTGAGGGATAAATATTATTTGTACAGAAACAATATAACAAGATGAAAGCAATCCCTGTGTCGAATGTGGCTTGCAAGATCAACTCACCAGTATATCAACAGTACATTACATCACCATTGGCAGCATCCCAAAGTGAAAGGCAAATGCCCAGGGTGGCTTCTGATCTTTTGCGGTAACATGGGTGGATACGTCTCTGATCACTAATAGCTATACTGACCCTTTGGAGAAACAATAGATAAAATTTCTGTATACTTATTCTAATTTTGTAAGAAATGGAAGGAAAACTAGCATTTATAAACACCTATACGTGTCAATCTCTTCAAATACATTGATAGTAATAATAGCAAATATTCATAAAGTCTCCCTATGAGCCAGACATTTCTGCAAATACGTACTGTTATAGAGTCAGTTATATGTTATATGTACTAACACATTAAAACCTAAAAGCCATCCTATGAGTTAAGTACTATTATCTGCCCTAATGAGTAGATATAATTATCACTGACATTTTTACAAGGAAGGAAACAAAGAACCAGGGAATTTTAAAGGATGCAGGGCTTGAACGAGAGAGCCAGCTACCTCAAATCTCCTTTCTGTTTTCTTGTGTGTTTTTTTTTTCTTTCCTTTATTCTTCTTCTTTTAATGAGGTGGGGACAGTATGCATGTGTGCATATACAATTAGCACAGATTAGAGCTAAAATTTGATTCCATCTAAATCCAAACCCAAGGTGCCAACTATCCCCATAATACCAAGGGTAGGACAATGGTCCAAATCCCAGGATTACTTAAAACACAGGTTCCTCTGACATACAGGTTCCACATGATTCCCAAGATAGTGCCATATTCTCAGTTAGGACTGAAATACCACCCACTATGAATCATATGCATCTGGACCCGTCAAGAACCTACTGTGGAATTTTAACCAGTACGAAGGATAATAATACTTTAAGTAAAAACTTGAAGTTACGTGTAAGAAACTGTTTCAAAATGCACATATAGTTTAAAATGCTCCAGTGGATTAGAAAAACTAATGTGATAGCTCTGTGTCTAATTTGAAAACAGGAAGTAGCTTAGGTCCTCAGAGTATTATATTTCACATGCTCAAGGACGGGAGACTGAGAGCAACACTTCACTCCTAATATTCAGCTTAAAAACTTTAGAGATTAAGTTTTATTTGGGGGATCTGACTTAAGGCTTAATTTCCCTTGAGTTTGTAAAATAAAACTGATCACAAAGATCACAAACACGGGAAAAAGAGCATAGGCTTTGAACCCAGTCAGACTGGGGATTGAATCTCAACACCATCACACGCTCTCTACGAGCTTACATGTATTGCTTGGTCACTATGACCCTTAGCCTCTTCCTCTGTAAAGAGGGCACAAATTACGCTTGCTTTATAAGGATAGTCTAGGATTGGAGATAATGTTGGTAGAATGCTGGTACACAATAGGTATTCAGTAAAGAATAGTTTTTATTGCTAATTCGATGCATGGAGGTTTGACATGTTGTGGCAAAGGCTTAATATTTGTGTAATGCAACCAGCCCTCCCCATATAAGCATTACAACCTCGTGATTGTCTACCAATAATTATTCAGTTCCCCCAAATATATGTCATGAAACCTACTATAGAAAATGTTGATCTAGAAACTAAACTACTTCAGAATATTAACTAAAACTAGCAAGAAAATCTTCTAAAGTCTTCTAAAAAGTATAATAAAGTAACTGCTTGTGCATATTGAATGATTCTGTGGGAAGATTGAAGTCAGCTGGGTGTTACCAATCCAAAACCTCACACCATTCATTTCTCATGGACTTGGGCAACAAGATTGCTGTATGCTCGTAACACACTCTTAGACTTTGTTGTACCAACTACCGGAACTCAAAACTAAATTATATATTCAATCTGAGTAATTCCACCTAAGACATTAGGATACAACTCTTCCTTTGTCCTTTCATTTACTTTTTTTTTTTTTTTTTTTTGGTTTGGAATACTTTCAACCATGAAAAATTTGCAAGTACAATACAAGAAATAAATAAGTATTCTCTGAGCCATTTGAGAGTTTGTTTACCGACATGATTCCCCATCACTTCTGAGTGTTTTGTTATGAAGTGTGTACAAAAAACAATTCTTTTATATAACCTCAATAAAACCATCAAAGTCAAAAAATTAGATTGATACATTACCATAATCAAATCCACAGATTTCGCTCAAGTTTCAACAATTATTTCCATAATATCCTCAGGAATGAAGGATGTCCAAAATGATGCATTGCATTAGTTGTTATGTATCTTTGGTCTCCTTCAGTCTCAAACACCTCGTCATTTCTTCTTTGATTTGCATAACTTTGGCAATCTTGAATAATATAGGCCAGTTTTTAGAAGGTCTTTCAATTTGGGTTTGTCTGATATTTCTTTATCAGATGGAAGTGATTTTTGTATGTTTGTTGTGTTTTGTTTCTGGCATGTTACAGAAGATATGCTATATTCTTCTTTCTTTCATCTTAACAGGTGGTACATGATTTTGAGTTCTGTTATTGCTGATACTATCAGTCTAGTTTAATCAGTCCTTCTGTATGTCAATTCTAATTCAATCATTTCTTATTGTTTTAAAATTTAATTTTTCGAATTTGTGTTTAAATTCTAGTCGGTTAACATATAGTGTAATATTGGTTTCAGGAGGAGAATTTAGCAATTCATCACTTGTATATAACACCCAGTGCTCAACACAATAAGTACCCTCCTTAATCAATCATTCCTTTGGGGCACCTAGGTGGCTCAGAGATTTAAGCATCTGATTCTTAATTTCAGTTCAGGTCATGATCTCATGGTGGTGAAGTTGAGCCCTGCATTGGGCTCTACGCTCAGTGAAGAGTCTGCTTGAGACCCACTCCCTCCCTCTCCCTCTGCTTCTCTCCTTGCTCATTCTCTTTCAAATAAATAATTTTTTAAATCAATTATTCCTTCTACGTTTATCAGGGAAAGTGCTCTCTTTTCCTGTATCCTTAATATTCTTTGAGCACTTCCTTAGTTTCTAAGGAAAATGTTCCTGGGTTATCTTATACTTGCTCAGCCCAACCATAAAACCTGCTGTTTGTCGAAGGAACTCTGTTCTTTTTAGTGGAGAATGATATGTAAATAAACCAAGATCTGAGCCCTAAATGTGCTCCTCATTGTTAGAGTATCATCACTTCCAGAACCATATACTTATGATCAACACCATAATGATGATAAACATCAAAAAGTTTATTCCAATTTTCTCCCTTTTCATATATTGAACACCATTCCCTAGTCACAGGAAACCTAGATTCTGTTATCCTTATTATATTAACTAGTATAATCAATGTGTTATCCTTACCACATTTATTGCTGTAATCCCTCCTGTACATAAACATCTCCTTATCCAGGCTCTAACATCACACTCTGGGCCACTGCCATTATCCACCGACAAGGACATCCTTTGTCGGTATACACAGGTTCTGACAACTCATGCAAGGCTGTCTCTGCCTCCACCCTCCTCCTCCCAAACCCATCATGACATCTACCTTGATCAGCCCCACATGATAGTTTTTGGACTGAATTATTCAGGAAGGAAAGAAGACAGGAAGGCAGGCGGAAAAAAAAAAAAAAAAACTCCTTGCCTTTTTACTTGGATTTTTATGTGGGCTTTATTCTTATTTCAATTCAATACATATGAATCTCTCATAAATTGCCTTATATCCTATTTGAAAGGTATAAACAATATAAAATGATGCAAACGAAAGTTTCAGTTGGAAGAATTCCAGAACAGTTTTGAACAGTATGAAAGTAGAGTCTTAATCAGATCTGCATTTTAAGACCTCTTAGAACATGAAAGTCTATTTTCAGTAACATACTCTACTCCACAAAAGCCAAGGCAGATAAAAGGAATGGCCCCAGGAATGTTAGTGGCACTTTTGATTCCACACACCTTCTTGCTCACACAGATAGTGTGTACTACTTGTGTAATCCTAAGCATTTTGCTTAATGTTTCTATGGGCTGATTTCATCGTCCATGAAAGGGAAAAAGGTTGCTCCCTTGCCAACCTCACAGGAATGGCATTTTGATTTTTATAAAGCACAGACCAGCTTGAACTCCTCAGCAGTAGTCAGTATATTCTGAGTTTGAGATCTGGAGAAAACACACCATCACAAATCCATGGAGCAGAGATCCTTGTGGATTTAGGGCTGAGGGAAAGAATAATTTCTCAGTCTTTATCATACGATGGGTGCAGCCCTATGCAATCTACTACCACCTTAAAGGGAAGGTGTGCAGGCCTTGGGTGGGCAATGGCCTTCAATAAGAGACAGAAGGCCATGGTTCAGGGAGGCAGGTACAATTAGGTGGATAGGGCCCTGGATATGCCTACCTTCATGCTGTCTACCAGATGTAGATAGAAAAGGTAGGAATCAGCAGTCCTGCCTCCACCTCCCTGGTCTACAGTTATGACATAATTAGGAGTAATTAACTCTAACTGAGCTTAGCTTTTTCATGGCACATTATGGGGCGAAATGAAATAACATATGGAAAGATCTCATTTATGTTAGGCTCTTAATAAATAGTTCTATTCTAAAAAATGTTCTTATCTGATGCTTTTTTAAGAAAATGTACAGGTTTGTTTATAGAAGCACTATTTATGGTGGCAAAAAACCAAAACCAAAACACCCCACAAAGCCAGAAATAAAGAATTCCCATCAATCGGATAATGAGTGAATAAATTCTGGTATCATACCACTGATACCAGGCAAATAAAACACCATATCACAACAAATTGAATGAAGAAGCAGGTATACACATTTGGTCATCTTCCACTTAGCCAGACATGAAAGAGATTTGCAAAAAATGTAAAACAACATCACTCTTTCTGTTGATTTTTGTTCTCAAAAATATAGGCAGTTTTCATGAAATGTATTAATTATTTTAGCATGTATGAATTTATTACTGTTATTTTAAATGAATTAATACATAGATGTTATATAACCGTTTTCATCAAATAAGGATCATAAGGAAACTACAAAATATTTTCTCATTAGTTATGATTGACATATTAGATTCAGGGATAAGAAAACTACAGATTTAATTTTAAAAGAAGAAAAACTTAGTCCTATCGAAAAATTAGCTCAAGACCTGAATGAACAGACTTCCAGAAAAGAAAATCCAAATGACCACTAGTTACATAAAAAGATTTATTTTTTTAAAGATTTTTTATTTATTTATTCATGAATGACAGAGAGAGAGAGAGAGAGGCAGAGGGAGAAGCAGGCTCCATGCAGGGAGCCTGACATGGGCCTCTATCCTGGGTCTCCAGGATCAGGCCCTGGGCTGAAGGCAGTGCTAAACCACTAAGCCACCTGGGCTGCCCCATAAAAAGGTTTCTTAACCTAACCTTTGAAGTAATATAAAACCAATTATTTTACCAGCAGCTATGAAAGTTTCTAGTTACTAAAAATTATTCTCTAACAAAACTAAACCTAATTTGAATCTAGAGATAAATAAAGAGAGGATTTTCCCAGTTATTTACACCAGAGGGTTACATGGGGTTACATTGCCATTGAGTGGTAGAGCTGGACTTGAAACCCACCACTAAAATAAAGTAGTTACCAAATAAGCAGGTGCCCTGATGATCACAAGAATACATTTCTTACACTCATTCATGGAAAATTGCTTAGAATACTTGGCCGGTAGTACCTTCGAGATTGCTGTAAAAATTAAAGAAAGATTCACATATGAAAGTGATTTGGTAACTACATAAGTGTGGGAAATCATCCTTTGTTTTAGAATTGTTTTCAGCCAAAGAACCTGCAGTGAGTATTTTGGGCTGCGATGTATTTCAGACCCGGCAGGGCTAGAGATAAAAGCCCAGGTTCCTGACTAAGCAGGTAGTACATGAGGCCCCACTGGTGAGAAAGAAATGACTGTCCAATCAGAGGCTGCACCGTGATATTCAGGCTATTCAACAGTGTATATGGCCCATCCTCAGAGAAACATAATAGTGCAATACTAAATTCAGAGCACAATGTTGTAGGGAAGAAGAAAATTCAGGCAGAAAATAAATGATAACCACTTTGGGGCGTCTTTGACCATAACTTTGGAAGACAGAGGGTTAAAATGCCTTCGGATGTTGCTTGTGCCCATATATCCTGGCTGCCTAATTCATGGCTTTGAGAACCACAACTTGCAAATTTCCAGGTACCTGGGGACATTCTGTGCCATTAATTTGGGAGCAGTACTCCCTTTGCAATAAGTAAGAAATCTAGGGGAAAAATTAATGGCAGGGTATGGCCTTTACTCAGTTGAGCATAGACAATAGTGGCTTGTGGTGTAAGGAGGAGACGATTAATTGCAGCCCCGGTGTCTGTGCCAAATTCCCAGGTCTAGCCACAGAAATATTTGTTCACTTGAGAAAGAAAAAGACAGCAGAGGGAAAGGCACCTATGACTCAAAGTGTGTTCAGTTAGCTGTGGCCTAAAATCCTTTGTAACTGAGTATTTGCATATCCAGACAGCGTCAACAGTTGAGGGTATTGCTGTCCCAAATCAAGGATTTAACGTGATTCTGAAAATTTTAGCTTTTCCCCTCTAGAAAGTCTTATGCAGCAGAGTACCTGTGGGTTTGGTAATTGAAAGATATTGCACTACACTGCAAACAAAATTTCACTCTTCTAAAAGATATATTTCAGGAATCCACTTAAAGATTCTTCCATTTGTTTATGCAATAAGAACTTCTATTGTGTGTGCCTGCTTTTATAAAGGAAAAATCAGCTAATCCAATCTCCTATAATTACTTCTTATCGTGTACTGTATCATTGACTTTCCCCGGAAGCTACACCTAAGGTATGACGAAGTAAGAGATACTGGCTTGAGAGATCTGAATCAGGAAATACTAGGACAAATTGAGATGGACTCTCTCTTTGTGCCACTGCCTCACTTCTATTCAAACAGGAAATAGGATGCCTCCAATTTCACTGATTACCAGTTTCAGTATCAACTTATCAAGACAATGATAGGCCCTTTACAAATGTTCCTCTAATGTTATTTTCCCAACAGAAGTAGAGGCTGACCTGGAGTTCTTGGAGCTATTGTAAAAGAGCACATTGTATTTGCCTACTAACTCCTCTAGCCATGCTAGCTGGCTGCTTACTTTAATGTAATTGAGCCTTTGCCCAAAGAGCTCTGATAGCATGTTTAAAACTGGGCATTCCTGTGCTCTCTCAGAGTTTGGATCCATTTCAATTCACTTATCTGGTGCCTCATGTCAGTAAAGTTGATCCCACTGTTACCGTTAAACTTCCCCAAGAAACCCAGGGCCAGCACAGGTGGAAAGCAGAATGGATGTGCCTGGTTATCTCTACGGCCAGCTCTGTGCAATGGGTGATTCAAGATCTTCAGGAAGAATGCAAAGTCACTGCCACAGTGACTCTAGTTGAAAGACCAGAGGTTTTCAAAATGTCGTTAGTATTTTTATTGCTAGCCCTGTTGGCTTTGTCTCAAATTCCTCAAAAAATCCATAGTCTCTTGTAGACAGCAAATAGATGGGTCCTGCTTTTTTATCCAGTCTGAAACCCTGCGCCTTTTGATGGGGTCATTAAGCCCATTCACGTTCAGAGTTACTATTGACAGATATGAGTTCAGAAAAGACCCCGAACAGCCAGGGGAATTTTAAAAAAGAAAACCATATCTGGGGGCATCACAATGCCAGATTTCAGGTTGTACTACAAAGCTGTGTTCATCAAGACAGTGTGGTACTGGCACAAAAACAGACATATAGATCAATGGAACAGAACAGAGAACCCAGAAGTGGACCCTGAACTTTATGGTCAACTAATATACGATAAAGGAGGAAAGACGATCCACTGGAAGAAAGACACTCTCTTCAATAAATGGTGCTGGGAAAATTGGACATCCACATGCAGAAGAATGAAACTGGACCACTCTCTTGCACCATACACAAAGATAAACTCAAAATAGATGAAAGATCTAAATGTGAGACAAGATTCCATCAAAATCCCACAGGAGAACTCAGGCAACACCCTTTTTGAACTTGGCCACAATAACCGGAGAAGGACAAACAGTGTATGTTCTCATTCATTTGGGGAATATGAATAATAGCGAAAGGGAATATAAGGGAAGGGAGAAGAAATGTGTGAGAAATATCAGAAAGGGAGACAGAACATAAAGACTTCTAACTCTGGGAAATGAACTAGGGGTGGTGGAGGGGGAGGAGGGCGGGGGGTGGGGGTGAATGGGTGACGGGCACTGAGGGGTACACTTGACTGGATGAGCACTGGGTGTTATTCTGTATGTTGGTAAATTGAACACCAATAAAAATAAATTTATAAAATTAAAAAAAAAAATCCATAGTCTCTCATCTGAGATTCCACAAGGCTGTGCTGCAATGTCATGCTACAGGGGAAAGGGGGGCAAATGCTCAAGAGAGACGTGACAAGAAAAACATGGCTCTCAGAATGGTGGGGAAAGACATGCATTGGGTGGGGAAAACACTTGATTTGTAATCTGGTGATTTGGCTTTAAATCCAAGATGTGTTACTTTATCAGGAACTGATAAAGCTTCAGCTTCTTCCTTAAAATGTGAGCAATTAAACCTCCCTCTCATGATTGTTAATTTCATTGAGATAAAATATGTGAAAGTGTTTTGTAAATAGTTAATGTTTGTATTAATTAATTAATTAATTAATTGTACTAAACAAAAATGTTATGTCACTATCTTGCGGTTTTAGTGATGCTATTGAAAATTAGAGTGTAGGGGGCTGCCTGGGTGGCTTGGCGGTTTGGTGCCTGCCTTCAGCCCGGGATGTGGTCCTGGGGTCCCAGGATGGAGTCCTGCCTTGGGTTCCCTGCGGGGAGCCTGCTTCTCCCTCTGCCTGTGTCTCTGCCTCTCTCTCTCTCTCTCTCTCTCGCTCTCTGTCTCTCATGAATAAATAAATAAAATCTTACAAAAAAAAAATTAGAGTGTAGGACCATGAAGTCACACGATGTCAAGACTAGAATATTCCTGTCAATGGCCTTGCTTTAATCTGCCTCACTTTGTAAATGAGACAAAGTCCTATTTAACAATCCTTTATTGTGCTTTCCTGAGCCAGGCCCTGTGCTAGGGGAGTGTTCCATTAAGACCTAGGACAAGGAAGCATTTGCCCAAGATTTTATAACTAGCGGCTTCAGAACTGGGAATAAAATCAATAGAATTCTCATCTCCTGAGCTCCTGCTCAGGGCACTTTGCTTTCACCGCCTCTGCATTAAGGCTTTCCCACCTGCCTAAAATCACAGGAATTAGATTAAAGTTCTTTTAACACTTTAAATATACCAACCACTGCCTCCTTCAGACAAATGCCATTTCGTGCCTCAATTAATCTGGCTTAATTCAGAACCCTATGGGCACCGGGAAATGCCTGCTTGCTCATTATAGTGGCCAACATACCTTCTCTCCCTGTCTACCCCTTGTTTTCTTCTGTCCTTCCAGAATCCAAAGATGCTAAAAGCCTTGGACCAGCCCACTCATACATACACACCCGCTTGCATGAAACTTTTCAGCCACAGTGAATTTTTGGAACACTTTGTATCCTTCCTTTCTTTTGCACAAATCTCCAATTCCTGAAGGGCCATTCTCTCTCTTCTCTATGTGGCAAACTATCCATCAATCAGATCCACTGCCAACTCTTCTGTGAAGCTTTCCCAGGCTTATCCATACAGGTCCACTCTTAAGAGCACTTTGTTATGGTTACTATAGCATTCAGCATGGTGTATCACAATTATATTTTTCTATGTCTGTCTTGCTGATTTGTGTACTGATTCAAGAAACATTTACTGAGTTCCATACTGTGCCAATCACTGAATTGGCACCAGGGACTCAAGAATCAAAAGGTAGCTTCTTGGTCTTTAGGGAATTTTCAATTGGATTACTGATTTGAGGGAAAAATATATGTGTGAACATCTTAGCACATTGGTGTACACTCTCGTAAGCTAGAAAACTGAAAGCATGCTGCAAACTTGAGTTAAATCAACGTTAGAGTTAACATGGATATTCACACATAGGTATTGAACCCTCAGAAGTAGACAATTATCACCACCAAAGGTGAGAAATTCTAAAATATTTATCTCTGGGCCTGACCTCTTTTTGGAGCTCCAGATCTGGGTATCTGGCTACCTCCCAAGCATCTTCATTTGAAAATCTCATTATAATATTGAACTTATCATGTCTAGAACTAAATTCTATCATTAATATTCCCTTTTCTCTCTCTCCCCCACCTGGTTTCTTATTTTCTACTTCACTTAATGACACCACTGGATGCCTAGTTTCTCCAACAGGAACTGTAGTGTTTCAACATTCCACTTGCTCCCATATTACCACATCCAAATGGTCATGATAACTGCACCATTCAGAGTGGTTCTTCTATATGCCACCTACTGTGACTTTAGCTGGGGTGCTCATCATATCTTCATAAATTATTTCACAGTGTCTCCTATAACTTTGTCTTATTTCTCTTCAACACAATTTGCATATGGGGAAAGAGCAAGACTTTTTGAAGATGTAGATAATGTTTCTCAGCTGCTAAAAATCTTTCAGTGGCTACCCATATCTTCAAAATAAATTCTAATTTCTAGAATAGTATTCTAAGCACCCATATTTGGCCCCTCCCACTTCATCCTTGGACAGTCAATTCAATAAATGGTCTTTACCTTCCAGCCATACTGAATTACTTTGATTCCTCCCCAGCAAATCACAGGGTCCCTTGGCAGATCATGATTTTAAATTCAAATACACTTCACTTCAATTCAGACTTCCAAGTTTCTCTTCCAGAGAGACTTAGGTACCCCTCTTTGAACTTCTTTAGCATCCTGTGTCTACATCTATGATAATATTTATAACCACTTATTATAATTTACTCTCTTAATTTTCTGTATCCATGCTTGCTTAGTCCTCCTCCCTCTTTGACTTTCTCTAGGTCAACTATATGGTTGGTGCTCACTAAATATTCATTGAATCGATGAATGAAAGAATGAATGTTATACTAATCAACAAATATGTCAAAGTTTTCAACCAGTTAAAATGATGTTATTTAACAAGTTAACAGATGCTTGCATTATCTAATTGATTTAATTTCAGAAGTAAAGAGAAACATTCCCAATTGCCCCATGAGATAAAAGTAGAATATGATATATAGATAAAGTAACAAATAAAGTAAAATAAAATAAAAATAAACAGAGTGGCAGTAGACTGTATCAAATATGAAGCGAAACAAAGCTCTTTCTTGGTTCTAGTCTCATAAAAAACAGCTTTGTGGTTAGCAAATTCTATATAAGAGGTCAGCAATTTTTTTCTGTAAAGGATCACATATGGTCTGTGTCACATATTTTTCTTTGTTTTTCTTTTCTTATACAAGCTTTCAAATGAAAAATAAAAAATTTTATCAAAAACAGGCTGCTCCTGTCAAATTTGGCCTCTGGACTATAGTTTGTACCTCTAATCCATATAATTATATATGAATAACTAGACCCACAGTAAGAAATAAACAAACAAAAAATCATGGTGCACAAAGTTCCCTGAAGATATGATTGTGGATGAACTTATAACCTTAGACTCCCTAAATAACCACAAGCAATAAGTTCATCAAGCCACTGATGGATTTAGTCAAAATAAACCAGGGAAAGTACATGAATCTACAAATTCCTAATCATTTTCATGTATCAATTTATAAACTTGTCTGGTGAGTTTAACAGGGACCTTAAAAACCATCAAATCCACTTGTTGGTAGACAAGGAAACTGTCTTGGAATGCCCAAGAATTCCTTAGTAAACTAACTGTAAACTTTACCTTCAAGTGTGGTCTTCTGTGTCAATCTGACCTTCCATGAATCAGACTTTTCATATGTCGCTCTCACCCTTGGCATTCTACTAATAATCTTGTTTCGCTTAATCTCAAATTGTCCTACACTTGATGGTATGCATTTTGTATGCACTACTTTTAGAAGACTCTAAATTCCAAGAAGTTGTCATGATGTTTCTGTCAGAGATAAGGAAGGACCCTTGAGGACCATAGCTATGTAACCTTCAGAGTTCAACTGATCTCCACCATGGCATTTCTCAGAGCATCTGGAAGCATATGTGGTCCAAAGAGAAAATGTAGATCAGAGATAGGGAGGAAAGACAAGGGTTTATAGAAACAAGAAAAATAATTGTGAGATCTTTAGGAAGAAATTTTAAGTTCAGAGTAAGGGAATGAGCTAGAGATTAAGGACTGAAAATTCCAGGAAGAGATTAGAAAAAAGAATGTCAGGCTGAACAAAATAAGAGAAGGATACAAACCATAAGAGACTTTTAACCACAGGAAACAAAAAGGGTTCTGGAGGGGAGGGGATGAGGGGATGGGATAACTGGGTGATGGACATTAAGGAAAGCACAGGATGTGACAAGCACTGGGTCTTATATGAGACTGATGAATAACTGACCTCTACTTCTGAAACCAATGATACATTATATGTTAATTGAATTTTAAAAATTAAAAAAAAAAGATTGTCAAGCTGGGAAACCCATAGAGGACCAGACCAAGGCTGTTAACAATTCCAGTATGTCATCAGGACTTGCTTCCTACTGGAGTATAAATGGAGGACTATTTTAACATATGGAACTGGGCAAAACAGTCACAGGGTTCCTCCAGCAAGTCTCTGGGGAGGGAATTGAAATACGAGCCAAAAAGATAGCTCTCCTGGAAGAACTAGGTTCTCCTTCCCAACCACTACCTAAGACCCCACGTCTTTAACTCAGTTACCATTAATAATAATAATAAAATTTAAAAGTGGTTTTGATTCTCTATTACATCCTCCTCCCAAATCCTAAATGCAATGATTGGCAAGGTAGAGTATTTAAAAATAGAAACAATTCTAGTCCAACATTCTAATCAGTTCAGGACTCCTTATCTTACCAACCCCTGATAATAAAGCACCCATTCAGTAACTTTGATGACTATGGATGGTGAACTCACAACTCTCCAAGATAAGGGAAAATGTAGGCAAACTGGAACAAGAGATTTTTTTTTTTAAGCAGGCTCCACGCCTACCTAGCATGGAAACCAATGCAGGGCTTGAACTCACGACCCTGAGATCAAAACCTGAGCCGAGATCAAGAGTTGGACACTTAATCTCCAGGCGCTCGGAGATTTTTCTCTAAATTAATTGTTAGAATCCCTCCTTTATGAATTTCAGACTATATCTGGTCAGCTCTATGACTCTTGGCAGATGACTTAAGGTTCCTTTCACATAACACAACGGAGTTCAGCCAGAGCGGTGCTTCCAAACTTTAATGAGTACATAAATCACTCTGAGATGGGGTCCAAGACTCTATATTTCTAATAACTCCCAAGTGACGCTGATGTTGCAGGTCCATAGAGCACATTTGAAATAATAAGTAACCAGATGATTCCTGGGAATGCTTTAAGCTCAAAAATTCAATCACTTGCTAAGCTTTGTGACATGAGAATAAGCTCATTCCTTTCTCACATGAAAACGACAGTAGTCATTCTGAAGAGGCTGTAGACATCCCCAGTCCCTTCTACAAGTAAACATTGGGATTGTTATTCCTTGAACATAAGTTGAGCCATGTATTGGTGTTCTCACTTTTACTTTTGATGACTACTTTTCAACTAAATTCTTTAGCTTGGTGGCTCACTTAGAGAGCTTCTTAAAACAAGGTCTCCCAGGCCTCTCCCTGACCCTACTTTCCAAGTTTTTGATTCAATTGGTGTGGAGTAGTGCACAAGATTTTGTATTTCAGGCAACTTGCCAAGTAATATCGATGCTACTAGTCAAGGGACCTCTTGTTGAGAATTCTGGCCTTGGTTTTCTTTACAGAAACTATGGTAAATCAGATGTTGATGTTTATGTATTTGTCCAACTGAATTTTAAGTAAAAAAATATTAATTTTAGCCCAATTACTGTTAACTTGTTTTTGTTTGTTTCAGGCTATTGCGAAAAGCACTGGATGTGGAATCAAAAACGTTAGTTGCAAGTTTTGACTTTGATTTTACCAGCTCTGCAACTATTGGCAAATTTTATAATTCCTGGGTCTTCTTTTCTTTGTCTGAAAAGTGAGGCTGGGAATTCCCAGTGACTCCCCAAAGGCATTTTGAGTTCTGGAATCAGAGAGGGTCAGTTTATCCTTTTAGCATTATGCATATTTTAGCACAATTTAAAAAAAATCATATGAGGACTGATATGGTGGAAGCATAGTGGGCAAGGTAGGGGGATGGTGGAAATGTGCAGGAGAGGCAGTGAGGGCCCCATGGACCAGGGAAGCCCTTCCAGTTTCAACTAAGACTAATGAGAAGCCACTGAGGGGTTGGGAGCAGAGGTGACACAATCTGATTTACAGACAGAATAAGTTTTGGATTCTAACTCTACTGTTCATTAGCTTTATAATATGGACACATTGCTAAATCTCCCTTCACCTGAGCTTCCTCATCTACAAATGGAAATATTAATATCAGCTTTGTAAGTTGGTTCCAAGAATTAAAATGGGTTTTCTACCTATGCATCTGACAAATAATATAGTCTTAATAAACTGACATTACTCAAACTGGTATTAAGATAATAGATTTGAGGGTGTTTTGTAAACCATCAGTTCTATAGAAATGTGATGTTTTAACAAAAAGATACAATCAAAGGTAGTATCCTGTAGCGTTACATTGCAGCCACAGGTTCGGGTTAATTCTCAATCCATTCTTTATTCACATTTTCAGAATCCTATTGTCTACTCCATATTTTTTCATCTCTTCACAAGCATATCATAAGAAATGTTGTCAAACGTCTTGATGAAATCAGGATTCTTCACATGTGTAGAATTCCAGATTTATGAGTCAAAAATACTGAAATCAAATCTGATAGTCGAAACCTAATAAAACCTTGTGGAGACTTTAGCCTACTGAATTAATCATTAGATCATGTACCTGCTACTTATTCTTCCAGGTGCTCAGAAACCTTTTCTTTAAAAATCTTTTATAGGATTTTGCCAAGATTGCCATAAAGCTTTGGTGATCTGTAATTTCTGCAATCAAACCTCTTCCCAATTTTAAAAACCAGAATTCTATTGACTCATCTTGAGTGTCCTGGCACCCCCCCCCCCCCATTTCCAATGCTTTCTTGAGATTTCCATTCAAAAGCTGTCTTGAGTTCTATGGTTTCATTCCTCTTGGTCCGGAGAAGAACTCATCAGAGCTTTTGAGTGATTTCCCACCTTCTTGCTCCCGTGGCTCCACTTTGTCCTAAACCACTATGACTCCATTCTCTTCACTTCAAAGTTTAGTTACCCTGCAGAGAATAAAAAGGCAAAAGCCTGCATAAGCAGTTTCTCTTTTACTCTATTATTTGTTAGGCTGGTACCACCACTCCCAAGTAGTAGACTAAGTCTTTTCTTATTCTTTTTACTATGTATATTAGAGTATTTTAGAAACTTCCTCCAAGAGGCTTTTCTCTAACAAGGCTGTGTTTCTGTGTGTTCACCTTTGAATGTGTTCCCATCTCAACATAACATCTCACTTATTCTTCATGAGCCACAGGATGCTCCTTTTTTTCACACTAATCAAGGCCACTTGCCATTTACCATCAGACCACTTCTCACCTGGACCTCTCCATCCCTCCTGGGGTTTTATCTATCAGGATCCTCATCCCTGAAGGCATTGAACAGGTATTGAACTTCACTTTTCAAATATTGAAGGCACATGTCTGATCATTCCTCTCACCACTTTCTAGACTCTAAGATGACAAGTCCATTTTATTCTACAGCTCTTTCCATAAAGAAAGCTTCCTTATTGCTAAGAATTACATCCAGAGTAGTGGTTTCCCCTGTTATTTCCTTAATTTGTGAGCAATAAAATTGTTTATAGGGTAAGTCAAGAATTTATCAGAAGATTTACATCTGGACAGAGAGATGGCCAGTGAGTACCAGATGCATTGCAGGTATTTGGTAAACATCTGTTGAATCAACGAGTGAATGGATGGAGGAAGAAAAGTATATAAGTCATGTGCTCTTCCTAAGCACATTTCCATGATCTCTTCCTGAGTTTAACACTTCTGTGCAAATGGAACACCACAAAGGGTGAATCTGGAGAAATTATAGTGATACATTCTAACTTATCAGAAATAAATTTCTTATACAGTAAGTTAGGTCAAAATGTATTTTCTTCTTTAGACACTTCTAGACAACTCCAAACTGGAGTCCTGCCTCAGAATCATTGTCTGAACTCTTACTGAGAACTCATTTGATAAATAAGATGCAGCTCTACTCCCCTTTCCCACCCCACAGTGTCCACTCATATTTACGAATACTCAATCTTCCCAGATTTCATGAAAACTGCCAACCTTTCTCACTTTAGGATCAAGAGGAAAATCCCATTTCTCTTATGCTGGGTCTCAGCCTCATTACAGATAATTATCAGTGTGATCTGAGGGTTTTGGGAAAGTAGTTTGGAAGAAATGTAAGGAGAGCTGATTGTGACTAGAGCACTGAACTTGACGGTCACAAGTTCCTGGGAAAGTCAGGAACAGTATAGAGACACAAGTAGCTGAATTAATGAGGAAGTGAATAAACAGAGTCTAGTTTTCCAGCATGTCCACACAGCACTAAGGTGCCAGGATCATGTCAGAACTGAAGTAGATGAGAGTAAATAAGGCTCTATAGTTACCAGTGAATGAAGAATCATGGCCAGGAGTTTTGTAGATGTCATCAATGAGGAGACATTAGAGGCTGCTCAGAGGGAAGACATAAAACCTCAAAGGACTGGACAGTTTTTGCCCAAATGTAAAGGTGTAATAACCTGGGAACATGAGCAGCCTCAGCTAGAGAGGAAGCACGGCCCTCCAGAAAGAGCCCATTTGTGGTAGTGAACGGATGGCCAAAAGGCAGCGAGAAGACTAGAAGATTACAAGGTCCCAAAGTTTCCAACAGCCTTAGTTGAGCAGACCCTGATGTTTGGGAGGGAATTCAGAGGCAAAGTGACCTCAGATTATTCCACCAGTAAATAGCAGAGCAAACTCTGAGACTCCAGGCTTTTGACTTAATCCAGTGCTCTTCCTCCTATACCACATTGTCTCTTTCTCACAGTTTCCCTTCTTCTTCCACCTCTTCCACCTTCCCACATCCAGAGAAACCATCTTCACCCATCCCTGTTCCTGCTTCTTCTCCCCCTTCTGCTCTCCACTCAGAGGGTGAGATTAGGCTTCTGAGGGCCTATTCCACTGTTGCTAGTATCTTGTTACTCCTACTTCTCATCCCATTTCAGGAAGAAGGAGTCAAAGTAATTATGAAAGCCCATATCTGTCTATAAGCTTGCCCATTTATCTTGGTGATTTCATATAAAAAGATAATTTCAAAAAAGTCTGAAGCTGAAAGTACGTAATAATAGATGGTTAACACTGCTATCAAAACTGGTACTTTTTCTGATTTTCCCCACTGTTTTTTTTTTTTTATTAAACTCTGGAAGGAAAAAGAAGGACATGCATAAATGCGCAGAGATGGAGACAAGGTGCCTTCTCAGAAGAGCTCACCAGGAGGGCAGGTCTCCCAAGTCTCCCTATCTAATGTCTGCCCTCTGATGGGAGTCCTCAGGCCCATGTGTGTCCCTGTGGAAAAGGAAAAGTATGTCTGGGAAGGGCAAGGAGGGATTCCCTTTTGAGGATCTTCAATGTGAAGGTAGCATGCAAGAGTAAGTTTGATCAAAACAAAGAAAGCAGGTTTAGTAATAGGGAGGCATATCCCCTGCCATGCCTAAGAAGAAACTGTGCCAAGAAAAGGTGTGTTTCCTAGCTCCCACCACCCACTCCCTCAAAATTCAAATTCTGTAATAATTACATAGAATTGATTTCATGTGAAATTGAGAATAACAACTAGTTTAATATATGTTTTTTAAAAATACCAATATCCTTTAAAAGGAATTTAACGGGTTTTTTTCTCTTTAAATTAAAAAAATGAGACTAGAAGTCAAAACACAAATTATAAAGAGCTGGCACCTATGTATAAACATAAAATAACCATATACAGAAGACATGATTTCTCTCTTCTTGAAAGCTAAAAGGCATGGCTACTTAACTCTCATGCAAAAATTCCATATTAAAATAGTCAGGAAAGAGCTATATATGGGTTTTACTACCATGGATGTTCAAAAGCAATTTTCAATTTTTCATAACTTCATTTTAATACATATGTTTCCCCAAATTACCCAGGAGAGCTTTCCATACTGCACACTAGGCACATACAAAGTTTAAATGCAAAGTTCACACATTTTGAGTAGAGTTGGTTGGGGGATGGGGAGAGGAGGAGGTGGGGCTTTCAGAATTGCTTTTGTGGCAGAAAAACGTGCATTTTTAAAAATTTCACTTGACCATGTTCTTTCTTCACCTGCCTGCCCACAGTCTCCCACTAAAACTGAGCTCAGACCAATTATAGCAGCCTCAACATGATTCTAAGCAAAGGAAAGGTGATCTTTTAAAGGAAACTGAAAGAAACTCGGGCCCCAGTCTATACTGTGAGCTTGAAAAATTCAAGCATTCCTAAATTCAGGCACTCCTGACTATCTCTAAGGGTTACTTTTCCATTAAATGAAAGGAAAAGTATTGCTTTTTTTTTTTTAAGGTATTCTGCTACCTTCCCTTTCCCAATTCTACTCTACAATTCAGCAAAGAGAAGAGTTTGTTCCCGAAACTACAGTATCTTACACAGTAGAAAGTAGACCAAGAAAGTACCCAGTCACCCATCAGGCCAGAATCTACACACATATGCACTCACATGCACAAGTTACTGATATACTCTGTTTTAGTCAGCTCAAGCTGCTATGACAAAATAGCATAGATTGGATGGTTTCAGACATCTCTCAGAGTTCTACAGGCTGGGAAGCCCAAGAACAGGGTGTTAGCCTGGTTGGGTTCTGGTGAGAGTTCTCTTCCTGGGTTGCAGAAAATTCATATGGAAGAGAGAAAGAGAGAGGGAGGAGGAGGAGGAGGAGGAGGAGGAGGAGGAGGAGGAGGAGGAGGAGGAGAAAGAGAGAATTCTAGTATCTTCCTCTTCTTATAGATAGGAAATTAATTCCATCATGGGGGCTTCACCCCCATAACCTCATCTAAACCAAAAAGCCCCACCTCCTAATAGCATTATATTGAGGGGTTAGTGCTTCAATATACATATTTTGTGGGAACATAAACATTCAGTGCATAACAGTCATCATAATTAATACAGAAAAAAAAATCCCCATGTTTTCTGACATTTAAAGCTTAAATGAATTATCTGAGTAACCTAATCTGTGCTAAAAGGGATTCTATTTATTTTGCTAGGAAATCATGCAGTACTCAAATGAATAGCCTAGCCCAGAGTTGTGCCAGTTAGTGAATTTAGCAAGTTTGCCAGAATTGCCCAGCACATCAGCTGCTGTAGATAGCAGCCTGAGGTGCCACTACAAACTGATATACCTTCGTCCCAGAAGTCATTAGATAGACTAATACATTATAGTTTAGAAGACATTTTTGAAAATTCACAACAAATATTGAAAAACAAAGAAATACAAAAGGTAGAGTTTTTTTTTTTTTAAAAAAGGTGTTTATGAATACTGGGTTATGAGTGTGGATATTCCTTGTATCTTTCCATAACTTGCATTCCCATAGTGGATCACTGAACTACAAAGAGGGAATCAGGTGCACTATGCTTGTGCTCTCTAGAAGCTAGAGTGATGAGAGGAGGGTGGATTGGGGAGGGAGACAAATTCCAGATTATATCGGCAACATTTGTTTTAACTCTGGGTCTGTTATATGGTATATCCCGCTTACCTTTTGAGATTTAGATGACTGTTAGAAGCATTAAATATTAAAATGAGCTTTTTAAATGCATGTGAGACAGAGGCAGCAACCCTTTATGTTTTATGTAGGATGTGTATAACACATTCAGATTATCTATTATAATATCTACACACACTATTTAGTCATAAAAATATTCAACACAGCCAGTTGTGGGATGATCGCTCATGCCCAGTCCTATTCTCCATTCCATGGGGTAAGAGATAAGGAAGAGGGGGGAACCAAGCTTTCTCAGCCCTTATAGGGAGGAGCCCCTCTGTATTCTTAGAAGGAGAATGGTCTCTCCTTTGGCCTTGACCTAGGCTTTGCTAGAACTCAGCTCTATTTCCTCTGGTATGTAACTGCTTCTGGGGCTGGGACAGGATGAAGTCAAGGCATTTTAAGGGGATAATCCTTCATCATAGGTGGTGGCAGAAAGATAGATGAAGAGACAAAGAACTTTCTCTCTTTATCACCAAGATAAAGTATGGCAAGCTGAGTCAGGGAATGGAGCAAGAGGATTTATAGTACATAACACAGACCTGTAAAGAATAATTCACTAAGTGCCTTTAAAATAGATATTAGCAATTATATTCCTAAGCATTCTGTAAGATAGCTGCTATTACCCCATTTTACAGATTTAAAAAAGCTGAGGCCAAGGCAGGTCTAATATATTTAGGATCAGATTTGGAATTTGGGTCTGTTTCCTAAGTTCCCACTCATTCCCCTCTACCTTGTTTTTAAAATCCCCTTAAAATAGAAGGGTGGGCAGGAGGATACAGTGAAGCTTTCCAGGTTAAGCTAGTCAGTCTTCGTGGGTAACACTTAGGATCAGATTCTGACCTGAAATTTAACAGGAAACCACTGAAGATATTAAAGGAGAATAGTGATGCACCTGAATTCAAGGCCTAAGAAAAGAACCCTAGTGGCAATGCTTGATAGGTTAATGGAAATGCTATCAGATCTGCGATCCCAGGAGGATGAGTCCATATACAGCAAGCAGCAAGGGTCCAAGACCTGCCTGGGCTTGAAATGCCTGAAAGACAGCATAGCCTGACTGGGCTTGGGCTGGACAAATGATCAAGCTAAAGTGACATTTCAAAGAGTATATCAGGTATTTAGGAAAGTGAATATCACTGAGGCATTTTCTGTTGTTTAAAGAATGTGATTACACACACCATGATTTCCAAAAGAAATATGAGTAAATCTGTCTAATCTGCATTTAAGTGGAAATATATTAATATATTTGCATCCTCAAAAATCGTAGTGACACCTATGAGCCCAGTGCTATGGCCTATCAAGATCTTCTTTTCTTTTGGGTTTAGTAATTTATAATATATAATCTTACTCAAGGAAACATAAAAGTTATCAATGTATCAGCCAAGGCATGGACCTAAATTAGGGCTCAAAAATACAAATGGCTTCACAAACAAGGGAATAAACTAACACCTAGCTGGCTAAAGTAGGCAGGGTGTAGATACTAGGGAGTGGTGGGGACTGTGACAAACTAGGGAGTGGAGAAGAGGTAAGGACTACTCAGCTTAAGCCAATAGCTGCCCAATGGCAAAGACAGCCTAAAATTGCTCAGCTTTCTAATTTTGGAAACCGAATGAAAAGCCAGAAATCTACTGTTTTATATGAAGCTTGCTGATCTTAATTTAAACAGTGTATGAACTAAATGAAATATGTCTGACCCAAAGGAAAAGAAGGTAATGACCTTGTCTCAGAAACAGACTGTGTCTGAGAAACAAGGTATGTAAGGGTATTTTGGAGCAAAGGGTGACATGCTGAGGTTAGAGCTATGGAAAGACAACCTGGGAAGTGACAATGGGCTTGTCACAAGTGTCAGCACACCATTATCAAGCTTGAATTTTAAAGGAAACAGAATCAGGATTGCAGAAGATGTACATTTTTTCCTGCTAGAATTTTATTGCTAAAAAAAAATCTTTGTAAACTAGTTAGGATAGGAAGGGGTTCAGAATGAGCCTCCCTGAAATGTACTACTTTGACATGTGGATTATTTTGAACTGAAGACAATAAAGGTCCAAAAGACTGAGGAAGAACTTTACTTCCCTTTAACTACCTCGAAGAATTTAGATAGAGGGGGCGGTCTGGAAGAGAGCTATTAGCAGAGATAACTTAAAAAGAGCATGGGCTAGGTGTGGTATGCTGCAGGGAGTTTCACAGGGCCTGTTGTTCAAATTCTCTCCATGTCCCATTGTCTCTGCATGGTATGGCATTTATTTATTTACCAAACATTTCTTCCTACCATCTTTCTATGAATTGTCATTCTTGAAACCCCAAGCCCCTACCCTCCTCACCTTGGCTCCGGATGGCATATAAGCCTCACTTACCTAACTTCGAGCCTCTCGCGTCTTTATAGGGCACCCATATGTACAAAATAAAATTTGTTTTTCTCCTATTAATCTGTCTTATGTCCGTTTAATTAATAGACCAGCCAAAAGAATCTAGAAGGGTATAGAAAACTTTTTTCTCCCCTACAGGTGGCAAGCTTTGAAAACTTCACATTTTGAAGTGAGATCAAATGAGAGAAATGACTCCATGCCAGGAAATGAAAAGATCCATTTGGTCTATGGGTCTTTTGAGAAATATCTCTGCAAACACTGTGTCTATCTGTCATAAAAGGGTTGTGTAATTAACATATGCAAAACACCACCACCGTCCTGCTGGAAGCTAACTTCCCTCCCTGGAAATCCAGCCTCTATTTATTTACAACAAAATAAAGTGGACCCTTCTGAAAGAAACACGGCTCCATGGCGGCCCGAACACTGTCGCAGTGATGCTTTAAATCTTTTATATCTCCCATACCTCCAGGGGCTGGTGCTGGATGGTATTGAGCCAGGGCCCATAAATAATTTATGCTAAGTAGCAATTTAGTTGTTTGGCTTGAGGTAAAGAAATCCAAGAAATTCATAAATAAAGTTCCCATTTTTGCTTGTGTTCCAAAGTTAATTTATGTTACTCTGCAATTAACTAACATAAAGGTGAAAAAATATGACAGGCCTAAGGTACAAACTCATTCTCATAAATCTGCTCTATCTTAACTAGTGGTTTGGTGATAGTTACCTAGTTCTCTTCATCTTATGCTACTGAACAGAAACTTTTCCTTGATCTGATTCTCTGATACCTTGTCAATCTGTAAAAGTATTACAATTGTTCTGAATGGACCCCTGAGTGAGTAGAGGAAGAAAGAGAGATGGGATTTGAGACGGCTACAAATGGAGCTTCTGACACATCTGAAGTATTTTATATCTTTAGAAAAAAAGCTGAAGCAAATATGACAAATGCAAATAATTGTTCATTGAAAGGAAAGAGTTAGAGAATTTGAGAACTAGCAGCAGGACAGTCAGCCACTGCTGCCCTAGCAGGGGTGGGTATAGTAGGTGGCAGGAAGAGCAGAGAGCCTGGCAATTCAAAGATTCGGGAGGATGCAAAGAACAAAATGCAATTATGCAGACATGAGTGACATGGCCCTCAATCAGTCACAGAATCTAGGAAGGCCCTAGATTCCCACAGTAAAACATCAGCTGGCATCTTGAGCATATGGCTCTGCTTTCAGCCAACAATGCAGGATACCTTCTTTTCAGGTTCCCACTGGCAACCTCAGGCTGCAATTTTCTGCTTTCCTCTTTTTTTTTTCTCTCTCTCTCTCTCCAAATTCTGTCTGAGGCAGCTGATATTTGTGATAATTTCTCTGTGACATGTGACCTATTCAACCCTGAAGATCTTCCAAACTTTATTCATATAGAAAGACTAAAGACAACTACATACTAAGATCCTATCTCTTGTTCATTTATTCAAATATATTTATTAAATGCCTACCATATGCCAGGGGGAAATGTGGCAGACAATGTAAACTTTAAGATGAATAAACATAATCCCTGTACTTATCAGTTTATGGATTCAGGGGAGAGAGAAGGAGAGGAGCAAACCAAGAGTTTTGATAAGTATAATAAGTGCTCTGATAAAGTATGCATAAGGTGCCAGGGAAACATGAGGAGCAACATAGAGGTAAATGTGGGAGAAGTGGGAACTAAGGAAGATTCCCAGAGAAAGGGAAGCTTGACAGAGCCTTAAATGTGAAGATGTCATTTTTGTCAGATGCATTCAAAAGCCCAGAATAGGAGTAGGAGGTAAGCATGTCTCATTCAGTGACAAGAGTCTAATATGATTGTACATAGAGTGTGTCCAGTGAAGTTGGAGTGGATGAGGCTGGAGTGATAGGCATGAGAAAATACAGGTAACATATGCTGCTTGAACTTCATGTCCAAGGCAGTGGGAGCCATGGAAAGGATTTAAGCAAAAGAATAATATAAGTAGATCTGTGCGAGTGAACGATCATTGTACCAGTAAAATGATGAATGGATTAGATAAACAAATTACTCAGAAAGTTCAGGGCAGGAAGTGTTTTACCCCTCATGACAAAGTATCCTTCCTTCCTTTCAACAATGAAAATGTACAAATGGTGATGTCTTTTTTCCTCTCTGCTCTGGTTACTACCACCCCGGAAGCAAGTTGTTTGGTCAACTGCCACAGCTTCAAGTTTTGCTTTTCTTCTTTTTTACTTCTTTGATCTAATCTTTGATGCATTAATCTTTTTTTCTTCATCTTATTATAACTGTGATACAAGTTTAAGGCTCCTTAAATTTAATAGAAGGTGAGTGAATCATTTTTAAATTAATACATATAGGTACCTTCTGGTTGTATATAATGGTTTGAACTCCCTTCTGAAGCATTACTGAAAGGACAGAATAGGAATAAACACTAAACACATGGGTGAAAAAGATGACAGAAAGGAGATAACAGGAAGTGACTAGATGTCAACACATTTCGGAAGACGGAAAGCAGATGGAAGAGCAAAGAATGACATAGCTGAGTGGGGGGAGGCAAATCTTGAACTAAAGAGGGAAAATGTCTATGAGCTTCTCATCTTCTATGAGAAGATTTTTTTCCCACCTAACCCAGAAAATATGAGGGTTTAGAAGGACCAGATCCTGAGGAAAAGTGAGGATAAGGGGATAGGTAGAAATCTATATGAAGAACATCTAGACCTCAGGGTTACTGAGCAGCCAAACTTTTTTCCTACTCTACAGGAGCCTGGAAGTACATTATCTAGAGAAACTGCACCTCAGATAGCTTGGACTCAGAAATACCAAGTATAGTGGAAGGTAGGGATGAAACATCACATAATAAACTCAAGGAGTGTATGAAAGTAGGCATCCCCAGAGTTCAAGTCTCCAGCCCCCTTCCATTCTGCTCTTCTGTCAGCAATCAGATGTATATAACAGTGTGATGAAATATTAAAACAATTTTCTCCAGAGAAGCCTGAGAATGAGGAGACTGAGAAAGAGGCGTACAGATACTTATATTTGGAGCTTCTACAGCAAAGACAAATACTCACCAGATAGCCATTCTACATTTAAAAAAGCAAGTTCACTTACACAGCTAGCATCTCTTATCAACTTTTTGAGCCACAAGTTTAAATATTTTAGGAAGCCAAGAATCATCAAATATTGAGGAAGTCTTCAAAATAAAATAAAAGGGCCAAAACACAGATATAGAAAAAGAGGAATTTGGAAGAATCAGAGATGATACAGGAAGAGGAAAGAGCACTTTAAATCAATAATTGATATACACAAGCAAAAAGGAATAAATATGTATTAATGAACTAAGAATAGAACATTTTTATAGGAAATTTCAAAGAATATGAATGTGATTTGAAAATTAAATATATGGAAGAAATTAAAAATTAGGTTGGATTGATGGAAGATAACATCGAGAAAATCCTGCAGAGAGTAAAATATACACCCAAAGAAAAAAGTGCAATGGAAGAGGAAAGATAAAGACAAAAATTGTAGATAATCAACTCTGGGAAGTCCAACATTGAAACCTAGGAGTTCCAGAAAGAGAGAAAAGATGAACTAGAGGAAAAACACAAGGAAGTTTCCCTAAATAGAAAAACATAGACACCTTGATTAAAGGGGCCCACTCAGTACCCAGTTCTCTGAATCATAGAGAACCCACACCATGGCATATCATCCCAAAATTTCAAAAGAATGAGAATAAAAAGAAGACTCTAAATTTTTTTAGAGAGAAAGAACTGGTTATTTATAAAAGATCAGTCATCTGACTTACATCTAACTTTCAGGATCACCATTGGAAGCTAGAAGACATTGGAACATTTCCATGGTGCCCTTTTGAGAATTTGCCTACTTGAAATTACCTTAGTCTGCCTTCATACTTGCTTAGTAGTTTGGGCATGAAATTCTGGAATGAAAACGGAATTATTTGAGGCAAGCTCTCAAAAGTTTCATTTCTCGGGAAGCAAGTGCTCTATGAAATCTCAGAGTCCTTCAAGAAAGAGCAATACAGAAGCCAGAAAAGGGATATAATACAGAACAATGAAGGAAATTTTTAGAAAATAATAGTCTAGCTTGGAGCAAGAAGTTGGAGGACTGAGGAATAAAGGCCTCCAATTAAAAAGAAAATAAACAGGTAATAAAAGGGGGAAAAGACTGAGATGTAATTGATAGATAATCTGAGCATTTTGGAAGAATTATTGTTAGGCATTCGATTACTCAATTAGAACATGGAGGAAAATGGATTAGGGACATGGAAAATTAAAATTTTAAAATAAGTCAATTATTAACTCCAGGAAATAAAAAAGATCATGTGAGAGAGAAAGAAAAAAAAAAGAATCATAGCACTCCAGTGGCCAAACATAACATTTATGTAGTCATTATAATATAAATAATGAATTTTAACAAAAAAATTACTACATAAATATATTAGAGGAATGTAAAAGAGAACATTATGGGAGGAGTAGGGGGAGAGAAGATATAGAGAAGGTCAAATCTCCATTGCAAAATTGGAAAATAAATAAATAATGTCTAAAACCAAGCACAAGTTTAAATATATGTATATATATTTAACAAAAAGCTCTGGTTTTTGTTTTTTAATTTAAAAAACACAAAAGGTATAAAGATAGAAAAAACAATTATCAGTATTATTTAGTTATCCATGCCACATAATATTAATTACCATTAATATGTTAGCCTATTTCCTTCCAGGTTTTTTTCTTGGGGTGGGGGGAGTAAACATGAGGTAGTGAATTTAAAATTTTTCCCCAATTGTTTCATTTAAAAAAATGGTGATGCTCATTAAAAAGTGATTATACAATGCAGAAATACACCAAAAAGCTACTTCCTGATTCCAACTATCCAAAAATTACTGCCACTAATGTTAGGTAAACACAATTCTGAATCTTGCTTTATGGCTATAAAAGTTAATGATGGCTGTGATAACTGGGTGATGGATAGATAACATTACCTTTTGTTAAAATGGGATCATCTATAGATATTATTTTTAATAACAAAGTACTAGATTTAATTGTAATTTAATAATAGAAACTGAAGCAAAACTAAAGGAATTCTTAATGTTCAAATAAATGATTTCTTGCCATAAGATTTAGAACCCACTAAGCTCGAAAGGGTAGGGGTCGGGGGGGTTGGTTCTGAAAAACAATAAGAGTTGGAGTCATTAATGTCTTTATTATATTATGTCAATATTACACTATCAGTAGACTCTTGCTTAGAAATATGAGAATATCTCCCTCACTACACTTTCCAATTATCTTTATACTAATTTTACATTGTTCTGATTAATAACATTTGCATTTTGTTCCATAGCAATAATTCTCTCAGTTGTTTAGTCTTTAATTCTATATTTAAATAGATTCAAACACCATCAGTCCTTTTTTATCACAGCTTCTCAATTCCCATGTTCTTTATTTTGATTTATCTCTTAATTAGTTAGAATTCATTTTCAAGCATTTTTTTCATGAAGGATTCAAGAGTGCCATATTCCTTGAGTTCTTTCATGTTTAAGAATGTCTGCCTTTGTCTTTTTCTCTATTGATGTCTTAGTTTTCTTTCGTTCCTTAAAACTTTGTAGAAATAACTCCATCATCATCTGGCATAAATGTTTTTATGAATAAGTCTGAGATCCTTTGTAAGTCATAGTGATTTGCTTTATCTACCCGTATATCTAAAAAGAATTTTTTTTTAATCCTTGAAGTTCAGTACTTTAACTAGGATATGTATCCATGTTGAGTGTCCCGTATCAAAATTCCTGAAATATGCAATCCAAATGTTCGGTTTTTTATGAAAGAGAAATTACTATGTATTATATTCATTCATTCAATAATATTTATTTAAAAATCTATATGCCAGGCAGTAGGCTCTTGGATATATCTTTGAACAGACCAAACCAAAAAACCCTGTGGAGCTGGTTGAGGGTAGTACTAGGTGGGGGAAAAGAGGTAAACAGGAAACATGATAAAGAAGCAAACTACAGGATACCATAGTATCATTGAATTGACAAGTGCTTTGGGAAAAAGGAGGGAGAACTAGAGCCTGTCAAAGAGACTGGGGACAGGGAGTGGGAGTGTGGTAAGGTCAAACTTCAGTTTTAAACAAGACAGGAAGGCCTCATGAGGTGATATTTGAGTGTTCAATAGATGGAATGAGTTTGCAGATCTCCAGGGGAACTCTTAGAGCCAGAGGCAACAGCCAATGCAAAGGTAGGAGCACACCAGGTGAATATGAGGAACCGTAAACTGTAAGGAAGCCAGTGTGGCTGGAGTAGAAAGAGGGAAGCAAAGTGTAGTATGTGCGGAGATCACGGAGGTAACGGTAGGCTAAATATTCACAGTTTTCTAGGCCACTGAAAGGCTTTTATTCTGAGTTTCATGGTTTTAACCAACAAATGGCAGGATCTAACATTTTAAAAGCATTACTTTGGCTATTTTGTTGAGAGCAGGGTATAGGAGGACAAGGATAAAAGCAAGGAGACCAATTAGAAAGCTATTGCAATAATTCAGGCAAGAGATTTTTATGATGTAGTTGTGCTTTTTCTTAGGTATCAGGGAAAAAAATTCTGTGAAAAAGTTTAAATCTGTCATCTAAGTCCAGAAATATATTTGATTTTTTTAACTGGTGCACATGTTCTGTTGCTAAAAATACAAAAATAATAATAATTTTTAAAAGACAGATGAAAAAGAGGCTCGATGTGAAGCTTATTTTACGTGGGAAGCCATCCAGTGAGATAAATCAGATAACTTGAGTCAGCCCTACACCAAAATCTCAAGGAGCACATGAAGATAAATTTAATGCCTCACAGTACATAGTCACTCACTAGGCACAGAGAATATTGAAAGAAAATTTTTTCTTTTTCTTTTATTGTATTATAATAGTGGTAATCTTTCTTATAGGATTTTATCATCTCTAATCAAGTGTCAGTTTTCATTTTTCTAGATTAAAGTCCTTTTCAATTCTTTCAGACTTCCTGGGCAAATGCCATTGAGGTTAAAGGACTTTTCCTACATCTAGTTTGACCATTATGCTCAGAACTTCTCATATATTCAGCATTATTTGATCAGATATATCTGATCTGGTTGGCTTAAAAGACAATTTGACATAGGAATTTCCCCACTGTCTTCTTCCTAAGACTACTGCTACCTCTTCGTCTTGTGCTCATCAAGGGATCCCATGACATAGAGTGGCTACTTACGTAACTTCCTAGGCAAGCTCAAAGAAACTCATTGTTCACAGAGCTGCCAAATCATACTCTTCAACAGCTCAGTAGAAGAAACCTAAGATTCCTCCTTCCTAAAGGAGCAAGGAGTCACCAGGGTAGATAGAAGTCTTAAAGAGTCCCAGTTGATATATCCCCGGTCAACCAGTGAACACCTGCTTTGCCTAAAAAGTAACTAACTTACCTTCAAGGCCAGACAGGTAGTTTAATTTCCACTGCCTTTCCCCATCTTCTCCCCTGAGACACAACTCAGTGTTACTTACTAATGTCTAAAAAAGTGAAGTCATTTTTCTGTCACCAGAGGAAAAAAAAATGACACATTTAAGCACCCAGTTGAGGTACAATATTTAGCAAAAGAGATTTTACTCTTGTTAAATGACAAGTACAAAAAGTACAAATTAACTAAGGCAATTAAAGTGTTGGAGAATTGGAATAATCATTCAAAAAAAAAAAAAGACTAGAAAAACAGGTGCCCATAAAACCAATGTCATCATTTTCTTTGAGGGGATCACAATTAAATTCTACCTGCTGGAGACAAACAAGAGCCGTCGACAGTATTTTGGTAAGGTTGATCCAAAGGTGCAGATGTCTAAGGTTTCTTCCAAATGCAGGTTTGAGATTTGATCACTTAATTATAATAATATAAAGAAGGAGGAGGAGTAAGAAGAAAAGGAGAAGGAGAGTCAGCAACAGCTTATATTAGTAATCAATTTTCAAATATTTTGAAGAAGAAACTCAAGTTGGTTCATGTAGGGACCGGTATGTGGTTCCTATATTCCTATATTGCCCCTCTTTAGGTAGTGTTAAGTATTGCAACAGATCTTAGTTTTACCAGTCACTTGTTATGACTACAGCCATTTCCTGAAGCATCTTACAGGGGACATATCGCTTACACAGCACATGCACCGCTGTTTATGGAGAGCTATGTTATTACCTTCACGCTGACCCACTCCCAGTCCTAAGAAAATGCTTAGATATTAGCTTGATCTAAATGGAATTTAAAGATGTTGGGGATAGAAAATAAAAGCAATCAAGTATCATGGCTGCTACTCAATAATTCAACTGGTGGCTTAGTGTTCATGGAATGTGAGCTCTGATCTCACCTCTAATCTTACCTTGCTGGGTGATTCCAGCATGAGATGTTTCCAACTTCACTCAGTTTCCTGGAACCCATTTTGAAAAAAAAAGAAAAGAAAAAAAAATCTGTACAATGGATACACAAATGAGAACCCACCACTGCACACTCATACATCATGAACTATTGATCACAAACACTTGTTTAAATGTAATTCATAAAATATAAACCTCTAATATACCGACAAATATTATAACGTGCCATCTGTGTCCAGTTTATTTTTTTTATATTTTATTTATTTATTCAAGAGAGATACGAAGAGAGGCAGAGACATAGGCAGAAGGAGAAGCAGGCTCCTTGCAGGGAGCCCGATGTGGCACTCGATCCCTGGACCAGGCTCATGCCCTGAACTGAAGGCAGATGCTCAACCACTGAGCCACCCAGGTGTCCCCTGTGTCTAGTTTACTTTGTAGAGATTAAAAAATAAAATAAAACTGGAAACTCTTCTCCGTAAATTAATTAAACAGTCTAATGGCACCTTCAGATCACTTAACTAAATGCAGTCCTGTCCTTAGACCTCATTAGCCTGAACAAGCCAGCATCTTACCTTAAATATAAATTCCAACATGCAATATAAGACACATTTGACCCATTCTTTTCAAGTTTCCTCCTTCCAGTGAAATGCCATCCACTCAGCACTGTCATCATTGTCTGAAAGCATTTGTTAAGCAAAGGGCCATGGATGGTGCTCTGCTAGGTCCTGTACAAAGTGAGGTAATATCCAATTTCCTGACCTCTGGAGGCCTTCAGACCAAGGCCAAGAATGCGAAAGTAGACAGATATAAGGAGACTCGGGTAGCTGAATAAGCTTTAAAGCATTGCATGAATTAAGTGAATGGGTAAATGTGTAACGTTTTGCATAAGCAGGGGATAATTAAGTGAAAGAGAGGCAACTAAGAGCCCCTGTGGTGTTCTGTGCATTTTGACCAAGTGGAGATGTCAGATGAGCAGGAGGAGCAAACAAATAAAAAATAACCAGATTTCGCTTTTCAACATTTTTGCCAGCTTCCATGTTATATAGCACATAGTAATTGACAAGTGGAGGGATGGCACAGAAATATATTCCATTCTTTAAAGAGAAAATAGAAGAAGACTTTGGTTTTTAACTCCGTGAATCAATAAACCCTCGTAAACTTATGAAATTGGGCAGAACATTTGATTTAAACTAGCCTACAGTAAAGAAAGCCCTTAAAATGAGACAGAGAAGTATGAGCTGCTGAATTATACTAAGAAGCCAGTTTGAAAGGGGCTTATTTAATGAAGCTTGTTTTAAATTGTCCATCTCTTGTAAGGATGTGTGCACTTCTTAGAGTCCTTCTGTGATCGGGTTTTGTTTTTGTGAACTCAGTGAATAGGATTTAAACTTCTTAGCTTTTTCTTTTTTTTTTTTTTTCAAAAACTACAAACGCAATCAGTTTGAGTAGAATCCATTCAATTGGCCTCTGCTTTCTGAATGCAAGAAAGAAGCTACTTTTCCTCCCCTTCGTTTCATTCCAGCTGAGCACAGTGCAGCAAACATCTCATGCTGAAATCAGTGCCTTTTTAAAACATCAAGGGGCTTGAAAGCTCCGAACCTGTTCAGAGGTGAAGTGGCTCCAAGAGATCGGCTCAGACGCACCCTATTTGCACTTCCCTCCGCTGTAAAGGATCTCAGTCCTTTATCCGCAGGCCTCATTATGAAAGTTCTCTCGCTAGGAACGCCGGACCAGGGCAGGTCTGCTCTTTGGTATTTGTAGTGGCACTCTCTCTTTTGCTCACTGTAAAGAATCCTGGCCATTGGCTAAGGTCTACTGTGAGATCAAGAGAAACCAGGTTCTCTACAGTTGAGGAAGGGAGTTAATTGCTCTGCCCTCCCCAAGTGCCCTTCACAATCCCGCCTGCATTCATATCAGCACTGGCTTCTTTCTTTTCTCCCCAAGGGTTATAACTATTGCGGAGGAAGGAAGGGTCCTACCTCTGTAGAACCGCCGAGATGAGTTCAGAGAGCACAAGGGGGGGAAATCTCCCGGCCACTTTTTTCCACCCCTCACAAAGCAGAAATAGCAGAATTGGGAACATCCTTCTGCAGGAAGCCAAAGTCTTTTAAGTTTTGGCTTCTCCCCTTCCCCACAGGTAGAATTAGACCTTAAACCAGCAGCTTTTCAGAATAAATGAATACAGTAAAAACGTCCACACGTGGTGTTGAAGCACACCTTGCAATTAGTTGCAGGCCAGGTAGTGTGTGGGCTGACTGGTTAACTTCCTAAGGAGCTGTATCTGGTGTTCTTCTGCAAATAAGCCCTGATTCTAGATGTTTGACTCTTTTCTCATGCAGTCTTTAGGGCAGTGACAGGATCATTCCAGATCTGGATGAGGATGTAATCGGGGAATTCCTAGAGAAACGTGCCTGATTTTTATAGGTTTCTTTCAGTGGACTTTTTTTTTTTTTTTTTTGATGTTGGGGTGTGTGTGCCCAAATCACTATCACTTGTTCGACATCCCATGTAAGGAGCCACAGTAATTCCTACAAGTAGTTAAAGTATACTTTCTGTTAATGACTGCCTGATAGAGCAACTCCTCCCCCACCACCACCCCAGTACTTAAATCTCACAATAGTCTCTGGCCCCTTTTAGGGTCACTGTTTACTTCAGCAGGATCGTCCACCCAGATTTTTGGTTTAGTTGATCCTTGATAATGATGTGCTCGCTCCCCACTGAACTCATAGGCACAAATTAGCATTGTTTTAAATCAGTTCAGGATGTTTCGTTCCAGAATGTACTTGGTTTTTCACTATTTTATCTTTATATTGCTTCAAATTTAACCTAACTCCATGAAAGCCAAAGATAATTGCACTGAAATTCTAAAGAAGAAGCCCCTTAAACATTTATGGGGTACCTCTTATAAGCAGATATTTAAGGACTATCAAAGATTTCCAATATAAGGTTCTTCTCCCTTTGCTCAATATGGAAATTTTGCTCATTTTAAGATTAGCATAAATGTTTTGTTTCAAATACCCAAGACAATGAGTGGATTTGTCTTTGGGGGAGAAAAGGAGACATTCTGAACGTTCAAGGATTAGGCCTAATGTACTCTGAGGAAATCACCTACCCCAGGCTTCCAGAAGGGTGTTTATCTGAATGAATAGTCTCTCTCCACAATTAAGTGGCTTATCTTTCACTTCATCACATATTTAATATCAAATATTAAATGTTTTCGCTGCAAGTGGATTTCTGCATTTAGGGGAAGGAAAATGTACTTGATATGTTATGCGAGTTGACATTTTATGGATGCTGAAAAAGAGATTAGGAGATCAAGGTTCTGCCCACAGTGAGGTGGGCATTTAGGAGCAGGGATAGTCATATTTTGTATTTCTATCAAGTCTATTTCCTTTTTCTCCTTGAAGTAAATGGAACACAATTTTCAAAATTGGATATAAGAGGGAAATGTTCTGCATTTGTCTTATGGTTTTCAAGTGAAAAACTAGTCACTGTGGTGAGGCAAGGAGATACTTGATACTGGTAGGCCAGAGCCCAACAGCAGGGCCACCATCACTCCCTTTGGTAGCTAAGGATGTAGTACAAGATCCCATTCAAGCTCTTACAATATCCAAATGGCTGCCAAAATGAATTGCACGCTGCATTCTTATAACTAACAAGTCTCTCAGATGGTGCTCTATGACAAACAGCTCTAGGTTCAGTAAAAATTTAAGAAGATACTTTCTTCATTTATTACCCCCCAACACTTGAACCTCTTCATCTCCAGCTAAGAGGTCTTGAGTTAGTGTGTTAAGAAAAATATGCAACACTTCTCTGTGCATCTCTCTGCTTTGGCATGCAGCCAGCCCTAACTTGTCACCTGGCATCGCACAAGCTTGGGTCAGAGCACCCAGGAGTCGGGAGGAAAAGAGGCCAACTCTTCACACATCTGGTACTTGAGCTAAAAGGGCCCCCTTTTGTGTGAATTAGGTAATTGGGACAAGTGCTAGAGATGGCTCTCCTGTAGGCTCCTTCAAATGGACTTTCCTAAAATATTTCTTGCAGGGAGAAATTGGTATGGAGACAGCAGACTTAGAAAAATTCATATTTGTTATCCACTCATTGCTTCAACCATTTATTGAACCCCTACCTACTTAGTTCCAAATGGACAAGGTCCATGCTCTCCTGTAGTTTTTAATTTAGTAAGTGAACAAATAAATATACTCTATAATTTCAAAACGTATCCAGTGATGAAAGAAAAGAATCTCCACCATGAAGGAGACTGCAGAGTGGGACTGATTTAGACCAAAGGATTGAAGAAGGCCATGGTGGGAGGAATATCTAATTTAGGTACCAACAGAGTTGGGATTCTAGAATTAAGGTGTTTCCTCATAGCCACTTGGTAATTTTGCTTCGGACTAAAGCATCTATAGTATTTAATAACGCAACATTGCCTACCTCCCCAATTTTACATCCTTCTCACCTTGCCTCAATGTCCACCCTTAGAAACATTGAATTTCCTGCGCCTCAGGATGCTTTGTCAAGCCTCTATTGCTTAACATCTGCATCTTAGTATGTCTTCCTTACTTCTTCACTATGATGACTCCACCTCCTATTCTATCACTCATCTGGGATACGATTGCTTCTAGGAAATCTCTGATTCTTTCCTCTTCCCCATGCAGGGTCTCCATGTGACTCAGTTCCAAAGGGCACATGCCCATTTTTATTTCTGTATGTCACAGTGGTTGAATATAAGCAATATCACATGGTTCAAGCCATAAGCTTCTGTGAATGGCAGCTGTGCAGTGCCCTCTATTCATACAGACTATCATGCGCATGCAATTTCTGAAGTTGTGCAATTATGGCAGCTCTGCTCACCGCATGGCCCTGCCTTGTGCTTCACACTATTATGCTCATCTCTAAAATTTATTTTACCATTTTGAATAAAGTGATCTGCTCATGATTTTCCATCCTTCTCCATAGTTTCATCTTATATTTTTAATAATTAGCACAGAACATTTTTTACACACTAGGAGTTAACTATCATTCATTAAGCCTTTCCCAAATACTTTAAAGGCCTCATCTCAAATTCTCACAACAATGTTGACATGGATAAATAATATTATCCAATTTTTTCAATTGAGGAACTTAGACTTAAAAGTTAAGCAATTCATAGACTAAAATATGGTAGGGCTTAGATTTGCTGTCTGATTCTAGAACCCATATTCTTTAAACCATGTCATGCCTAGTTTCACTTTTTCACTTATTCATTCATTCAACAAGTTGTGTGAATGCATACACACACACATACACATACTCATGAGTATGCTGGTCAATGATAAAACCTGACTTGACTTCAAGGAATTTTCAGCCTAGCAGGAAAAGTGGACACTGAACACTTGATTACAAGTGAGATAAACTGGGATAAACGTTTATTGAAGTCAGCTGAATGGTAGGGAAGATAAACATATAGATACATTATGATAGCTATCCCTAAAAAAAGAAATATGTTTATGTTGTTTCATTTTCAAATATTTAAAATACTCCCTTTATCCCCTAATGCCATTACCTACTTTGTTTCAGAATAATTAGGTTGTATCACAGGCATAATAAGTATCTAGTTATAATCAAGGTCAGTTATAGCACTTCCCAGTAGTGACTTGATGGGGTTTTTCAGCCTTTAGCTGTTTGGGGTTGGGTTGCTGCCCAACAGAAAACAGATATGAGCAATTTTGAAATGAATTCCTGTAGTTGGGCCATTCTAAGTGACAGATCCTAAGATGTGGATGTGACTCGGTGGGAGAGAGAACACCCTACCCTCAGATGGGGGACTGGCCGACCACACTGGTGATGAGGAAGCAGCTGGCCCAAAGCATCCTGCTAAAACTTGGGACTCAAGCTGAAACTTTAAGAATTTTGGTGGGAAAAATGTAGCGAGCATAATTATTTATGGAGATTAGAGATGGTGAATAAGATCGAAGAAATCCCATATGACCATAAAACAAAGCACAACTGAGAATGTCACTGGTTCAGAGATGTCGACTCACCAATTTTAATTGTCCCTCTGCTCCTACTAACATTCCTAGAAAGCATATGCGTTTTTTGTTTTGTTTCCCTTCAGTTCTCAGTCAACAGGCAGTGAACACTGCCTGGCATCAAGAGAAATTCAGAGAATTTAATAAAGAGTAGTTCCTTACAGAATGAAACAATCAGAGAACAAGGAGGAATCTCAGAAGCCGAGAACCTGGAATCAGAAGAGACCTTTGAAATCCTCTGCCCCAGATTCCCAAACAGTGTACCCTTCTGAAAGATTCCTATCTCTCCATCCCAGACTTGTGTTAAATACTTCCACGGACAGAGCCCTCACTAGCACACCATCACTTCTATTATGGAAAGTCCTTTCTATGCAGGCAAAACGTGCCTCCCATGACCTCAACAAATAGCATCACTTTCTGTCCTCAGAATAGTATAATCCTTGTTTCATAGAGCAGTTGTTTATGTACTTTTTACATTTTTTCTTCAGGACTTAAGTATCTTCAGTGTAGGTTTTTCTGAAATGGCTTAGAGCCCTCAGACAGAACTTCATTGAGAATATGGATCCTGAGGGAGGGCACTGGATAAGCAGAGAGGAATGGGTCTCAAACACTGCTCCACAAGGAACAAGGATTCAAATATACATTAGTTGATATGGATGATATCCTGTGGCACGGTTAATACACGGCTCTATTCAACAATCGCAGAGTTAATGCAGTTACCTGGCAGCAAAGCATTTCCAAAAAAGCCAGCCTTTCTTCTCATTGACTATTGATGACTGCAGCCCAGGGGAAAGTAGTACATTCATAAACATCAATCAGGGCAGGAAAGGCGCCTTGGAGTCTCTTTGAAACGAGATAATGTATATGAAAGCTCTTTGTCAACTGTAAAGCAGTATACAAATGTAAAGAATTTTTATCATTGTTTTAAAAGGAAGCTGGAATAGAATTATTGTTGTTTGTTCTAAAGTTTTCTGTGTGGCCTACTTAATAGATACCTAACAAGAGAAGTTTGCCTTCCTTTTCATTTCCTCAGAGTAGATATTCAATGAAATTACTTTTGAATGGTAAGTCTCAGACTTGGTGTTTTTCTGTATAGGCTACACTGTTTCCAAGATTTTAAAGCAATTTTTCTTTGGTATTTTCTCAATGCACATTGTATTCTGAAATGACAGATAACAAAGACAGTTGCCTAGGACTATGAGATGTAACTCATCTGAATTAATATGAACCCATTAAAAGATAAACAGAGGCATGTTAAAATTTTTAAGAGGTTTTTTTTTTTCTTGAGCAAAAACCAATTTGAATTGGGCAGCTTCCAATCTAGCAGATAGAGAGGACCTTCAAAACGCTATACAAAATGAAAGACTTTTATTGGCAGAAGGAAAGTGGGAATAAGAAAGGTATACTATGCAAAAAAGTGGGTTGGTTATTGCAAGGTTACCTTCCTTCAGGGGATGGCAGGAGTTTATCAGGAAGATTACCTAAGTACTGCTGATCAGGTAATTTCTGACTGGTTTAAGATTCCATTTCTGCAACAAGCAAACTCAAATTTAATCTTGGTATGGTGATGTGGGGCTTAGCACAATCAATTCCATTTTGGACTCTTTTTAATAATCCTTAATCCTGTTAAAGACAGAGATCTACTATTTTTAGAGTAGCTGTTACGTGCTGGAAATTGTTAGGACTTGTGTGTATATTATCTCAATTAACCTTCACAACCACCCCAGTCCAATTTACACATGGAGAAAGATTTTTAAAACTTTCCTGAGGTTGCAAAGCTCATTGGCAGAACTCAGACTTCAAACCTAATTGTCCCATGCTTCAAATGTTTTGCTTCCGTATATCTAAATAAGCTCTATTTGAAATGTGAAGATGAAAGCCACACTATCATTCCCACAATGGTTTTCATATACTTCCACCAAAACAATGGATTTTATAAGTACATTATGAATGGTTTTTTAGTTGACAAAACACCATATGCTATTATCCAACCCTTTACCCACTGAATTAGATCATATTTTATACTAGAGAAACTTAGAACTTTAGAAGCCCTTCTTACTGTTATGGCATTGGTAATCTCAGTAACTGCTTTTTCTCTTTTTTAATTAAAATTAAAAATTCTGAAACTATCACACTTGTCAAAAGGATTACGGATTACTAACAAAAATTGAGGAAACATTTTTTAAACCTTTGAAAATGTATCCATAGTACATTCTCTTTAAAGCTATGAGGTTGGACTACTGCTTCCAAAAGAGGGAGTGGACATACTTTTCTCTATTCCTCCCACTAAGTACAATTAAAAATCTAGAAATTATGTAAACAAACATAAGATAGAACTGCTAGCAGCCTCAGGAACATGTCAGTAGCTCCCTGGGTTTTCAATTTGCCTCATGTCCCAGGCTGGGTGCTAAAGAACTCAGCAATCTGGAAATATCAACAAGTGCAGACAGAAAGAAACCACAAAAAAATACTTGATCTTTCTATCCAAAGGCTCAGGAAAGGGTCAGCCTAGCAAGACAGAAAGGATTCAGACAATAACTGCTCTGCTCCAGCCCAACACCAAAGAGAAAATTATGACTCTATTCCCATCCTCACGAGGGAAGGCGTAGTAAGGAACCTAGACTTGCACCTTCACCAAGTCATAATGAGACTCTGCTCATGGTATTAGTGAAAGCCATGTGATGAGTCCGGAAATACGGTCAAGAAATTCTAGGCAGTCCAACAAAATAGAAAAATTATATAAAAAGCACATGCTTCAATAAAAGAAGAAATACAGCCCTCCCTTCTTGTAGATTACACGATTGCCTGGAGGAAACCCCCAAGGAATCTACTAAATAACAAAACAAAAAGCTCCCAGAATTAATAAATGAGTTCAACAAGGGTGCAAGATATAAAATAAACATATGAAAATCAATTATATTTCCATACACTATAACATGGACACCAAAATTTAAAATATAATGCCATTTTCAATGACACAAATAATGAAATGCTTAGGTATACCTAACCAAACACATACAGGACTTGTGTACTAAAAACTACCACATGCTGATGAAGGACATCAAAGGAAATTTAAATAAATGAAGACACATATCACATTCATGGCTTAGAAGATCTAATAGAGTAAAAATGCCAAATTGTATACAAATTTAATTCACTTCCTATCGGAATCCCAGGAAGAGTTTTTTTTTTTTTTAGATATAGGCATGATTATTCTAAAAATTTACACGGAAGAACAAAGGAACTAGAGTAGGTAAAGAAATTTTAAAAAGAATAAAGTAGTAAGAATCCATATACCTAGCTTCAAGATTCATTACATAGCTATAGTAATCAAGACAGTGGTATTGCTAGAGGGATAGACACATAGATCAACAGAAAACCCAGAAACAGACCCCCAAAGTATGCATAATTGATTTTTGACAAAGATTTAATAGAGGAAAGATAGCCTTTTCAACAGATGTTGGTGAAGTAATTGAGCAGCTATAGGCAAAAAAAAAAAGGGGGAAACTCAAACTAAATCTCACATTTTATATAAAAATTAACTCAAAATGGATGATGGATTAAATGTAAAACATAAAGATATAACATTTCTATGAACAATAAGAGGAAAATCTTCAGAATATAAGACTAGGCAAAAAGTTATTAGACTTGATTTTTAAAAAAGCAAAATTCATAAGAGGGAAAACTGGTGAATTGGACTTCACCAAAATTAGGAACTTTTGTTCAGAGACCCTGCTAAGAAGACAAAAGACAAACTACAACTGGGGACAGTATTTGTAAACCACATACCCAAGAAAGGACAGGTAGCTACATTATATAAAGACCTCTTAACTCAACAGTAATAAAACAAATAATCCAATTAGAAAATTAGCAGAGAATATGAGATATTTCGCTGAAGAGAGTACAAAGATAACAAATAAGCACATGAAAAGACTTCAACAATATTAGCCATTATGAAAATACAAATTAAAACCACCTGAGATATCTCTACCTATATCTAAAGGCAGCTAAAACAAAAACACTGGCAATAGCAAGTGTTGACAAGGATGCGAGGAAACTGGATCTCATACATGGCTGGTAGGAATGTAAAATGGTATAGACATTCTATAAAATAATTTGGTGGCAGAAAAATGGGTATAGCTGGTAGGGCTACATGAAGGTTTGTTTGGGTGATGGAACTAAATCTTAACCGTATCTTTCTACATCAATGTCAGTATCATGGTTGTTATATTATTAGTTTTGCAAGATATTACCATATGGGGAAAGTGAATAAAGAATAAACACATACACACACACACACACAGGATCTCTGTGTTACTTCTTACAACTTCATGTGAATCTACAGTTATCTCAAAGTAAGTTTAATTAAAAAATGGCAAGAAATCATGTCATATTTTGGACTTTATGTTGATATAATGATAAAATATTGTTGGGGGCACCTGGGTAGCTCAGTAGGTTAAGCATCTGCCTTCAGCTCACAGCATGATCTCGGAGTCCTGGAATCAAGCTCCACTTCAGGCTCCCTGGTCAGTGGGGAGACTGCTTGTCCCTCTCCCTCTGCCTCTTCCTCTCTTTGTGCTCTCTCTCTCATTCTCTTGCTCTCAAATAGATGAAAAATAAAATCTTCTAAAAAAAGAAATATAACTGAAATATTTTAACTCTCAGGTGGGCTTTAAAAGATATACAGCCTTGTCAGACTGGAATATAAAGGATAGATAACTACAAGTCAGAAGATGAGACATTTGTTATCAGTAACAAAAATAAAATATTATCATTAAAAATATAGTTGCATTTAACCAACATTTATTAATAGCCATGTGCCTTTGAGTAGATAAAGATGAACATGCACAGCCCCTGGCTACTAAAAATTCAGTGCCCAGTGGTGAACAAAGCACACATCAAGACATAGAGACAGCACGTGTACCTTGAAGAATGCAAGGGTCATCAGCAATGTGCCATAACAGCTAGCATTTACTGAGCATTTACTTTGTAGGAAGTATTATGCTACCATATTTACATGCATTCTCTCATTTAATCCTCAAAACAAACTTGCAAGTTAATTTTATTGTCCATCTTTGTAGATGGGGAAACAGAACCCATAGAGGTTATATGGCTCATCCAGCAAATGAGTGAAACACTTTTTCAAATCCAGTTCTGACTTCAGAATAGCCTGTACACTTAACCATTAGGGCCACACTGCTCCCTCACAGAAGTGTGTAGCAGTCTATACCACATGGAGCAGACAGGCTCAAGTCTGCCCCCATGGTTTGAGGGTTGGGAGGACAGGAAAAGGCTCAGGGAAAGATTTAAAGAGGAAGTGCAATTTGAGTTGGGTCCTGAAGGGTGAGTAGGAGTTTAGATGGAAGAAGAGTTAAGGGCCTCCAGGCCCAAAGAATCAATATGTACAAGCCATCTATTTCATGAAGGAAAGAGTAATGTGCTAAGAAAAAAAAGAAAGGAAACTGCTCAGGGAGCCTGAGTAACTCAGTCAGTTAAGCTTCTGCCTTCAGCTCAGGTCATGATCCCAGGGTCCTGGAATCAAGCCCCCCATCGGACTCCCTGCTCAGTGAGGAGTCTGCTTCTCCCTCTCTCTGTTCCTCCCCGTTTGTACTCTCTCGCACTCTCTCTTTATCAAATAAATAAATAAAACATTGAAAAAAAGAAAGGAAACTGTTCAAAGTCAGGGCCTATTATGAGTTGACTGTGTTTCCCCCACAAAAATTCATATATCAAAGTCCTAATACTTAGCACCTCAGAATGTGACCTTTTTTGGAAGCTAGGACATTGCAGATGTCCTTGGTTAAGAGGAAGTCATTAGGGTGGGCCCTGATCCAATATTACTGTGTCCTTATATGAAGGAGAAATACAAACAGAGAGAGCCATGCACACATGGAGAACATTATGTGAATGTGAATGCAGAGATCAGAGCGACGCATGTGCAAGCGAAGGAATACCAAAGACAGCCAGCACACCACAAGAAGCCAGGACAGAAGCATGGAACAGATTCTTAGCCTTGGTTGGCTCAGAAGAAGTCAACTCTACTGACACCTTGATCTCAGATATCTAGCTCCTAGAACCACGAGACAGTGAGTTTCTGTCATTGAGGCCACCCTGCTTTTGGTATTTGTTATGGGAATCCCAGTTGGGAAAACAGCCCAAGCATCTGGATCCCCCTAGATTATGGAAAGAACTGAAGGCCTGGTCCAGAGAAATGGTATGCTAGACTAATTAGCACCCACTGGAGAGAACTGTTAAATTTTCAGGTATTTTACAAGCCAAGGTTAAAGACATTATTCAAAACAAAATCACATGAACTTCTAATTTAAAAAGAGAGATACTCAGTACTCAAAATTCATCACTGGTAATGTCACGTGTTCCTAGAATCTATGCTTTTGAGGTTATTTACATACTGTATGAGGGAAAACTGTATAATGATGTGCTACTGTATGTCTCTGCCCAATTCCACAATGAGGGACATCACGTTGATAGTTTTATCCCTGGTGGGATAATTCACACCATGAAAATCAGAAAATGCTATAAACTGGGGCTTTGATCCCCTGGAGAGCTGATTGTTAAACATTAACCAACCCACCGCTGGTCCAGAGATATTGGTGGTTTACAACAAGTACCACACTGGCTTCCTTTTGTTGATTCCAGACGTGTGTTCCTAGTCCCTCACAACGTCTGTTCTTCTGAAACCTCTGCCTCTGTCTGACCACTGGATGACTAGCTTCAATTCTCAGCTTCCCAAGCAAAGCCAGCTTTGCCCTAGGTGAGACCCATTGCCTACTTCTTGGCATTCATAGTATCAATGAATGGATGGATGGATGGGGGGATGTGAATAAATGAAAGAACTAATGCTTTGAGGATTACTTTCAAATTATGATCATGCCATATATAGTGAGGTGGAAAGGACACTATTTATGACTAAGAAGTTCACTTTGCTCCCGGAGTTCTTGGTGTAACTCTCTGTATCCCAGATTGCCTTCTGGTTAAAAGAGGTTCCTAATCCCCCCTCCTCCCTAGCCCCTTAGGATAATGTGAAGCCTAATCTTCATGAAGGCACTTTGGAAATATTTGTTGCTATACAAACATATGGCAGTATTACTGTTATTATAGTAAGCTTCAAATCCTTGAAGGCACAACTCTGGGTGCTTATTCCCAAGAAACCAGATATACGCTTGTGATAACTTGCATTGGAAATTAGTGTAAAAATAGAAAGCATCATAATGTAAAATATTTATTGCATGCTTCTTATGTACAGCTGATTCATTTTTTTAACAGTGACAAAAATGATTGTAGGACATCCAGTATGGATAAAATTATTAAATAATAATACAGATATAAGCTAACTGAAAAATAATTGTATAGTTGTAGCAGCATTGAAATGTAAACTCTTAGATGCAGAGAACAAGCTACGTGGTAATTATACTTGCCATTAAATGATAACATCCAATTGGTATCTAATCTCCAGCCTACAAATAAGCGTGTAATACTGCAAATACACTCTAATTACATGGCTGTTTGTCCTCTGTAAAAGTAATAAGATGAACCACAAGCAGTGTTGCAAATTCCAACAAAGAATTTTATTCAGACTCTAATGAAAGATGCCAGGTGAAGCTCATAGCTTAATACCTTCCCTATTTCTATCTTCAGTACCAATGATTTTACTACTTAATTCCAGATGTCAAAGTTTGTATTTCAATATTATTATCATTACTTGAAACTGTTGTTGTTTGATGAGAACTGACCTAATATTCTACTGGAATTTTGGAAATTGAAGCAAAATATATAATATATTTGTCTGATAGAGTTCTAATAAGAAGCGACTAATTTCTCCATCTTAAAATCTTGAAAGATAACTTTATTATCTCAAACCCTCTGCTTAAACATTTATCAAAAGCCATAATTCTCCTTTCTTGTTATTTTGGATTCAAGATAAAAGTACATCTTATAATTGAACTTCTGTGTTCAAAAGTTCAAATATTCAGTAGCTGGCACAGAACTTAGTAAATATTTTGGATAAACGAATGAAGTTGAGTAAGAGCTTGTAAATCTCAATTTATTTTTCGCAAGAAAATGAAGTCAAATATATTTGTTTGACTTCATCATTATACTAAAAATCATTTTAGTGACTTTTGTACATGGATTACATATGCTATATTATGAAAATTTAGAACAATGAAGTAGATAAAATATTATGATTTATCTATCTTAATAGAAAACCTCTACTTATGACTTAAAGCATGTATATACTTACATAATCCCCATCAAGTGAATTGGGAGATAATAAAAAAAAAAAGTAACATAAGGATTAAGACAAGAGGGATGCCTGGGTGGCTCAGCGGTTGAGTGTCTGCCTTTGGCTCAGGGCATGATCCTGGGGTCCCGGGATGGAGTTCTGCATCAGGCTCAGTGCATGGAGTCTGCTTCTCCTCCCTCTTCCTATGTCTCTGCCTCTCTGTGTGTCTCTCATGAATAAATAAATAAAATCTTTTTAAAAATAAAAAAATTAAAACAAGAGGGAAAAAAGAAAAAAGAAAGAAAAAAGAAAAAAAGAAAAAAGGAAAAAAAGAGGAGAGGTGGGTAGGGAGCAAAGAGGTAGCTTACAAGTCTAATGATTTAGGCCTTTTGTATGTGCTTCCTCCTATGCTTTACAAATGAAAAATTCTGACATCAGCAACAACCATTCTATACCACATTTTATTTCTCTACCCTAAAAATGATTTATTTCTAAAACAACAGTAGTAGCTAATGTTTATTGGGGAGGTATTTCTCACTGTCACCCTGTGATGACTATGTCTCCCCAGGGTTGGACAGCTGGTAGAGCAGAGACTTGAACCCAGAGCCAGCCTGAGCTACCTCACTGCCTTTCAGGGGATAATGCTGCCAGAGTTCACACACATCTCAAACTCTCTGCCTTTGCATGCATTTCTTCCAACTAGAATCACTTTCTCTTCCTGCCCAGTGATCCCATCACTTAGGATCTGTTCAAGTTCTCCTATTTCCACAATATTTTATGGTGCCTGCTTCCTACATCACACAGCATTATTATTATTATTATTTTTTAAAGATTATATTTATTTATTCATGAGAGACAGAGAGAGAGAGAGAGAGAGAGGCAGAGACACAGGTAGAGGGAGAAGCAGGCTCCATGCGGGAAGCCCGACATGGGACTTGATTCCAGGACTCCAGGACCACACCCTGGGCTGAAGGCAGGCACTAAACCTCTGAGCCACCCAGGGATTCCCCCCATCACACAGCATTAAAAGCTTATGCACACTGTGCTATTCCTACTTAACTTGTTCTGTTCAGTTTTCTACTTCTTGAGGCAAGAACTTTTTTGTGATAATTCCTCTTACCATTTCTCCTTCTCCATGCTCCCCCACACCCCAACACCTAATATATACAGAAACAGGAAATAATGATTTGTTCACAGAATATCTCTGAAGGTCTTAAAAGAGCTCAGAAACAGTTGGTATACCTTCAGTATTTAAACACTGCCGCTTTGTAGTTGTTAACAGAAGCAGATAATACCTAGACTTTTTTTCAGAGGACACATACTTTAAAAGCTAAAAAGTCATTTATCACGGGAACATCCATGTATTAAACAGTGTGACTGAAGATGTGGCTCACTCAATCCTGAGACTTTTACCTTCCCAGTATCCAGCCTTTTCCAGAAGAAAAGAGCTATTCAAATGTTCTGTCCATTATCCTGATAGATGCTCCTCATCCTGTGTTCCTGACAGAGGGCAGGGAGTGACTGTTGTGTTTCCAGGGGCACTACGTATTAAGGATGAAATCTTAATCAGATCAAGTCTCATAGAATAACTAGTCTTTGAGAAATATATGATTATATATATTTTGTTCAGTTCCCTATCACACCAGAGAGAGACTCAAGGGCCTTGGGACAGGCTGTTGTAAAGTACCCCCTTTTCCAGTTGGTGACAGAAGAAAAGGAAAGCATTTCTCATGCCATGGCACCTCCTTCAAGGTTTAAAAAGCAAAGATTAGGTAAAATAAAGTGCCTATATTTGTTCTTCACAAAAATATTCCAAAAAACAAAACAAAAAATGGTTTCTCTAACCACCCTCTCTCTCTCTCTCTCTCTCTGTCTCTCTTACACACACATGCATCTACATCCAAAAAAGATAGCCACCACTTATCGGATATCTTATTTGGTTTGCTGGCTGCTGTGTAGCTACATCTGAATTCTGCTTAAAATAGAAATGTTACGTTTTGTCCCCTCACCACCTCCTGGGAATTACATTTGCTATTAGGTTGTGCATTCACCAATTCCAGAATTTACTGATCCAAATTTTGGTCTATGTTGTATTTGTCTCTTCCTTCTCTCTCACATTTATCATCATTTTCTGCTTGTATATCTGTCCATTTGTCTTTCTTTCCTTTAATTTCTGTTCCATGGTCCCCAGATAGAAAATGAAATATTAGGTTTGTCAAGCGTATATCATTGTTTAAATGCCTGGAGATGATGGGTTAAGCAGACCAATCAATGAAACAAACCTCCAGTGCATTTCAGGGGCTGCAAGGGATGTTCCCTTTGGCTCTTTAAGACCTAACAAGTCAATAACCTATTAATATCATATTCTATCCGTCACCTCTACACAATTCACATGTGGCTTTTTAGGATGAAACTTTATAGTTTTGTAGTGAATTAAATAGAAGAATGTTTGTGGCAAAATCCAAACTAAAAATAAGAGTGTAGGGATCCCTGGGTGGCGCAGCGGTTTGGCGCCTGCCTTTGGCCCAGGGCGCGATCCTGGAGACCCGGGATCGAATCCCACGTCGGGCTCCCGATGCATGGAGCCTGCTTCTCCCTCTGCCTGTGTCTCTGCCTCTCTCTCTCTCTCTCTCTCTCTCTCTCTGTGACTATCATAAATAAATAAATAAATAAATAAATAAATAAATAAAATTAAAAAAAAAACACTTGTATTTAAAAAAATAAAGAAATAAAAATAAGAGTGTACATAGATTGAAAAAGTGAGATGGAAATAATAGTTATATAATTATTACTCTAGGATACACAATTATTTCAGATGTACCAGAGATGTTATTAATACATAAAAGGAGCCAAAATTTTCAGCAATGAATCCAGACATGACCACATGCAATGCTTCATAAGTTAAAAGTCCAATGTATAAAAAGGCAGGATCCATGAACTTTGAGGAGTTTACATTGAAGAGACATGCTCAAAAACATTTTTTAGTCTATTTTTACCCATTTTTGTACAATGAAAGATCAAAATGTAACAGTCTAAATATCAGAGAAAATACTTCTGGAAAGCATTGCTCATTATGTAGAAAGCAATGCTATTTAATGGATGTATGTCTGATAATCCTTTGTATGTACAAAGTCATATATGCATTTATAATATATATGATATTAGGGATGATATCATCTGTGTTGAAAACGATTCACATTTTGAATGTTTCTGTTTCTGAAGTAAAAAACAAAATACTGGAATATTTTAATGCAACCCAAGATATCGACAAGTATTAACTCATTGATTTTCAAACTAATTTTACATCATTCTTTTGCACTCAACGGCAATCAATGAATCAGTCCATTTCCTAGAAAGAAAATTCTTCACTGTGGTATATCTAAAGATCAAATGTGTTCTGGGACATTAGAAGAATTTAGAAGTCTTTAGCAGTATCCTTCCCCAAATGGAATTACTTTTAACATCATGGTTAAAGGCCAGATGGATTTCATTTCAAATCCTGGCTCCATTACTTAGAAATTATGTGACCTCAGTTTTTAATCTCCATATGTAAAATGGAGATATTAACCTCCACTTCAATGGTTTGGTGAAGATTAAATGAAATGTTGTATCCTAATGAATGCAGAGCACATTGCCCAGTACTGGGCACAGAGGAAGCATTTAATAAATGGAAAAGAATGGCATTTATTCAACTAACTGGTCATTCAGTGACTCTGGGCATAATGTGTTTCAAATATCCTTTCCCAAATATCCCCTACACATCCTGTGCTCATCTACCTATCTTACTGTAGCACTGTCTTTTGAGCTGAACATTATACAGTATTAACATGTTAATTAACATCAACGTTATTAAAGCAACCCAAAATCTACTTTTCTTTCCTTTTGGGTTGATATTAGCCATATCAGGCCTGTAGTAATGAAAATGAAGCATCATATCCTATTCCTGATGATAGCAATGAGGCAAGCAATAGGAATATGATTCATCTGTGGGGAAAGTGCTGTGCCTTAAAAGAGAGAATGTTATGAGTACAATCAGCCAGATTCCAAAATAAATAGGTAGCTTTTCCAGCCTATGTGCAATACCTCCAGCTTCTCTCCTGAGTGGTCCCAATAATTTTATTCAACAAACATTTATTGAGCACCTCCTGTGTTAAATGCCATGAAATAGGCTTGAAAGTTAACTGTGAAAACCACAAACATTCCCTACCCTCAGAGTTCTCACTCTCCCATTCTCTACCACACCACGCAGTCATGATTTTCGAACCAAATAAGTTTCTATCCAAAGGCTTCATCAATTGCTTCAGTTAGATTTTGCTTTAAAAAAAAAAAAAAAAGTTACTATCTGGTCTCAACTTCTTTTATTTTTTTTAACTTAGCTTCCTATTCCACCCATCCTTTTGACACAGCCACCCTGCTCTACTTGCAGTCCCATTCCTTTTCACTCAACTAACATGTAATCCTGGCGTAATTGGGTAGGTTTTTAAAATCTTGATGCCCAGGTTGCAACCCAGACAGATTATGTTAGCATCCCAAGGAAGGAGACGCAAGCATTAGTTATGTTTAACTCCCCAGGGAATTCCCATGTGCAGTCAAGGCTGAGATTTTCTGCTCTGAAGTCTTGCTCTGCATCTACATCCTTTATTTCTCAACTGGCTTCTTCATTGCCTCACTCCTACTCATCCAACAAGACACAGCTCTGCTATGCTTTCTTCCTGTGAAGTCTTTCCCGAACCCAATCCACCTGACATAGGTTGTCATAGGGGCATGCTTTGGTTTGCTGCTGCTACATAACAAATTACCACAGATTTCACAGTTTAAAACAACACTCATGTATCAGGACATAGTTCTCTAGGCCAGAAGTCCTAGTTCGTTATGGCAGTATCCTCTGCTCAGGGGCTCCACAAAGCTGCTGTCAAGGTGCATTCAGCTGTGTCCTCATTTGGAGTCTCAAGTAAGGTGAGATCCATTTCCAAGCTCCCTCAGCTTGTTGACAGAAATCATTTCCTTGCAGTTGTAGAACTGTAGTCCCCATTATCTGGCCACCAGTGATGGCTATCAGCTTCTAGAAGTTGCCCTCGGGCTCTTGCCATGTGGTCTCCTCCAAAGGTTCTCTCACTTCCAATATCTCTGACTTCAGAAAAAGCTCAGTCCCTGTTGAGGGCTCACCTGATTAGGTAAGGCACACCCAGATAATCTCCCTTTTTGATTAATTCAAAGTCAACTGATTAGTAGCCTAATTATGATAGAGCTATCCTCTCATATTCATAGGTTCTGCACACATTCAAAATGAGGGGATCATAAGGGGCATGTGTGCCAGAAGGTGGGAATCTTGGAAGCCACCATTGAATTTTGTCTACCACGCACCCCTCCTATGGCTTCCAGAGTGCATTTGCTTGTGTATGTCTCACATCCATTTATCCTACATCACCAAACACTGAATCTTGAAAGGGCAGGGACCATATCATATTCCTATTTGTCTTCCTAGCATATAGCTCAAAGCTTGGAATAAGGGAGATGTTCACCAAGGTTTACCAAGTATTCATGCAGTACATAAGCATAAATTAGACCTTTTACATATTAGAAAATAGAGCAAGCACAAATTTGGATAAAAGCCTTATCTAGAGTCTTAGGGAAGATGCAACTAATTCAATAATTTCAAAAGTTAAGAAAGGATAACTTCAAAAGCAGCCTAATCAACGTGACAGTATTTTTTTCTTTGAAGATTTTTAATTAATTTCATTGTTTATAAAATCATTGTTGTCTCAAATTTTGTATGAACTTTTTTTCATATTTCTTGCCTTTGAACCCAAAGAACACTTTTCTATTTTGTATACTTATTTTGATGGTTTGAAGTTTCAGGTTTCTCTCTACTGGCCAACATGCTAAATGCATCATTTATAAGATGCACAATATGCATGCAAATTAATAGTAATTAATTGATCTTTAAGTTATGAACATAAGGTTAAATGTATAATGTGGATCCTCTGACTTTAAGATGCTAACAGGGAAGAACTGAAACTGGCACTTCCATCACTCTTCCAGCCCTCCCTGGCCTCTGGCTCTGGACAGTTCCCCTGTACCATCCTCGGGGTTCTCATCACTAAAATGGAGGTAGCAATACCTTTTGAATGTGTATGGAAGGATTTGAGATAAATCAGGAGGAGCTGCCACAGAATAACTAGTGATACTTTCAAAAAAATTCTAAGAGCTCACCCTATCCCCATACCACCCAACACTGAGAGATTTGCTGGAGGGAAGGGAAAATGAATTACGTATTTACCGTCTTCTTGAGAGATGAAGATCTCTGACATAAAATTTTCATCTGACCTAAAGTAAAGATAAAATTGTAAATTTAAAGCTTTAAAGCTTATTCTGAAGTACATTGTAGACCAAGAATTGAAAGCAGGAGAATGAGAAAGGGTCACTAAAACTACTTTATATAAAGCTAAACAAAAGACACTATTCCCAATAATACTGCTATTAGGAAAATATTTCTCTTTAAAAAATCTCTAGACCAGCACTGCCCAGTAGAAATAGAATGCAAGCCATATATATAATCTTCAATTTTCTATAAGCCACATTAAAAAGAGAAAAAAATAAAATTAATTTAAATAATGTACTTTATTTAAACCCAGTCTCTACAAAATATTATTTTAATGCATAATCATAATTTAAAAATTATTAATGAGATATTTTTAAATGGCAGTGTTCAAAATCTTGCACGCATTTTTTACATCTATGGCACATTTCAATTCTAACTAGCCACAATTCATGCGCTCTATAACTACATGACATGTCTGTGTTTCTGTCTATGACTGTGTATTCTTGTGCATGTTTTAACCTAAAGACTCCCAAACCACAGGAAAAATGAAGGACATATTTTCCCTTCACACTAGTGAAAAGGAACCTGACTCAGATCACCAAAGTTCACTTTGGACCTTTCTGCTAGATTTGAGTAATCTATGTGACTTTGGTCTCGGGTGGGCATGCTCTCACCTCCTCTCCTCGCAGAGGCCCATGGCAGTCTGATAATTGTGGGGAAAGGAAAAGCAAGAGGAAAGAGGTGGCTGCACTGGATTCACCTCCTTTTTCTCAGGTTTGTTATGGGGAGGCAGACATGTAGGCTATTTCTTCGTTATTATTATTTAAAAATAATTAATTAGCTTTCTCAATGAAAGGAAAGGTTTGGTTAAATAGATGGGATAAAAATCAGTGACTCTGCTAAGCCAAAATTGTTACCCTAACTTGTCTTAAGCTGTGTGCCAAGACAACTTTCTGGGCAATATCTGATTTGTTAGAGCAGCTACGTCTCTACGAAGAATACAGAGACATTAGGTACTCTGGAAATAGTCTCAGAGGTAGAGAAACTACATCATTTGTCCAAGTACCCCGGCTAGCAATTTTTGAAACCTTCTGTGATGCCTAATGACCACCCCACCCACCCCTAGGCACCAACATATAACACACATGGTCAGTAACCAGAAACAGACAAATGTTACCATGAATTAGGTAATTTAGTAAGTGTCTTGACTTTTTTAGGCTACTAGATTTCTATTTCCTCAACTAGAGCAATGTTAATAACCCCCTAGTGATCCAATTAAAAAGAGAATGAATGCACTATGCAAAGTCAAGCCAAAAATAAAAATAAAAAAATAGGAAAACAAGCTTTTTTAGCCATCATGATCTGACCCTGTAGGGAATAGGCTCCACCAAGTACCCATGTAGTTTCAATTAATACACTACCCTTGAAATCATTCAACATGATATTTGATCAATCATGTGTACCAATGGACACATGAACATATACACACTAACATATAAATATGTTCTGATATGAAGATAAAACTACTCACACTGATTGCTCCTGGTGGGTGCAAATGTCAGAGGAAAGGGCGCCAAGAGGCCAGGCAACCTGTCCACATGTAAATACCACACTTTTCATCTGCAACTTGCAGCTGCTAGTTTTCGATGCCTGAAAGAGACTACCCAGGACAGAGCTGTTGCCAAACCTCCGCTCCAGGACTTAGAATGCCAAGAAAGAAGACTTTGCCCTGTCAAAAAGATATTTGAGAAGATGCTGGATCAGAAGGAAACCCCTTTTGCACAACTTGTTGAGTAGAGCACAATTTTAAAGTATTAGTTATAATTAATGCACAAAGATCCTACCCTGGTAGACAGATAAAATAAGGCTGAAATCACATCACTGGTAATCAAATAGCTGAAGTCTGTCTAATGAATTATGTTGCTGTATTAACCGAAAAAAGGAAGATGAAAAATCTGTGACCCACTCTGAAATTTTAGGGATATATTTGAGGTTCCAATTTGCTGAATATATCTGTAGAGTTTATTATAACACCAAAGTTGCCAGTTTAAATTGACTTCTTCCTGGAGATTGGAGTGTGTAAATTGCATAGAGATGGAGAAAGAGGTGTTGTTTCCCACCAAAAATGGAGCTCAATTTCGAAGGAACTAGCTTATACCTTGAATTATTCTATCTAATAGAAGTTACCTACCACAAAAAGAGAGTGTGAAGTGTGACAATTGCAGGTCATGTGTACCCTCTGTCAAAATATTTCTCAGATTTTTTCAGCTATATATCTCTTCTTGATCTGGTCTGTTTCTCTGTAAGAATTATGTTTCTTGTGCTTTTAAATACAAGTGTTAAAAACATCAAGAGTGTTTTCCATGTCAGTGCATTTCACTGATTTTTAAAGTCCTACTTCACTTTTTTCAGTACAAGAAATAACCAAAATGTTAACCTATTTGTACAATGCATGTTTGATGACTGTTAAGTCTGTTAATTTTATGAGTCTAAGTAAATATCTTTTATATATTAAGTATACATATATGCATATATATTAAGTATATGTATATAAATATATACACACACATATACATACATACACACTTATATGTGTGTGTGTATGGAGAGATAGACAATATACTATATATATAGGTTCTTATGAAGGTCTTTGTGAAGAACAGTTTTGAAAATAAAAAAAGGAACTCTAGAAATATTTAAAGTGCTGCTGTGAAGAAATTAAAGCATCCAATTTTAAGAATTACCATGGCTTGATGAAAGAATAACCAGAGGAAATTTTGAAAAATAAGAGAATCATCTAATCTATTCTCCCAGCCACTGAAGCATATTATAAATCTACCATAATGAAAACAGCTTGGTATTCCAGTTGTTTGTTTCTGCCTTTGAATGCCTTTAATTTTTAATTGGGATCTCCATTCTCTAGTCTCCCGTATCTATTGCCTTGCTCTCTCTCTCTGGTGGTTTTCATTTATTCGCTATAGCTTTCCCTCTTTGAAAGGAACCCTATGGGGAGCCCACGACAAATAATGTGGGCTACTTCAGAGGTTGTGGAGCTTCAGTACATTACCTTTCCCTGTCACCATTGCAGAATTAACACTTTACAACGCATAGGGTACAAGCAACGTACCTGGTGTTCCAAAGGCTGTATGCGAGGCAGTGCGGAGTACCGAGCATTAGAGAGGCTGTTCATCAAGTCCATAAGTGCCAACCAACCAGGAAACACAGCTCTTACATGATTTGGCAGCAAGTCGAATGCAAAGATTCGTCAAAGCAAGTAATGCCAATCTTACACGATTGGCGGCAATTACGTAGCCCCTACTGGAGGAGGCTGCTCATACTGTACTGTTCCCGACAGCTAGTTAACTCTCCCTTGCTTCGTGTAATGAAACCTGTTGCGTGCATCTCATTTACTACTAAATCTGCATAGAGTGTGATACAGTGGATTGACCTGGGAAGTACCAACAGGCAACAGATTGTCATAATCAGAGATGTTTATTCTACACTCCACGATCTCCTCTCCAGGCCTTTGCACCTACTCTTCCCACATCTGGAACATGCCCATCACACCCCTTGTCCTTTCTACCACCCCTTTCTTCGTATTACCTACTTATTACTTGGGTTTCTTTTAAATAATATGAAATATATCCCATCCTATAAATTTATTTAATTCCACAACTCCTCCTCAGTCCCAATGAGGCATGGCTCACTTCAAAGCCTTTCCTGTCTCCCAAACATTATATTAACTGGTTATATAAACTGCCACTCCTTTAAGGCAATGCCCTGTGCCTCTCCGGGTAATTCATTCTGACCCTTTATATCTCCACAGCCACTCTATTCTTCAATATGAAAACAGCCTCACCTGTTATGTTTTTTCATGGAACATTCATTTTTCCCAATATGTAAATTTATACCCCCTGGGAAACTTTAAGTTCTATAAGGGCAGGGATCGCACCTATTCTCTTCACCACTACATCCACAGTGTTCAGCTTGATACCTTCTAGAAAGTTCTTGAAATATGCTCTGAGTGAATGTGCGCGTAATAAAGGTGGCAAGTGTAGGAGGATTTCAGAATAGAAAGTGGTTTTCCAGGGTTAGCCATCTCCTGCCAGAGGAGCTAGCCTCTGAGTTGCACTGTAAAAGCTGTGATGATTAGAATTAGATAATTCCAGATATCAAGACTTCATGGAACAGTTTTTTTAAGGGAGACTTACAAAATTTTGCCAACTCTTAATTTTTCCAAGGAATGTCATAAAAAACAAAAATAATGCCCATTAGAATAACCATCACTTTATTTAGAGTGATATATTTTAAAACTAAAAGTGTTTTTCAAAAACCTCAGAGGACAGCTCTTTAAACTCGTTGGATTTGGCCTTATGAGAAATAAATTATCATTGTGTGTGTGTGTTTGTGTGTGTGTGTGTGTGTGTGTGTGTGTGCACGCGCGCACGCTTCATTTCCCTTCAGAAAATTTCAGGATAGACTGGTTCAAATCCATGGACCTACCTTGGTAACCATTGACTGACCCAGATGAGAGGATTCAGAAAGCAGACACAAGGACACAGGAATGCTCCAGGAACAAGCATGAAATGATAAACAGCCAGAGTGAGGGTTTCATGGAGAAGACGAAATGTTTACTAGATAAACAGTATAGGCAAAATACCTGGATGATTTAACAAAAGTGCTTCTTTCCATTATGAATGGGTCACACGTAGAAATATCAGTGTTTCCAGTATAAGGAGAGGCCAACAGGAAAGGGCGGGGGGAAGCCACTACTGATTGCTAAGAATATACTGAAAATCTACCAAGCACCTACACTGAATGGGGGGGAGGGGAGGGCAGGGAGAAAGCAGGAGACATCTGTGCTGTGCTTCCTTCATGGAAGAACTATGGGACAAAGTGAAAGGCACCAAAATAGCAGACCACTGAGTTCAACACCATCAGAGAGGCCAGAAGGAGACTTGAAATGTCCAAGTTTATAATTACAGAGAAGAAAATGAAGGGTACAACAGCAAGTGGAGGTGAACCCAGTTCTCTGCTCCTTTCCAACATGCATTCCCGCCCCCATCCAGGTCTAAGAATCCTCTGACCTGGGGGAGGAAGGCAGAGCCACCTGCGTGAGGAACCCAAAGAGCTCCAGATTAGATGTCTTTTTCTCTTCCTTCCTCCATCCCAAGCCTTGCAGAGCTACAGAATGTGGACTTACCCAAGGCATCCTCTTCTTTTAGACAGCTCAGTTAATCTCAACCTCATCCCCAAATACAACACTGATGACCTCATTTCTTCCTCACTACATAGAGAAGGGGGTGACATTTGCCACCATTCCCATTTATTAAAAATTGGGAAAATCGGCCTGCAGTAAGATTATACATCCAACCTAAGATCAAGTTGGCCTGCATAGATGCATAGACACAGAGACTATTCAACCAAATACTGTCTACTATGAAATTTACTACTCTGTATAATTTGCCACATCTGGAACTTCCCTTTTTCAGAGAAATCTTTCTCTAGCAGGTCCATAATGTAGAATAAGCATGTATCTCACTTGGCCCTAATTTTTTTTTCTAAATCAATTATATTTTAAATGCACTTCCAGAGCTTTCTATTTACAGGAACTATTGGATATGCCAAGGGAGTGATGAGTCAGTGTTACCATTTGTTCACTTTTAAGTGTGTTTGGTTGATTGTGGGGCTGAGTTGTACAGGGGGTTAGTCACTCCTGGGGCCACAGACACTGCTGTCAGGAAGCCCTGGTCCTGGGCCACTCACTGTATAGATTGCTCCAGGAACTGAAGTCCTTTTATAAAGCAGACTCCTTTGTTAATGTGGATTATCATCGTTCAGCTCGTTCTCTGCCTCTATTCAGAATTTAAATGTTCTTCTCCCAGTGTTTTTCAACCAGTTTTCTACTTTGAGCATTAGAAAACTTGGTTTCTAAGTCTTCACTCCTTCACTCTCATTGATATACAAGTAGCTTCATTCCTAACTCACAGCAATTAGGATGACTGCAAAGTATTTGGTCTTTCTTGGAAGAAGGCATTAAAAAAATACAAGTTCATGGTTACCTAATAGTTTTTGTTCACTGGTTTCCTGACTCTATGAAATCCTATTTGAATAATGTAAGCTTATATATTTTAGGTTTGTGTAGGGTCTCTTTACGTGAGGTCTTGCTCATCTCTTAGTGACTTCAAAACCAATTTCCCACTCCTGGTTCATCCAGAGGAGCAAGTGTGGAGGCTTACCTGATCTCCAGCTATGTTTCACATCAATTCTACTTCCAGGTGACTTAAAGGCATCTGATATGGAGTAACAAATAGTATAAAATATTGCAAGAGATTTCCCACAACACTTGGGGAAAATGCCAATCAACTGAGGAATGATTGGATAGATTCCATGAGATGGGATATTATTACTCAGCTGTTGTAAAAAGAGTGATTTCAGTGTGTACCTAACCAAGGGGAGTGTTCATGATATGTTACTATTAGGTCAAAGTGAAACCAGGTTTCAGAAGTATGGCACCAGTGTATATACACATAATACACACACATAAATGTGTTAATACCTGCTGGTATGAGCATGATGAAAAGTCTGGAAAGATGCACATCGAGCATTTATAAGGTTGGTCTCGTTGAGATGGCAACGATGGGAGCAGAGAATGATAACTGTTTCCTTATATACCTTTGTACTGTTAGACATGTTGCAATCAGTATGAGTTACTTTTTTAATTATAAAATAACAAAGACAATGATAATAAATGCACTTGTGGGTCTATAATAAAATCCCAGAGCAGGAGACTTTAATTGATTTAGAATTTGTCAATTTTGATTGCTCTAGCGGTAACGTTCCAAATATCGTATTTAGATGGGAACAACCTTAAGTTTCATGCCAATTTTTGGTCTTAAACATTCTTGGAGATGATTGAATGCTGCAGCTTTCAATACAAAGAAAGGAATTCTGATACAGCTCAGTGTTGCCCAGCTCCTGCTCTCAGGTACTTTTCCCCATGACAGGAAGAAATCAGAAGCTTGCAAATCATAACCAGAATGTTCTGAGAAAATTTCTGTTCTTGGTTTTCTCTGCCAATTATCTGTCCACTGACAAAGAATTAAAAAATAGCGTAAGTGATGTGACATTTTAAGGAGCAAGAAAAATAACAGACAAGCCGGTAGTAGGCTGCCAGGTGCATAGCTACTGAGCACCTTTACCAGTCCTGTCACGAAGTGAAGTTATGACACCAAGTTTTCCTACAAGAATCTTCTTTCTCTGTGGACTTCTGAATCCTACAAATCACTCTGTAATGCTCCTCCCTCCCCCCACACCATGATCATATCAATGAGAATGAAGGAGTGAAGACTTAGAAACCAAGTTTTCTAATGCTCATCCCATTCCACCTCCACCCCGTGCTCGCACACACACAGACAGAAGTCTAGTTATATCACTTCCCTCCCAGATGCACCAAAAACACGATTTTGCAAAGGTGAAGGTAGGGTTGCTAAGTTTTACAGCAATGGTGTGGGGCATTCTGTAGTTGCAGAATCATGCCCTACTAGAATTCTGAGACTTTGTAACAGTGGTACTCCAAGAATAAGAACCCAGCTACCAGCTTCTTCAGGAGCATTAAAACTACTTCCAGACAGGCACTGTATCACATGAACTCGAGTTTACTGGATAATTAATCATAATCAAATTGAAGGGATTCCTCATTTATCCAATTTTTACTTTATTCATATATTAATGTCACCTTGCCCTATTCCAGAAAACCTCTTTGGACTTTTCCCTTTTCTGGCCAGGATGATCATAATGCAACTCATCTGTATGCAAAATCATTTACAATGTCAGACTGCCACTGACCCATCCTTTATTCTGGTGCTTTTCTCTCTTCACATCACTCACCTATGCTCCCTTTCTCCTGCCTTCCTTTCCTTTATCCTCTTGATTTTTCTTTCTGTCCCCCATATTCTATTCCCTTAAAAAGGTCTTTGTTTCTGCTTATCTCTCTCCCTCTCTCTCTCTCTCTTCTCTCTCTCTCTCACTTTTCTGAAGAAGCACCCTCTGTGTCTCAGAACCAGTGATGTCCTCCAACAGGCTACCCCAGGTTTGGGGTTCTGAGTTGATAATAAAACCTTGACTCTAAGGTAGAGGAAGCCTTCCCACAACAGAGAAGGCTGTGGTCATGGAAAAGTCACTCTAGCCAAGTGGATAATTTGTATTCCCCTGGGAGGGAAATGGAACAGTTTATAATGGGAGTCAGATTTCTTTTACCAAAGGTCCCTACTTAAATTCTTGTAGATGTTATCAAAAATACCCTTAATTTCCTATCCGATTATTTTTTAAAAAACTTCCAACATTTTATATAAATTCATGCAAAAGGCAGTAAATGAAAATCTAACAAAATAATCGTAGTTATTCAAGAAATCCTACAAAGTGTTTAGGAAGAGAGGGGAGGAGGAATTGCTGATCTGATGAGTGCTTCCTTAGTGGACTCCTACAGAATGGGGGTGAGGCTGGAAGTCAAGGCATTCTCCCAAACCCTCTGCTCTTCTGCTGCCAACCCTGTTTCCTTACCCAGCTCACCCTTGGGGCAGTCCTTAGAAGTGCACTCCACATTGCAGCCCTGATCCTAAAACAGGGAACTGGGGAAACCACAGTCCTTGACCTTGGGGTGTTTCTAATATCACTGGTCGATGGATCAAAGAGTCCCTTCCATAACCCTTTGGTCAATTATTAAACACATGAAAACAAGTTTTTCTCACATCTTGGCTTTCTAACAAAATCAGAAGTATTGTATATATATATATATATTTTTTTTCAGATTAATTATGTTATCTGAGCTGCAAGAATCAGTGATCTACATTTTGAATACAAATACAGGGGCTTTTATTATTGAACAGTTATTTTTAATCCAGGAATTATTATTTTCACTTATATTTTGGGTTTAATATTTATAAAGCCAGAGTATATTTTAAGAAATCTTAATGAAGTAAGCATTCACATAAGTTATGGTGGTATTTGGTGAATATCTACTATAATGTAAAAAGGATAATTTTCCTATATTGCAGATGTAGGAAAGAGGCGGAAATCTTGAAAAGAAAATATATTTGGTGAACAGCTCCTGGGTATGTGGGCCAATCTCAGCCAATTAGAGGCTATTCATTAAGGCCCAAAAAGTGTTGCCTGGGTAGCAGATTAATAATGGCACAGACCTCTTTCAGGTTTCATGACAGGGCCTATTCTTTGCCAAATGTATCACATTTGAGAGTCTGTAGCTTGTTAAGTGTATTCATTAGAAAAAAAATAATTATGATTTCCCAAGTTTTAGGGATTGCTTTAAAAAAATTCTCCACATTTCCACTAAACTCCAATTTCCTAATAACGTTACCATCCAAGATAATAGTCTAAACTCACTAACTAGTAACTCTGTAGAAAAATTTTGTATGTATTGTGTGAGCAAATGTTTGGTAAATTTGAAATGCTGCTCGCAATTGCAGCCACGATTTATACTTTTGCTTTCTGAATTTCTCCGTTCTCCCTTCTGTCTTCCCTTTAGCTAAAACAAGGGAGCAGTTTGACGTAATTCCAGGGGGGCAGGTGGAACTGAGTTTGGTTCTCTGCTTTAAATTATCCCTTCTTTTTGTTTCTCTCCCTCCTGTCTTTCTCCCCTCTTGGGTTTTCTCCCTTCTTTCTGATGCCCTTCTCCATAGTAGTCATCATCACCATCAAACCTCCTCTGTCACTACCCCTGTCATGGCTGGGTACTAGGCACCAGGGAAAGGGCAACAGAAGCATAGCATGCCTTCTTCCCTCTGGGAATTGGCAGCTTCATCAAGAAGACCAAACTTGTGCGCATATCCTTTCTGCTCTTATTCCTTTACCCTACAAACACTTCTTGAGCGCCTACTATGTGTCAGGCTCTGTGCTAGGTGATAAAAAAGACAGACCCCACCCTAGCACTAACTACCAAAATAAAGTAGCTAACACAGCAAAACATAGTAATCACCAAACGTCTCATAGGCCAAAGGTGTTCTGGAAGACCAGAAGAAAGGATTTCAAATTGAAGGGATCATAGGATCTAAACAGAAAAGATACCGTGGGAAACTGCTGTCCTAACTCCATGAATATTGAAATCTGCTCTATATAAATTTGAATAGCTCTATGTCCCTTCTCTACCATATGTCAGATAGCAGACATATGTTTGTGCTTGATTTGGAATTGTGGGTAAAGAACTGGAATCCAAACCCGGTTTAAGTCCTCTATCTGTTCATTTAGCCAGCGTTAAATATGATCAGAAAATTAAAACTCCATCATAGATGTAAGTATTATTTGTCCCTAAAATGCCAGGTGATTTTGCTAAATTTCATTTCTTTGTCCTTTAAAAGTGACATTTATTGGTCTTGGAAAAAGAGAATTATTGAGAAAGCAGATAATAGCATCATTTTTAGGAGTCTCTGTAGTACAACAAAACTAAAGGGTCTGTATTTACAATAATTAGCAGAACCAGAAAAGGAATTCCAACTGTGAATGTACTTTGTGACATTTTTCTTCCTCGCAGATAGGTGGAAGACTAAGTCAAATGACACATTCTTAAATATCACCCTACCTATACACACTTGATATGTAAATATATCGCCAGACACTATGTTCTTGACATAAAGATAAGTTGTTGCTGTTGTTTTTAATTCTGACTCAGCCTCCTTCCGATATTTTTTTTAAAGAATCCTTGTAGAGTTTTCAAGCTAATTATTTACCAATTATTTATTTACCAAGCAATTGGAGGTTTTAGTCTGGAAAAAGTCCATTTTAATGTAATTGTCCTGGTGTTTAGCACATCCTAGTATTTGTCATCTGTTGCTCTTGCTTTGCATTCAAAAGGTTTGGGATATGATGCCCTTTAAAAAAAAAGAAAAAAAAAACAACCTCCGTGGTATTGTGTAATACAGCACCACTTCATTGTAATGCAGAACACATAGCTTCAAGTGTTTGCAACACTCTCCAGCCAGTTCCCTTCACACTGAAAATAGACATAGGGCCAATGTGAATGCACGCTTTTTTTTTTTTTCCAGCTCCACTAATCTTGCAGCTGACATCTTAGCAAACAATTAAGCATTCAAGAAAGTTTAGGAAATTTAAAGCCAAATTGCCAGCCACTCCCTACTGATAATCTCAAAGTCACATATTTTGCCAAAAATTGCATCAAGGAAATATGGTCATTTTAAAGGGACAAACTCGGTTATTATCCAGCAGCACAACTACCTGGACCAACACAAGCTGGCTATTTAACTTATTAAAATTCTTTTCTGTTATTGTTGTTGTTATAAATAAAGACATTTGGGGGAACTTCAGGAAGGCTTCACCTGAAATTGTTGTCATTTATAAAACATTATGTATTTATTTTAATGAAGCCTGTAAAAGCCACAGTGAATCTCTGCATGGCTTTTTTTCTGAGATTATAGGAAAGAATGTTAAATATAAGAAGTTACTCTTCCAGTTCTAGAATTTTCTTTCTTTCTTTCTTTCTTTTTTTTTTTTTTTTTCAATTCTAGAATTTTCCATTCCCAAGGGAGTTGTACAGATAGTATCATCAAATCACAGTTTTGGAGAAGAGAAGACAGACTCTTTCTCTGTTTTCTTTAAACTCATCATGCATCATAAGAGTGTAACACAGAAGTGCTTTTCTGGACCACAACCTGGCCAGTTTCCAGCCACCCTACATTGTAGCCCCTCACACTAGGCTATGTGATCATAAAAGTCATTGACGGAGGCTTTTTAGGGGAGCCAGCCTTCCTGGCATTTCTCTCACATGTTGGGTTAATTGACAGTTCTCACCTCCCCACCTCCAAGCCTGAGCTGGGTTACATGCCCTTCTCTTGCCTTGCCAGCTTCAGTCACTCGCCCATTTTCCATGATCAGGTCTAAGTGAACCAAAGCCAAACCCCCATCACTGCTGACAACACTGCAGTGGTTCCACTGTTTCTGGCATAAAAGCAAAATCACTATTTGAGAATTCCAGCTCCCCAACCCTTCTGCATCAAACAAACAATTTTGGTCAGCACCAATACTACAATAGGAACATGAAGCACTTTCTGGATGGCTCTGCCCACCTGGGTGTATTTTCATAGAAAATGCTTACCATGTTTTCATCACCTTTGTCATTTTCAGACATGCTTTTGCTGCTTTTCCTCAAGCAGGCCCCCTGTTTCTTCCTTCCCAATCTCAGGATATTCTCCAGAAGGTTCTTTATAATCATCTCAAGTCCTTGACGCCTCCCCAGAATTTCAGTAGCATGTTACTTTAAATTCTAATTATCGGGGGATCCTGGGTGGCTCAGCGGTTTGGCACCTGCCTTTGGCCCAGGATCGAGTCCCATGTTGGGCTCCCGGCATGGAGCCTGCTTCTCCCTCTGCCTGTGTCTCTGCTTCTCTCTCCCCCTCTCTCTCTCTCTTCTATGTCTATCATAAATAAATAAATAAATTTTAAAAAATTCTAATTATCATTTCAGACACAAGTATTTTTTTCCAGCTAAATTCTAGGACAAAGATCTATAGGCAGTTTGTATTACAATGCCTGGGAAAGTGTACTCTTGGTATTTCAGAGAACTTTTTAAATGATATTTTCTAAAAAGCTACACCCTGAACGGAAGAACAAATACATAGATTCAAGATTGATGGTCTTTTGTAATGACCCTGAAACTTTCAGATGAATATCACATTAAAAAGAGTGGCTCCTGGAGACCCAGGATCGAGTCCCCCGTCAGGCTCCCTATATGCAGCTTGCTTCTCCCTCTGCCTGTGTCTCTGCCTCTGTCTCTCTCTCTCTCTCTCTCCTCTCTGTGTATTCTCATGAATAAATAAATAAAATCTTAAAAAAAAAAAAAAAAAAAAAAAGAGTGGCTCCTGGAATGAGGAAAGCGACTTGCTGGGTCTGCACATTCTGGATTCCACAACCTGAAATTAGCACCAGACTCTCGTGATCACCATCCTTCAATCCTGACTCCGCCTGTGGTCTTGGACAAGTTGGCTTATCTTTACTTTCTTTCAGTTTGCCCTTTTTGGGAAAAAGACATTAAGATGTAGCTTTCCTGGAAATGTGGTGATACATTATGGTTTCAGAGAAGTACAATGTGCTTAAATCAAGGAAATCAAGCTAATCAAATGCTCATAGTTGTTTTCAGAAGGTATTTCAACAGAAGCAGGATGGCCTTTTTCTCATTGAATTTGTTTCAGTGGATGATGACTTGACTACCAGAATTTGAAGTTCTCAAGCTTTCCATGTGAGTCTTAATCCCTGCCAGTTACTTAGCTTTTTTCACATTATCACTGAGAGAGAGAGAGCGCCCGTTACAGGCCATCTAGCTACCGCCAATACACTAAGAGATTTTATCTTTTTAAATCGTTCTCTACATTCCGCATGTAACAATTTATTTGTTTTTTTTTTTTTTTTCACAGAATCTTTACAGAGCTCTAATGGCATTAGATACCCGACATTCAATAGGTTGGATGGCACTTGGTGGCACTGGCCTCAGCGTAGTCAATGAGAATACTGTTTGGTTCTTTTTCATTTTAATTGCTGGAATGGCTGTGGATATAAGTTGCTCCGCACAAAAGGGTGACAAATAATGATGAAAGACACCAGAGTGCTCTCATGTGTGGCTTCGTCAAGAAGGAGAAAAGAGATTATTGCAGCTGAACTGATCACATGGAATTTGCTGGGCTTTCCTTTACCCTCCGCCCCCACCCCCATCGCCACCATGTCCCGCTACTAAAATGCCGTTCTTACAGGCTAGGAAAGATCCAGTTGAATAACACACAAAAATTGATCCTATTAACAATGATCTTTAGAATGTTCAAGGACATAACGCCGCTTTTGTGAGGTTCCAACATAAGCATTCTCAAATCCTTAAAGGAGCAAATTGTTTCTGCTCTGTTGTTTTCTTCCTAGGGAACTGTTGCCTCAAAATAGAGCTTCTTTCAGAGGTGGGGGGCCTGGGGCCGGGGGTGGGGGGCAAGGAGAGCACAGGCCTCCAGCTTAAAACAATGTTCACGTTGGCCTTCCCAGCAACTGAGGTGGCACTTATATTTTTAATTAACATTTTAATCCTTTAAAAGCATTTAATACAACGCAAATACGTCAATGTTGCAAAATCAATGCCAAGAAAAGCGTCAGAACAAAATAGGTAAAGTTAATTATTTTAAGATCTACCAGGTTTTCAGTTGTTCTTTTCTTAAAAAAAAAAAAAAAAAAGCAAACAAACAAAAAAAAAAAACAATCCTTTATGACTCCTACAGGGAGTATTAGCGATCTTTAAGGTAAGAATGAGTCTGTGTCCCAAATTACTGAATACTTATGTGCCTGATAAAGCCTGGATATTTCAGCCCCTCTCTCTGATGCCAAAGTGGCTTTTTTGCTAGGCAGCGTGGGCCAGATCTGGGCTTCCTCCTCCTGCTAGGGTTACTCCTCCTTTTTCCTCCCCTCTTCCTTCTGTTATAGGAATCGCCTCTGCTACTTCAGAGGTGGTTTTCCAAATATCCCCATCCTATGCCCTCCCAGGCCTCATTCCGGATGGCTCTGTGTCCCCTACTCTCTGCAGCCAGCCTGCAGGCCCCAAAGGCTGTGGCCCTAACTGCGGGCCCTTGCCTCAAAGTTTTTTTGGTACTTTTCTTATTTAAGCCATGGGAAAGATCCGATGAAAGACTGTGACTCATAATAGGATAAATAACTGTGTGCATATTGCACAAACACTTCGGCAGTGGAATGCTGGCTGTTTCATATTCTGTTTTTGGATCTTTCAAGATAGAAACATACTCTTTCTCTCTCTCTCTCTCTCTCTCTCTCTCTCTCTCTTTCTCTCTGTCTTCATTCCTAAGCAAGCAGCGACTTGCAGGCATTTTCATTACTTCATGGGGAGCCTTATCCACAAACCCTGGGCTTTACAGTCCATTCAGATAAGGATTGTAGTTACTTCTCTCAATGGGCACTTTAGGAATCATGCCAATGGTGACCATTCTATGTTAAAGGAGAACACCTATATTAGGCCTTGGACACACACATCACTAAATGAGTTATCAGCTATGTCTTCCCACTAGAGCCCCATAATTTTCATCAGGGAATTAGAGTCAGAGAAATGTTTTCCTTCATTAAATCTTACTCATTCTGTGTTGGCTTTTTAAGTTCTTCAAAATTTGGGCAGTAGAAGATTTATGTGGAAGAAAGGCAGCCTCTCTATATACCTCCCCAAGCTAAACTTCAGAGAATAGGAAAAATGATAGGCCTTAATAATTTTTGCTAAGCCTAAGGTCCGTTTGTGTGACAATATGGCTTTTTAATGAAGGATCCAACAGTGGGGGAGGATTCGGGTTTATGTACAGATGAAGCCCTCAGTGGCTGGCAAAATGAAGTTTAGCGTCTTAGGACTGCAAAGATATTTTTTAAAGATGAAAGGTGGATAATGAAGTAGAATCTGATTAGAATTGAGGGGGGAATCCCTCAGATTTAAGAAAGCCCCTTCCCATCACACCCAGGTCTTCTCCCTTGCGCTGTGAGATAGTATAAAAGCTCTCACATGGAAGCCCCTATTGATCCTGAATGGCCACGGTACATTTCTGGGATGACCAATTTCAGGGTTTCCAATCTTCTACTGCAACTCATATTTTATGTGTAAAAAGCACACACATATACATATTTGCATATGTATATATACATATATGTGTGTGTGCATATGCATATATATATATGTATATATATAGTTGCTGATCATGAGTTAATTAAGTGGCTTCTTTGCTTGTTGTCTGTTTTTATAATACACTCAGCCAAAGAGAAAAATTAAGAATTAAGGATCTGTTGTTATTAATTCGACTTTCCCAATTTCCATATTCCTAAGTAGGAAACATAAAAAGCCTCAGTAGACTGTAATAAACGCTAAGACAATGAAAGGTGTCATTGGCATCCACTCTCACAGCACTGTAGTCAGACACTTCTCTTTTTGAAAAAGAAACCCTGGTTTGTTTGTTGAGGCTGATGCTGTGGTTTTAGCAGGACCTTTCAACACTCCAACACCTGATGGAATCAATGGAATCAGAACATTAGAGCAAGTGTTCACGTGAGATAGCTATCCTGACCTGTGTGTTTAAGTTTCAATTTTTTCTTCCTCCACAACACACACATACACACACACACACACACACACACACACACACAAATCCCCGAAAAACTTGTTGATCCGAATAGTTTAAAATCATTTCCATTGCAAGTGGGAGGGGTGGCACTTCATGTCAGGGAAAGGTCTTTTTGAGCCTCCAAGGAGCCCAGCATTTTATTCTTAGGGCGCATGTACAGTGGGAGGGAGGTTGAGAAGTGTGAATGGGAACGGAAAGCACGGTTCTTTGTGCAGCTCCCTGTCTCCTGATGTGGTATGTGTTCCAGGAAAGAAGACAGGCACTGAGACTAAACACAAAAATCCAAATGGACTTTGCTCCGCCTTCAGTAAACAGCATGGCACAAAAGTGCATTGTGCTATGAGATAACCGCTGAGATGAATGGAGTTGGCTGTCACGGAGGTGATTGTGGGGCCGGTCTCTATTGGATCACAGTCCGGGGCTGAATTCCTTTCTGGTTCATCAGGGTCTGTTGGTACCACAGGAAGTGTCATGATCCTTTTTTTCACTAGGGCCAGATGGTGTCCTTTCTGAGGCCTTACTAATGCCCAGTTTTCCACATGTAAAACTCCTGGGAAAATGACCTAACTCACAGCTGCTTAGTGAGGCTTGAGCAGATCTTTAGAAAGACTTCTGTCAGGAGCAAGAAGATTGTACCACTGGCAGGATAAAGGGGGAGGCTGGGGCCAGAAATGTATCAATTACAAACTATTTTTAAACTACTATCATCATTTGAATCGTGATTTGCACCATGTGTGTCCTCATAGGCAGTGGCTGTCAGAGTAGTTCACAAAAGCTACCGATTGCTAGGGATGCGGATTGCTTTCTTAGCAGAAGTTTTACCTTCCTGGAGAGCAGATGGCCTGAATAAGAAGAGAAAATGTGGTCCAGAAGGGTCGGGAGAGGACAAAAAGTGAAAGATTCCCTGGATAACTGCAAGAGGCCTGGGGAGAGAGGAGGGATCTTGGTGTTAAAAGAACTGGGGGAAAAAATGGAAACTTTTGATGTATGTGGATTGTATTCACCAGTGAACTGAATGATTCCCAGGGATGGATGGCTGCAGGTGTGATTTTCAGAAAGCAAGATGCCTTTTTTATTAACTGACTTATACTGAGAAGGCATCCAAGTTGTCAGAGGGGTCAGTGAGATTCCTCCTGAAAGTTACTGTAGGATTTTTCTCCCACACCAGAAAGCTCTGGTGACAATTACCTTTGGGCTCCAGCTACTCTTAACAGCCTCTTTGAATCTTTGCTAATTTTGGGGGGTTACGTAGTAACTGATTCTTACTCGTTTGTGTGTTTTTCCCTTTGTGGGAATTTTTAAAAATTTTATCTTGATTGCTGTTTTCAACTTGCTTAAAGGGGCTCTTTCTAGCTTATTGAAATTTTCAGGACATTTTAATAATGTGTGACAAACTATAGATTTTTCACCTCACGTTTAAACGGAATGCTGATTTTTAAACCAATCTGAAGCCATGTAAAAATAGGTTTGTATGTTTTTATTCCAAACTGTAACTAAAAAAAAAAAATTAGTACTGTCACTTTGCAAACAAGTGAAGCATCAAGTAATTACCATGGTGATCTACTTCTATAAAGTTACTTTTTTTTTTCCAAGTCTATAATATTATCCAAATTTGTTTAACTTTTAGGTCATAAAAACCTAATAACGTATTACTGGAGAGGAAAAGGGAAATTACTAATACACAATATTTGACTTGTGTTTTCAACCAAGTGCATAACATTGAGTCCACTTTTCAGAAGTGTCTCATCCACATATTTTGCACCTAACAATGGCTTTGTAGCAAATGGCAGGTCAGTAACATGAGAAGGAAGCAATATCTCTGCAATTTGTGTTCTAGCTGAGATTTTTGACCAAAGCATACAAGATGATGATCTTTACTGCTCAGAACCTGAAAAGCATCAATATCCATAATTTGTAGATTATTGACTTAATTGTTTGTGAATATGTCACAGAACCTTGAGTCCCTTCTGTAACCCATTATGGCTTTTGCCAGGATGCAGACTGTCATAAAATAAGCCAACATCCATAAAAACATTTTTGTGAGAGTCTGCCAACCTCAAGGGATGATTGCTATTTTGCCCAAGTGGTGCCGGTTTTGTTCACACTGAATTTGCCCATCTCCACGGGGAACTTGGATTTGTACACTTAGGACACTAATCTGAGAGGGTAGGAGAGGAGAAACTACATTCTCCTCTGGTTAGCAACCAGCAGCATTAGGACCAAGACCCCAAAACTTTAATTAAAAGCATAATTTGTTTATTTACTTATCTTTACTTTCTTTCTCCTTAAACAATAGTAGCTTCAAATATAATTCTACTGAATGGTATCAGTTTCCCTCCTGCTTTAAAAGGACAACGGACACAGGTGTCCTGCAAACATGTAAGATCCATGTTGAACAGCTAACGAGCCCTAGAGATAGAAGCAGGATTTCCTCCGCTGGGTCAGTTACATTCGGCAAGGCTTTTAGCAAAAACTAGCCTTCTGTCTCCTTCCTTTCATGGGCAGGGTTACATTTTGTTGTGGCACAAAGAAATCCTTCCCTCCCTTGTTCACAAAGCCCCACAGCACTGGCTCTCCTTTATCACTGCTCTTTTCTTCCTCTGAATGCTATATTTTTTTTATTTACATAAGAATTCTTGTAGATGTTTTATTTACATATGTATTCACTCATTTGGAGTGAGTGAAAGGAAGTGAGGAAACCCTAAACCCAAAAGCACATTTTTACAAAGACTAAAAACCATCCCTGCAACTTTTGGTGTCCCAGAAAGTAACCCTAATCTCGCTTTTATTTGTCTTAATTGTGGAGTCTTGCTTCATATCTTGGGTAAAAATCCGGAGGGTTTTCAGTGTCTTTCTAAGCACCAACTTGGATGCTATATAGTTTTGTTCCGTGAAGACGAGGAAGAAGAGAAGGCTATCATTTGAAGAAGGGCTCTCTGATGCTGTTCAATTATTACAATGGGTCATCAAAGAAAAAAAAAATAACTGTGTTGAGCCCCATATGAGTGACCACAATTGCTTTATCTATGAATTTTTAAGATACGACTGGTGAAAAGCAAAGGATATTCTCTTAAGACAATCAAAAAGTAATAATCTTCAACATTGCTCATTATTTAAATAAATTCTGACCTTTTTAAAAAGAATATCCATTCAATCTACAGAGCTTGAAAATTCAGACTGGCCAGCACAATATTAATTTATAGCAGAAACTAGAGCCTCCATATTTTCCCCAATATTATAACTTCTGGTGGGCAGGGAAAGGCCTTGTTGAAAGTTTCAAAGTCATTTCTCAAACAAAAGACTTCATTAACTTTGCCGAAAAAAACCATTCCGTTAGTTTTCATGGTGCAGGAATGTACAAAATACACTGTTCCCATTTTAGAAGGTGTACTGAATAAAGAGACAACTTTGTCCTCTCAGGCCTCCCATGTGTCTTAAAATGATGACTTCTCAGAATTTAACCTAGACTATTGGAATCTTCCAGACAAAATTTTACTCACTCTTGTTGTTTTTGTTGTGTCAATACATATCAGTTGGAGTTCCTATTGTCTCCAGGTAATTAGGCCAGATGTGAGTAGTACAAAAAAAGACTAGGACATAGACCTTCTTCTGAAGATATTTGTGGGATCCTCTGATGACAAGCCTGTTAGGGACAGACACTACACGGACCAGAGGAACTGGTTGGTCCTCCTGGATATAATAGTATGGCAACCCCAAGTTCTTGAAGATATAAGGCTGTATATACAGTAGAAGTTCAAAACACGTTAACTGTTATTGATTAACTTCTAGTACTGTCACTCAACATGCCACTAAACAAATTTTACTTGACTCATTCTTTACATTATTCCTAGAGAAGCTGGCATTCCTAGGGAAGGTTTTATTTGCATTACTTGGATTACTCCAAAATCTTTGTTAGTTCACATTGTAAAAGTACTAATTCACTAGAATTGCAGATTTGTTATTACAATTTGAGTGGTGAAAAGGTCCAAAACCTACATCATCTGCTCAATCGTTGAATCATGTATCTTTCGTTTAACATATCCATTTGCAAGTTAGCTAAGAAAGACCAGCTATCCATGCAGATATCCCTATGACACAAACATCATTAAGAAGGAAGGTGCTATAAATCCCCAGATTTTGCAGCCGGGAGGAAATTTCAAGATCATCCAACAATCTCATTCTATGTAAAAGAAGTGAAAGGAGAAAAGCACTTTATCTTACTTGTCTACACACCCGAGGCACAATTAAGATAATAATAAATAGCAGAAACTTTGTGCCTCGTATGGTGTTGAGCATTTTGTACACATTATTTCATCCTTACCATAAAATCTGAAATGGTGCTAATTTGTGTGTTTTGCAGATGAGAAAATTGAGACTTAAAGTAACTCGCTCAGGTTCCATAAAAGTAGAATCGCAAGGCAAATATGACTCCAAAGCCTAAGTTTCTTTCCCCACCCATTATTACAACCATATATGATATTGTACCACATGAGAATAAATGGGTTGAATTCATAATATTACAATTTTCCATCCTGGTGGAAAGACAGAGGGCAGGAGGGAAGGGAGAGAAGATGGAAAAAAAGAAACCCCAGTTCAACATAATGTTGAGTACTTTAACTTCCACAATTTCTTATTGGTATCTTTTACTTTGGGTTCAATATTACAATTCTTAAAACCAGGTTCTAGCAGATAATCATTCAGTGACTCTTAATTATTCAGCTCGGAAGATTAAGTAAATGGTAGCAGGTCAGTAAGATTAAGTTATTCTGTAATATAAAAATCTTCCTAATGTTGATCTAAAAATATTAATACTGGTACCTCACCAAGAACTAGAAAAATCACTTTAACACCTCTGCAGTTATGTAAATATTACAAACTTTAAAATTCAATACTCTAAATATACCTTACCAATCAAATACATTATCTTCTTCGCAATGGATGAACACCACATTTTACAGAAATTTCTTAACTAAAGGTATTTAAAGAGAAGCCCATTGGCCTAAAAAGTTGATAAGTTATTTCTATGCATGGATAAATGAATTTTTAATTTTTGATTTTTAGTATATTTTAAACTAAAATTTGTTTTCTTTATATTTATTCTAGTGTACATATATAAAATATGTAATAAATTAATCTTTAAAAAATCAAGATCCGCAAATTCTTCTAGCAACTTTTTTATGATACAATCCATGTAGCATATTAGCTATTATAAGATTTTATTACAATGTAAGCATGGATGAGAACTTTGCCATAATAATAATTAGTTTTTCTCCCCCCTCAGGTATTCTTCACAGAGCATTTTAAAATTGTCAAATAGGTTTCAAATGTACTATTATTGTCATGTTTAAATAAACTAGTATTTTAAAATTACACTATTATTGTCATTATTTAATAATTACTTATATTCCCTGCATTAAGTACCTGACCCTGTACATGACTCTGAGCCAGGAACTACAATATAGTCGAATACAGGAATGAACATATGGCGTTTTTTTTCCTTAGTGAGTTTATTTGCTGGATCTTAATATTTTTGATATTTTAGGTTTATAGTGATGTAAGAAGAAAATGACAAAACCAGTGTCCAATCCTTTATCATCTGTTTCAGTTCAGGCTATATCTCAAGCCAGATTTTTTACAAATTTTTCTTATTAAGAACACTTAACTTACTTGGTTTTATAGGCTTAGTTTAGAATGCTCCCCTATAAAAGACCTAATATCATTTAAGAACATCTGACCCACAATGTTACACATTTAGAAAGTCAGACCAGTAGTCCTATGTAATCTCTAATTCCATCCATATTTTGGTCAGGTATTCTCCACACAAATTTTTGTGTTCCCGTAAAAGCAAAACAAATATTTTTCCTTGAAATAACTTCTTAGATGGCACTCTTAACAGGATTAGAGGGATTTTAGCTGTAATTTTGGCAGTTAAAAGATGGGTAGAGGGACGCCTGGGTGGCTCAGCAGTTGAGCGTCTGCCTTTGGCTTAGGGCATGATCCCGGAGTCCCTGGATGGAGTCCCATATTGGGCTCGCTTGTAGGGAGCCTACTTCTCCCCCTGCCTGTGATCTCTGCCTCTGTCTCTCTCTAGGTCTCTCATAAATAAATAAATAAATAAGCTCTTAAAAAAAAAAAAAAAGATGGGCAGAGTTACATCAATTATACTCAAAGAATAACTCCATGACGTGATAGAAACAATCACACCTAAAGGTCAATGGAATTGAGATTTCTTTACCTAGAAAAAAGAGAACACTCAGGAAGAAGGCTAATGACTAATTATCTTCAGGAATATGCAGAGTATTAAGGAAGAATCCAGATATATTCTTCTTTTCAAATAAAGAAAAGATAAAGAGCAAATAGACTGAAATTTCAACAAGAGAAATTTAATTAGAGATAAGATATAATGTCTTGATGCTAAGATAATGAAATACTGTAATGGATTAAATAAAAATGTATTTTGAAAACTCTCTATTAGTTAAGGCTTTGATCCATCTAGGAACTGAGAAGTAAACCAGACAAACTCAGTTCAACAAAATAATCATGTAAAATACAGGTCATCCACAAATAAATTCTCCTTCTAATAGGATCTCTTATTTTATATTAATGATATTTACAGGCCTATTTTTCCCTCTCATATTACATGTATTACTGTTATTTATGTGTGACTGAGGACACAAAATTTCACCTTAAATGTTTACCTTCCTGCTTGTCATGTAAGTGGAGACTCCTCTGATATGGATCAGAATTTTTATTTAGATTACCATTAATTGTAGACTGCTCCCCAAAATTCCCACTGAAAGTTCTCTGTAGTTAAAAGAGCTATGACCAATCAGATTTTTCCATTAAGTTTGTATCACAAGATTCAAATGGCCTAAGCTGGCAGTGATATTGCAAAGTAGCAGTTCTCAAATTTTTCCACCAATAAATTCTTGTATCAGTCAATGTCCAGTCAATAAAACAGAAACCAGTCTAGGTATTTCAAACATCAGGATTTTAATACAGGGTGTGGATCACAAACAAATTAGAAGAACTGGGAGAACAAGAAGAATATGAGAAGTAACTAAAGAAGAACAAAGCATGAGAAAGTTTTTACTTAAACATTAGGGAGCTGCTACCATCTCTGAGATGATGGCCATTGGCCCACATCACTGCTAAGTTGCAGGAATGGCTTCTGCAACTGGCACTGCTGTTGGCATCACATTGCTGCCACAGGACAAGAAATCAAGAATCTGAACTCCTGGGCACTTGGGTGGCTCAGTGGTTGAACCTCTGCCTTTGGCTCAAGTGGTGATCCAGGGGTCCCGGGATCAAGTCCAACATTGGGCTCCCCACAGGGAGCCTGCTTCTTCCTCTGCCTGTGTCCCTGCCTCTCTCTCTCTCTGTGTCTCTCATGAATAAATAAAATCTTAAAAAAAAAAAAAAAACAGAATCTGAACTCCTACAGAGGCTGCTGAAATTAATGCTGTTGCTGTTGAAGCTCATAGCCATTCTCAATCGCTCCCAGTAACCAACAACTGCTCCTGCTAGAAAGTCATGGAAAGGAAAAAGAGCCTTTCTCTTCCCTTCAACCATTCAGTGAGGAAGTGCAATCCCACTGGCAAGAATCTAATAGCAAGCTACCTCAGAGGAGCTGGGAGTATACTGTTTGTAGACTTCCAACCCCAGCAGCACAAAGGACAGTATAAAATGGTGAGTGTGGATATAAGAGTGTGCTAATGCCTAACACAGTGTCTATCATCTACCTTGTGCCCTATGGATATTTATCAAATAAGCAATTGATAGGGGGAAGGGATGGTCAAACACTGATAGCTCACTTGGCAATTTCTTTGTCTCTTGGTCATATTCTTTTGATTTTCCCCCCAAACGTTTTGAGATTGCTTATTATAAAAGAATCTGTACAGACAATTAAAATGAAGATAACATAGTAAGATTCACTTAATATGGGAATCAAGAGGACAGTTTTAGAAAAAAGCTGGGTTACAATTAATCAAGATTTTAAATTGTTTTTTTGATGCCAAGTAGGTTTGCCAGATAAAATACAAGACATCCAGTCAAATTATAATATTACACAGGACATTTTTACATTTAAAAAATATGCTTAGGCTTGGGGATCCCTGGGTGGCTCAGCGGTTAAATGCCTGCCTTTGGCCCAGGGTGTGATCCTGGAGTCCCGGGATCAAGTCCCACGTTGGGCTACCTGCGTGGGGCCTGCTTCTCCCTCTGCCTGTGTCTCTGCCTTTCTTTCTCTCTCTCTGTCTCGTGAATAAATAAATAAAATCTTAAAAAAATATGCATTATCTGAAATTAAAATGCAATTCTCTGTTAAAATTAACTATTTGTATTTTTATCTGCTATATTTAGCCACATCGTGCCAGAGAACACCGGATCCTTTCTTTATTCTATCTCTTGTTATTTAACATCACATCATGAGACAATATGCAGAACATATAGCAAAACCTATTTAATATCAAAGGTTTCTGTATTGCTAAAGTAAATTTTCTTACTTGACTGTAATGCCTTAATGTTTGGATTCTCTCCCAAGGAAGAAGAAAAAATAACATGATGATTCACATTTAGAGGTATTTTATATTTTACAAATATTTCACATATTTTCTCATTTTTAAAGCATTACAATCTCATGAGATCAGCCCAACTATTCTTATGTTTCAAATTTTTTTAAAAAATGAGGCTCAGGCACTTCAAGTAATTTGTCCAAAGTCACAGGATTAGCATACATGCAGCCACTTGAACCCCCTCACCTTTACTCCCATGAACCTTCTAAAGCCCAATATCTCCAAAAACACTAAAACAAAAGTGTAGTTCATGTAAACATGAAGGGTGAGCCTATTGGAAAAAGAAATCCAGAGGACAAAATGCACATTAAAGGGAAGAAAGGGAATTTGACCTGCCTTGCATTAGTAAGCAACTGCAGTAGGCTTCAGTGCTTCATCACTGGCACACCTTCAAGCCTAGGCCTTTTTCAGAGCCAGCAAGCATTGCTCTGCATGTTGAGGACACAAAGATAGATAAGCTGTTGTCTGTGAGATTTCAAATTTACGGTCTTAGAGGAAGATAATGCTCATTGATGGAAAGTTGAATCACTCAACCCTTCTACCACATGTTACTAAAGAGACGTGAACTGGACATTGTTTTGTTTCATTTTTTAAGATTTTATTTATTTATTTGACAGAGACAGAGAGTGTGCAAACAAGCAGGGGCTGTGGGGCAGACAGAGAAACAGACCCACCCCCCCCAACCCCACCGGCGCTGAGCAGGGAGTCAGATGTGGGACTCCATCCCAGGCCCCCAGGATTGCGACCTGAGCCAAAGCCAGATGCTTAACTGACTGAGCCACCCAGATGCCCTTGAACATTGTTGAGTGGTGCTGCATTCAGGCTTCCTGAGGGATCCTGCCTGCATGATTTCATCCATCATCGCAATATCCTGTGGATAGAAGTGAAGACATTGTTTATGATAAGATATATACGTACATTTATATATATACATACACATACATATGGATGTATATGTAGGCATATAAAAGCTCCTTTATTACTCAAATATTTCAGAAACAAGATCAATACCCACTTTACAGACCAACTGTAATGAGGGATTTTGTGTATGTGACTATTGCAATTTGGACAGTGAAATTCCACTCGTGGTCTGTCCGATTAGTTTTGTGATGAATCTCTACTGTATTTCAGATACTGCTGTTCAGAATCAGAGCTCTCATGGGGACCTCCAGAGGTCATCTCCTCTATTCTACTAGCCTCAGGCAAAGTTACTTCCAATAATCCAAGACAGAGTTCTCTTCCCCGTTCCTAAGAATTACCACGCATAGCAATTTGGTCTACCTCCTCCATGGAAGTTCTCATTTTAATACAAATTATTTTGAAAAAAAAATTATTTTGGAAATCCAGATTTCTTTCAAAGGCATAAAAGCGTTCACCACGTCCAGTCATTCGAAAGAAACTACCGGTCTGCAAGTTTGAGCTACCGTTTCAGACTCCTGCTTAACTGAAATCTATTCTAGAACAAATGATCATGGCCAAGTGTATCTGATAAAGTTGCCCTGTTGCAGTTCAATAAGGGTTACTCGTTTCAGGTTAGCTTTCTTCGGACGGCTTATCCGTGATTAAACCCACTGTGTTTTCCCCTTTGATAAACTCCCCTCTGTATAATCATTTTGTGTTCACCCGAGTTTATTAGGATAAATGATTGATTTAAAATTTTATAAGGTACTTACATGTCGGTCACATCTTCTTGTTGATCTAAATCAGTATTTTTTTGCTCATTTCCTAGGTAGATTGCATCTGGTCTGTGGGTAAACACCGAGGAGTTGCCCCCTCTTCCCAGGCTTTATAATGAGAATATTCTATCCCATCAGGTGCATGCACCCTGCTGTCATTTGCAGCCTGACCTGCAGGTCAGGGGTGATGTGAGCTGGCTCAGGGATGCATACAAATCACATCCTCTTGTCTGTCTGTTTTGTTGACTGGTTCTCCTCAGGGTCGTGGCTATCTTAAGTAGCAGCCTGAAGGATAAAGTGTGCCCTGTCTGAGCCGTAAAACTTTGACTGTGGACCAATTGCATCTGACATACAGCAGCATGAGGTTTGGTTTAGCCTTTGGATTCGGAACAAATCACTGGCTATCAATGGCTGATAGTGACATGCAGTTTACCGAATCTCTCCTTCTTGCTGACAGCTCTACATTGGGGAAGGAATGGATTGTTTTTAAGTCAGGGAGTTTATGTTTCAAAATGTAAAGTATGCTCCACGTGAATTTTTTTTTTTTACCATGAAAATAACATGACGAAACTATACATTTTTTTTTTAAAGGAACTGCTTCATTTCGATACTCTGATTTCAACACAACATGTTGAGGCTGCAAGAGGGCATGTTTATGATAGAATTCATAGGAACACAGGAGGCTGTTAAATGTTTCCAATGCGATTTTGACGTAGATGAAAGTTCTAACTTCTCTACTTTCAGTGAAATGACTCTTTAATCACCGAATGTATCCACTGAAAGACAAGTTGAATGCCTTTCCTGGGTCGCTCCCTCTAACACCAAAACTTACTCATATCAGATCAAATTAGATGTTTTCTCTAGTCTGTGCTAATATTTGTGGCATGTTTCAATTTTGAGAAACTTGAGTGCTTCTCCTTCCTATATGAAGACATCATACCAGTTGCAAGGATGGACACAGAAAAATAAATAAGATTGAGGCCCTCGGGGATCCCTGGGTGGCTCAGCGGTTTGGTGCCTGCCTTCAGCCCAGGGTGTGATCCAGGAGTCCCAGGATCAAGTCCCACATCAAGCTCCCCACAGGAGGCCTGCTTCTCCCTCTGTCTCTCACTCTCTATGTCTCTCATGAGTAAATAAATAAAATCTTAAAAAAGAAAAAAGATTGAGGCCCTCAAAAAGCTTATAATCTAACAAGAGGAATAAAACATAAAACAAAGAAAACTGTAATAAGTACTATCAAACAATAGAAAAATTTATGGGAGCTTAGAAGAGAGTATTCACTTCCAGCTAGACTTTAAGGAATGGCAACATTTCAAAGATAGAAAGGGGGGCTAAGCAAGGAAGGGCATTCCAGGAGAGAACAAGGTAAACCCTTAGGAATGTAGCTTAGCGGGCAGCCCGGCTGGCTCAGCTGTTTAGTACTGCCTTCAGCCCAGGGCGTGATCCTGGAGACCTGGGATCGAGTCCCATGTCAGGCTCCCTGCATGGAGCCTGCTTCTCCCTCTGCCTGTGTCTCTGCTCTCTCTCTCTCTCTCTCTCTCTGTCTCTCATGAATAAATAAAATCTTAAAAAAAAAAAAAGAAAGGAATGTAGCTTAGAACAAAGGGAAGGTAAGGGTGTCAAGTATTAGAAGAGGTGTGGACTCTGTGCCCTAGGAAAAATAATGCACTGATAATTGGGAGGATGTTTTATAACCAGGAGAAATTATAGGTTAAAAGCCTAAGTAAGAGACAACAACAATGGGCTGAAGAGAAGGTTATAAGCTCCCACCTAGGGTCATTGCAGCCATAATGAAAAAGAGAAAATGATTTCCAAGAGATATCTCAGAGATGAAATAAATGTGATTCTTATTTAGAAAAAGGGAGTAAAACTTCCCTGAAGTACACTCCTCCACACACATGTAGGCATAGAGAATCTTTTGGTATCTTTCCAGGACTTCAACAGCTCACTGAGCAAAGATCTATTATTGGACTTATGACACTGTTAACTTTACCATCATATCATCTAGACTAAGCTCTATCTCCAGGATGGTATATGCTTGATAAATGATTATTGATTAAATAGATGGATGACTACACCATTTTAGTGTTTTGTTTCTGGGTTACTGGAGAATTATGACATCATTGATAAAATAAAAAACACACAGGAAGGGGAACAGGTTTGTCAAGAGCTATGAGCTCACCTCTCTTCTCACGTCAGAATCCCAGAAACAGAGTCATCATGAGAACTCGAAGCAACTTTTGAGTCTAGTTTTTGGATTATTTGCAAAATCAATTATGCATTAAAGTATGTATTGTATGTGTGTATGTAATGTAACTTATGTATGTATTCTAGTAGCATATTACTCTGAGATATCTAGCTCAATTTCTATGTCCATTGGCATTGTAACTTCACTATTGACATTTACAATGAAATTAAATTATAGTAGCAATTATAATTGAAGAGTGAGTTGAGATTAAAACATGCAACCAGGGTTCTAAAAATTTAGGTTTCAATAGCAAAAGTGAAGGAAAACCATTCAGCCTCAAAGGTTCTAGATTTAGTTTTTATAGACGCAGACCAGATTAAAACAAGTTGGTTCTCAACCTTCCATGTCATCTAATTTTCCAATATTATATATTTTATTTTTTTAAAGAATTTATTTATTTATTCATGAGCGACACAGAGAAAGAGAGGCAGAGACACAGGCAGAGGGAGAAGCAGGCTCCATGCAGGGAGCCTGATGTGGGACTCAATCCCAGGACTCCGGGATCCCGCCCTGAGCCAAAGGCAGATGCTCAACTGCTGAGCCACCCAGGCGTCCCTAATATTATGTATTTTCAGTCAACTACTCCCAAATTGTTTTTTTGTGTGTGTGCTATATATCAGGATATATTTTTAAAAAATATATGAAGAATGCCTATGAGAGGAAACAATTGATACTTTGTATTCAGGACAGGTTCATTAAGTATGTTAAGTCCAATTTGTATCTTTACAGTTTTATCAGCTTTGGTATCAGAGTTCTACTAAATGGACTTATAAAGTTGCATGAGTAATGCTAAGGATAAGCAATGCTATATTTTTCATGGTCTGGAAGTACTATAGCTGTGTTCACTCTGGAGCCATATGTCAATTCTGAGAAAGGAGAGAGAGAGTAGAGGGAGAGAAAGAGAGAGATCAGTGTTATGTTACAAGATGATCTGTAAGAATGAATTCATGGGGTACATTGTCTTCTGGCTTCCCATTGGAAATCACAGGCAAAAGATAGGGAGGGTTGGTTGAAATAGCTTCCCTATGGGGTACTGTGGGCTTTCTGTCGGCACCTGTCCCTCTTTGTCCTGGGTTCTAGTAAATTATTTTCCCCCCTCAGCCTTAGGGGTGAGAATGAAGCCTTGTGTTTCTAGTCCTAGGGCACTCTAGTCCTTGAATATTTAGTCCTAGCTGCTACCGATTATAAACACTGTTTCTTTATAAACTCTCTCTTCATTGGCACACCTGGGTGGTTCAGTGGTTGAGTATCCGCCTTCAGCTCAGGATGTGATCCTGGTCTGGGGATCGAGTCCAGCAACAGGCTCCCTGCGAGGAGCTTGCTTCTTCCTCTGTGCATGTCTCTGTGTGTCTCATGGATAAATAAATAAAATCTAAAAAAAAAAAAAGCCTGTCTCTTCATTAAACTCTTTTTGAATTATCCCCATTTAACTTATCCCATTCCTACCAAGACATGAATCTATAGAATAATCATTAGAGATTGAATGTATTGATTTTTAAGAGCTTCTACAATTTTATTCATATTTAAATTTCACACATATTGAAAGTTTTTTTGGTTTTAACCTATGAGTAAAACTGTTTTTAAAAAATGCCCCTTTTCAGTTCATCTTGAGGAGAAAGGGAATCATTAAAAGAACCCCAAAGAAATTTGTGCCATCTGAGGTCCCATATTTGATTGTTAATCCCCTAATTGTCTAGGGAAATAAATGCACCGATACTGAAAACATAGCAAAATTGAGAATAGACAATCAAATTGTAAGATATGATATTCTTAAATATAATTCAATATCATATAGAATGTGATTTAATTTCTTGTCTTTGTGGATATCTCTCAATTTGAGGATGATCCAGACTGTGATACTCACTCCTTTTCTCTATTTCATTCATTCCTTTTGATATCTCAACCAGTCTCCTGACTTTAAATATTATCTGAACTCTTACTTCTGGATGGCATGGAATAAGTAGCAGAAGACTAGAATTCCACAAGAACAACTATGAAACCAAAGAAAAGAAATCGATAATCATCTGTTTAACACTCACAGATTACTGATGAGGCAATAAGAACTGAAGGTGCTAAAACTTGGAAGAGGTAAGAACTTCCTAGAAGTGAACTGACTTCCTTAGCCATTTACTTTGGCCCACTTGTCAATTCTGAACAAATAAGAGGCTTAGAATTAAGCCTTTGTATGCATAGGGGACCATTTCTAGGGGAAAGGAAAATTAGTGGAGATTTGGCAGAGACTTGAGGAAACTTCATGCACAGGCACTGCTCCAGTCACTTGGGTGTCTTTGATGTTCAAGATATTTTTCAAATTCTAGTGCTGAATGGGGCAAGAGACCCAATACTTAAGCAGAAAACTTTTAAAAAGCATAGCAGAGCTTTCAGCAGCCTCACAAGGCAAAGATTAGAGTTTGAGACCTGCCAGTGGGGAGTAAGGGGTGGGCTAGAGATAGATTGAGTCTTACTTGAGCTATCAAACAGCCTGCCCAGTCACCATGCTATTAGCCTAAGGAAGGGTGAAGTTAATCCTCTCTGGAGGATATGACAATATCTGCAGCTACCCTAATATATGTGTTTTCAAAAAATTTACAATATCTAGCATCCAAGCAAATATTGCTAGAAATGTCAAAAGAAAGTAGCACATCATTTAAAAGAGAGAGAGAGAGAGAGAAATAAAAGGCAGCCATTAGAAATCAGCTCTTACAGGATCTAGATAATGAAGTTAGGTGAAAAATGATTTTTAAATAAATAAATACCATCTCTACCGATCATTGTTAAATTTATATCATCAGCCTGGATATCTCTCTTGGGCTCCAGACTTATATAGAGAACTATCTACTTCACATCTTCAGTTAAATGGCTAATACATATTTCAAACCTAACATGTACAAAATAAAACTTGTGATTCTATCACTCAAAACTTATTTCTTCCCTAGTCATTCCCATTTCAGTAAATAGCAGCTCCATCTTTCCAGTTGTCCAAACCCAAAACTGAAGTCATTCTTAAATCTCTTGCTTTCACACCCCATATCAAATACATCAGAACATTCTATTTGCTTTCTTCCAGAATATATCTATAATCCTATCATGTTTTGCTGCTTCCATTGCTATTGGTCTGAGCTGCAATCATCCCTTGCTTATATAATGCAATAGCCCCCTTCTCATCTTTTGAATCTGCTCTTGCCCTTAATGGACTCTTCATATTACAGAAGCTAGAATAACTCACTTGACACAGAAGTCAAATTATGTAATTCCTCTGCTCAAAAACCTCCAATGATTTCCTATATAAATGAGAAGGAGCCCCACTGTGCCATAGTAACAACCCCCAAATCTCAGTACCTTAGAACAACAAAGCCTTATCTCTTATTCATAGGACCTGCTTATTATAGGTGAGATGAACACTCTACTTCTTATCACTTCATCTTAGATATCCCAGGACTAGGTTATTATAGGAACCACCTACAACATCATCTGGCACAGTTCAGAGGAAAAGAAAAGGAAGGTGAGACACATAAGTCAGACAGAGTAACAATGTCATTGCTGCTCACATTTCATTGGCTAAAGCCAGTCACTTTTCAATCCAAAATCTAAATGGTCTGCAATCCTCTGCATTGTCCTCTTCCTACATCGCATTAGCTTCTCTTATGTTATCTTATTACTCTTGCCCTCAATCACACTGCTCCAGTCACAGTAGTCTATCTGATGTCCATCAAACATACTGCATGAACTCCTGACTTATAATTTGTTGTGCCTTCTGCTTGGCACCATCTTATTCCAAAAATCCCTTCCCCAGCCCTTTCAAGTCTTTGTTCAAAGTTGCCTTCTCACAAGCCTTTCCTTACTATTCTAGTGTACATTTCAGTTTTTCATATCTACCCCCATTACTCTCTATCCCCTTTCTCTTCCTTATTTTTCTCTAAAGGATTTATCATTATGAAATGCTATAAAATTTACTTCCTTATAATGTGTCTCCCCTCAATAGAATATAAGCCTCATGAAGGCAGGGATTTTTTTTTTCAACTAATTTATTTCCAGTACCTACAGGAATGCCTGGTACATAATGGATGCTAAATAAATATTTGTTGCATAAATATAATACACCATCTTATTTTTATAGGACTTTAAAATGTACAAATCCTTCTGATATACATCTTATCATTTAATATTTACAACCACCTACAGAAGTACTAGCATGCAAATATATATATATTTTTTAAAAACTTGCCTTAATACAATACCAAATGTGTAACTTGGGCAAGTGTAGTTTGAAGTACCAGTGATAATCACCAAGTTTAATATAATGAAAAATGGGTAAGAGAGATGGCTCAAATCATCTACTGAAATGTAAACATTTTACTGCCTGCACATTTCTAATAAGAATTGATGTGGTGTGTCATCTGTAATTTAATCACCAGCATTACATCTTGATAGTAAACGAGGATCACTAGACTATTCCCTATAAAGTTAGATTACTACACATACAAAATATACACTGAATTTGGGTAGTATTTCAGGTGTGACACGAGATGATAAATGGAAAGAATTCAAACTTAACATAGCACTCTTATAGCTGATGCTATCATGCCTCTAAATTTTAGTGCTTACTGTACCATATCACCTGTTCAGTCCAACCTCACCCTGAATATCTGGTCACAGGAGCAAATTAAGCCCTGAGTTTTATTTCTGGATTTAAAATTATTTCATTTACTTGATGTATCATTTTCATTGTATTGAGGAATTTTATCAGGATTTATGATATAATAACAGTAAAAATAATTGGTCTAAGCAACAGCACTATAAGAAATGCATCACTTATTTATAACTATAGATTGGAATACTTCAGTTTTTAAAATATCTCAAATGAAATTTGTTTTGATTTTTGCAAAAAAGAAGTTTTTAAATACATTTTATATGTATATTGTGGGTAAAGGCTCTTTGTTGATTCCTTTGACTCCCTGTACACAACAGAGTAACAGAATCCATATAAATGCAGAAGCTGGACAAAAAATGAACATTACACACACACCACATATTTACCAGGCTATTATGATCTTCTGAGGAGTTAATGATTTGTTTCATTGTTTTACTGTTACACAAAGCTTATTTTTGAGCTATAAAAACTAGACTGCAATATATATGACATTAAACAGTTGGTGTAAGAGGGGTCAGTGGTTTATAGTCTATATAGGCCACAACTTTGCATGCAAATGAATAAATAAGAAATTAAGCAAAATATTCCTTCTCGAATCAAGTGGAAAATTAAATGATTATAAGAAAATACTACACAATAAAGGCTTCCCCTAGGTTCTTTTACATCTGGAATTCTACTGCTGTAGTAAGGGTTATGTGAGCATCAGGACCACGGACAGCATCTTTGGTTCCATATGAATGGATGTTTCTATAATAGAAATTAATAATGGATTCTTAAAAATCCACTATAAGCAATGCTATTTGATGTTTGTCCTATTACCAATAAATTAAAAATCAATTATTATTAAAAGCCTTCACAAATTCAGAGGACCTTGAAGTACTAACAGTTTCTTGAAGGGATGTCAAACCACATTTTCCATGTTTCCATATGTAAGAGTGATCAAATAACCACTTTTAGAGAAAGATTATTTGATTTTCAACAAAAGGAAAATCTGAGTCATCAAGTGTTTGTTAATTTGGTTTTGAAGGGAGGGGTGAAAACATCATTTCCTCTGCTTCCTTCACCGTCATTTTTTTGTAGTCACACAAAGATATTCATAGACATAAAATGATTTTAGATCACTTCTTCTCAAATTGTGCATCTATTACACTTTTTCTTGCATTGATATTATGATGCAGTCTTCTGATCTTGGTTCAAATAAAAAAAAAAGTGAACTTGTTCTGAACTTACAGAATCAGGCATTCTAATCACAGGTCCCAGATAGAGAAGCTGATGTTTGATAATCTTCACCACGGCAGAGCTGGTGGTGTTTGCTTGAGAGCAAGTTAGCATTAATGTATTTGTCCTCACACTTAATTCAAAGCATCTTACACAGACACCATTAATGGTATTTTGCTAGCACTTTCAAATGACTTCTAATGTAATTTAAATCAATTCAATTTAACAGCCACTTATTGTGCAAAGATCTGCACTTTGTGTGTTTTAGGTGATACAAAAGGTTGGTCCCTATCTTAAAGAATATTTTGGTCCATCGAGGAAAATGGACATAAGCATCACTCACATTACATAATGGAGATTATAAAAAGTGCTATAAGGGAGGCTCAGCATAGTTCTAGGGGAGCACAAAGGAAATGGATGGACTCTGATGGGGATTAAAAAAAACAGGAAAAGTTTTAAGAAACTAAAGATTTGAAGGAAAAATAAGATTCAAATAGCCACAGATATTGAGGTTAAGAAAATGAGTTAGAAGAAACAGATTCTACATTTGAAATATGGAATTAAGTTGCAGAAACAACAATATACAGGATGTGGCAAAAACTGTAAGTCACCTTGTGTAGGTCACACTGGGTGGGAACATGACCAACCTGGAATCTACACCTAGAGAGATAAATTGGGCCAGACCAGGGAAACTTTGAACACTTTAAACAATGTAATTGGTGGTGGGTTTTGAAGAACATTTTGATAAAAATAAGCGTAGTATAGCATGATGGATGAATTGGGGAAGCAGGAGAGAATTTTGATGTGGAAGCTGAAAGAGAAGTTTTAAAAGTGCCTGTGATTTTGTAGAAGATTGTAGAGGGCAGCACTGCAATTTTCAGATGTAAGGAATGCCAGAAGAAAAGGTATAGACAGGAAGATGATGACTTCAATTTCAGACTTTGTCAGTTTCAAATTGCAGCCTAACATCTAACATCTCTGCAAAAACAACTAGTAGGCATTATAAAATAATTATTTCCAGGGGAAAAGAATTTGTCATGAATATTTTTAGATAAATGTTTGTTTCTAAAAAAACAAACAAACAAACAAACAAGTCTACACCATTTTTGGAACCTATCTACAGAATTTACCAATTGAAACTAATTATCAGTAGTAGATACCTTGGTAGAAGCTTTTTTTTAAAAAAAATGCTTTTTTCCTTTTCAGAAAAGTAATACAAGCTCTATTGTAAAATATTTGGAAATTCATATTAAAAAATAAACAAAAAATTACACTTCATGCCACATCTCAGAGACAATGACTGCTGACTGAACTTTTTTGGTTTGTGTGCTCAAATCTTCGTCCATGGGTAAAAAATACGTGTGTGTGTGAATGCACATGTACATGTATTTTAAATAAAAATAGGATTGTAGAATTTTGTGATCTGCTTTATTCACTTAACACTTTATGGGTACTTTTCCACATCATTAAATAATGTTTTATAGCCTATTTTTAAAAATTAACTGAACTTTTAAGGGAAGTTTTAGATTTAGAGAGAAGTTGGGCAGAAAGAACAGAGTTCTCATATACCCCCAGTTCCTCCATATATTTAGTCTCCCCTATCATTATCTTGCATTAATGTGGTACATTTCAATAATTGCTGGGCCAATATTGATATATTATCAACTTAAGTCTGTAGTTTACCCTAAGGTTCATTCTTTGTGTTCTATGGATTTTGACAAATGCATAATGTTATGTATCCACCATTACAGTCTTATGCAGAATAGTTTCACTGTCCTTAAAGTCTCCTGTGTTCCACCTATTTAACCTTCTCTTCTCTCCCCTAAATGCTTTCTTCACTATACCTATAGTTTTGCCTTTTCCAGAATGTCAGGTAGTTAAAAAAGTATTTAGGCTTTTCAGACTGGTTTCTTCCATGTAACAATAGGTATTTAAACTTACTCCACATCTTCTCATGGCTTGATAGTTTGTTTCTTTTTATCACTGAATAATACTCCATTGTATGGATGTACCACTGTTTATTTATTCCCCTCTTAAACACATCTTGGTTAATTCCAATTTTTGGCAATTATTAAATAAAGCTGCTATGAACATTTGTATATAACTTTTTGTGTGGATGCAAGTTTTCAATTCATTTGGGTAAATACCTAGAAGTACGATTGCAATACCCTATGATAAGACCATGTTTAGCTTTGTAGGAAACTGCCAAACTGTCTTCCATAGTTGCTGTATCATTCTGTAGTCCTACCAGCAATAAATGAGAGTTCCTGTAGCTTTACATCCTCATCAGCACTTGGAATTGTCAGTGTTTTGGATTTTAAGCATTCTAAAAGGAATGTGGTTGGATTTCATTGTTGTTTTAATTTGTATTTTCCTGATAACATATGATGTGGAGCATCTTTTCATATGCTTATTTGCCAGCTGTATATCTTATTTGATGAGAGTGCATGTTCAAATTCTTTGTGTAGTTTTTAATTGGGTTGTTTGTTCTCATATTGTTAAGTTTTAATAGTTCTTTGTATAATTTGGATACAAGTCCTTTATCAGATATGTGTTTTACAAATATTGCCTCCCACTCTATGTCTTGCCTTCTCATTCTCTTAACATTGCCTTTCACACGACAGAAGTTTTTAGTGTTAATGAAATCCAACTCATCGATTTTTTTTCTTCCATGGAATGTGCCTTTGGTATTCTCTCTGAAAACTTATTGCCAAACTCAAGGTCACCTAGATTTCCTTCTAGAGGCTTATTTTTAATGGTTCCACGATATTCCAGAACTAACATCAATCCTCTATTTTTGGTCATATAAATGATTTCCAATCTTCCACTGTTACAGATAACACTGTGATAAATATCTCTTTAGTTATGTTTTTGGGTGCATTCATAATTATTTCTTTAAAATTAATTCCTAAAAGTAGAACTGCCAAGTGTGGCAGAAACCAAAGTTGGCTCATCCACATCTAATCCAACCTCTTTCCTGAATGCTTTTGTATACTTCAAAAGCTGAAAAGCTGTAACTTACTTTCCCGGAACCCAAGTCAGCTAGAATTCTAGATGTCATCCAGATTTTGCTATGGGTTCTTGAATTCAGAACTAGTAGAGAAAACAGGCTTGAGGCATTCACTAGTAAATCACTAGTAACAGAATAGAAGTGACAAGATTCTAGAACTAACTCTAAGTGCAGCATCTTCCCACTTTGACATACCAGGTCAGTGGCTTGCCCTTGATGACCAGTTCTACAGCGTGTCTTGAGAATTATTCCTGGAAATCCAACCTCGAGTCTCTTTTATTGTCACCAATTTAATTGTCTAATAATCTGCTGATTAGAATAAAAGTTTAGCAAGGGGGCAAGTAATCAAGGAAATACTAATCAAAATAAATGATACCAATTTCCACCTGGTAGAGATCTAATTAATACTAACACCTTATATTAGCTGGGGTATAAAAGGATGGACAAACTCAAGAACACATGCTACAATATTTTCTTGTTACATACATTACATTAAAGCATACATTAAAAGACTTAAATCAAAGAATCTTTTACCCAAGAATTCCATTTATGGACATTTGAATCCTTTAAAAATTAAAGATATGCACAAATACATGTGTTCAGGGTTGATTATGGTAATATTTATAGTTAAAAAGTATAACTAACAAAAATGATAAAAAATGTGCTAACAATGCATTGGATATTCTTGGTTGTTTATTGAGCAGTCATCCTGTCCTTTTTTTTTAATTTTTTTTAATTTATTTATGATAGTCACAGCGAGAGAGAGAGAGAGAGAGAGAGAGGCAGAGGGAGAAGCAGGCTCCGTGCACCGGGAGCCCGACGTGGGATTTGATCCCGGGTCTCCAGGCGCCCCGGGCCAAAGGCAGGCGCCAAACCGCTGCGCCACCCAGGGATCCCTCATCCTATCCTTCTAATGTACAAAGTAGAACCCCAATTTGATTCAGTAGCAGCCAGGAGCTTCTGTGAGGATGAGCTCTCTCTAGTCAAGATTTGTGAAGCCTGTCAGAATGATGCTATTTCTATTGAGTGATTTTTAAATGAGCATGTGACAAGTTTCTGGCCAATGAAACATGAGAGCAAGTATTCCTCTGGCAGTTTCCCTGGCTCTTATATAAACCATTAGTCAGAGATTTTCTGTTTTCTTCTAGTTGGCATTGATGTATCTACATGCAATGCTTGGAACCATGCCAATGTCTTGGAACCATGAAAGCATTCAGCTTAGCCCAATAAGCCCATATGCTGAGAAAGAATCTAAGAGCAGGGAAATGGAAAGAACTTTGATGCTGTTGTTGAGTTGTTGGATTAATCCATTTTGAAAGAAGTCCACAAGTCCCCTTGGTATGTGAAATAAGAAGTATCTTTATTATTAAGGCTACTTTTAATTGGCTTTTCTGCTTTACCTAGAGTCAAAAGTAAACCAACTGAAACAAATGTTTACGTAAGTTGTAGTATAACCATTAAAAAAGATAAAAAATTATTTAACAATATTGTTAACAAATCTTTTAAAAGCTCCTTTGAAGCATATTAAGGAATCCCTACAATTTCATCCCTGTATTTATAGATGAGAAAAATGAGATTGAGGTAAGATGTGGATTTGCTTGGGTTCAGACCACTAGTAAATGGTAGATTGAGGATTTGACCTCTGGTAGTATGTCCTCAACCATCCATTCATAACCTCTGGGCATCACTGTCTTGCACTCTACCATATATCACTAAAAATAGGTGTGGTATGATCCTGTCTTCGTTTTATAGATATTACACTTATATAGATGCACCTATAGGCATAGAGTAAAGGACTGGAAGTAAACACACTGAAATTTGAAAAATAGTCATCTATGAATGTTTCTCATTTGATTCTTTGAGATTTGCTTTATTTTTCCAGGTGTTCTATAATATACAGATATAAGTTTTCTATTAAATAACAAGTCATATGAAATGTTACCTAAAAAATGTGAATGTCAGATGGAAGTTTCATATTTAAGAGAAAAAGACATCTTGAATAACAACATTTCATAACTTTGAAATGATAGGTTTTAAAATATTACATAAAAAATAAAAATTATTACATAAAACCTAAAATGAGACTCAAGATTTGCTAACAAGGTATTTACAAACTGAGAATAATTACATATTATCTAGAAATTGGAGAGTTTGGGAAAATACATTATAACTTTCTATATATTGAAATACTTATTTTTATTGAGATATATTTGACATACAACATGGTGTAAGTTTATGGTATGTGATGTATTGTTTTGATACATTTATATACTGCAGTATGATTACTAGAGGTTAACACCTCTTTCATATCCCATAATTATCATTTCTTGTTTGTGGTAAGAACATTTAAGATCTAGTTTCCTAGCAACTTTGAAGTAGATAATATAGTATTCTTGACTATAATCAAAATGCTGTCCATTAGATCTCCAGAATGTATCTTTCAACATCAATTTTGTCCCCTTTGACCAAGATATCCCCAATTTTCCCCCAAATATACCCTCTCAGCCCCTGGTGACTACCATTCTACCTCTGTTTCTATGAGTTTAGCTTTTTTAGATTCCACATACAAGTGATATCATGGGTATTTGTCTTTCTCTGTCTGACTTACCTCACTCAGCATAATGTCTTCAACATCTGCCCATTTTGTCACAAAGGACAAGATTTCCTTCTTTCTCATAGCTTAATAATATCCCATTGTACATATATACCACATCTTCTCTGTCTATTCATCAATTGATGGACACTTACGTTGTTTCCATATCTTGGCTATTGTGAATAATACTGTAGTAAACATGACATGGCAGATATCTTTTCAAGATGGTGATTTTGTTTCCCTTGAATATGTAGCCAGAAGTGGAATTGCTAGGTCACATGGTAATTCTATTTTCAATTTTTTGAGGAACTTCTATACTGTTTCTCACACTAGCTGCACCAATTTACAATACTCTCTCACAGCAAAGAGAAAGGGTTCTCTTTTCTCCACATGCTCATCAACGTTTCTTTCTTTTTTCTTAATAGTCATTCTAACAGGTTTCTGTGATGCAATAGTTCATGAGTTTTGTGTATAATACCAAAAGTACATGCAATAAAAGCAAAAATCAACAAGTGGGACTACATCAAAAATACATATTCTTACCATAATTTTTATAGGCTTGTTTCTCCTTGCTGAAGAATCTTCAGAAAAACTCTGATGTGCTTATCTCGATGACTGCAAACTTAATTTGGGCAAGTTTGGGAATAATAGTCACCCCCTGATTTACGGTGATGTCTAGTTTTCATAACAAAATGTCTACTTTAAAAATTATACTTCCATAACCATTATAATAGCCAACACGTGGATGGTGTTTACTTTGTGATAAATACTATTCTAACGTTTTCACTGTATTAATTCATTAACACTCTCAACAATTGTCAGATAGGTACTATTATTATCCCACTTTACAGGAAACTGAGGCACAGGGAGGTTCAGTAACTTGACTAATATCCCTAACCTAGCAAACCAAAGACCAGGTTTGGCATCCAGGCAGTCTGGATCCATACGTCCTGATTATCACGACTGCATATTGCTCTCTCTTTAATTAAATGGACTTCTTTGATTTCAGAACTCAAATGGCTAGTCTCCATAATCATCTAGGTTCATTTAGCAACCTCTAACTAAGTAGCCTTTTTTATTTTTGTTTTAAATAGCACTGTCAACCAAAGACTGAAAATACTAAGTGTGGAGGAAACCTGTTAGTTAACTTCAGATTTACCGGACGTGCTATCAAGAGGTCAAATTAGATACTAAAAATTCATTGTCCCTAGCATATTAAAGTGCTTTCTTAAAACATGTGGTGTTTTAAGAAAGAAATCCACAGGTGTGGATTTTTATTTACAAGGCATGTGCAAAGGGTCTATTTTAAAACGCAGTACTGTATTACTTACGTATATCACTTCTTTTCAGAAATCAGTGTATCTCAGAGACCAGCCACGATTGGGACTGAGGAATGAAATACATACATATATTAGAAGTACTCATAATATAGATTTAATATGCACATTATATATGCATATTCATATATTTTTTCTTAGTCTCCCTCAATTAAAACTATGTGCATAATATTTTTTTTTTGCGCAGTGGGATTAGCACACATTGAAAAACACAAAGAGCTGCAATTTGAATGTCGCTTTTTCTGTGCTGGATTAGCCTCTCAGCTCTTTAACCCAAGCTGTAAATTTAGATGTCTTTGTTCAGTCTGCTTTTTGGTTCAGCACACACCGACTGGCCGAGCCAAGGCTGCGGAAGGCGCTTTCTCCGCCCCTCTGAGAGCTGCAGGAGTGATTCCGTATGCTCCAAGCCAGAGGTAATGTAATGTCCAGAGCTTTATTCACTGAGTCAGTCAACCATCCTTTCAGCCTTTGACTTTCTGGCCGCTGCTAATCTGTAGACCTCACAGAAGTCTCTAGACAAGGGAGATGTCGAACATGTGCTCCAGCAGCAGCAAAGAGACCCGCGGTGCGGGCAGCCAGGCAAGGACCCGGGCTTCTCATTTACACCGGCCGTGCTCCTGGGGTGCAGGACCAGCTCAACTGCACAATTGGCTATAAAAGTCAGAAGGAACCCCGATTCCATTAAAGACTGCAAATAAAAACACTTGTTATAACTTTTCGTTAATGCTGCAAACAAGCAATTGTCCCACAGTACAAATATTTTCCAATCCCTAATAAACGACCTTCTTTCTTCTCTTTTGCTCAAGGGGACGAGAAGCTTATGCACATACAACCACTTCAAAGAATTGCCTCTATTCTTTTTTTTCTTTTTTTAGCCGGCTTCAGAGTGTTAAATCATTCAATTTAAGGCACGAGTACAATGTAGGTGATGATCTTACTGCACTCTTTTCCCCAGATTTATTTACTGTCCAAAAGGTGTATAGCAATGTGTGCATTCATTATCCTTCAGAAACATAGAGAATTCCAAAAGCAATTCTTTGACCCTTTTTATTCCCTTTGATACTAATGAGGCTTTTTAACAATATGCCCTAAAACATTATCTTCAAAAAATATATTTAAAATATTGCAATAATTTTATATGGTGACAGATAGTAACTACACTTCCGTGGTGAACATTTTATAATGTATATAATCGTTAAATCTCTATGCTATAAACAGAAACATACAATATTATATGTCACCTGAGTTTCAATTAAAAGTAAAAATGTTATATATATAAAATTTAAGCCACTGTATTCAGTATATAATTATTTATCCCCAAAATATAATTATTTGAGGGGAAAAAATTACTATTGCTTGAGTATCCCAGTCTAGAACATAGAATCTTTAGTCAGAAAAGCAGTCTGATTCAACAAATGTCTGTTTGGCACTAATGATGAAAAAGAGGGAAAAAGAATGACACAGCCTCTGCCTTCATTAACTCACAGTCTCACTGGTAAGATAAGACACAGATAACAATGTGAGACAAAAGGGCAATCAAAGCCAGGCTTAAAATAGGAAGGCTATTGTGGCAATTTCTGTAAGTAAATATGATAATCTGTAAAATGAATGGAGAAAGGTAAGCCTGCAAACTGAATATACTAGGAAAATCTGCTTTCCAGCTATATATTATGTGGATGTTCACACTATGTGAAGGGAGCAGTGTGGGGATTAACTCATGACCATCTTTTGCCAACAAGGGAGCCTCTAGAACGGGTCTCATGATAGAATTTTCTATGATGATGGAAATGTTCAATATCTGTTGTGCTGCACTGTCTCATACGGGTAGCCATAGCCACCTGTGGCTACTGAGCACCTGAAATGTGGCAGTTATAACTGAAGAACTGGATTTTAATTTTTTTTATTTTAATTAATTTTCTGATTTAAATGACCACATTCGGCTAGTGGTTGTCACATCAGACAGTGCAGTTCCACAAGATGTGTTCGGTATCTTTTGAGCAAGAAGTTGCACCGCTGCTCTAGTGCTAGAAAGTCGACAGCACTGGAAATGGCCCTGCGAGGGCACAACTCTAGTATTTCTCAGAAAATAGTCTAAAACTTGCTCGCTATCAAGTGCCTACGGAGCATATTCTCTGACCCTTGTCTCTGGGTCTCTAATGTAGGATGGTAAATGTTCATTTTCTATTTTTCAGTTGGGGGGGAATGGTAAAGCACACTAATAATTAAAATTTTCCAAGGGTACTAATGATTTCATCATGAAAGAAAATAAGGCTTATTGTGTGTAAACCACATCAAGAGGATTAGAATAGGAAATGTGGTGACAATCAGCTACACATGAGGGATCCCTGGGTGGCTCAGTGGTTTAGCGCCTGCCTTCGGCCCATGGTGTGATCCTGGAGTTCCGGGATTGAGTCCCACGTTGGGCTCCCTGTATGGAGCCTGCTTCTTCCTTTGCCTGTGTCTCGTCTGTCTCTGTGTCTCTCATGAATAAATAAATAAAAATCTTTAAAAAAAAATCAGCTACACATGGGAAAATGTTTTCATGCAAACCTATGCTGAACGTTTCTGCCACAACAATATAGACATCTTCAAATAAAAGGATTGATTATAACATTGCAGATAATCCTAACTAGGGCCTGGAGCATTAATGGCAAATCACCAGCAAAGATATTGCTTCCTACTCAGGGCCCCTGAAGTAATCAGAGCAGGGTTCGCCACAGGTCTTCACGTTCATTGTTGCAGGTGTTGTAGGTAAAGTAGAGGAACACGATGACTCTTGAAGGCTGGGAGAAAGACAAAGTGATGTGAATCTGTGGCTTCCCTTTGAAATGCTTCCCTAGAAGCCTGTCCTAATGAGCCAAGCACCGAGAGTGGCCGCCTGGCCGGCTCCTGCACGCACAGCAGATACTGTTAATGAATGGTGTCGTGTTTTCCTGGTGACCGGCTCAACACGGCGCCCCACAAGCAGTCTACTGGGATCGGCACTAGAGCTGAAACCTATTTTCTGACTCCTGTGCTGCTGTGCATACCTTGGTCTTTCTGAAGTGTGTCATAAAAGTACGAAACAAGTAGCAAGGTCTCATTATGTGTTAAATTGTGGGTGAAAAGCTCCCTGGAGAATCTCTACACGTTATCAAAAACCTTCAAAAGCAAAGTTTTGTTGTTGTTTTCTACAAATTGTTTCTAAGAAGGTACCCCATCTAAGCTCCCGGAACAGCAGGAATTATGACTTGGATCAAGGAATCTGTAACCAGTGGGGGGGGGGGGGGGAACTATCAAGTGAGGTTTTTAGAAAATACAGGTTCTTAGCAAAACAGAAATGTTCTTTCTCTTAAGTCTCTGGTGCCTGTAAGCTTGGGGGAACTTCAAGGTACCGTTACTATAACAATTTTTTTACAGTAGAAATTATAATTGAAATTTGCTACTACAAGGATAACTAAAACTCAATCATTTTACACTCTCCCATACATGCCTGAGGATACTTGGGTGTAAATAGATTTCTTGGAAGCAGTCACTGACTATGGTTAAATTACATCTTACCAAGTAAATTCATTGGTTTTTTAATTACTCTGCTGATGTCCACATGCTGTCTCCCCTATCTCATACTGAAATGATATCGATTCAATTCCTAACTCTGCTACGCCAAGGAGAAAAAAGTAGAGACTAGATTTTATTTTGGTTTCTACTTTATAAGTAAGAGCCAGTTATTAGAGGCACAGGTATATGGGGCACCTGGGTGGCCCTGTAGCTGAGCATCTCCCTTTGGCTCAGGTTGTAATCCCAGGGTTCAACTGGAATCAAGTCCCACATCAGGCTCCCCTCCCCGCAGGGAGCCTGCTTCTCCCTCTGCCTATGTCTCTGCCTCTCTCTGTATCTCTCTGAATAAATAAACAAATTTTTTTAAAAATAATTCAGGTGTATGGTTATTTTTTTAAATCTGTCTATGCCATAAATTGGCACCATTTGATATTTGCTTTAAGTGGCTCCCTTTGTGTACAAGCATCGGAGTAAGAGTCTCATCATCACTGCCCTGTACAGAATCTTCACAAGAACAAGAAGTGCATCTTCAGAGGTGACAGTGGAAATGAAATGGTCATAAGTAGAAGTTCCCATGTGCAAAACGATATTAGGGAATAGAACTGAGGGGAAAAGGAGCTATCCTCATGTGGTATGGAATAATTTAAAATTTTGCAGCAATTTAAGCACAATTAAGAGAGTCGATTTTCCTTAAAATAAAAAGTAATTTTATCTCAGGTTGACAGCAATGAGAATAAAGTGCTATTTTCTTTTGGTGTTCACCCCATAACTACTATTCCCTTGCTTGTCAGGAGCCCTTTGAAATTGTTTCTGATCATCTCTGCTGAGGACTTCATTTCTGTTTGGTGGCCTAGTTAGTCACAATGTTGTAGCATGCTGGCAAAGCAAAATGGGGAATTGGAGGCAACTAATCACATAATTAAAGCCAAAAACCTCAGGTAATTCAGGTCAACGAGGGTTCTGGGTGTCAATTATCCAGATAGTCATTTCAATCCTTCATTTCAATAGAGTGACCCTAATTCCTTAATTACCCTTAATTAATAATAGTGCCAGATCTATTAGTTACAACCTTTTAATTTGCTTCTATATGTTATATATCATTCTAACTATTCAAGTTCCAGTTTTTTGAAAGCCAAATTCTTGAATACTTACCACCATGATTTCACATAATTGAACAATAAATAATTTTATGTCAACTAATTGCCTGTTTATTGCCTGAGTCTGATGCATAATGAAGCAGAGTCTCCTAGAAAGAACTACAGCCAGCTCAATACTCAGGGGTCAAGTTGTCGTTGCACAGCCATTAACAAGTTGGGTTCAAAACCAAGTTTTTTCTTTCTCATTATAGCATGAAAGTTCCTTCACAGGCTGGCCCTGATCTACCCACACACCCTATCTCCTACCAGTCCCTGTCCCCGAGAATCTGAAGCCTCACAAGTCCCTCCCACGAAGCTTCTCACTATTTTCTAAACAACTCATGCTCCTGGCTAACTGTGCTTGAGCATGTGTCTTCCCAGCAACTTGGACAGTTCTTCTCACCATTGACTTGTACTGGTGCTTTGACATTGATACTTCTGTGATTCTCCCTTTTTCTTTTTCTTTTTTCCCCCAAAGATTTAATTTATTTATTTGAGAGAGAGAGAAAGAGCAGGAGCAGGAGGAGGGGCAGAAGGAGAGGGTAGAGGCCAACTCCCTGCTGAGCAGAGAGCTTGATGTGGGGCTCCATCCCAGGACCCCAAGACCAAGACCTGAGCCAAAGGCAGACACTTAACCAACTGAGCCACCCAGGAGGCCCTGAATCTCCCTTTTCCTGCACCCTTAGCACTTTATCTGTGTCTCTCTTATTTGCCTTACCACACTTACTGTTGTAGTGCTTAGGTCTCTCCCCTCTGCTCACCGGGAGTCCTTTCAAGGACATCAAGCTGTGGCAAACTTTGAGGAAACATTTAATGAGGAAGAGTAGGATGAAAAGATCCTCTAAGGACCATGGAATACAGTTCCTTAAGGACTAGTGAGGCACTTGGGGGTTCTCAGATTTGCCTAATGCAGAACATAGGCTATCCATAGAGTCGCTGGGCTTTGTGGTGCAGAGATTTCCTTCAACTTCCCAGTTGGAGCTTGACTGCAAAACTTTCTGGCAGCCTGTAACTTCCATGCATAGGCACAGTAAGTGGAAAAATGACACTAAGGAATTTATACATGTTTACAATGAGTATTATTTAAGCAGAAGGGGGAGGAGGCAAGATGTGAGCTCTAAAAAATAAAATTTGGGGTTGGCCCCAAATTCCTTTGTCTGATGTAGACCAAATGCTTTGTGCCAGAGGTGACAACACACTAGCTCAGATGAACAATTTCTGACCTTCTTCAGTGCCTAGTAAAAATCTAGAGCCCTGGGTACTAGAATCCTTCTCCACTTCAATTCTTTTGTAAGGCATATATAAGCTTCTGCTTTTCTACATTTTTTATAGAATTTACTTAAAAGGGTGATAACGGGAAATATATAACACACTAATGATGTTTTTGTGATTTTGTTGTGATATGAGTTATGTGTATGCATGACACAGATGGCTTTATTTTCTATGGCACCAAGATATGTGGACTATATCAGAAGGTACTTTGAAAAAAAAAAAAAAAAGAAGGTACTTTGAATGTAGGTAAATTTCATTGTAATGTAAATTAAAGAAATTAAAGAAATGTAGTATGAACTAATTCAAGATAATAATATAAGGAGTGCTATTCCTTATTATTTCCTGCTACATGGAACTAAGGAATGCATGTAATTATGTGGGACACTTCCAGAGCTGAATAATGATTCATTTAACTAGGATTTCACTGATGTCAATTGAAAATGAACTGCAAAAGTATAAAGGTTGCATGGGAAGTTTGGGCACTATTGTAATTAATATATTACTTCCTCTATATTTGTGATTCAGTTTTCATTTATTATTTTCTCTTTTCTTTGTGCTTCCTTTCAGTAAGACAAGTTCTAAAATCCTAAGTGGTGTATGAGCTATTACATAATTGTCCTTTGTATGGCCTGCATAGACACTGCACTTTAGTACATTCCTTTGTGAAGTAATTTGGGTTACCTTGGATGTGAAAGACCATTCCATTGTAGCACATTCCACTGTGCAGCCAAAGGCCCCCCCCAAAAAATAATAATACAGAGTCCTGGAATGGTCTCTGCAGCAAATTAAACTTCAAACATCCTTCATGAAATGTTGAAAGTTTCCAGCCAACTAGAGGATTTTGGCAAAGATCAGCATGACTTGATTGGAAAAAATAGTGTAAAATGTTATTTAGGCTGTTACAGAGTTAGGGTTTTTCTGATGTGACAAATGTAGTATTTCATTGATGTTTCAGGCATCTCTCTAACTCCAACACCTAGTAGCTTAACACCACAACAGTATATCATTTCTCATCATTCTGTGGGTGGATTGGATCGTTCTTCTGTCTTGGCTGGGCTCATGAGTGTAGTTAAAGCTGATCTGGCTTGGGTATCCCAAAGTGGCTTTGGATATCCCAAAGCATATCCCTAAGGGTTATGCTAACCAGAACTCTGTCACCTTCTGATCTTTCATTCCAGGGGTTCTACACAGCCTGACGGTCTCAGGGTCCTGAGGAGGTGAGGCTGAATTTTCAAAATATCTCTAGAACCCTTGCAATTGTAACTTCTGCTACACTACACTGTATCCATCAAATCCAGTCAAGGGCAGCCCAGATTCAACAGTGTGGAGAAATAGACTCTACAACTCAACAGTAGGAGCAGCAGCATTACATTGCAGAGCAACATGGACACAGGGTGGCATGATTCATTATAGGCCATTATTATAACAATCTACTATGACAGGAATTTCAAAAAGGAAATGGATCTTTATTGTATTAGGTAAGAATAGTGCTTCCTCTGCCTATCTAAAAAGAAATGTCAGTTTGGATTTCAAAAAGAACTAATATGAAATAAGAGACTAAATTTTACATACATGATTTTGCCTGCCATTTTCTGAAATTCATATTTAAACCACGTTACTTAAAGATTGCTCCTGATGTGCGGGGGTTGGTCCTACCTACACTGAGGAGAACACAAGATGGTATGAAGTGATGCTTTATCCCATGAGTTACAGAAAGCTGTCTCACCAAAGAAAAATACTCAGAAGGCACCTTAGGTCATGACAGAAGATGTGACATCTGGAGATGTTTCATCATAAAGTAACAACTCAAAATTCAATGTTTTAATGATTTTTCCTGTATAGCATTTATATATAATGTTTAAGAGGATGGATTTTAACGAATTGCAATAGAATGTCTAGTAAGGAGCCTTAAAATGATAAATGAGAGTTGCCATTTTTGTGCCTACCTCCTATGTCAACAATGACATGTAGCATGAGTTGACAATAATCCTTAAGAGAACCAATTGACTAAATTTCTGCAATAAGTGTCTTCCAGAAATGACCAGGCTTTATGTAGTACAGAAACACATAGTAACATGTATCGGAAAAGATCAATTAAAATGAAACCATTCTGCAAAATCTTCTAAATTATATGGCTTTTCTAATATAGCATGTTATCACATGCTATATCACAATATCACTTCAGCAATATTGTATTTCACATGGACTCATGTAGTTTCACATGGACTATCTAAAATAGGCTAATACATTAGTCTATTAATTTTAAGCATTAAATATAGTTTTATATAGACTTTCCAACTTTGAAAAATAGAAAACAACCTAATTCTAGTTAATCATAGGAAATATCCTTTAACTCTGGTGACATCAAAGGAAAGAGGTCGCTAATGACTAGCATTTAGATTTGTATTTGATTTGCCTTGTTTTCCAATTTTCTTTATGTCAAATGTTAAATACTTGTAAATGCCAAATCATCAACTAGAATAAAAATTTCACTTTTCAGTCATTCATATATTCAATAAACCAGTCTTCACTGGGTACCAGTCTTGCAGGACACTGTGTTCAGAAAACACACGATGAGACGATGATGAACATGGTACCACCATGCCAGAGGTTGGCACTGGGCAACTCACAGCTGCATGATGTTTAGACTGTGCGCTAACATTTTTTCATCATTACTACCAAAGTTCAATTGAGAAATTTAACTATGTGGAGTTGTAAAACTGAATTCAGTTGCTATTTTCCTCTTATAACCTCACACTCTCAAAACCCGATTTCTTATGCTTGTTTCTCTCATTTTCTTTCCCAAAAGTTACATCTTAGAGGAAAGTTCAGGTCTGAAATCTGGTCGTCACCATTCAGACTACTGACCTGCTGTGCCATTTTTTTAAACAACCGATGCAGAACTCATGGAGCAAGTTTGGGGATTGTGAATCATGTTCTGTGATGAAAGGCTTAAAGTCTAGTTCCAAAAAGAAAAGCAGTTTTATGCATACACATTTGATGTTACTGGCCACCACTCCATTCTGTCATCCCCGAAATGTCACCATGATGATCACACCAAGGAGTGGTGGGGGCTGGAGCAGACCACCCAGAATCCCTTTACACCACCCAGAATCCCTTTACAAGGCTCTTGTTTTGTTTGTTTGTTTTTCTAAGGCCAAGGATAAAATCTAGGTCCATAGAACAACAATTTTATCTCTGCGAGGTTAAATGGCCTATACAGGGAAAATATGCCTCAAAACCATGATTTAAATAACTGAATTAGACAGCCAACATCAAAAAAATTTTTATATCATTTAATAAGGGCTTGGTAATTGTTTTGAATTAGGTGAAACAGAGTTTAGGAAGCATGAGTGCTATACAAAGACTAAGTAGGGGGCAACACGAATTGATGTTAGGGACACCGAAAGACTTATTTAACCAAAGAATATTAAAATGTTTACCAAAAAAGGGGAAGAGATATTGTTACCAAGGTCACTAGGCATAGGATGCTATCCCTCTTTTGTGTACTCTAAAGAGTTGGAAGCACCACAGAGTTTCTTTCAGGATGTGAGGCTAAGGAAAGTGAAACTCCTGCTGGTCTGAAATAAGGCAAAGCCAAAGAGAAGCCTTATGCAGTGGAAGCCGGAGCAGGACACCAGACTGTAGGAGAAGCACAGAGAGTGATAAAGGAGAGATCCCAACGATAAACATCCATATTTCACTATTTCGTCTAGAGCCAGCCCTCTGTGCCCAAAGGATGTGTCTTTCCCTCTGCAAACCCAACGTTCTCTTCAACTCTTGAAGTCTGGAGTCCCGGCTCCACTTCTACGACTCCAGTGGCTCTCCATCTGCTTTGCCATAGAAGCTCATTTTTAGCCTTCTTCCGATTGGCAATAGCAGGAATCATAGTTTGTCATTCAATCCACAACTCTTCTAGCTAGTTCCATGTCAGGGCACTGAATCAGGCTTTTCTGTGTTCATTTGCTTTGATTCTTTAGCTCCAGCCCAGTTGGTCTCCCCTATGCCTGTGAACACATCATATTCATTCCTTTGACCAGGCCTCTGCTCAGTTTTGTCTCCCTTGATCCCAATGCAGCCTTTTCTTTAAAGTCTAGATCAAGAACCATCTGTCCCATAAAGCCTCCTCCAACTATCCCAGTCTATTATGCTTTCCCTCCCTACTCTGAGCTCAGCGCTTTCGAAGTCAAACCATTAACTCTTAAATGGCTTCACAACTACTAGTCTTATCTTCTATTATTGTAATTTCTGAGGCATGGGGCCATGACTTGGACTCTTTTCAATATTTCTACCATACCTTAACATAGGCTTACACATAATAAAGCTATTTATTAAGCATTTATTGTTTGATAGAGTGCCTTTTATCCTCTATTCCAGTTTCCAACTCGGTTCCAAATTTCTCTTTAAAGAACCTTTTGTGATCAGAGCAACGGAGTTTAGAATTCGATGTCTTGCTTTCCAGCTACATAAACAGCTAATCATAAACTTTAATAATAACAGAATGTAGCCCTGAAAGCTTTCATATTATTACCTAAATAAATGTTTACAATGTACATACATACCTATGAGCTCCAAAGGGTTAATGCTCAATGAGAGGTTTTTTATAGTTCATTAATTGTTATATTGCATGCTTTTATCCAAATTGTTAGTGCCCTGCTTAGTCAACTGAAACATATTGCTTTGATATCAAAGCTGCAATCCAGACCTTTATTTCTGGTGTATGTTCTATTCAGAAATGCAAGTCCTTCTGCACAGGACAGCGAGAATTGTCTTAGAGACCTTTGCAATTCACTATGCCACATGCTCAAGATCGAAACGACAAATTTAGTCCAAAGACTAACATATATAACAAACTTCACAATAAAACACACGAGCTAGAGGGCCTACAGTTAGGAATCAGGGTTCTATTATTTCCTTGGTTGTGGATCTGATTTCAATTTTGGATAAGCATCACACATCCCCATTCACAAATACTAATACTTTGAAGAAAGAAGAAGCTACTGAGGAAAATAGGAAGGGAGGGGGAATTAATTAAAACAACCAGGTTATGTCGATCTAGGATAAATCATGTTTCAGTAAACTGACTTTTTAGTCTGAAGAAACTCAGACATCTTATGTGGCATGTTATGGTAAGACTTAATCATAAACTGATGAGCATTATGGTAAGAATATGGTTCAGAGGGTAAAGTTTTTTCTTTAAGTCATATAATAAAAGAAAACGTGGATTCATTTAACTTAACTTCTAGTATGTACCTCCTTACCTTTAGAAATACTACCCATTCAAATACCCTTTTTTTGCTATTCACAGTTTGGGTCTATAAAGGAAAGTCAGGCCATACAAGGATGGCTCAGCTAATCTGACCAGTTTCTAGTGAACTTATTATTATTTTATTTGGTAAGATTCCCAACTATATCTCTAATTAGGTATCACACAACTATTCTAGAATGGTCATTAAGCAAGTCAGAAAATAAGTATGTTGTAGAATCACTGATGTCCTATTTTATGTAGAAAACCTCAAAGTTTTCCTTACAAACCCAAATTCTTTAATAACCATCTACAAGAGGTCAAAGCTTATTCAAACATTCAATTATTCATTAGGCACGCTGCCTAATTTTTTGAAAATCTGCCCTAATTTCTTTAAGTCCTGGGAAGCAGTGCAGGTGGACTTAGCAAGTAAGTAAACAGACCCACAAACACTGAGAACAAGTTCCACAGAACGCTTTGGAAACAGAAGGTGAGACTTGAGTGGAATTTGAAAAATAAGCAAAGCCAGAGAAGAAGTCAAAGGACATAAAAGAGTGAGATCTTCCAAAAACTCAGAGAATGACCTGTCTGGGGGGACTTTGATCCCCCCCCCAAAGAGAAGAGACCAATGACTTAGGAAAAGATTAGGGGTAGAGGAATTGCAACAACAGGAATTAATGATAAAGAACATTATAGATTTCACTAGTAGAAGAGTCCAGGTAAGGTTGCATTGTAGCATCCTCCCTAAGCAAATGCTTCTTTCTTCCTTTATGCATTCTCCTTTGTCAGCATAACACCAGATATCGTGCCAAGATTTCTGACCTTGGATATGGTGTTATCCAGACCCATCCTCAGGGAGTACTAACCACCCAATCCTTCCCTCACAAATATACACAGACCTCAGGAAGACAAACATACTATGCATATATCCGGCCCCCTTAGGTTCAGGAAGAAAGGTTTGTTTCTCTCACTGACATGATTTCTTTCCTGATTTGAGGTCTCTCCTAAAGTCTACCAATGCTTTAGAAACCAGGCTATCACATTTCTTTGCCCATGTTTTACATTTTTTTTCAGGGGCATTGCTAATAAAAGTCATAGGGGAAAAAATATGGTTTGTAAAGAAGTATTTTAAAATAGTGTGGATGGCTCAGTGTACGTAGTTAGTGGATATGGCTTAAAAAAAATAAACAAAACACCATTTCATAAGAACACATCAGAAGCCCAGTCCTGATATAACCTATGGCATTCTGAAAGAAGTCAATAAATAAAAAGGCAATGGCACTTTTAACCACATATGCTAACTAGGTCATCTAATAATGATGACATGATTCTAGTCATGCAAGGGTATCATCTACTCATTATGATTCAAGTTATGGTCGATGACATTGATATAACTTAGAAGAGTATAAGATAGAGGAAATATTTCATAGTAAATAGACCAAGAATGATTCCCCTTGGAATAGTAAAGGTACAAATTGCTTTAGTTTTCATTTCCATGGCGCTAAATTTGTATTTCATGTGAGGGCCTATAATTGATGACTGCTTACTTGTCTGAGGCGAAAAAGGATAAAAAAAATAGATTATGATTGTCAAGGTTGTTTGTGTTAGTAGCTAAAATGGCAAGCAGTACCCCGAAGTCTTTGTAAGCAGCACACAGATATTTTTCTTTTTAAAGAAAACAAAGTGTTAGGCAAAAAGTTACAAGCCAAAATACCCTATATCATCCAGCTGACATGGTTCAGTTTTTCTCGGAACAATGATTGTATCACAGCAAAACATACTGCTATGCATCCATCCAGATCAGTCCTAGATTTTCTCAAAAGTGTTACAGGATTGAAGTTTTTTTTTGTTTTTTTCTTTTGTTTTTTTGTTTGGTTTTTTTTTGTTGTTGTTGTTGTTTTTTTAGGATACAATATCTGCAGTTGTTCCACATTTTGGTATTCTCTTTTTTTTTAAAAAAAGTCTAAGTTGGTTAACAAAAGCATCTCGATGTTGCTACAATATCTGCAGTTGTTCCACATTTTGGTATTCTCTTTTTTTAAAAAAAAAGTCTAAGTTGGTTAACAAAAGCATCTCGATGTTGCTACAATATCTGCAGTTGTTCCACATTTTGGTATTCTCTTTTTTTTAAAAAAAGTCTAAGTTGGTTAACAAAAGCATCTCGATGTTGCTATACTTAGTAAATAATTTAAAATTCATAATAATTACTTCCATATGTCAAATTCCCCTCTTTCCCAGATTCCCAATTGCCTCTCATTATCTTAGATAGCCCTATTTCTAAATTTCTCTTGATGTGTTGTAGATACTATTATGTCCTACTTCTGAGAATAATTCATTACCATTCTGCGTATTGAAGAATTAATTTATATAAGCAAAGGGGCAATCACATTTAGTTAAGAAAAATAAGAAGCTATTGTTCTAGTGAGTATTCATTTTGGTTTCTACCCACAGAAGGAGTGCACGTGTGCATGTGTGCACGCATGCAAGTTTGTGAACTAAATAACTGACAAATCCTCACTTTCCAAACCCTCAGTCAGTTTGTTTCTCATACAATGAGAACTCTAACTTTTTAAAAAGGTTAATTTTGAAAATAATTATAAACTCTATAGTGACTTTTTATACTACCTGATATTTACCCATTACGTCAGTGTTTCTCAAACTGTCTGTGGTTTTAAAAGAAAGAAGGGAAGAAGGAAAGAAGAAATCTTTTCTCAGGTTCCAATTTATCATGGACCATGACTTCTGTTAAAATACAAATATATATATATATATATATATATATATATATATATATATATATATGAATTTTCAGTCATATGTAATCCTTACAAACGTTTCTAAGTTCTTGCTATCAATGTTGGTTTTGTCCCATTGCAGACCAGGGAGCAACAGTAGTATTGCTTTAGACTTGGTATCTCCTCAAATGGAAAGCATAAAATTTTGTTTTTAGAAAGTTACTTCAAATGCTATAGAAATACCTAAGTTTGTTTTTGTGAAAGCAGAAAACTATCAATCTTTTTTTCCATCTGGCATGCAATATTAGAGATTAATGATTGAGAGATCATTGCATCTGGGTGATTTGAATAAAAATTAAGGTGGGCGGGACTTGAAAGAGGCAAAAGGTAAGGAGGGGAACTCACTGGATTTTGACAAGAATTTCAAGTCGCAGGGCATGGGGAGCAGTGGGGAGGGGCGGGGATGTTTTGGATCTTATGGCATAATTTACTGACATCAGTAATAGATATTTACAGTGAAGCTTTACCTGGGTAGTCAATAATATGCCTAACAACTTTTGAAAAATCCTATTTAATATTGTTAAGATTAACTCTCACATTAACTGGTTTGCAGTCGACTTTCACTAGCAGAAAATCTAATTAAAGAGTAGATTAGACAAAATAGAAGCTTATATTTACTCAAGTAGAAGTTGTTTTGATAAAATAGTTTCTAGTATTGGTTCAGTGGTGCACAGATCAGTGCTAGTGATACCTCTGGATTTCTTGTCCATTTGCTCATAGTCACAAAATGATTGCCAAAGCTCTAGCCATCATATCTGCATTATCAGGTAGAGAAAAGAAGGAAGTGACAAAGTGGCATCTATATCAGCAAAAGAAGACAGCTTCCACTTATGTCTCATTGGACAAAGCATGTTAAATGGCCTTCATAACCACTAGGGAGGCTGGGAAATGGGTGTCTTTAACTGGATTTGGCATGAACCAAGAAAGAAAGGAAGAAGGGAAATTAGGTAGGCAACTAGCAGTATTTGCCATATACTCCAATCTGACCTGACCCAGGAGGAAAGCAAGCAATGATTATTTAGCCCCAACACTATTTTTTTTAGTAACCATAGTAGATTAGTAAATGCTTCAGTTGCATGATCTCATTTCATACTCTAACCCTCCAGGACAAGTATCATGATCCCCATTTAACAATGGAAACACCGAGTTTCTGAAACTACAAGTGATGGTCATATCATTTAAATGGCATATCTGTAACCTGGAGCTTGATTCAAATCCTGTGGTGTCTCTGCTGTGCCAGAGTTAGTCCGATTCCTCCTGACCAGAGTTTAGGATCACATGGGTTGTTGGGATTCCCGCCACCCCCCCACCCCGACTTAACTTAGTTATAGCCCGTTTGTTCTGAGTCTTTAAGACTGAAGGTACAAAAATATAATGAGGATTCTATGAAATTTAATGCACATTTTAGACAACATTACAAGCGAAGCTTACTGAAAATCTAAACTACAAATAGGCAACTAAAGTAACTAAAAGGGACACCTGGGTGGCTCAGTCGGTTAAGCATCTGCCTTCAGCTCAGGTCATGATCCCGGGGTCCTGGATCAAGCCCTACTTTACAGAGCAGGGAGCCTGCTTTTCCCTCTCCCCCTGCCTGCTGCTCCATCTGCTTGTGCTTTCTCTCCTCTGTCAAATGAATGAATAAACTCTTTTAAAAAGAAAGAAAGTACCTCTAAAAGTGTGATATATCACAATATCATTAACCAGCTAAATACAAATGTAAGTTTTATTTGGGACTGCTTAGGTCTACACTGGCCCATACCTCAGCTGTCCTGGGTCTTGGGCTGGTTTACTTGCTTGCAGAGTTGCAGAACATCTCTAGTTCCCTCTCCTGGAGAGGTGAAAATATCTTTTCCCACGTGTGTTTCAGGAGGCTCACAAATGCATACTATGTGCAGTCAAAAAAAAAAAAACCTTTTGAGCCATATATAGATGCACTCTGTGATGGTTAATTTTGTGTGTCTGCTTGGCTAGACCAAAGTGTCCATTATTTGGTCAAACATTATTCTAGATCTTTCTGTGAAGGTTTTTAAAAATGAGATTAACATTTAAATCAGTAGACTTTAATGAATGCTTACCCTCCATAATGTAGATGGACTTCATCCAACCAGCTGAGGGTCTAAATAGACTAGTCCTCAGGGACTGACTGACCTCCCATGAGGAAGGGAATTTTGCCAACTGATTGCCTTCAGATTCAAATTAAGATATCAACTTTTCTGTGGGTCTGCAGCCCACTGACCCACCTTGCAGATTTTGGACTTGCTAGACTCCATAATCAGGTGAGCCAATTCTTCAGAATAAACCTTAACATAAGTTTCTAGACAGATAGACAGACGGACATCCCATTGTTTGTTTCCCTGGAGTATCCTAACACACTTCGATGAGTCTCACTCTTATCTCTTTCTTCTTTCCTCATTTTACCTCTAATTTTCTTCAGTTAGATGCTTCATGTAGTACTACGCTGTTTTGTTTTCTCTCAAACTAGGAGGGTATTTATATCTTCTATCAAACTCCTTTGTTTATGTGGGAAGGGATTAACCTACCACCAGAAAGATCACCCCCCACACACCCTTGTTTGCATTGCTCTCTAACTCACACGTTGGCGATAAAAACAAGCTTTTTCACCCATAAAGAACGGACCACAGCAAGGATCAGACCTCTCCCCTGCACATCAACTTAAATGCTGTCAAATTGTTCTGAATCCCTTACTACCTGCTATATAGTTATCACCTGAAGACCTTGATTTACACAGTAGCTTCTTTTCTGTATTAGGAAAATAAGAGAAATGACCTTTTGGCCTCCTTCTGCCATAGAGGAGCTAGAAACCCCAGTCGGAATACATGCCTTTCAGGCCTCCCCACCGAAGACGTGCTGTTTCACCTAGCTGTCACATGCCCCCTTGAACACCTGCTCCCCAACACTGCTGTGCCTGTTGAAAGACTTCTTGCTCATAGTTCCCAGCACTCCAGACCTCTTCTGCCCCCGAAGGAGCTCACAAGAGCTCACCTCCATCACAGAAGCCAGCTAAACTAAAGCATGTCTAACCAAAGAACCATAATTTTAAAAATATGCATTACTAGTTTCTGAAAGCCCACTATTGAGCACTTAGAATAATAACACCATCTTCGTGCTTATCAAGCTTGAAGTTTCAGAGGTTATGTTAAACATCCCAGCTAAGGAGAGACAAAGACATGCACGTGCGCGCGCACACACACACACACACACACTTACAGGTAAACACACATATGTGTTCACTCAAGGCATATTTATTAAGCCCCTGCTAGGAGTAAGAAAGCTGCCCAGGCACTGGGATGCTCTACATTGTCACGTCTCTGTAGTTCCTCCCCCACTAGCATCCCCTAAAATGAAATCACGATCTGCTTTTCAGAGGTGTCAAAAGTGATAAGCATGTGTGATAGGGATAGTGATTCGGTCAATTTTTTTCACAAGGCAGTTAAACAAAGGGTTCTTAATCCATGCTATCACCACTAGCAAAGTTTCTTTCCTCTGTTTATTTCACAAAGATTGAGCACCCACCGGATGCCAGGGCAGCGGGCTGGCAGGTACCAGGAAATGGAGAAAATGGACACATTCTCTGTCTGCCGGTTGCTCCCAGTCTAGGTGAAGAAAGCAAGGGTCTGATTTTATTTCTCCAACAGAAGTTGAGTGAGCTTTCACACATTCACGGGACTGGAAAACTGCTGTATGCTCAACAGTCGCTGATGGCTGCAGAAGAAATTATACAGGCGGCGAGAACAGTGCGAGGCCTCCTCCTTTTGTTTTTCAGTATGACCTCTTCTGGCCCATCTTTGAGATTTTTCTTTCATGAGTTATACCAATGAAAAAAATCTCAGTGGAGTCATGAAACGTGTTAGGAAACCCCCCTGATTAAAAAGGTCTGCCTTGGGTCACCGGGGTGGTTCAGTCAGTTAAGCATCTGCCTTTAGCTCAGGTCATGATTCCGTGGTCCTTGGGATCGAGCCCCACGTGGGGGTCCCTGCTCAGCAAGGGGCCTACTTCTCCCTCTTCCCCTGCTTGTGCTCTCTCTCTTTCTCTCTCTCTCAAATAAATAAATAAAATCTTTTTTTAAAAAAAATGTTTTCTGCCTTATTGAGCCTTTCGTTGGTGAACTCGATAACAGTCTCCCATATTAAATTTCTTTTTGGAGTTCTGAAGAAATCAAACCTGAACCCTTCCTTCAAGCAGCTTCTTTTCCAATGGAGGAGCCTACACCAGTAGCTTTTCTGCACAGTATATCTTTGACTCTTTCATTTGTTTACCTTTGTATTATAACAAAGTGGCAGACAGACAGACAGACAATCATGCAAAGCTCATTAAGAAATGTCTCGTTGTGAAATGTCTGCTGAGATGCCATGTCCATAGTGAGCAGCTTGCGGCCAATGTGTGAATGGGGCAGGACAGGAACATTCTGATTATTCAGCTACTCTCCACCCCAGTGTATTTATGAAGTAATTATTTCCAAACTTGACATCTTTTGAGGTCATTTTTCTTCATTCTCTTTTTCTGGAAGAGATGATAGTTTTTAAATTTAATCATTGCAGGCTTGAGGCATAAATAAGAATGTGAAATTGTGTCATGAGCTCACACAAAAATTTGACTCCCTCTCCCCAGATTCTTCCAGTTTAAAGGCAAGAGTTTGCTTTGTGGAGATGACAACAGGGTGAATGTGCTTTCAGGAGTCACAGAATCGGATAGGTCCATCTTTACGCATCAGAGCCATTGCTCAACTGGGAGCTGAGCGCTGCTGGTTTTGGGCTTTGGGTCTGCCCTGTGGCCAACCATCTCTTCTTTCAAATCTCCATGGAAGAAAATCGCAAGTTCTCTGGGTATTTGCAACACCGTCTAACAACTCTTGTGGAGGAAGCCAGTTCTAGACGACATAAGAATGTTTCTCTTGCCTCCTACCACTGCTCTTTCCAACAGGTTCCTGCACACCTCTACTTTCAAACCTGAACCCCCCAAATCGATAACCTGACAAAGTGTGGACGATCTTACATACAAGATGGAATATCTAACAGCCTCCACAGGACACAGAAATAAATCTCTAATAGTGGAATGTGCGGTGCTGGAAAAGATATTTTGAAGAAGGGCATGGCATTTTCTCCATGCCCCTCAAGTCATAACATGTCGATGGCTGTGTATTACACCTAAGCCATCTGTAAGAGATTTTTCTGGGACAGTCATAAGCCAAAATATTCCATCCATCTGTCTGATCGTGTGTCAGACCATGTGTCTCGATTTCTAGTTTAGAAAATATGGCCCCTGTACTTATTACCTCAGTTCCATTTACAGTCACTTCTAATCCAAATGTTGTCGGGTTGCTGTTGGGGCTTTTGCCTTATCCTTAGCTGAAATGAAGAAAGCCACTCACCACCACCTCCTCTACCTCACCTGATGTTTGAAAGCTGGTGCCACCTCCCTCCTTCAGCTTTCCTTCTCTAGCTAGACACCTCAGTTCTCCTGGGTTCCCACATTGGGCCAGCACGGTCTCTGGCACTGAGAAGCACTTAATAAATGTCTCTTACATAAACAAATGTCAATCTTTTCTTCCTCCCCTTCCCCTCATCGCTCCACCCCCATCCCCACCCCCCTCCAACAGACCTCTAGAACTTCATAGAACCTGCAAAGATAAATAATCAGGAAGACATCACCGAGAAAAGAAATGAAGAGCCCTCACTTCCCCATGGACCTGAGCCTTCTGAACGAGCGAGGGTGTCGTGTGTGGGACAAGAGGTACTGTAATTGCTACTATGTGACATTTGGATCCGTCAAAGTAGATCCCAACTTGAGTAATGATCGGATTAGCATAAACGGTGTGTTTATAACTTCAATGAATCATCTACAAATATTTCTCCTATATCTGTCCCATGAATTGTACTTCCCTGGAAGTAGTGTTTCAAGTAGTGCCTCTTAAGTCTTGGGCCCCCAGAATATTCTATGCATGTGACCAGATGCTGTGTGGGTAGGAATGGGCATATCAATACTACCTGTCCTTGATGATTTCTAGGACTTTTTAAAGACTTTAGCTAAGTGAACATATTTAATACTGTCAAAAATAATTCAACATGAATTTTTCCACTTATTAATTAAAATGTGCCTTTATGGAATACCTACTATGTGCCAAATATTACTTTTCTTATTGGGGAAAAATGGTGAACAACATAGATGAGGCTCTTGCTCCCACATAACTCACAACCTAGTATAAGGAGACACATTTAAACATATAAGCAGAGAAATGAATCATTGTTTCAGGCAGTGATAAGAGGAACAAAGGGGGAAAAGAGAGTCTGGGAACTCTATCTTGGTCGATAGTTCTCTGAGTTCTCTTTTTTTCTCTCTCCGCTCATGAGGCTGTGAGGTAAGACAAGGATCAGAATGAGGCCAGAGCATTTATCTGCCTTTGGAGCCAGCTTCCCTCTCTCTGAGTCTCTTACTCTCCCTGCAGAGCAGACAAGCTAGGGAAAGGACAAGGGGCAGTGGGGTCCTCAGAGTTCACAGGAAGCCAGCAACTACCCGCGGTAGTTCTCATTTATTAGTCCCTGAGTGCTCTAAGAAGTGGTAAAAGTGATGGGTCATCCACAATACACACACACACACACACACACACACACGAACACACACACTTCCTATGCTTAGAAGGAGGTAATGAATTGGTGACTCCTGCCTGTCATGTGGTTTAGAGTCATGATGTCTATTCATGACCTGACAGGCCCCTCCTCAGAGCATCTCCTGAGCCCACCCCCTCAAGTGTGGAGGACACTGACCACTTCCCGAGAGGGTCCTATCCAGGCTTCCTCAACCATAGTGAGCATGTCTGAAAACTCAAACCAAAACTTTACCAAACTTAAAACAAAGGAAAAATCGCCTTTTGTAATCAATGTGTCACATCACCCTCATTATCAGCAGACGCAATTTGAAGTTCCCCCAGTATTGGCTCTGTGCAAAGCCAGTCTCAGAGCAACAAGGACATTTTTCCTGACCTACAGCTGCTTAGAAAAGAAGTCAGGGAGATAGAACACATATGTAAAAATGGTCAGCATTGGAAATCTAAAGTAAATAATGCAATTACAGAAATACCAGAAAGAAAACACAGATGAGTGGTTTTTTTTTTTCGATCTCAGGATGAGGAAGATGTTTCCAAGCATGGCACCAAAGACAGAAACCCTTACTAATAATATTTCTGGTGACGATGAATATACTAGTGATGACAATAATGAAAATACTAGACTATCCCCACTCTGGAATTGAACTGGCACAGCACTTCCAGTGACGCAAAAGGAAGGAGCACAACTGAGCAATGAGGAGAGTCATTTGCCTTCACCCTCTTCCTGCTCAGAGTTTTTGGCCGACTGAGCAAGCAATAAGCAGGGAGCATCACAAGTATACAGGACCCCAGAAATGCTCAACTATGCCTGCTTGATTTACATATTTATTCCAAATCAAGCCCACCTCCTCCGTTCTTCCTTTGACACTATGCCACTCCTACTTCGGAGTACCGCCCTTGAGGCAATCCTGACCATCCTGGGCAGACCCCAAGTGTGACCAGTTGCCTTGCACCAAGTTGGATCATACAGACACTTCCACGTATGACTTTGCATCCTAATATGGGGCATGTTTTGGTGTCCCAGATTTTCTTATAGGAAGCCTAGACACTTCTTCTTGGAAGACAATACTGAGATTTATTTTTCTTCCAAGTGAGTACAAACCATATTTTGTTTTTGTGCTTAGAATGTTCAAAGTAGGGGCACCTGGGTGGCTCAGTGGTTGAGCATCTGCCTTTGGCTCAGGGCGTGATCTGGGGTCCTAGGATCTAGTCCCGCATAGGGCTCCCCATGAGGGAGCCCGCTTCTCCCTCTGCCTGTGTCTCTGCCTCTCTCTGTGTGTCTCTCATGAATAAATAAATAAAATATTTTAGAAAAAAAAAAGAATGTTCAAAGTACCAGAGGTTTCTTTTCTGTTACAGCTTACAGATAGTATTAAACAAACTTGTTTTTCCATTACTTTGGGGCTTGGTAATTTGCACAACTTGTTTCCCCCAAAATGGTTGATTGTACTGATTTCTAAAATGCTATTTGAACTTGAAGTTACAAATGTATCTTATTTGCAATTTTCTTTGCCATAATTACTCTCAAATAATAGCAAAACTAATTGCTAATACTTACTGATTCACATACCTGCTGTATCGAGCATCTTTCTTTACATGTATCATCTTATTTGATATCCATCATGAGGTAGGTACCACTGTCATATCCACATTACAGGTAAGAGAATTGACACACAAATAAAGGAAATAATGTGCCCAAGACCATGCAGGTAATAAGCAGCAGAGGCAAGATTCAAACTCAAGCTGTGTGATTTGAAAACCTGAGAAAAAAATATTTAAAAATATGTATCCAAATGGAATATTACTCAGCCATTAGAAATAACAAATACCCACCATTTGCTTTGACGTGGATGGAACTGGAGGGTATTATGCTGAGTGAAGTAAGTCAATCGGAGAAGGACAAACATGATATGGTCTCATTCATTTGGGGAATATAAAAAATAGAGACAGGGAATAAAGGGGAAAGGAGAAAAATGAGTGGGAAATATCAGAAAGGGAGACAGAACATGAGAGACTCCTAACTCTGAGAAACGAACTAGGGGTGGTGGAAGGGGAGGTAGGCAGGGGGGTGGGGGTGACTGGGTGACGGGCACTGAGGGGGGTACTTGATGGGATGAGCACTGGGTGTTATTCTATACGTTGGCAAATTGAACACCAATAAAAAATAAATTTACACAAAAAATAAAAAATAAAAAAATATAAAAAATAAAAATATGTATCCATATTTCAAATAATACGCAACATATAAAGAGCTCCTATCTACAGGAGGCAGACAAAAATGGTGATGGGAAACTTCCAAAGAATGTATATAGATGTTCACTGCAGCCATGTTTATATGAGACCAAAGATTTTTTTAAAAAAAAATCAGAAACAATCCAAATTGTCCCCAGCAATAAATAGCTTGAGTCAGTTATGCTTCATTTACATTATGGAATACTAGGAGGACATAAGAAAGCAACTAAGATCTATATTTGTTGATACAGAAAAAAATAAAGGAGTTTGCTAAACAGCAGAGTACTGTTGAGTTTTTAAAAAATGAGTAAGTGTGTAGCAACACAGAGCTAACTCTTAAAGAATAAATACAAAAATATCAGCAATGGCTACATGTGGGTAATAAAATGACTAGTGGTTTTCAATTTATTCCTTTTTTTTTCCGTGTGGTCTAAGATTTTTCGGTAAGCCTGGATTCTTTTCATAATCATAAAAAAATAAAACTGTCCCCAGACAAGTAACAGTACAAATTACGGGTTCAGTGTCAAATGAATGACATAATTCAAGAAACCGAGCCATGGTCCCCTGTGCTCTCTGGATTCCAGTGTTCAAAATGCTAAAATGTTGACGCAGTTCTCCTCATTCAGGACTGTTATCCCCATTCAATTGGAAAGCGCTCAGAAGCCAAGAACTGGGCCCAGTGCCTTCCCAGGGGATTTATAGCAACTCCTCAGGCAAACTGCAGAAAGAACCAGAAGAAAGATGGCCAATCAGCAGCTCACACACCACGTGGCTCCCAAGGGAGAGAAAACTGGGATGCATGCTTTTCCAACCCCATCCTTAGCCCAGGCTAAGGATGGAAACAGGCCAGGGAGAGACAAAAGGGGGGGGGGGCAAGAAAAAGCTCATTTCTCAAAAGTTTTATTGTTAATATTATTGCCAATTTGTCATTATGTACATTTCAGGCCCCCAGTTGGTCCTCTTGCTCATAACAAAAGGTCAGAGACTGTTCTTATTGCTTCGCTAATGCAGAATTCAACAAATGGACACTGGTGAACTGTCAAAACCCTGCAAACCCCAGTGGCTTCTTATTTACATGTGTATCTTTGTTATCCTGGGCACGTTCTCCCAGCCCTCAAAGGAACTGTAGTGTCACTGCAGCTGACAACGGCCAGAGCTCCTGGTTGCAGAGGCTGGCCCTTGCCAGGATTTAGCCTTGGACAGCAGGAGGATCTGGCTCTCCTCATAACATGTTCGCTGCTTTTCTATTCCCTCCATCTCCTCCCAGGGATGTTTCTGCAATAAAGGGAAATCATTTCCCCCTCATATTCCCTGAGATTGAAATGACTCGCCCGTGTACTAACCGTTGTCAAAGGGGCATCTCGGCTGTGCCTCAATTAACGCGACACCAGAGAAACAGCTCCATTTGTGAACACCTCTCAAGTCAGGCCTCCTTCAAGACGACAGCCTCTGGCATAGAACAACTTGGAATGAGTTGTCCAGACCTTGGATGTTCCCTTCCAGAGGCCTGGGAGGGTCTGCCCTCGACTGGGCCCTGCTTTTCGTCTCTCCCTGCCTGCCAACGTGCCCAGGGACAGAAGCCGTGTCTGGCAGCAAAATATCTGGAGCATTGAATAAAAAGCCCATTTCTGGAATTTCTTTCTTTGACATGAAGCCCACCTCGTACATGAGACACAGCCAAAAGAAAAACTGAGGTGATGATCCCCAAAGAGACGTTTGGCCTATGATGGAGGGGTAAGAACCAGTGCGAATCTCTGCCTGGTTCCCTGGGCTGGGCCAGCCAGGCTGTCACACATGTGGCCGCTCATGTCTTCCCCACACGACTCTGCTCTGTCCTCAAGAGCAGTCAGGTTCATCCTGGCCACCGAAGACAGAAACACTTTGATCTCCCAGGCCTCTCTACCAATCCGGTTATCCTCAACCCCGATTTTCAATTTCACCGGAACGCATCGAGCCGTAGTGGACTGTCGTGTGCGTGTGCACATCAGGCCCAGCAAAGAGGCCACGGACTGGGCTGTGCCCCTTGAAGCCCACCTGCAACGCTCTGATGGCTTTTCTTATTTTTCATATCAGATTTCCCGAGTAAGCTATTTAAGATTCATCTCCCTATTTATGCCATAAACGCTCTCATTCCTGAAATCTTTCCAGACGATGGTTCTCTGCAGGGCCCTGTTAGCAGAAAGCACTGCAGCCTGGGCAGTTTTGGTCACGATAGCAAACGCCACTGATTAAATTAAAAGGACACCTGTGAGGTTCTTCCCCCCCACCCCCTTTGTTTCCTGTGAAATGCTCCAATAAATAGGTTAAATCATCTGTATCTGGAGGAGAAGCAAACACCGTCTGGCTCTCATCCCACCATTCCACTTTTTGCTGCTGCAAAAGAAACCAACCTGCACTCCAAACGTACAGTGTCCTCATCCAACTAGCCACCGCATGACATCAAAATTCTTCTCGCAATGAACCAATAACTATTACTTACCCCAAAAGTCCCCCCTGGTTCATTTGCCAGCCCTGTGTACCTCCCTGTATGCTTTTCTTAGACCGCCTCTAAACCCATACCAGAGAGCATAAAAGTTGTTTTCCAAGGCGCTGGGTTATTTATTGGTAGTTCTTTCTGGCAACTTCCTGTAGCTTGTCAGAGTGGTGGCCTGAACTCGGCCAATTACCACAGGTGAAACAGACCGATGCTCCTAAGGAAAATTTGATAAGCTTGGTTTCTCTTTTCTATTACCTTTTGGTTAGAATTTCACAGGGCTTAAATCAAGCAGCATCTCTTAGGGACTTCAGAGCTGTTCCTTTCTCTCTGAGCACAGGGGAAAGGGCAGGAAATTGGCACTCTAATCGAATTCAGACTTTGTGCGATTGACAATCAGTGGGTTTTCACATTTGGGTCTGGACTGTTTGCTGAGCTTCGGTGTTAGGCCCATGGATAGCAAGAGGCCAATAAAGCGGAAAAGTGTATGTCCTATAACATCGCTTCTCCTTGTTATCCGGAGGACCCTGGAGAATCACAGAGAATAATGTAATTAGTAGGAAGGTGTCTTTGTACCGGAAGGATAAGAGGAAAGAAGACAAGTTTATTTCTGCATATAAGTAACTTAAATACAGCTTAATCCAGCGGCCCAGTGGACCATCGGAAAACACTTTGACTCTGAAAGCAGGAGCAGCGGAGTCAAGAATTAGAACTAATTGAGAGGCAGCAAAATGGAAGAGTTTTGTGTGACTTAACAAGTCTATCTGAGGAAATACCGCATCTCTGCCAACACGTTTTCATTTGTGGCCTCTCCGTTTTTCACTAACATCAGTGTACCATGCAAAGAAATATGCTTTGATTTTACAGTCAAGAGAGTACATCCTTGGGGAGGGGCTTCAGACAGTCCCAAAGAGAGACCCCTGAAATGCTTTGTTGTCACCAAGAGCAAGAGAGTCATAATGACGCCAGCCAGGGTGCTCAGCCTTTGCACACACATCCCACCTAACCCTGCCCACAACCCTACGAGGCGTGTTCTGCACCTCGCCCCCATCTTACAGAGAAGGAACCCGAAGCTGAAAGAGGATCAATAACTCCTCAGGTCACAGAACTGCTAAGGGGCAGAGCCAGGAGCGACTCAAAACCATGCAATGAACCACTACCCCCTTATGTCCTTGGTTACATCCTCATTCGGAGGGAGTTTCCAGAAACGAATCTCTTTTACTGATAAATTCCTCTTCGGGCAGGAGCATTTACTGCAAACCTATTAGCAAGACTATCGGTTGGAAAAGTGGGGAGATGAGGCCGATCCGTAAGATTTTTGCTTTTAAGCTACCATGGGACAATAAGTTGCCCTTGACCTTATCCCTATATCACTGTGACTATGCATATTTATCCCACAGTCCTCTCTTTTGACATCTTCTCCTTCTGTCTCTCAGAAAAATTACTATTGTGAACTTTACGTATCGTTTTATGTTCAACATTTAAATGGAGAGGAACATGTTTGGTAGCGATTGTATTTTCTTCCCCAAGAGCAGCCTCTTTCTTCCTAGATTTCTCTCTTCTTTTTTCTGATGCTCCCTCCCCCTCTATTCCCTTTATTATCTTCTCTGCCACACTCTCTTCCTTGCTCTTTGCCTTATTTCACTCTCCTGAAATCATGACCCTCAGAGAGTGTATACACAATGCATTCATTAAATTGATCTTTATTCTACCCACTTTCCTGTGACCATCCCAGATTGTCTGCTTCTTTGATTTGGAAATTACATTCCTGGCATGAAATCCGCCAGGGTTAAGGTATCCAGAAACTGAACAGGTATAGGGCTATCCTTTCTTTAAGTACATTTCCTATAACCTGGAATTCTCGCTGAGTGGCTGCGTTCCCTCTCTCTGTTGTTCCTATGTCTGCTTTTCTTCTTATAATAATTTATTATTATAATTAAATTTGAGACAGGGAGGGGATGGGGCACCTGGGTGGCTCAGTCAGTTGAGTGTCTGCCTTCGGCTCAGGTCCTTGGATGGAGCCCTGCATCAGGTTCCTTGCTCAGTGGGGATCCTGCTTCTCTCTTTCCCTCTGCCTGCCCCTACCCCTTCCTCTGCTCATGCCCTCTTTCTCTCTGTCAAATAAATAAATAAAATCCTAAAAAGGAAGAAAGGAAGAAAAGAAAGAGCAGGGGGAAGGGGAAGAGGCTTGTGAAAAGATGAGATTTAGTGAATATTGGGGGGTTGAGAAGACAGTCTCTCAGGCAGCACTGCATGGCCCTGGCCTTCCTCACTCCTCGCTGCCCCACACGTGACCCAGCTGTCTGACACCCCACACACTCAGAGCACTAAGGGTGATCCAAGGTGCCAAGAAGCTGATTTCATAAATAAACTCCTCTATGTCGAGATAGAAGTGAATGTCACAAAGGGCCTCTGGGGAGAAATGGCCCTCAGTCCTCTGTGTTCTGCTTTGCTTTATTATCTAAGGCCAAGTAATAGTGTTTGTGAGGACAGGAATTTATCCAGGTGTAGGACCTTGGAAACACAATCCCCTTGTTGATAAGCCCAGGCTTCTAAATATGTCTGGGATCATGCCCCTAGATGATTGCTTTGGCCAGTTTTAAAATAATAAATTCTGACAAAGAACAATCTTTCTCTTCACAGAACCAGACTTCTTTGCCTGCCTTTTTACAGGTACTTCAGGGACAGTTAGTGGTCTGTGCATCCTGCCATGTATACTCTGTAAATCCTGTCATCTTGAATCTGGGGAATGGCCACTGTGGCTCATTTTGGCCAGTAGAATGCAGCAGAAGTGATGTCACATGGCTTCAGGGACCAGGTCATAAAATGATATGCTGCTTCATCTGGGTCCTTTGGAATTCTTACTCTGAGGAAAGCCAGCCACTTGGTAAGAAAGCGGACTCCTCAGATCATCACAAGCTACCCAAATAGAGAAGCTCCACGGTGAGAGAGACATGCCCAGCCAGTCCTAGCTGTTCCAGCCCTCCCAGCAGAGGTGCCAGGCATGTAAGTGAAGGTGCCACCTTGGACATCCAAAGCCTTTAGGTGACTCAGGCCCAGCCTCTGTCCAACTCTTCTTATATGAAACACTGACCGCAGTTGGTCCAAAGAACCATGAGAGGTAATAATAAATCATTGTTTCAAGCTACTAAGTCTGGGGATGGCTTATCACACAGAAAAGGCTAAGTAAAGCATTTGTCTTTCATCGAAACCAGTCCCCAGACCCAATTTGGACTCAGAAGAAACCTGTTTTCCCCAAGGTCTCCTTTCAGCCCCCAGAGAATTCACAGTATATCAAGTTCCACACTGAATACTAAGAAAGAGCCCTATGGAACTCCTCTATGACAAGGGACACAAAAAAGTCCAAAGGGGACAGTTACTATAAAATAGTAAGTTGCCTCACTGGTGTGACCCTTATTTTCTTTAGCCAGTGTCTAAACCAGTAGCCTGAGAAAGAGCATATATCAAAATACCAAAAAGTAAGTCAAAGAATCTGAGAAAACAGAGCAATAGGGAGAGTTCATGATACCCTGGGTTTTCTCAATCCAGGGTTTATAAACTCTCATTTGCACCCTCACTTGAGATTGCTTGTTGAAGGCATTATCATCAGGGATGGAATGAAAGATGTTCATTTGAGGCAGCTGATAACTGGAAGTCACTCACCATGTTACGCCTTCTGCCCTCATAGAAAGTCAAGTTGTGAATCCTCCAGGTGTCTTTTACAAAGCAGGTTGAAAATACCTTTTGATCCCACTTCTGGTAGAAAGTAAATGGAGATCTGCAAGGAGGAAAGAAATTTAGGAGGATCTGATTAAAGATTTTATTTCTAAACAACATCTTTGTAGTGTGCTCTACACACAGGACTCCATAAATTCTTGCTTAAATCTAATTGTAAAAAAGAAGATATTTTTCACATAGTAATTATCTCTGTGAATAAATGTGCATATTGGGAGTTGTCAGAAAGCGAGACTTCTATAAACCAATGTCTTTGTTTGCCTTTGCTTCTAGAAACCAGAGTCTAGGGGGATTCCTGGGTGGCTCAGCGGTTTAGCACCTGCCTTCAGCCAAGGGCATGATTCTGGAGTCCCAGGATCGAATCCCTCATCAGGTTCCCTGCATGGAGCCTGCTTCTCCCTTTGCCTGTGTCTCTGCCTCTTGCTCTGTGTTTCTCATGAATAAACAAATAAAAATCTTAAAAAAAAAAAAGACAGAAAGAAACCAGAGTCTATGTAATGCCTGAAACCCCTAAAGTCTTCTCCTTCCTTCAGAGTAGATTTTAGCCCTTTGAAACATCATACCAAGTTTAACCTGTAAATTATTTCAAGAATTTTTAAAAGTAGAAAAATGTCCAATGTTTAATAAATTCAATAGGCTTTAGCTACCAAATCGTCAGCCAAACTGAACCATCTAAAAATGTTGAGAGTGTGTGTACCAGGGCCAGTGCTAGATGCGCGTTATGGGGCCTCTGACTGTGATGTTCTCGGGGTGCTCACTGAATCTAGACCCATGCACCCACAGTGAAGGAGTCCATTTCCATCCTCCCGTGGCCCTAATGGTCAAACAAAACTTTTTCAAACAAAACCTTCTTTTAAAGGACAAAGGTATCCCCCCACCTCCCACATTTATTGCTAACAGAGTCCCTTTTTAAAAATGTGAATACTTCTATGGAGAATTAGGTCTATGAGGCTCTCACACGTTAGAGACAGTGTCTGATCAGACCCCCTGCATCACTGTACTCCCCGTGATCTCCTTTTACCCCCTGCTCTCCGGTGGAGTATGGGAGGAGAGGACAGCAGTGGTGCCGCCGGGACAGCTTGCCCAGTATATATGGTTATCCCGTCGTTTGTGCTCAGCAAAGAGATTAGGCTTGGGTGTAAGACGGACCTGGATTTAAATCTTCACTGGGCTGCCAAGCACAACAACCAGTCTCTCGGGCTCTGCTCCTCTGGAACAATAAAGGTAATGATACTCATCAAGCACAGACAGAGTGGGCATTCAATGGGGGTCTGCAGAAGGAAGGGCTATCGTATGGATTAAATTAATTTTGCAAATTAGTCACTGAGATCTGGAAAAAGCAAAGCTGCCTATATTAGAAATGGTGCAAATATTGGGGCTTCCAGGAGTTTCTTAAAATGTAAACAGTAATTGAATGTAGGCAAAAAGAAAGTAGCACAAATTAGGTATTCAATAATTTTTTTTTACCTTTCCTGCCCAAAAAGGCTTATACAAGTGTGTGTGCTCTGCACAAGCACAGAACTCCCTGAGGACTGAGTGGTGGGAGAGAAAGGGAGCCAGCCAGGTTTGGGGGAGATGCTCTCTATAAAGCCAAAGGTAATATGACCAACATTTTGTAGTTTCAGTGGTTAGAAAAGTCTACTTACAAACGCTCTTGTCTTTTTTATATATGGAGTGTATTCTAATGTAACCGACACTCATATATTACTACACATCTATGTGATTTTGCTATTCTTACTTAGCTAGAAGGAAATCAGGGCACACTCCAGGGTATAACATCTGCAGCAGAAGCCCATATGTGCTGTTTATTTTTATGAATCGAGCACTCTGTTTATAGTTACTTGCTTTTAATTTGAGCCCTGAACTAGAATTCGTTCTTTTGAAGATATCTAGTTAATTATAAGAGCACATAAACTAGAGACTGAAACACATTCCAGGAATATTATGTATGTTTGTAATCTGCGTCAAAAACAACTCATTTATATTTTTGTAAATCTGGAGGAAAAAAATGGCAAAGATATCTATACCAGAAAAGCAGTAAAGTTGGATTCGAATTTGGTATTCTCATTAAACTATTAGCAAATTGTGACTACACTTGGAATTCCAAAAAAGAAGAAAACAAACAAACAGGAAACAATACATCTATTTAACAATAGATTCATCGCAGTTGGGTAGAGGTTAAAATTATCACAGTGACAAGCTAATGATCTGATGATTTTTTAAGAAATATAGATAAAAAAAGAAATATAGATGATATTTTGATGATAGAAAAAAGCATCATCCACCAATGCATCTTACCTTTTGGTTCAGCTGCTTTTCTCCTTCTTAAGGGTCATAATGCATTGATTCTAATATTTTTTAAGGGTTTTATTTATTTATTCATAAGAGACATAGAGAGAAAGAGGCAGGAACACAAGCAGAGGGAGAAGCAGGCTCCATGTGTAGAGCCTGATGCAGAACTCGATCCCAGGACCCCAGGCTCACAACCTGAGCCAAAGGCAGACGTTCAACCACTGAGCCACCCAGGTGTCCCTTGATCTACTTTTTCTAATTTAGCACCATCCTTTAAGCCATTCTACCCCGTTAGTAGAATGCCCTTTCACTAAGAGCACCAGCAAGCCCCCAGTTCCCATTATGCTTATTTTGTCCAAGAAGAAAAACTGGGTTCCCCAACCATACACTCCACTTAAATCGTGTTCCAAATGTGCTTTCCAATAGCTGCTCCACAACTCCTGTAGATGTCTGAACTTGCCAGACATATATCCCAATTTATTTTAGGTATGAAAATTTAGTCCCGATTATAAGAAGGACTGAGAAAGAGTGAATATCTAAACTTGTCACCACCACTAAAAAATTAAATTCTAAACCAAAAACCAGAGTGAGAAAAATTAAGTTTTGAAATATTTGCTTTTTTTCCCCTGTCCTTGTCTAAATTCTTAAATATTTTTACAGTATAAAAAATGCCTTCAGGAAAAAAAAATGCCTTCAGAGCAGTCAACGGTGTGTTTACCTTTTGCCACGAAGCCTTGACTTCTCCAGAATAATTTCTCATGAGTTTGCAGGGTAAAAATTTGTGCTGTATCTTTTCTCATCTCCAGCCCCAGCATCAGATGATGCATCTTGGTCAGATATTTCTTACTGAATTGTCTTGATAAAAAAAAAAAAAAAAAAAACAATAGCTTTAAAAAAACGTATTTTCCACTTGTTATGCAACACGGAGTGATTTCTTGACAGGTTATCTTTTATTTGAAGACCAAATGAGATCAAGTAACATCAGAGACTACTTTAAATTACAAAATGGTCCATGTACATAATTTTGTTATCATCGATATCATCAGTGAATTCATATCACTGCAAATCTCAGAATATAAGATTGGAAGAAAGAAAGAAGAGTGAAAAAAAAAACAATTTTCTATATGACAGTAGATGTCAGAGCAGAAACTTCTTGGACCTAAAGGTGGACAGAGAGAGTTTTTCCTCAGGTGTTCGGGCTGGCACAGTCTGGATGGCTGGCAGGTCCCCCCAGCTACAAACCGGGGGCACAGCCTTGACACCACATGGCCACCCACCCCACCTGCCTCTCTCCAGTCTGGGACTCTGCCATCTGCTGCTTCACACAGAAGGAACAGGCTTTCCAACAAGTCAGGAAATAAACTAAAGTGATAAAGAGCACAGAAGGGTTTTTTTTTTTTTCTTCAGTTTAGGAAAGTCTCTGTTGGAAAGGCGACGAGAAGCTAAAATGTAGTATTAAAAAAAACCAGGAGCAGTGGACCACCAATAGTTCAGAAAATAAGGCTGCTGATGCGAAGTCCGAGTTAAACTTATATACAGTTCCCCCGAAGAAGTTTATTCTTACTTGTTGTGATTATTTCCCATAAAAACGTTTCGGCATATGTGCTTAATACTGCAGAAGACACCTACTTCGGGAAACACCATTATGCTCATCTTCTACTGGAGTCCTCATAATTGGTTCTATTTCAGATTTTGCCTATTTCTCACAGACTATCGGAACTAAATTTAAAATGTGAGATTCTGCTATAATTCAGATGACGAGGTAGGCTGGAGGCCTAGCATCTCCAGGAACTGGTGTCATCTACACTTACCAAATCCACTTCCTCAAAATCTCCTCAGTTCCACTTGGAGTTAATTTGACGTATTCCCTCATCATTCTACTGAAACAGCTTTGCCTGAGGTCACCCGGGACCTCCTAACATCCAAAAAGGGCTCCTACATCCCCTGACGGCTCTCCTGACCACGCTTTCTCTCCTGAGACTCTCACTGAGCTTCTGACGTCACACCATCCTCACCCCCCTCTCTCCTTTCCTCTGCTAACTCCCCTCCTCTTTCTGTCCCCATAACCGGTGATATTCATCTAGCTTCCTTCTTCTATCTTCAGACCTTTCTTCATTCCTTCTTCCTCAGAAAACCCATCAAGTCATAGGAATCCCGGGATTTGGGGGTATCTGAGGTTTCAACCTAGACTCTTCTTTTTTCTTCATTACACTCTGGTGCAGTACTTCCTCTCAAATGCCTCAAATATCTCTTGCAGGCTGATAAACCCCATGTTCAAAACTCTTCTCCCCAATCTGTTATGAAAACTTGCCTATTATACCTCTTCGATCTTTTTTGACTATCCCTTTGTCCCCGTTCCCACTGACACTGTCTTAAAATGGGCCCTCTTCATGTCCCCTTCAAAACTAAAATAGTAATATCACCAAAGGCCTTTATTTCAGCCTTTTGTCCTTCCACTCGATTCATCACACTGCTGCCGGAGCAGTCTTTCTAGTCCTTTCATTTTTAAAATAAGAATTGTATATATTTAAGACACACAACCTGATTACTTGATACACAAATATAGTGAAATGGTTATTGCAGTCAAACTGATTAACAGCTCTTCTCCTCACATGAGAGCACCTGAAATCTACCGTCCTAGCATATCTCCACTATTCAATAGAGTATTATTAACTATAGTCATCATTTTGTACATTAAATCTCTAGATTTATTTATCCTACACAACTGCAACTTTGTACCCAGTATCTCCCCATCTTCCCCACCTCTCCACCCTGTAGTCATTGGTCTACTCTACTTCTGTGTATTTGACTTTTTGTCAGATTCCACAGATAAGTAAAGTCATGCAGGTTTTTTCCTTTCTGTAGCTGGCTTGTTTCACCTCACATAATGTCCTCCAGGTGCAGAAATTGTTAATTTTATCACGTTGCATCCAAGCTTAAATTAGTCAGAGAAACTCATAACCCATAGGATGGAGTCCGGTGCTTTTGGACATCCCATTTGGATGTTCTACGAAGCAGCTCAAAGTCACCAAGAGCCTTGCAAGGCCCTCCTTTGCTTAACCTCTGCCCACCTCTCCCAGTTTACCTTTTCTTCTCCCTCACATGTATCCATTATGCCAACCAGATCTCAAAGAGTCCATGCTCCCTTTTGCCCCCCATATAATATTTTCACATGCTGTTTCCTTGATCTTTCATACCCTTTACCTCTTTCTCTTCCTGATTAACCTCTACTTGTTCTAAGACACAGTTCAGGTGACACCACCTCCAGGAGGCTCTCCCAGCACCCCTACTCTGAGTTGACTGTCATCCTACTTGCTGACATCCTACCACAGACATGAGTCTTTTAGCCCTTAGCAAACTGCACTGCATGATCTCCCTACCTGCTCTTCAAGGACAGAGACCACACTTCTGTGTCTTTGCATCCCAATTCCAGGCTCAGCATCTGGCAAACTGCTGATGCCAATCACTTGGTAAGCGAATAACTAGGTGAAGGAACTGAACTATAATCTTATCAGGTGACCCCTCCCCAAAATCTATATCCAGAGCCCTGACCTCCCCTTATGGTCCTATATTTTCAACCAAAAGCTGTACATATCTACTTTGGTATCCCACTGTCACCTCAAAATTCAAACACCTAAAAATAAATTTGTCATTTTCACTCTGAAACAAGTTCCTCTTCTGTCATCCCTACTTCTATTCCTGGTACCAGCCTTCTATCAATCAAGCCTCCTCAAAGCCTTCAAGTCATCCTGGGCTGCCTCCTGCCCCTACCTCGCATAGCAAGCTGGTTTCTGAACGCCAACAATTTTTTTCCATACTCATCCCTTCCTTGCTCAATCCCTCTGCCTCCATCTAAGCCTTTCGCATCCAATTGTGAAAACTTCTTGTGGATTTTCCCAGGATCTTTCACGCCTTGTACACATAACACACAACCACCAGATTCTCGCTAAACATGGCTTTCATTTCATCAGGCCTTTTGCAAAGTTGGTCATTAGATCCTTAGGTTCTAAGAAATAGAGGAAAAACTCCTGATTCTGGGTTTTGCTCCACCTATGGCACCCATACTCCTTAGGAGAGATGAGCTCCTTGGGACAGAAACACAGGTTTCAGTGTCTACCCACTATCTAGCACTCTTCAGCATACTTAGGCACTTGAGATATAATAGTTAAAGTGTTAAACTTGACCTCCACCTTCATGACTTTAGACTAAATGTCCTTAGAAGAGCATTGGCCCACCTTTCGAAAAGAACTGTATTCTTTCACACAAGAAATTTCTGTTTAAACTGAATGAGTCTTCTCACTACCTCCTCAAGAATTTCATTTAGGTGGTTCAATTAGGCCTCTACATTACTGTCTTCTGAGAATTCTCCTGCCTGGATGTTCTGTAGTACCCTCTCAACCCTCAGAGAGCATACCTATCCTTCAAGTCCCACTTTCCTGTGTAATTACAACCTCTGAATCAAAGCAGAGTGAGAGCTTCTGAGATGGGCAGGGGGCTCCCTTTGAATATTCAGCTGAGTTCTTGTCCATGAATGTATATGAGCAAACTACATGCTGTCTAGGAAAGAGTGACGTGAAACAACTAGAGTTAATAGTGACCAAAGCTCATACAGGGCTAGGAATAATGCCTGTTCCCACAGCCAGCCTGGAAAACCTTACAGCTCACAGTGTATTTGGGAGAGTATATATTTGGTAGATGTCTTACCTCAGTAGTGGAGAATGATTAGACCTGCAGTGAACACTGCTCCAGACCCATCTAATAAAATGAAAAAGAAAAAAAAGCAAAATTCAAAAGGATCAAACTATTTCCACATAATATAACTGCATCCCAGATATACATAAGACTATTTTCAGGAATGGAAAAATATCTAGCACTGAATAACTTTAAATTTGCAAGATTGTACACTGAATAAAAAATCAGCAGGTATGCCAAGAAACAGAAATATATGGCCTATAAATCAATAAATCTGATAGATATTAGGATTAATATACAAAGACATTAGAAATTAAAATATTTAAGTTGAACTCAGAGAAAATAAAAACTACTATGTGCTTAATAAAAAATGCACTGGGAGTAGTATTAGCTGGATTAGACCTTGCAGAAGAAAAGATTTATATATTTGAAAAAATAATAATTAAAACTATCCAAAATGAAATGAAGAGGGCAAAAATAATGAGCAGAGCACTATATACATAGTATAATTGAAAGAGAGCACAGAAAAATTTTAAAGAAATAATGGCCAAATTTTTTCTGAAACTGATGAAAATTATAAGCCCACAAATCAAGGCAACTCACAGAACTCCCAAGCACAAGAAACATAAAAACAATTTCACCAAAATGTATCACAAACAAATTACTCAAAAATAGTGACATTGACCAAGATCTGGAAACCATGGAAGTGTTCATAAATGGATGCATGGATAAAGAAGATATGGTATATATATGCAAGGGAATATTATTCAGCCATGAAAAGAAAGAAATTCTGCCATTTGCCACAACGTGCATGGCCGCTGAGGATATCATGCTAAGTGAGATAAGCCATACAAAGGAAGAAAAATAATACATGATATCACTTGAATGTGGGAATCTAAAAAAGCTGAACTCACAGAAACAGAGCGTAGAATAGTGACTAGGTGTGTGTCAGGGGAGAAGGGTGTCCAGGAAATATTGGTCAAAGAATATAAACTTGCACTTAGAAGATGAATAAGTTCTGGAGACCTCAAACACAACACTGTGATAATAGTCAACAATCCCATATTACATACTTCAAAGGTGTCAAGAGACTGTATTCTAAATGTCACCATGATGTGATAGAGGTATTGGTTAATGTAACGGTGGGAATCAAATGACAATATATAAATATTTCAAATCAATACGTTGGACACTTTAAACTTACACTACACTATGTGCCAATTATATCTCAATTTTTAAAACTAATAGGCAAAATAAAGAGAAATTATACCAAATCTACACAAATTCTTCCAGAATATTAACAAGGAGCAGCGCAGCAAATACTTCCTCATTCTATAAAGCCAGCATTAATACCCTGACAGCAAAACCAAAAATATCACAATAAAAAAACAAACTACAGAATAATATCCCTTATGACCATCGATTCAAAAATTCTAAACAAAATTTTAAAAATTCAACAATATACAAAAAACGTATACATCATGACCAAGAAGGAATTCTCCTTAGGATGCAGGGTTGCTTTAACAATCAACAATTGTTAAATTATTGGGTGGCTCAGTGGTTGAGCATCTGCCTTCAGCTCAGGGTGTGGTCCCAGGATCCTGGGATTGAGTTCCTGCAGGGAGCCTCCTTCTCCCTCTGCCTATGTCTCTGCCTCTCTCTCTCTGTCTCTCATGAATAAATAAATAAAATCTTTTTTAAAAAATCAACAATTAATGCAATTAAAAAACAAAACATAACACTAATATTATTTAAAATAGTCTTATTTTTAGTGGCTTTCATTTTAATATTATAAAACAATAAAGATTTTTAAGGGCTTATTTATTTATTTTAGAGAGTGGGGAAGGGCAGAGGGAGACAAGCAGACTCCCCACTGAGGGGGAGCCAGAGTAGGGGCTCAATCCCAGGACCCCGAGGTCATGACCTGAGGTGAAATCAAGGGTTGGATGCTCAACCAACTGAGCCACCAAGGCGCCCCACAGAAAAGATTTTTTAATATTAGAAAACAACAGAAGACGTATTTGAAAACTCTCACTATATAGTTTTTTATAGAAACTCAGAACAAACTAGAAATCTATTGAAAGACTCTCTTAATCTGATAAAAATCATATATTTAAAAAACCTGCAGCAATATCATACTCCATGATGAAAGACTTAATGATCTAACCCCTAAGGCCAGAAACAAGGAAAAACTTTGATCTTAACCATTTGTGTTCAAAATTTTAGTGGAGTCTACCCAGTGCAATAAAGTAAGAAAAAGAAATAAATACATGATATTGGAAAGGAAGTCATAAAACCATCTTTATTCATATACAGCATGACTGCCTACATAAGAGATGTCTAAATAAGCTATGGAATTTCCAAAAAAAACACACATAAATACTAAAAAGTGGGTTTAGCAAGATTGCAGATACAAGATCAATATGGAAAAATCAATTGTTTCTCTACACTAGCATTAAACAATCAGAAATCAAAATTAAAAATCAGTAACACAATAGCAAAAATTGCTTGAAAATAGAGATAAACTTCACAAAAGATGTGTGACACTTTACATACTAAAATTATGAAACATGAAACATTGCTGAGAAAAAGTAAGGAAGGAATGGCTAAATAAATGCAGAGACAGACCATGTTCATGAGTCGGAATACTGTTAAGTCAATTTTTTCCAAATTGATCTAAGAATTCAATATATTCCCAATCAAAATCTCAGCATGCATTTTTATAGAAATTGATGAAATGGTTATAAAATTCATATGGAAATTCCATGGACTTAAAAAGTAGCCAAAACAACTTGAATAAGAAAAAGTTGGGAAATATTTGCTCCTCTACAATATTCTGGAAGAGTTTATGTAGATTGGTATAATTTCTCCTTATTTATTTATTATTATTATTTTTAACAGTTGAGACAACACTACTTCATCTCAAAATTTGTTTTATAGCTCCTATAATTAAGACAATGTGTTTAAAAATACAAAAGTTGATTAGTGAAATAAGAGATTCCAGAAATAGGCCATTACATATTTATATACCACTGATTTTTTTGACAGTGTGTATAAAGGTATTTCAGTAAAGAAATTATAGACTCTTCAACAAATATTGCTGGAAAGATTTGATATCCATATGCAAAAAAAGCTAAATTTGATCCATACCTCACATCATACACAAAAACTGACTCAAAATGGGTCATTGACCTAAATGTAAAAACTAAAATGATAAAACTCCTAGGAGAAAACTTTTATAGTTGGGTTAAGTAGAGAGTTCTTAGATATAACTATAACATGACCCATAAAAGAATAAATTGATAAATAGATTTCACCAAAGTTTAAAACATCTGCTCTACAAAAGAATCTAAGACCCAGCCTGGGATAAAATATTTTCAAATCATAGAGCTAATGGAGGACTTATATCCAGAATATGTAAAGATCTTTCAAAATTAAAGACGCAATTCAATTAAAAAATTAGGCAAAAGATTCAAACAGACATTTCACCAAGGAAAATACACAATGGCAAATAAGCACAAAAAAATATGCTGAGCATCACTACTCACTGGGGAAATGAATACTAAATCACAAGAGACTTGTATTTATTTTTGAAAAATTCTAGAAAATGGAAACTAATCTATAGTGACAGAAGATAGATTAGTGATTGCCTGTGGAGGAAGTGCAGGGAAGTTTGGGAAAGAGAGATTACCAAGGGCAACTTTAGGGAGTAGTGGATATGTTCCTTATCTTGATTGTGATGAAAATTTCACAGATGGATATGTAGGTTAAAACTCAACAAAAGATACAGCCTTAATATAAGCAGTTTATTGTTTGCCAGTTATACCTTTAATAAAGCTGTTTTTAAAATCTTTTTTTTAAGGATTAGAGGGGCACCTAGGTGGCTCGATTGGTTAAGTGGCCAATTCTTGATTTCAGCTCAGGTCTGGATCTCAGGGTCATAGGATCCAGCCTTGCATCAGGCTCCATGCTTAGTGAGGAGTCTGCTTGTCCCTCAGCCTCTCCCCCATCCGTGCTGGTGTGCTGGCTCCTGAGCTCAAGCTCTCTCTTTCTCAAATAAATAAATAAATAATTTTTTTTTAAAAGGACTAGAATATATACTAGTCAATATGGTTCCCTGTGGCCTCTTTTAGAACTGCACAACATCTGAATTGGTTTACTCCCAGTGCCTCATTTTACACAGTAAGCTGTGTGCAAAGCAGAGAGTACAAAAGTCAGTAGGCCTGGACTCTTCCACTGGACTTTTTGGTTCAAATCTAGGCTCTGCCCTTTCCACCTTTCCAAACCTCTGTTTTCTCAACTGTCAACTGAGACTAACAGAAGTTGTCTCTTATGGTCCTTGTGAGTATGAAACATAATACATGTAAACCATTTAGCCAACACAAACCATGTACTCCATAATTGGTAACTATTGTTAGGAAACTAAAGCCCAGAAAAATGAGGTAACTTGTCCAAAGTCACACAGTTATGGCATAGCAAGAACCCTAAGGCCATCTCACCTGCCTCCTGTCACATGACTGTTCCTCCATGAGCCACGGTCCTTCAACCGTTCTTTTGCAACATCAAACACATCACTCAAAAGCAAAAGCCACATCAAGAGGACCACAAGTAGAATATAGCACCAAGTAACTCCAGCTGCAACACCAGAGACCAACAACACTGATAACCAAAATCCTACACAACCACTAAACCATGCAACTGACACAGACATCATGTTAGGACCATTTATATATGATACTAAATACAACCCAGCCTCCCGTTGGGATTCATGGTGAGTAGAGGTCAGAAAGTGGGGCTGTAAAACTCAGGAAATGTCAGATCGTGAATTCTTGATCTAAGACCAAAGAACCTTAAAGGTTTTGTGCATAATCTTTCAGGGCCCTAACGACCTGTTGAAATAATATTATAGCTCAGCGGTTTAGTGCCTGCCTTTAGCTCAGGGCGTGATCCTGGAGACCTGGGATCGAGTTCCACGTTGGGTTCCCTGCATGGAGCCTGCTTCCCTCTCTGCCTGTGTCTCTGCCTCTCTCTGTGTGTCTCTCATGAATAAATAAATAAATATATATTTTTAAAAATCTTAAAAAAAGAAAAAATATTATAGAAAACTATATGTGTATATATACACACACATATATTTTACCTATATATACATATTCACCTTTATAGCTTTTATAAAACTCTAATCTAAGAGGTAAATAATCCTCCCAAAATATTAAGAATAGCAATTATAGCTAGTAAGCTGATCTTAGACACAAAGGTTACCAAAAAAATCATAACTATCAAGAAGTCATATTGAAAGATAACTTGAAATGGAAGTTTGGTCTGCTTCCTTAGATTAAATGTGAAATGAAATTAATAACCTCTAGGGTTACAAGCAGAGGTCGAGGACCCCATCAAAGGGCCACATAGTTGGTCTGACAGTTTGTGGTAGCTTGAACAGTAAGCAGCTGGTTAAAACAAAATCAGTTAATTTTTTACTACCTTCACCCTAATTAGACCTTAGTAAAATCCTCACGTGCAAAATAACCTGGAAATGTTCAAAAGAACTTTCAAAGACTCTGGAAAACAACGGCTATACTCAATCTCAAGCATTTTTAGGCTGCTTTAAAAAAAAAAAAATCCACAAGGAGAGTGCCTGGGTGGCTCAGTCATTGAGCTTCCGACTCTTGGGCTCAGCTTGATGGCAGGGTCCTGAGTTCTGGCCCCGCGATGGGCTCCACGCCCAGCCTTTAAAAAAAATAATTTAAAAAAATCAATTAAAGAAATCCATGAGGTTTTTCTAAGTACCTACTTCTTATCTAGCAAGACAGTAAATTCTTCATAGGGTAAGAAAACGAAAATACCTGGTAGAAAGGGGTCGTGATTAAAGCTCATTCTCCTCAGAATGGATAGCAAAATCAAAATTTAAAACACTTCTACAGAAGGGGCTGGGGGAAGATTAATAATTAATGTATGGCAGCAATACAGAAATTTTGAAATGTAAATCTGATGAACAAAAAGTGGCATATTACGACAAGCAGGAGCAACAAGGGAGAAGGAGCGGAGGGTCTTTTGCTGGGAGAACAGAATAGGAAGCAGGCCTGCCTGACTGGGTTTGCAAGGGTTTCCCTTTCTTTCCCCCGTGCAAACTTCCATCTGGACACAGACAACACTGCAAACTCAGGAGAGAGTGAGGGGAGGGAAGACTCTTTAACCAAAACAAATCAGGTTCACTTGTAGCTTTCCCAAGAGTCTTTCTCTTAAAAATAAAAGAAGAAGAAGAAAAAGAAGAAAGTTTAACACATCACTTTGATATGTGCTTTGCCTGCCATTTCCCTGTACTTTCCATCTTCTTCCCATCCCCTTTGCTCCCCTTCTTACTGTTAGATTCTTTTTTTTTAATCCATTCCAATTTTCCTCTAATATTTGTGTATAATTTTTCCTCCTTTTAACTAAGCTCCTTTTGAAATGCCTCCCTTTGTGTGTCTCCAGGCGGGGGGCAGGGTCTTTGCTCTCCTCTTTGGCCCAGTTTACAGGGGCTTGGGGCTTCACCGGGAGCTCTCAGGAGAATTGTGCAAATTGCACCCGGGCTTCCGTTGGAAGAGCCACTCATCCCGGCGACCCCGTGCTGTGCCCGAGTGCATCAAGGCCATGTCAACCCCTTGATGCTGCCTCACGCTGTGATCTTCCTTTGCACTGTGTCATATGTCACGATGGGTTTTCCCACAATGCATTCTTTAGTTCAGTGTCAGGGAAAAAGAACAAATAATGTGCTCCTGTGGCAGCCAAACATGCTACCTGCAAGGTTGGGGAGCAGAACACATTTTCCTCCTCTGGAGTGAATTCCCTCAGCTGAAGCTGTCTCTCCCTTGCCATTATTCTCACTCTGCCCACCCCTCCCCTTCCCTGACTTCAGCGGCTCTGCAAAGTGCCTTCTGCAGGTTAAAGCATTCATCTGGCAGGAAAATTTGGAGCTGCAGACAGTCTTTGTGAGTTCATTGATCAGTCTGTTTATGCTAAATATATTTACCCAAGAAATCCGGGATGAGGTGTTCCGTATTGTCTGTATAGAGCTTAGTCATGAAACCGTGTGAAAATTTGCAGAGGGCAGAAGTTTCCCTGGGAAAAGGCCACTGAGAAATCATCTCTAAACTCAGGGAAATGCCTATTTTTAATTGCCAAGTCATCGTCACTTTACCTTTAAAAAAGAAAAAACCTGATTATAAAGAATACTTCTTTTGCTGTGTAAAATAGCCAAACACCAGTTTGGCTGCCCTTAATCTGCCTTTTGGAGAAAGGAAAGAAGCCTTTTCCCTGGTGATTGCATTTATTATCTGACTCCGTACAATCTCTTTTACAACCGCCACATGCTATACCATCCATGTATGGTATTTGGAGGTGTTCATGCAAACTTCTTATACCCACCTGCCTTGTAGACAGAAGGAAAGAGACAAAAAAACATATTAATCCTTAGGGCATCTAAAAGAATCAGTGAAAAAAAATATCAGACTTCCTTCCTCTCTGGAGTGTCCACAGCTTATGATAAAGTGTAGAAGAAAAAAGAAAAGAAGAACAGATCATATGACTAAGAGGCAGCTCCTCTGCACCCCAGCTACACAGGAGATTTGCTAGCAGTGCAGACTCTCAGACTCCTCCCCACACCTACCAATTCAGAATCTGCATTTTGACAAGATCTCCAGATGGTTTGCTTACACATTAAAGATTGAGAAGCACTGCACTGCACTGCACTACGCTGTGGCACATGTTTCCGAAAAGATGTAGCTGGAGCCAACTGCATCTAGAACTTTTCTCTGAGAGCAAACCACCTTGTCTGCTAGAGGTACAAAGCACCCTCATAAACTACAAATGGTATTTTTCACATCAACCGAGGAAGAGAAGGCCAAATAAAAACACTTACTAGGTGCGAACACCTCTTTTGTCTTTATGGAGAAATGCATATGAAGTATATGTAATTTTTTACATATTAATGTACATGAAAATGGCTTAGCAACAAAATAGAGGCAGGTCCTGGGTTGTTATAACACTAAACGAAGGATGGAGAACCCTGATAAAGGGTAAAACCATTCAAATTTGCAGGTTGTGCTGACTATATTGTTCTGAAGGAGTTTGCAATATGATATTCTTACATTGACTCATTTAGATATTTACACCGTACGTAAATTGAAAATTGTTATTTTTTCTCTTCTGAAATGAACTGCTCAATATGTGTGAGCCCAGCTCTATAAAGCTTACTTGCTTTCTCTCTCTCTCTCTCTCTCTCTCTCTCTCTTTCTCTCTCTGTCCCTTATCACTCTTGATGTCAAACCATAAATGGCTGATGCTATAGTATTCTTCTCATCCACTGCAAGTATTCTTTAAACTCCTTGATAGAATGCATCCTCCCTACAGCTCTGTTCCATCTCTGCCCTTATAAATTCACCTACTTTACCAATTCTACTCTAATTTGTAACAAGGAGAATTTTTAGGCAGGGTTTATTAATCAAGTTCATGCTTGTTTATTGACACTTTTGTTTTATCAAATGTTTCTCAATGTGAAAATATTACTTCACTAACAAAAAAGCTGAGTTCAAAGAATTCTTTAGAAATTCATTAGAGGGATCCCTGGGTGGCGCAGCGGTTTGGCGCCTGCCTTTGGCCCAGGGCGCGATCCTGGAGACCCGGGATCGAATCCCACATCGGGCTCCCAGTGCATGGAGCCTGCTTCTCCCTCTGCCTATGTCTCTGCCTCTCTCTCTCTCTCTCTCTCTCTCTCTCTCTCTCTCTGACCATCATAAATAAATAATAAAAAAATTTAAAAAAAAAGAAATTCATTAGAAATGTTATGTCTAAAAAAAAGAAAGAAAGAAAGAAAGAAAGAAAGAAAGAAAGAAAGAAAGTTTATGTATAAAGAACCATGAAAGAGTGTCCCCAACCCATAGCAAGCCAGGCCTTGTTTTCCTACTCTAAAAATGCCACTCATAACAAGCATTGGGTGAATTCTACTGATTAATTTCTTCTCACTTCACCTTACTCAATGTCTTCTTTTTTCCTATTTTCCTATCATTACCAAATACCAATTTTTTAAATTTTTTAAGTTGCCAGATTTTATCTGGGGAGTAGTTTCCGGTTTACAGAAAAACTGAACAGAAAGTACAGACTTATATGTCACCTCAAACTCCTCCTGCTTAGTTTTCCCTATTGTTAACATCTTACATCAGTGTGGTATACTTGTTGCAAAGGTGATATATAACTGTTAACTAAATTCTATAGTTTACATTAGAGTTCACTCTGTGTTGTACATTCTATGGGTCCAAAAATCCATTTTTTTCATTGTATCGCTGCTAATGATTTTTGGATTTTCTTTCCACATAATTAAGAGAAATAACCATACAAAAAAAGGGGACATATTCTAATTGATCATCATATTACGAGAGCTAAGGAGCAGTTGCTGTTTCTTCTGTTTTTATGTTCTTCTCAACTCTATGTATCAGCCTTTTCTCATCAAGTCACCCAGTCATCCAATATTTATTGAGCATCTACTGCTTTCAAAGGACCATGGTGGAGACTCAGGGGTGTATCTGACATGGACTCCTTCTCTGGAACCTAGTCTCAGTTAGGAGGAATAAAGTATATATATATAGATAGTACGACACGGAGTGAAGAGAGCTCAGGAGATAAGTCATGGCAAGTTGAGTGGGTGGAGAAGGATGGTGGACTCTTTGTAGGGAAGCAGCATTTGAGAGCCAGGAGAAATCAACAAAATTTGAAGATGTACCAATCAGGCATATGGACTGGCCAAGAGAATCCCTCTAGTGAACCTACTAAAGATAAGATATGTGGGTCTTGGGATCCCTGGGTGGGGCAGCAGTTTAGCGCCTGCCTTTGGCCCAGGGCGCGATCCTGGAGACCCGGGATCGGATCCCACGTCGGGGTCCCGGTGCATGGAGCCTGCTTCTCCCTCTGCCTATGTCTCTGCCTCTCTCTCTCTCTTTCTGTGACTATCATAAACAAATACAATTTAAAAAAAAAAAGATATGTGGGTCTTGTAAGAAAGCTAGAAGGAGCTCAGATGAATTGACCACAGGATTAGTGAAGTACAGGGATGGGCAACAAAGCTGAGACTGGATTATCCATTTCTATGGTGCATACTCCTAGAACATTTAGAAATGTGCTTCTCAAAGTGAGGTAACAAGTCACGCTATTTCTAGAGCCAAATTTCTCTTAGTGTGCTACTTGGGTCACCAAAACAGAATCAGTCTCCTGAGGCCCTTATTTCCGGGCCTACCTTACACTCACTGAATCAAGATTGGGAAGGGTAGACTCCAGGAATTCACATTTTTAATATTCTAGGTGATTCTTATTTACACTACAGCGTGAGAACCACTGATCACCTTCCTAAGACAGGAAATTCAGAAGGGCAAAATAGTATCTTATAATCCTTTTAAATTGAACTTGAAATCCACACACATTTTCAAAAATACACACAAGACCTCAGAAAATGTATCTGTGAGTAGATACACATTCCCTCTCCTCTCTCATTAAAAATATTTGGATGGAGGGGCACCTGGAGGGCTCAGTCAGTGAAGCATCTGACTCTTGATTTCAGCTCAGGTCATGATCTCAGGGTCATGAGACTGAGCCCCGAGTCAGGCTCCACACTAGGCATGGAGCCTGCTTAAGATTCTCTCTCTCTCTCTCTCTCTCTCTCTCTCTCTCTCTCTTCCCCTGCCCCTCTCCTTCACCCCAACACTATCACTCTCTCTCTCAAAAAAAAAAATTGGATGGAAACATATGAGGAGCACTGTACCAAAAGCAGACAGAAAACTCAAGTATGCTTGCTAATATGTGGAAATAAATACAGATTTTTGGCATAAAGTCGCCTTTGTGCATCTGTATAAATATTGTCTTTTTCCTTGCAATGATCAGCTTTGACCTCGTCCATACCTCCCCTGGTTTGATGGCAGACCATAATAACGTCACTTGGCTATTCTTGAAAAACAGCTACTAAATGTTGATGATACTTACTGCAGCATTATTTATGCGAGGATCCTAAAATACTTGGGAAAATGTTTTGACGGTGCAAAGACTGGCATAACCATAAATTCTGAATAATGTCGCAGTTGGGCAGGGACATAAAGTTCAATCACCTCTGATTTTCTGGACCGTTTCATTCATTGTTTTGTACAGTCATGTGTACTAACTGGACATGGAGATCTTCCTAGCCGATAAGCGATTAAACTGAGAAATTGAAAGATACCAAGATTTCCTAAGTTTCCTTTGCTTCTTGGGTAATTCTTATCTACAATGAAAAAGTCAATTCAATGGCCAGTCTCAGATTCTTTTTATCTCAGATTCTTGAAGATTAAACTTCAGACTTTTCTGTCCAAACAGAAGTGAGAACAGAAGGAAAATCAGAGTCTTCAAAACCACGTCCATCGTAGGATGTGCTTGAACAAAATGGCTGTTGATAACAAAAATAGAAAACCCTCCATTTGAAAGAAATGTACTAAACAACACAGACACAAAGATGTATGCAACTTATTACCAGAAAGATAGAGGAGTTGTACAGGCAAAAGCAACCAGCGCTTGATTTAACAAACACCAAATTGCCAGCTATCCACAAGGGCGATTGGCTGTCTCCCAAACCCACTTCTCACCTCCCACCCTTTCTGCTTTGGAACTTATTCCTCTGAATGGAGATGCAAAGTGGAAGATGCAAAGAGAATTTTGCCTTTGTTCATTCTTCCTCCAAAAGTTTATAAAAAGATAAACAATTATTCTTGAAGCGTGTTGTGCAGCTGCTTTGTGTTTCCCACAAATCACCACTCCGGTGTGTAAGACCATGTCACTACTACGTAAGTCATGTGGCCCCCTCTCCAACGTTAGTACATATTTGGAGCTCACCTGAGGGGTCCTGGACAACTACTGCCACATCATTAGCTATTTTGCCTCCACCCTTTATTCAACTGAAATAATTTTTTAATATCACATCAGATTCTCCTTAACAGAATCTCTCATCTTACCTAAATTGCTACCCTTTAGGAGTCTTTGGTCAGAGAGTCATACCAACATCATCTCTGAGCTTTAAGAAATTTACCTTCCCGGGCAGCCCGGGTGGCTCAGCGGTTTAGCGCTGCCTTCAGCCCAGCGCGTGGTCCTGAGGACCCAGGATCGAGTCCCACGTCGGGCTCCCTGCATGGAATGGAGCCTGCTTCTCCCTCTGCCTGTGTCTCTGTCTCTGTCTGTCTCTCTCTCTCTCTCATGAATAAATAAATTAAATCTTAAAAAAAAAAGGAATTTACCTTCCCAAAGTCTAAATTGTATCTGATGATGGCCAGTTTTCCAACCCTTTATCATATTAAATTACTAGGATGAACAGTAATTTTTCCTCCAGTTCCATTGGTTTTCACATCCTTGACCATTCTTCCTTATTATTCCAAATAACAGACCAAGGTGGCTCCTTCTAAACCCACCCACTTCAAGCTCCCCCGTCCCTTTTCTCCATACACACACACACACACTCACACTTCTCAGAATACCCCTAGACTACCCCAAAACAAATTTTCTTGAGTGGGGCCAAGCATTTGTGGTCCGACTCAAGAAAAGAAAAGATCACTTAGGTTCTCAATAGTTATAACCTCACAAATACAATCCAATTTTTGCAAGCCCACTAAAGAATGCATCAGGTTAGATGCCATGTTTTTGCTGGTGTGAGTTTTTTTCCAGCGGAGTGCCAACTATCTGAAGTCCCTCGTGGCTGTCTTACCTAATCTCTACCATTGTTGTTACCGGAATCCTAACAGTTAATCCACAATGTCTGTCTGTTCAGGAAGCCTTCAGTTTAACAAGAATAATATCTATTTTTTCCTTTGCAAAATAATATATATACACACATTATATATCTATGTGTATATATGTATATATTATATATATTATATATATAATGTGTATATATATAGCATATATGTGCCCACAGACATATATGTATGATTACATGGTATATATATATATATATGAGATACATGTATGATATACATGATTTCTGAAAATGTAACTTTAGATTTTCAAAAATATTCCTGCTTAGTCCAAGCAGTTATTAATGACATGGTTGATTCAGGAGCTCTTTTTAGCTTCTTTGCCTCTTTCCCTGGTCAATCCAAATCTAACACTTATATTTAATAGTAATTCCATGTGAGAGCAAGAAAACGCCTCTCTACCCATCCTTGAGCGTAGAGCAGTAAAAGATAAAAAGTTATGATAGTATTCTGGTCTTGAGAGAATCAGAATGCCTATTTACTTCTCTTTTGTGGAAGTGCACTTGAAAAGTAAAACGTGAAACCCTACCCCAGTGTGAGATTAAAAGCAGAGGGAGGTTTTCCTCATAACTACAAATGATCTACACGGAGAGAACAAGTAATGATGAGTTTTTGAAAATGATAAGATTGTAGCAATCCGAAGCACTGCAAGAAATTGGCAAATTGTAAAACGACCAGAAGGAGCCACAGCGAAACTCTAATTTTGCGGGCTCTCCAGCCTCAGCAAAAAAAGAGGAGATGCAGGCAAGCAGGGATGCTTTTCCTCTTTCCGGGGTGGCCAGACCTTTTAAACCATGAGATACGAGAGGTTAGCTGTATGGTCTCGGTCGGAGGGAGTTAAAGGATGATGGTTGCAGAGCACAAGGCAGTGGAGATATCTGTAAACTCATTTCTGTCATTGCTTTAGGGACACAAAATCCTGTTGGCTTTATTGAATGTGGTAACTGTCAGCATGTTATGAACATTAACAGGGTCTGCAGAAGTGACCTCACCGTTGACTAGATGGCTCCCTTTGGAACAAGGTTATGACTTGTATCAGGCAAAGTGATGCCTGTTTAAATGGAACTGCATACTCCGGTAAGACTCAGGAGGTGCCTGGAAGCTGATAATCATCTCTTGGTAAAACTCTTTCACACTTATAGACCAAAATTCTGTCCCGGTTTAAAAATGCCTTGTTTTTTGTTTTTCTGTTTTGTTTTGTTTTTTTTTTTTTTTAAATGAAACTCAGTGCGGATAAAGCCCTAGTGATGAAACTAGGAAGTACTGAAATGTCATACGTACTTTGTACCTCTATTGAGACCCACCCCTCTCCCAGATTTGGAAAAGTATTTGGGATTTCTTGGTTGCTGTCAGGAAAGAAATGGACCATTAAAGATTCTAAAAAACCATGACCTTGTTCAAATCAGATCATCCTTCCACCCATGAGTTGATTAGGGGCTCATCCTTCTCTACTCTGCCGCTCATGCGGTGTCCCAGCCCCGAAGACCCACACCCCACCATGCCATATTGTGCCTTCCTGACTCCCAATTAGTCTCTTCATTGCACTCCCATGGTTGGCTCTTCTGTTTCTCCCTCACCCGCTAGCCCTGTATCTAACTGGTCCCCAAGTTCTGTAGGGCTGCCCCAGCCTCTTGCAATGAAGTCTGCCACGCCTGATAATGACAGCAATCACCACTTCTAGAAAACTACCTTTTCCCCTTATTCACTGCAATCTAACAGCTATTTTTGCAAAGCCTTCTTTGCTAATTTTTTCCCCAAGTGTCAATATTGCTTCCTATTGCCTCTATTTGGGGTTCTTAAAGAAAAGATGTAAGCAATTAGCTCAACACCCTCGATATGGTAAAATGTAAAATGAGTTTTATACTACACTTCATGTCTTAATTTGGTCATTTTCTCTTGATACCACAGTACTTTATCAGAGGTCTCTAACCTCTTCAATTCACTGATTCATTCATTCATTGATTCATTTATTCAATAAACATTTATCCCTTCCATTTTCTCAATTTTTGCATTATAAAATATCTCCTCTGAGAGAGTTTTGCTGTGATCAGGGAATCATAACTGATGCTTTTTATTCTCCCAATTATTTCAATGCAAACATTTCCAACCTGCTTTTATTTCCATTGATTTTCACACAGATTTACCCTTTCTCATCCTAAATAATGGATTTTTCTTCTCCTCTATGCCTATGTTTAAATATTTCCTTTATTTGTTATATGTACCTTTTCTTTGCAAAATAATTATAGCTACAGTGCATAATTATGGTTTAATCATTGCATCCATTCTGTTCAATGATCCCTTTACTAAGTGGAATTACATGTCGAGTTAACACCCTTATCAAGTGCTAGTTTTCAAAGAATAAGCTACGCAGTCTTGCTGAGTTTTTCCCAGCGCTTGCCTTTTCCAGAACAAAGCATTCTTCCAGAGTGAATGGTTTACAAAAATCTGATAGCAATTCAGTCGGATAGAAAAAATGAAAACTCTATATTTTCGCTGTGTTGCAGGCAAGAAAGAACTCTGAAACTGAATCTATCTTCAAATTACGGAAATTGACTGACTTTAAAGATGCATTAAATGGTTCACCTTTTAAGATTCAACTTTTTAAGATGTATTTGAAATGAGTTTTTGAAATGCGGACAACTCTTGCCCTTCCAATGACCCCTGTTTTCTTTTTAGATATTTTGTTCTGAAGAAACTTCATTAGAAAAAAATAAAATTAGTATATAATCCCTACTTTTCCTTTGCTTTTTCTTTACCCTCAAATCATTTTTAACAAATAGGATGTAAACCAATCAATACCTAAAATAATATCTATATTATAATATTTATTTTTAACTTCTGATATGCTGGATCAGCGTGTTTGATTCATAATCAAAATAATTTTGTTCCTGTTATCATCTTCATTTTACAGATAAGCTAACAGGTCTTTAAAAAGGTTAAGTGACTTCCCAAAGTCACACCAGTATTGTGACTATAGTATCAATAAGTGACCTCATTTGAACCAGGTGCAATGAGATCTGTGAACTTTTGGGTTATATGAGTTAAATAGAACTTCCCAAGGTCATCATGGGAAAATCAGAATCTATTATCTTAAAATCAGTGAGAAAGGGGAACCTCACACTGTGTGTATACTTCAGTATCCACCTCAGTGGGTGCAGTGTGCCCTGGAAGACTTTTGTGGAGTCACAACATGTATATCAAACTTTAAATCACCCTTGATCTTTATCAACAGTTCATTGACACCATCTAGCTGCTGTATTATCTTTTTATTTTATAACCAAAGGATTTCTTAACAATCAGACTACAGGTAAGAGAGACCAACCACAATTTGCAAGCTTCAACCCTTTTGATTTGCTGTGTAATAAATGAAGCACAAAACTGTCATATGTAGTTGACCCTTGAACAATGGGGATTAGGGGCACTGCCTCCCACCCCACAAAGTAGAAAATTTGACTATAACTTGGATTCTCCCAAAAACTCACTACTAAGCCTGTAATTGACCAGAAGACTTACCAATAACATAGTTAACTAACACATATCTTATATAAGTATTATATACTATATTTTTATAATAAGGTAAGCTAGAAAAAAATCAAAGGAAGAGAAAATACATTATAGTATGTACTCTATTTATAGAAAAATATGCATGTAAATGGAACTGTGCAGTTCAAATTCCTGTTGTTCAGTGGTCAGCTGTGTGTGGGGGGAGGGTGTGTGTGATATAGATTACATTATATTATATATATATAAATACAAGAATAATTCATTAGTTTGCATGTTTTTAAAGAACATGGGATAGTTAAATTCTTTTATCATAAGATACATGTTTGTGTGCCTTTTAGTATAACCTCTTTTATTCAACATGTTCCAAATGTGAAATATTTTTGAATAGTTCTGTATTTTGTTTAGGAAGTCACTGTACATGTCACAGACATTATCTCTCCTCGAAGAATTTAAAAGCAATAAACATCAAGTCTCAATGAGACCCAATTTAAGGGTTCTGCAGTGTCTCAGGCTTATAATATAGATTAATAGCATCGCTTCTTCAATGAACCACAATTATGTCAATTAATGGAAATTTCCAGGTAACAAGATGCTGAGAATAGACATTTTATTATTCCTCTCTCTCTCTCTCTATGTATACACACACACACACACACACACACCCCACTCACAAATAAAATGAAGGGTATAGTCTAAGCTCCATTTCTCCAGCAAACTCTCGTAAAATAACTCACATTATTTGTAGTCTGGTCACCCATAAAACTTTCAACAGCTGAATAAATATCTGAGTTTTGCCCTGTCTTGTTTCCATTTATTTGCATACCTGTGAGCCCCTTTCCACTGCCACCAAGCAGACCACGGGAGCCTGGTGCCCATTGGCATTAATAAGAGTTGAGTGCTCACTTTCCCGCATGCTGCATATAAAAGCACTTAAGTGTAACACTCCAAACACATAACACAAAAAGGAGTAAACCTTGGTTTTATATGGAATCCTTCGTATACAAATGATCCCAAAGAGCTTTACAAACAATGAATTCTGACACTGGGATGGTGTAAACAAATGTGGCAGCCATTGAGCGCCCAGCTGTAACTCACACCGAGGCCTCCTTGAAATGTCACAAAGCATACTGTATATCTTCTCCAGCGTCCCCTCCCACAACGGGGTGTCCACATATACAACTTGCTGTCAATCACAGCACTCCAGTCACATGCAATGTAAGGAAAAGGCAAAGAGAGAGGTCCTCATGCAAAGCATCGATACAATAACTTGCACAGGAACTCTCCACAGGGGGGGAGATGTGTGCTCACCATGTACTTCGTGCACTTTCCCAGACCCGCTGATTACATCTGGGGAGGATTTCTAGATGACTCGTCACAACCACCTGACCCACTGACACACAAGCCCCCCTAAATATCAATTTTGAACAACCAGAGAGAACTTTCCGTAGTACTTAGCTCACACTCAGCATCTTCCCTGCCTTCATCTTCTTGTTATTCATTCCATTTCATCCCCTGTGCGTGTCTTCCTCACCAAGTTAATAGTAGGAAACCCTGTCTTGTTGCTTCCGTAGCCACTATTTTCCATCACTGCCCTCAACTGACAACACCCACCCAAGCTCTCCTGAGCTAGTTGCACCCAGGTGACAGGCTCCCATTAAGAGCTGCCTAAACAAATCCAGTAAACTTATTCCAAGACATAGGCCTGGGAAGGAAGAAAGTTATATTTTATATCTTTGATTCTAACAGAACCTGTATTTAGATCATTACAAGAATGAGTGTTCTTTCTTTTTTTTAATGTTAGTGGAGGGAAACGAGCCTTTCCCACAACACACTTACTCAGTAATATCCGGATATTCCTTGTCAAAATTTCTGTCAGATTCTTTCAGGTCCACAGCAAGTTGGCTCCGATGGAATAGTATGAAAAGCTGAAGTTACAATCACTGGTTATTGCCCTGGGACGTTCTTCCAAAGCATCCCTTAGTGGCAATAGTCACACATTGTCCTCTTGGAATCAGGGGCCAATACAGGCAGGGTTCTTAATATCCATATGTGCTTGATAGTTGCCAGAAAAGAAAGGAGATGGACAAACGCTCTTCTTCCCTTGGCTTTTTCAGAAATGATTTTTGTGAGCTGGGGTCTTAGGTCTCCTGACACCAATGCTGACACACTTACAGCATCTTTAAGGTAAGGAATAAGTAGTGACTCAGAGCAGCTGGATAATATGAATTTCCAGCCCCTGCCTCCTGCCCCTCTGCACCTTTCTCTTCTCTGCAAGACAGGCTCCCTGAGGGAGTCTGGGGCCACAGTGACCCTATAAGTGCAAAAGCCTCTTCCCTTCTTCCAGTAGGCTTCATTTGGGGCACTGAGCACCACTCACTCAACCCATCTGTCCCCCCATTTCCTGTTCTTTCAAAGCTCCAGAAGCTTAGACCTTAATTCATTTTCTCTTTTAACCACACTGTGACCCTCCTCTATCCTCTCTTAATTAAAGGGAACATATTTGGGATGCCTGGGTGGCTCATCGGTTGAGCATCTGCCTTTGGCTCAGGGTGTGATCCCAGAATCCTGGGATCGAGTCTCACATTGGGCTCCCTGCATAGAGCCTGCTTCTCCCTCTGCCTATGTCTCTGCCTCTCTCTCCCCCTGTGTCTCTCATAAATCAATCAATCAATCAATCTTAAAAAAAAATAAAGGGAACATATTTTGTCTTCTAAAAGAACTTTGCATCAGAGGGAACTCTTCAGATGCTAAATCACAGTAGTCTCTGGAGCAACACTGCCCAGATTCAAATACAGTGTGTTCTACAAGTTGTGTGATCTTGAGCAAGTTAACATTGCCTGTGCCCCCTCTTTAAGCATAGGTAATAAAAACACTTATCTAATATATATTTTTTTAGTTTGGATTAATTGAGTTAATACGAGTAAAGCCTATGCAGCACGTAGAAGCGCTACAACCATGTTGGCTGTTTCTGTTATTACCAGCACTGAATGAGATGATGCAGCAACAGCAACAGGCCAACACTGAAATCTGAGTGGTTTAACAAAATAGAAATTCATCTCATTCCTTCACAAAGTCCAGCTGTGTTGATTCAATGACACAGGCATCCTCCATCTTGTGCCCATGCCATCCCCTGATCATCTGTTGGATCCTCTGGCCAGCAGATCAGGAAAGAGAGAGTGCAGGGAGTGATGAGGGTTGTAAGGGTGGTATTTGAAGGCCTGGTCTGGAAAGGATGTACCCTACTCCCCTATACATCCCATCAGCCAGCACTCAAGTCACATGGCCACATGGAACAGAAGGGGAGCTTTAGTCTGGTTGTGTGCCCAGGAGGAAGAAACCTTTGATGATCATATATTAGTTTAGTTTCTCCCACAACCACCTCATGACCCTCAAGGGAAATTGTTCCTGAACAAACCTCAGGCCTAATTTAAGACTCAGGTAATTTAGACACTAATTAACTCACTTTGAGTTATCAACTGTTGATATTATCTCCTATCAGCCATTAGCTGTCTTGCCTCTCATTCCCTTATCCTTATCAGCATGAAGCAATGAAGTCTTCTAGCTGGAAGATTTCGGGCTTGGGGATCAGGGAGGGAGAGAGCCTTAGATTTCCAGGTTGACTGCTTCTGTCATAGGGAACTGTACACAAATAGGAGTCACTAAACCTAGTCTGGCCGGCCCTGCGAGGCTAAGCTGTAGCTGCATACAGTACGGGGAAGTGCTCCCCCCCAGGACTCCACAAAATTACCACACATCTCCAAGCCCAGCCCTGCCCCACACTAAGGATTCCTGCCACTCACTCTTCAGCTCCACATTGGATTGTCATGTGCAATTTAAGCAGCAGCAATTTCACCAGACCAGGAATAGAACTATCTTTCCATGGTCAAGGACCCTCTTACTATGTCTCCCTCCAGGTCTGGATCTCCTAATTACCTAAGGACCTCCTCCCTATCTGGAGATTTTTTAAATATCCCTATTTGTTGAAGATTCCTGGTTTCACACTCAAAAATCAAAGGATTCAGTTTCCATATTCCTACTGCCAAAGTCACTTGTGACTTTGTGTGGTAAGACTTTGTCTTCTCCAGAACCTAACCCTGGCCTTGGACCAATGCCTGGTTTTAGTGGGATATTTCTGCCGCCTAGAATCTTTCCAAAGGATTAGGGACCCAAAAGGCTTGGTGCTGATATTATATAGATTATTGGTTTAGTTCACTCTTCTTGCCACTATTTCCTTCAGGCAATATAAGGTAGTGTTTAAGAGTATAATTCTGAAGCCAGATTGCATGGGTCCAAATGTTGTCTCAGTCAATTACTATGACAAGTCTGTGTGACCGTTAGCCAATTGCTGGTCTTCATATGCCTCAGTTTCTTCTCATACTATGGGAACAATAGTAATATATACCTCTTGGGTTGTGTAAGCATTAAATGAATTAATACATATGGAGCGCATACAGTGGGGTTTGGCACATAGTATTTGCCATCATAATTATAAGCTAGGGTGCACCATTTGTTCACTGTGTAATAGGTGTGGTTCCCCTAAAACAAAAATTGCCAACCTCTGAGCTACAAATAGATATATTGAAAATATAGACTCTGTCCTCAGGGAGGCTGGCCAAGGCCTTTAGTTACCTCCTGCCATGAGCCGCCTCAATACCTCTCCCCAAAGTAGTATAACAATATTATCATTATTCTATGTGCCATGATGTGACAAAGCAGGAAAGCATTCCCTCAAAACTTCCTACAGAGACTATGATAAAAAAAAAAAGGAATCTTTATTCCACTAAAGTTGAAACAGAGCAAGCAAGGATAGACTCACCCAATTTTCCACCACATTAAGGCCATTAACTTCTGACCCAGGTTTCTGAGAAATCTTTCACAGGGCAGGGGATCATGCTAGAAGACAGAAGAGGGGATGCTAGGATTTCTTAAGCACTGACCTGAACATTTGCAACAATGGTTCCTGAACTGGGAATTATGGACAGTGTCTGACAAAGGATACTCACTGTGGGTACCTTCTCCCTTCTCAGGGTAACAGCACTCACCTCAAGCATGGTTGGGACTCCCAGAGGAACACTCAATGCACATTCTGCTATGCTTGGAGATGTATGATTCTCCCAAACTTTGAGTCTGTGAGATAACTGGCACCTGTGTGCTCACAGTGAAAGCTGTGTCCTCCAAACCCCCAGCCCTGTCTGGTTCCCAAAATCATTCGTGGAGGAGACAAATGCAAGCAGCGGCTCCCTCACTACCCACATGTCAAACATTTTTCTTAAGTATGTGCACAAATTGCATCCATATCTGTAGGTTTGAAGACAGCAATGTTAAGACTAGGTCTTGTATAACAGATGGAAGAATTTTACCAGACAGCAAGAGTCACTCCAACACCGGTTAACACTCAAACTCTGACTTCTTTCGGGTCTCCTTAAATGAGCCCTCCATCAAGTTATCCCGCTGCAAAACAGATAATTAATGTAGTACTTACTGTCTCAGATTCACTACACGCAAAAAAAAAAAAATCTTTTGCTGAAACAAAACCATAATGCTTTGTTTTGCACAGCACTTCACAATTTAAATAATGCTTTCATGAGTTTTGATCATAGAAAAAAATCAAAAATCTAGGGAACTATTTCCATTTTTTTTAATATTTTATTTATTTATTCATGAGAGACACAGAGAGAGAGGCAGAGACACAGGCAGAGGGAGAAGCAGGCTCCATGCAGGGAGGCTGACGTGGGACTTGATCCTGGGTCTCCAGGATCAGGCCCTGGGCTGAAGGCAGTGCTAAACCACTGAGCCACCAGGGCTGCCCCTGAACTATTTCCATTTTAAGGCCCCTCCCATTGAGAGTTTTTCCTGGTCACAGTGGAACTTTATTAGGGAGAGGGCAACGTTGAGACTTGCTGGAATCCAAACATCAAAAAAGATTTTTTTTGTATAATTATATATATATATATATATATATATATATATATATAATGGATTGCTATAATTACAGAAAGCTACCATTTCCTGAGCTCTTACTAAGTGGCAAGAAAATGCTTCTAATAGTTTTGCTTTCTTTCCCACTAAGGTATAAACCAAGTGTCCTTTAAAGGACAAAGGAATTCACATTTTCTTGATCAAGCAGCTTGAAACTTCCTTGAAATGCCTTGTTAATCTCTGAATCCCTGTTGACACATAGTAGGTATTGAATAAGCTTTTGATAAATTAATTCTTCGAATGATTAGTATAATAATCTTTCTGAGCTCTTCAAAAATTGGTGTCCCAATCAAATATGTATCAATATTTCCCACTTAGAGTCACTGAGATTTACAATCAAAGCAATATGCCTTCAAATAAACTGGGGAGTTAGTTCACACACCATTCAAACCATTTCTTCTCTATTACATTAATTTTCAATGTGATACCAATAACTTGTATAGTTCATTAGTTCAAAGATTTTAATATGTATAAAGTATGCATTTTAAAATTTGAGTTGTCCATCAATTTTTATACAGTGCATGCTTGTTGTGATGAATGATTTACTCAAAGCTGCTGCAGTTAATGCACCTGATCAGAAAAGTGCATGTACTTCACCAGTTTATTACCCGGTACTTTTATATTAGAATTTTTAATCAGTTCCACCTTAAAAATGTGTCTAATACTTTTGTTTTCAACCTTTGTAGTTCCAGAGAAATGTGTTTAAAATAATTATTTTAATAACTTAATGGGTTTGATATTTTATGTCTGGATGAAATTTAGTTACCAATTTCATACGAGTACACTTAATGCTCAATAATGCTGCATTACCATGGGTAGATCAGGGAAATTTAATTTATCTGCTTTAATCTGTCTCTTTTGGTGTTTTGATTCTGGTTTTTCTTTGACTTTTATGTCACTTTTTACATTCTCATTTGTACAGAACCATCCTAGCATTTAAAAACTTACACTCTACTGTTACTTGCATGAAAGTCATGTTATCACTAGATAATGATTGAAGCCAAAATTAATTTCACCAATATTTGCAATGGAGTATTTACCACCATTTGCAGATTTTTGTAATTTCAATAAAAATATAAACATTGCCATTTTTGTAGATCAAAACAAACTAATGTTAGAATTTGATATGGTTCTATCTAACACAAGCACATTCTAGCCTTAAATTGCAGCACCTGAATTGTTTAAATTCTGGGAGGATGCACAGTATAGTACAAAGAATATGAACAAGGAAGTTAGTCAAACCCAGTTTTGAATCTTGGTTCTTCATACATACTAACTCTGTGACTTTGTAAATCTTCTTAACTTCTCTGAGCCCTTAATTTCCTCACCTATCAAATAGTAATTACCACCTGTAAAGTTATCATGAGAATTAAATAAAAAACACATATAAAGTACCCAGAAAGATACAAGCATAGTGCCCAGGAAGATACTTACCAAGTATTTTGTCTTTCCTTTCCATTTTCTTTTGAAAATAGAAATCAAATTGACTCTAAAAATAGCAGTGCGAAGGGTGAATAAGTGCCTCTAATTTGTTATATGAATCAAGTGTGTATGTGTGTGTGCGCGCATGCGTGTGTGCACGTGTGCGCGCACTGAGATAACTCACTTGTGACACTATAATTCAGTTTGCCTTTCTGGCAAGAGTGGATCTGATGAAATGCATCCTATTTATTTTTATCTCAAGTATAAATTCCAGAAAATTATCATTTTCTTGTTATGAAAACTGTTTTATTAATTATTAGCCATTTAGTAAATTCATTAGATTATGATCGTAGGTCACAATATATTAGGTACTTGCATTTGACTACTATGATACCAAGGATGTTTCCTTTCAGGTGATCCTTATTGCTCACTTTGAGAAACAAATGAGCAGCAAGTTTCATACCTTTCTCAAACAGAATTTTCCTGTTTTTTACACATCCACTAAGAATTTATAACATGTCTGTTGGTGACTTGAAAATCTGTGACTCTACATATTCTTTGTTTAAAAAAAAATTCTGTCCAATTTCATTTCTGAGTTTTACTGAAACCTAACCAAGTTTTTGTTGTAGGCCCCAGTGCTCTACACAGTCCCTGTATTGTTCTTTGGTCTCCTGCTTTAGTCCTCCAGAGTCAAAGTGGCGGTCGAAATAAACACTCCTCAATTCCTGACTTTAAAGGATGAGAAGATAGAGGCACTTAAAATGTAAGAGAAAAAAAGTATTCACAGCACTTATACCTTACTTGATTAGGTTTTCAATTCTAGTTACTATATGAAAGAAGGGATTATCCTATTACAGACATTGTATGTCAACTATCTGGGGTTGATATTTTTCTTACCTATGTCAAAGTCTATAGTGTTATTTCACTTATCTCAAGACACATTTAAGAGCTGCAACTGAAGTGATCTTTATATAAGACGTAGAACTATACCACCTTCCTGCCAAAAACTGTTCCTGGTCTCCCATAGAACCTAAATAAAACCTAAATTTCTTCCTATGTGTTGATGGCCATCTGTCCAGCAACTAAATTCCTTACCTATGTGGAGAGAGATCCCATTCTGTGAGTCTTCCTGAAGCCAAGGGTCCAAGCATTACCACTGCATCCCTGGCCACCAGGGTACACAGCCATTCTTATGTTTGGCCAGTTGGACCCCCTCCAGGTGGGATTCTGAATCCTGAGAGAAGGCTGTAAAGCTAGAGATAGGTGAGAAATTCTTCCTTGTTGAAGTCAATGAGCAGCATTAACTATCCAATGGAGGCACAAACACCACCATTATCCTAAAGAGAGTTTCTCCTCCGACCCTTCCATAGTTCCTGCTCATTTTCCAAGTTCATTCATCCATGTTTTCAATCAATCATGAATGCTATCCTTATATTACAATAAATTCCTTTCTATTTAGGATAGCCAGAGCTGCCTTCCATTGTTTGCAGCCAAGAACCCTATACTTGGCTTATGAATCTTCATTTTTACCCAACTTTTCCCAGTGCTGACTGCATTCAGGTTCACTGGACTTTTTTTCAGTTCCTCAAACATTTGAATCTTTTCCCTCCCTTTGTATATTCAGTTCCTTCTGATGAGAGCTCTTTTTTTTTTTCCTTATCTATATGGCTAGCTCTTTTTCTTCTTCTGAGTCTTACCTCAAACATCAATAATTCAGAAAGACCATCCAATGTGGCATAGAGTTGATCCTATGTTCATGTTGCTTCCTTTTTTCTCTCTTTCTTCTTCCTTTGCATATGTATTAGTCCATTACTTGCCAGTTCTTAATTTCTGGGAAGCACACAAACAATAAACTGCATATTCTTTAGATCATAAATGAATAAAAGATAAAATGTTATATTCACTTTTGCTCTCATTTACACTCACTATATATCGCATGCAGAGTATACATCACTCTGAACATGAAATTTAACGTTAACAAAGGTGTAAATATCACACTTTGCGTAAATTTTCTTACTACAGGTTGTCAGGCATAATCCTCGAGCCATAAGATAAATTATCTGAAGAGTCAGGTTTGAACAAAAGGAGACTGGAAACTTAGAGATATTTGAAATTCTAAAATTCAGAATGTAGGCTTTAATCTGAATGTTATAAACTTTATGCCAAAGAACATTTTCTTGATATTTATTTTAAGGCCAATAAAACAAAAGACTGATGTCTCCAAATTCCTTAGCTTCTCTGTATAAGCAAGCTTAAAAGGACTTCTGCTGGTTTTTGTTAAAGCAACAGTATCACAACATTCTTATATTTTCCCTATGCTTGGGGACATTAAAATGAATATTTTCCTACTATAAATTGGAAATCCTGGGACTTGGGGGACACTGAATTAATCTGTGCTGAAGAAGCAAGTAAAGATGACAGTAGAGATTGAAGGATCACCTTGGCTTCCTTGAGACCCCTGTGGTGGATATATATCATAAATATGATATGTATATTATATATGTACTGTGGGACTTTAGCATAGAGCCTTCTGAGAAAGACACAATAGCAATCAGCAATAGGTATGCTAAAGAGCATGATACTTGGGCACAATGCCCATTTATGGAATAAAAAAAAATCTTTTTCTCCCTGGAGCAGCAAGAAGAGTGCCTCCATACTTTGTCAATTCCACTTCAAGTTATTATGCTCTTCACCCCCTTCATTAAAGCACTGGTATGCAAGTGATCATTCCTAATAATAGGCTCTCCACTATTAGAAGTGGGCCTTTTTCATTTTTCACCAAATTATGAAATAGCTTCCCATTATAACTTATGTTCTGTATACTCCAGCCAAGACTTTTCTCTCATCTTAAAATGCTCTGCTTTAAATGGGCCTCTAATGTATAATTTTATTGTTTGAGCATTTCATTTTCTTTTTGATTTATGTTTCTTTATAGCTGGTTAGACAGCTCTTTGTGATCTTTTGATGAAAGATTCTACATAAATAAAATTGACTGAGAAGAGGGACCTTGACGGTAGCGTTGGAGAATGCTCCCTGCTCTCTGCAAACTTAAGATCAAGATTCAAATCTCAAATGAAAGATTCAAAGCATGCTCTAGCTTTCCCTCTTTCTAATTTTTACTTTAAAAATTCAAATTAATATTGGTAATTTTACCCCATCCTAGATTTAATCTGCTGTATATTGACTGAAGGGGTGGTTTTGAATTTTTTTTTTTTTACCAAAACATATCTGTATCGAACTGCCAAGGCTAGAATAAGTAAGTAGTTACAATAATTATGCTGATAGAATTCAATACCATTAGCCTTTAAACTTCCAACTCTATTTATCTATTCATACATTCCTGCATTCACTCATTCATTCATTTGTTACTTGGTATTTGGAACAGAGAACCAAATAGATGCCAATCTTTTGCAAACCAATAATTATCTGGAAAAACTGAAAAGAAAATTTTAAGTCTATTTCCAAAATCTTTTTAACATTTTTTTAGTATTTCCCTATTTATATTCAACATTCATTTAATCCCAGAATATCAACTAGTTTTAATTGTCAGTGAATCATTGATGCAACCCAAGAAAACCCCTTTTTCTTCTACACGTTCAGATACTCATGAATGCCTTGACTGACTGATTTTTTACCTTTCATCTAGTGTGCTCACTCATCAGGATCTGCCTTGCTTAATGCAAGGATCTGAGATTTTTCCAGTGACCTTTAGAAAAATAATGTATACTTGTTGTAGTTTGTGCTTTAGCCTAAACAGTCTTTTCTTTCTTTTTTTTCTTCCTCAACTTTCACATTTAAAATAATAATAACTGCCATTTTTAACAATTGTTCTTGATAAACCATCATGAAAGATACATTAACAGAAAAAAATTTAACCTCACATATCTAGGTATTCAGAAGCCTCTCAACCTATTTACATAATAACAGCAATAAAAAACACCGAGCACGTACAATGTGTTGGGCACTGTGTTAAGTAGTTTAAAGTGACCATCTCACTTCCATCTAGCCAAACAAGTCTGTGACATGGGTACCATGGTGGTCCAGTTCAATGGAGAGTCAACTGGGTTGGAACTGGAGCTGGGAAATGTCATGACATTGGTCTGGGACATATTGAAGGCAGGCTATCCAAATGCTCAGTAGAAAGTCAGAACCGTAGATCGAAGTCTCAAGAGAAAGATTTAACCTTGAAGATGTAAACCCAAGAATTTTCTCTATTGGAGAAAGGACAAGATAAAATGAAAGAGTCAGAAAGAGCACTAAGATCTATGGAATCAGAAAGAAAGGGGACAGGATTGTTCAGAAAAGGAGGAAAATCAAGAAAATGAAAGATATCACATGTTTTTTCACAGATAAGACTTGGATACCTAATATATGCTAGGTGCTTTGCAATTAGTCATCAGTTGAAATGGAAAGGAGAATGAGAGTTAAATAGCTGAATATGAATCAGATATTCATAGATACTGGGAAATCAGAAGGAAATAAAAAAATTACTATAACCTGAACTTGGATCAGACCCAATCACCATAATTCTGCATCCTGCTCAATTAAATTTCTACCAGTTCAAGATTGAGAATAAAGAACACAGCTAAAGATGAGTCAAGGCTTCAATTCTTGTACCCCTATCAAGAAAAAATTAAAAGTTTTTCATTAACTGACTTATTTTTGATTGTTTATATCCTAAGATTCAGAGTTGGGAGTAGGTTGTCAGGGAATTGCAAAAGTCATGGAGACAGGAAAAGAATAATAATTCGTGTAAATATTTCCACTTATAAAACACCTTTGCATACATTTTAACAATACATTCCCAGAATAAAGCTAAGAAAGAAATACTATTATTGCTAATTTACAGATAAGGATATTATATGATTAGAGAGAATGTGGGGTGAGCCCACTATCACAGTATCTGTGTCAGTGAAGGTTGAAGCCACAACGGGAATGGGTCTTCCAACTCCAATCCTTCACTCTTATTACAGCATTGAGGGGGCTGACTCCTGGAAGACTGGAAAGCTCAGGGAATTCAGTGTAGCCTTGGGGGGCTGAGGCTCTCAGTGCAATTGGAGGGGTGAGTGGCAATAGTTCCCTCTGGAGGCTAAGAACAAACAGCAAGAGTGTGGGAAGGGAAAGGATAGAAAGATAGGTGGATGTGATCAAAGAGATAAAAGCTAGAGTGATGAGCAAAATTTTAAAAAATATTAACTAATCTTTTTTTTCTAGAATTTTCCCCTTTTTTATGTCTCCCTCTCCTAACATAGACAACCCCGTCACATTCATTATATCAGGAAAGGCAGAAAAAAGGGCCTTGCATTTCAAAAGCCTAATTCTGATGGAACCCTGAATATAAACACAAATTGGGAGAGAAGACATGGAGAGAAAGAACTAGGGAATCCCACCCTGGGGCTAGATAAATATCCCTACACACAGAAGGGGATGTTGAGGCAGAACTGAGTAGGCAGAGATGGGTAAGGATGATGGAATTCCCAGATGGGTTTGGGAAATCTGAGAAAAACCTGTGGCCCTTTCAGGGTAAATCTGAGTGCATAGGAAGATCATGAGGAAGAGTTGATTGTGGGTTGTGTCCAAGCAGAAAGAGGTTTAGACAGTCTCATAGAATATTCTGTAGTGCCAGGTGAAACAGGATACACAATGGACAGAAAGAACTGGCCACTGGGAGCAAAGGATGAACAGCAGCAACTTGGACTAGTTACTGAGCCAAACAGAAGCAAGAACACTCAATCTTTGCAACATGGACAGGTAACAATGAGGACCAGATCCTCCCCCATTATTCTGCATAAGTGTGCCCTCCCCCAACCCAAAATTTAGGTGCAACAGGGGGAAAGGTGGAACCTTGAACTGGCCAAGATTACACTCTACCACCTAGAAAATAAGAACTTGAAACAGAAATTAAGGTCAGGAACAAGACTAACTAAAAAGTTGAATTTCTAGACTTAGATTCAGCCTGCCCAGCTGAAATTGTGTCAGGAGAGGTGGATTGCCTCAGATCTGGAGATCCAGGTTGGATATGCCACAAGTAGCCAATGTCAGGTAGTGAAGGACAGTGCAGCATCATGGAGAGAAGGCAACAATGAGGCTGAAGAACCCAAGGGGTGATAAGAGTAGAGACATAGCTAAGGACAAAGCCAAAGATGAAGCTAAGGACAACGACATGAAATGTATGGGGTGAGAAATAGGTGACAAAGAGTACATGAACCCATGCCTGGAGTCAGGCTCCTCAGGACATGAGAGTAGAAAAAGGCAGAATCAACCACAGAAGTAGAGCCAGAGGTCATGAACTTCAAATGGAAAGTAACACAGAAATGACGTCACGTGAAATGACCCTGAAGATCAAGGCCACCAATACCAACCCCAAAAACTGGAATAAGAGGACACTAGGATAATCCACAGCAGTCTTTCACCAGGAAGCAAAAGAGAAAACTGAGACAGACAAGGGAGTCCTTGGAACAGGAGTGTAAACGCACATGCAGTGGCCTCAGGGTAAGCCCTCTGGGTCTGGGACAGGGAGAAGCAGCTCAGGAAAGCAGGTTAAAAAATAAGCCCTGGGGATGAAGAAGCATTCTGTTTATAAATAAATTGGAAAAAAATAAAATAGGATCTATTGGGTTGGGTTGATAGGTATAAATAATTATGCACAGGCTAAGAGAAATATATTTTATTCATTCAAAAAGGTATGTTGACCCCTGTAATCCTTAAAATTATCCTGAAAGCTGAGACAGGTAAAGTGAGAAACGATGTTGGCTTTTCACGAGACTACAACACAAGAGAGATAGTGGACAAACCAGCCAGTGACGCAGTTCATCATAGGAGGAAAAAGCATGGCAGACGCTTGAGAAAGGAAGAGCCCCAAACGTAATGTAAGCCACTCTGTTTTCCTAAAGGGTAGGAACATTCATAACAGAGACTCAGAAAGTTCCTCATGAAAAGTAGCTCCATGAATTTACTTTTATTCACTTGATCAGACACAGACAGGCATATCAGTTATACATTATTACTCTTAAAAGGCAAATGAACAGTATTCAATGACACATGACACCAAAATTCCCAAAAGCAAAAAAATCTGGTTTGTTGGCAACTTGTTGCCCTTATGTCTTCCAGTGATTGTTCTTCCCATGTGACCTCCAGGATCTCCTCAAGGAAAAGGGAATAATACAATGAAATCTACCTCCACATTGACAATGCCGGGACAATTCTTGCCTGCTGGGCTAGATAGAGTAAGACACCAAGGGCAAGACATTAATATTTAGGAAAGTCAACTTTTAAACAAGTACTGTGGAAGGAAATGGAAAATTGTAAAACTTATCAATCCTGGTAACATGCACAAAAAAATATGGTCATAGAACTATAAATATTATACTGTTAATATTTTTGTGTACATTTAAAAAGTATTGAGTAACAAATATGTTACTTTCTTTTTAAGATTTTATTTATTTGTTCATGAGAGACAACAGAGAGAGAGAGAGAGAGAGAGAGGCAGAGACACAGGCAGAGGGAGAAGCAGGCTCCAGGCAGGGAACCCCACGTGGGACTTGATCCCAGGTCTCCAGGATCAGGCCCTGGGCTGAAGGCAGTGCCAAACTGAGCCACCTGGGCTGCCCCAAATATTTACTTCTTAAGAGTGATGAATTAAAAGTCATCTTTATTTTTTCTTCAGGTGTTTTCAGTTTCAATGTTAAGAAAATTATTAACATATTATTACATTAAAAAGTGGTATTTGGGGGCATCTGGGTGGCTCAGTTGGTGGAGCATTTGCTTTCAGCTCATGTTTTGGTCTGGGAGTCCTGGGATGGAGTCCTGCGTCAGACTCCCTGCTCAGTAGGGAGCCTGCTTCTCCCTCTCCCTCTTCCTCTGCCTCTCCCCTTGCTTGTGCTCTCTCTCTCTCTCTCTCTCTGTGTGTGTGTCAAATAAATAAATAAAGTATTTAAAAACAAATAAAGTGATATTCTCAACACACATATTAAAGAAAGGTTATTTTTAATTAAAAACAAAAAAAAATTTAAATTAGATTTCCAACAAAGGTTTGGGACAAGAAATTCATTTTAGAGAATTTAGTAATTTAATTGAGACCACTGGAAAAATATGTATATTTCCAATTTCAAATGGAATATTCTACATAGAATACATTAAAGTAAAATAGATACAATTTTTGCCTTATTATACATGGACTAAATCATTACACTGTAGAATTATTTCAAGGCAAATTTCGGTTTATGGAATATTATAAATTAATTCCAGTGAAAATAGTATTGATGTCGGCATTAGGATAGCAAAGTCTATGCTATGGTAAAAAAACAACCCCCAAATCTCAGTTACTTAATATCACAAGGACACTACATGCTGTCACAAGCATGTCAACAGCAGGGGCTGCTTTACACAGTCACTTCGAGAACTGGATTGGCAATGGCATAACCAAATCAGTTGGAAACATGACCTCCTGGGTCACTGGTAAGGAAAGTAGAAGAAAGAGGAGGTAATAGCTCACTAGCAATCAAATGCTTCATCCCAGTGGAAAAACTAGCCACACGACCCACCTTAACTGCAAGAGAGCTGAGAAGTGTCTTTTTTCTTTTATTCCAGAAGAGAATGAGATATTGGTGGCCCTCAGTAACCTCTCCCACACTGGCTTTGTCATTTCCTATTGCTAAACATCCTAATAGTTCTTTATCCAAGATTCTAACTCTACAGTAAGGAAGGGAAAGAACAGAGGAATATCAGATGCAGTGGGGCTCCGGGCTTGTCTGTTCTACAGATTAGCTGGTTACGCAAATTTGGGCAAGTTAGTTCAACTCTCGAATCTTGGCTGCTATAGCTATAAACTGAGAAGGCTGGACTAGATCATCTCTAAGACTCTTACGGGAGTAAAATCTGAATCTATTTCACACTGTTATAGCCAATAAGATAATAACCTCTTCATAAAAATATTTTCAAAAGTCATTTACTTCACAAAATTCCACTGAGACTCAATTTGTTGTTTTGTCCTCTATTATATATCTAGAGATAGAGAAAGACTGACACAGAGAAAGAGATAAGAGAGAGAGAGAGAGAGACATATTTACAGTCTTCATTCTCTTGTTCCAACATCTATAGATACCTTCTGACTCCTCACCTTGGAAGAAGACAATATTAACACTCTTACCCTTCCCTTTAGCTTTCTTTCAGTGGCCAACTTTTACCTTTGCCAGTAATACTTACATTGCATTACAATATCATAATTAGGTCTATCATAATCATAATTGCATTGTCTGTAGGTACTTTTTAAAAAGATTTATGTATTCATTTATTTGTTTATTTATTTGAGAAAGAGAGAGCAGAGGAGAGGGGCAGATGGATGGAGAGAGAGTCTTCAGCAAACTCCACACTGAGTGCGAAGCTCACAATCCTGAGATCATGACCTGAGCCAAAACCAAGAGCCAAATGTTCAACCACCTGAGCCACTCAGGTGCCCCTGATTTTAAAAGTTGGAAATTTGAGTATGTAAATATTGTTCAAAGCTCAAATAGCAAACCAGAGTAACAATTGCTTTCACATACAGCTTATTTCTTCCCTGAAATTCCTCACTGAGTTTCTTTTTCAGCAACTATTAATCTCTATCAACATTTTCATTTTTATGATTCTCCTTCTCATTCAGTGTTCTATCCATTTTTCCTTTACCCAGAACCATTCTTCCAGAACTCTTGTTCTTTCATTTCTAATTAGTCCCATGGCATGCCATTTTGTCCCCATCCAAGCACACACCCCCGTCACTGCTTTCCTGGGTTGGTTCTACTGTTCCCTGCATTCCATCATCTCTCATTCTTGAGGACATCCTCATTTTGCTGGCGTGAATCTTCTTTCCTAAGATTGGTTTTAGGGGGTTCACCTTTTACTCTGTTCTTCGAGATAAATACATCCACCTCTCAGATGAGGTCAGTAACCCAGTTAACTGGTCCTATCACTTAGCACTCCCAGAGCTCCATCTACCTTCCAATCATTGGGATGGTCACTCTGGCCCTTCCGAGAACTCTTTTGTCCTGGAATACTGAAAAAAATACAGCAAGCCATACTACCCATGATCAGTAATCTGGAAGTGTACCAAAATCCTGAGGAACTGACACTAGCTGGGAGCACACCTAAGCAATCAATTCAAGACTTGTATCAATACCACAGCTCCCCCAGCCCTTGAGGTGATAATTCTGAGATGGGTGCTTTGTCCTGTTTCCCAGAGAGTCCCTGTGGACAAGCCACAATTGTCCACAAGGATGGCTGGCTTGATAGCTAGCTTTCACTCCTTCAGCTACCCACTTTTCCCATTTTACTTCCCCCACTTCCCTACCAGTATCCTTCACACTTCCCATATAACCTTACCCTTGAATTTGTGTTTCAGGGCCTGCTTCAGGGAAAACCCAAACAAAGTCAAAAATGAGCAGCTCTGGGATGCCTGGGTGGCTCAGTGGTTGAGCATCTGCCTTCAACTCAGGTCATGATCCCAGGGTCCTGGGATCGAGTCCCACATCAGGCTCCCTGCATGGAGCCTGCTTCTCCTTCTGCTATGTCTCTGCCTCTCTGTGTGTCTCTCATGAATAAATAAATAAAATCTTTAAAAAAAATGAGCAGCTTTGAGTTCCCATTTCATGACATATATGAAGCCCATCATTTCCTTTCCATATAACTTTCCAGAGGAAAACTATCATAGAGACTAGAATTATATAGTATATCATTTAATTAGAGATGTGGAAATGAAGATGAGCAAGTCAATGGCATGCATCGATTCTCACTCCTGCCATCTAAGGCCAAAGTCCAAGCTCTGTCCACCATGTCCTGGCCCTGTTCAGACATCAGGACTGTGAGGACCTCCTGACAGTCTCTACTTCTCCGGGAAGGAGATGCCAAACCCTTCCTTGGTGCACACAAACATTAAAAATCTTTTTCTTTTGTCACTTCAAATTCCTCAGAAACCTACTCGGTGTTCATAAATAAATATATGTCTTCTATACCTTCTACCTAATTTTCAATAAGCCATCCCTGATTTCCTTCAGGCCTTTGGCTTATAGGCCAGTGCTTATTTTCATGGCTGATTAATGGTTCTGATTAGTCCTCCAAGCAGGAAATCCAATATCCCTTAGGGGAACCCTAAAGATGCAGATGACCATGAATTCAAGGAAGCCTATTCACGACAGAAATCAATGGAGAAAGGAGGCAATGTTAATGTAGACAACAGTTCTACCAGTTTCTAAATGCAAGGGCTCCGACAGAGGGAATGGAGGGAGGGATGGGGGCAACAGAGAATGTATTCAGAATACCAAATCACAGTTCAGCCCTCTAAAAGCCAGCTTTCACAGCTCCCTTCCCAACGTGGAAATTTAAAGCTTCCTTTTTGTGAATTTTGACTGGTTTATAGCCCCGAAAGAAAACTTCATTCCTCTCAGAGACTACCTCTTGGATTGAATGTGTGTCCAGGGGCCGAAAGAGCTTGATTTCAACAGAAGCCACATCACAACCACAGCACGCGTATCATTAGAATAATTTAGAGACCATGGAACTTTTTTTTTTAACTATAGAAATGTGAAAACTATAATATTTTCCGTAACAGCTTATCTGAGTGGAGATAGCATAAGATGATCATAAAATATTCATACAGGTTTTTAATAGAATGGAGTTTTTGATCCGACAAAATACAACTCTCCCTTAGCCACAATTTCATATTCTGTTGGTTAATTCTTTACAGATACTGGGACACCATGGCATCTCTCCCACTTCCTTCTAAGTGTCCTATGGAAACCACCAGAAAGGAGAGGGAAGTGCAGGTTTTTCAAGGTCAAGATGGCAAGGGAAAGGGTTTGGCTCAATCACTGATTGTCTCTCTCCTCTCTCACAATTGACTGGGCCATGAAGGACCCTATCTTCCCAGGAGATCTTCTTTCCTTTATCCCTTACAAGCTCTGTTTAGGCTGTTAAATAGCAGCCTGAACTCAGAGGAATTTTACTTTGCTTATGCGTCAGAAAATTTTACACCTACATTTTAAAACAGTGGTCAACAAATACCATCCTATCGGGTAACTGGCTCTGTGCTAGACAGTAGGTGGGATACAAAATGACTATTTTCTCTTACATTGAAATAGTATATTACATAAGCATAGCTTCAAATCAGTGTCACCCGTCCTGTGCAGTACCAAGAAACCAAAGAGAAGGGACAGGATACATAAGTTGGCAGCCGTCTAGTTTTATCTACATCAAATGTTACTTAGTTTTATTTGTCATGAGTTCACCCAATCCTGTTATGAAGCAAAAATGTTTTCATTAGAAAACACAATCAAGAATCAATTTCGATGGACACTGAGGCTCCTTCCACAGTTTGGCTATTGTGGACATTGCTGCTAGAAACATCGGGGTGCAGGTGTCCCGGCGTTTCATTGCATCTGAATCTTTGAATGGATAAAGAAGATGTGGTCTATGTATACGATGGAATATTACTCAGCCATTAGAAATGACAAATACCCACCATTTGCTTCGAGGTGGATGGAACTGGAGGGTGTTATGCTGAGTGAAATGAGTCAATCGGAGAAGGACAAACATTATATGTTCTCATTCATTTGGGGAATATAAATAATAGTGAAAGGGAATAGAAGGGAAGGAAGAAGAAATGGGTAGGAAATATCAGAAAGGGAGACAGAACATAAAGACTCCTAACTCTGGGAAACGAACTAGGGGTGGTTGAAGGGGAGGAGGGTGGGGGGTGGGGTGAATGGGTGATGGGCACTGAGGGGAGCACTTGACGGGATGAGCACTGGGTGTTATTCTGTATGTTGGCAAATTGAACACCAATAAAAAATAAATGTATTATTTTTAAAAAATCAATTTCAGTAAGAGTGGGAGCTCCACGTCCAGGTCATCCCAAGGAGTAGATTTTTCCAATTCACCCCAAGATCCTTTCACTCTATACCTCCTCCACCACCCTTCTGTCACTATCCTGCAGGTAAGATATAATCACCAGTGCCTGTGGGGAACATCTGTTGCTTTTGCCAGGAAGCAACCATACTCCAAGTTGGCCTTGAGAAACCCCCCGTGACTCTGCTCTCAACCCATGCATTTGGGCAGGATTAACCCCACTGCAACTCCAAGTAGAGGTCCCAGTTGGCTAAACCAATTCACACATCTCATTCCTCTCAAAGAGATTAGGGACAGGCACATAATCCAGTCAAAGCCAATAAAACTTTTGCTGAGACTTTGGGGACAGATGCAAGAATTCTTCCCAGACGCACTTGCACCTTGAAGCGTGTGAGATACAACTGCTACTGTCATCTTGATATACATGAATTCTGAGAATGAAAGCAAAGCCAATAAATAGAAAGAAACCAGATCCTGATCATCGTCTTTGAGCCATGCATAAAAAAACAGTGTTCCCAGATCATTTTATTGCATAAATCAAAAAGACAGCTTTTTGGGTTAATCCAGCTTAGACTCAGTTCTCTGCTACTTGCAATCTAGAATCCTAAGTGAAATGGTGTTTATGTCCTCTCTTTTCCTCCCAGGAACCTAACAAACCTATATAAACCTGGCAATGATGTGATTGCCCCACAGCATCCAAATTCCTGCTATTATTTGTCTTATTGGCACTTGGTACCTATACGTGCAGAGTGACAGGCTTAATTGTTCATATTGTGCCTTCTGACTTTACACTCTCCTTCCTCAGACATATAAATAAATATCACCTCTGTCTCTAACTGCATGGAATTATTTCAAAAATGCAGACAGGACTAATGTAAGGAAAACAAAGGTGAGTGCAGACTTGACCCCTTCAAGTCTAAAACCTAGAATTTTAGAGAGGCATGACATAGTCTACAAAAATCAGTAACTTGGCATAAAAATTAATTCACATAAAATTCAAAGAACATGTCACTTCAGAGTTACGTGATGGATTTTAACAAGCTCATCAAAAGTTTTCTATCCAAATATGTACTGGTCCCTTCAAAGGCAATACTATATAGCAAAACTGCTACCATGGTACCAAGTATTTGGACTTCAAAGCCAGTAGAACATTCACATGAGTATTTTTTTGACTATGGAAAATCTGTATTCTTAGAGAGAGGATTTGATTTTTGGAATTAAAATGTATTCAGTGCTGAGTCTTGTGAATAAGAAGCTTGAATGAGCTGACTAATACTGTTTTGTTCAAAAATAATATAGAATTAAACTAATTTTTGTGTGTGATTTGAAAATGACTATTTTAAAAGATGTATTTTGAGCAAATATTATTAAATATGTGAACTTCCAAAAATGGCTTCTTAGAGGAAAGTAATGCTTGGGTAAACATTTAAGATCTTACATGCAAATTTAAAAAAAAAAAATACCAGTCTCATTACTTTTGGCCTGATCCATTGAATTTAAGATTTTTCCCCATCAAGATACCAAGTTACAAAATAACAAAATTATACAAAATTTGGCCTATAATCAAAGCTATTTATATCTTCAGTCCACTGGTCCTGCATATTTTAAGTGTAATTTGAGACTAAATTTAATAATGCAGTTTCACTAACAATTCCAATTTGTAATTATCCATTAAGCAAGGAAATATCACTGATGATATTTTCTTCCTGAATATTTGGATGATCTGAAAATTAAACCTCAAATGTAAATTTTGAGGAAATTTTTCTAAAAACAGACCAGTTGGGCTGAAATGCAAATTTCCATGTGAACGCCATGTATCCTGATTTCAAAAGAACATTTTAAAATTTACACCTCCTTGAAAGAGTTTAATGAACTATTATCAATATAAATAAAGATTTCATTTCGTAGCAAAAGGAAGCATGTAATGGAAAAGAAAAGCTAGATTTCTTTCAATTGTTTTATGTTATTTATTGGTATACCCATCACAGTCAGCCCTGCTTAGAAACTGAGCCACCTCCATGACAAGATGCAAGCTTCTAGCCCTGACTCAATGTCTGAATGGGAGAAGGCAAATAAGAACACTTCTCTGCAATCCTCCCTGAAACTCAAATCTGCTCCTGCACTAGTCCACAATGCTGCGTGATGTCAGAAAGGCAATGGCAACAGCAGCATTCTGAGGAAGAGGCTCAATTTCAACACCTCAGACCAAGCACAACTCATACGCAGATAAACACTGTCCAGCCCTAAGCAGGTCCCTGCCCAATGCCTAGCAAGGATATTGTGTAGCACACATCCACCAGTGGGAAATGGTCAAGCTAATTTCTTGCCTTGTTGATATATCAATTGTTTTTCCAAATCTAAAACCAGTACATACTGAGTAGGCACCACACAAATTGCCACATAATTCTATTAGAATATTTAAGACAATAAAATTTTCCTTTGAAATATACCTATAATAATAAATGCTAAATACATATATGACTTATTAGAGAAGCTTATAAAAATATTTTAAAAATGAAGAGAAACCATAATCCTCTGAATATTCTAAAGAAATTCAATATTTAAAAAAAAATTTTACTTGAACCTATTTTTATTTTCTCTGTTAAATTTATAGGGTGCCAATTTGTTAAAGGTAAGAATAATCTGAAAGATACCTAACCTCATAAAAGATATTGGTGCATATTATATGTATATAAATGCATAATAAATGTATATGAACATAGTCTATGAAGATCAAAAATGTAAGCATTTGATGTATCATGTGTAAGTGAATAAAGAGTGGATCAAAAAATCTTCTCCACCCCAACTTATTCCCTAATAATTTTTGTCTCAACTATTAAATTAGATATGAATGATTTTAACATTTTTACTGAAATTTTTTAAACAAACTCAGACTATAGTGAACAGCATGGTAAGTCCTCATACACCTGTTATCCAGCTTCAAAAGAGATCAACATATGGACAAACTTGCTACATCTGTGCCTTCCCCAACACACATTGGATTTTCCTATCATCTCATTCATAAATACTTACATATGTATGTCGAAGAGATACGGCTTTGACTCTTTTTTTTTACACATGACCTCAACAACATCATCACACCTAAAAAGTAATAATAGCTTCTTGATATCATCTAACATTTAATTAGAGTTGATACCCTTGATCGTCTCATAAATGTGTTTTGCTGACTTTGAATCAGAATCTAAATGAGGTTGATAGATTGCATTTAGTTCAATTATCCCTTAGGCCTTTTTGTGATAGCACAATCTCTCTTGTATTCTTTTCTCTTCCTTGCCATTTATTAGTTTAAAAATAAGGTCGTGTGTCCTATAGTTTCCCACATCCTGATTTTAACCAATTACATCCCACAATGTTGTTAACATGGCCCTTTATCAAGTCAAGAGCCAGAGGCTAGATCAGATTCAGGTTCAGTTTTGTGGCAGGGATACTTCATAGGAGGGCACACCTGGGTGGCTCAGTAGGCGAAGCATCTGATTTTGGCTCAGGTCCTGATCTCAAGTCCTAGGATTGATCTTCTCCATCTTCCTCTGCCCCTTCCCCCATTCATGCTCTCTCTCTCTCAAATAAATAAAACCTTAAAAAAAAAAGAATACTTCATAGGAGGTGCTATGTATGTTCTACACATCAAATCAGGAAGCTCATAAGGAAGGCTTTTCTCTTTCTGTGATTTTAAGCTTCATCAGTGAGTTCAGCTGCTGTCAGCCTTTGCCTGGGTGATAAGAGTTTCCTGGTAGGCTTCCCCCTGAGGATCTCGGCAGTCATGGATGATCATTGCCCAGACGCACTACCTCCAAAATCATTTTTGAATTAATAAATATATGGCATATGATATTCTAAAACATATCTTCACACCCATGACTTCATGAGATGTCCCACTGAGTCATACTAAGCCTCCATTCTGATAACTACAGCATGAATATTTCATTATTTTTTTCTGTATTTCTGTAAAGTTTTATAACATTATATGTATGTTTTTTGAAGATGACTTACGTTTCTCAACTTCACCAAAACTTCTATTTGTATCTCCTTAAATGCTTTTTGAGCATTGCATATTTACATGTTTACAGTTTAATTTAACATTCTTAAATTTTATCTTTGTATTAAAGTATCACTTCAAAACGGAAAAGGGTATAAATCCTAAGTACGCAGTGCAATTATTTTTCCGGTAAAAATACATCCATATAACTGCCACTCAGATAGAAACATAGGACATTTCCAGTGACCCAGAAAGCTCCCCAAGTAGCCTCTCCCAGGTGACAAGTATTAATCCAACCACTATCAGCATGGATTAATTTTGCCTGTTTTTTTTTAAAGATTTTATTTATTCATGAGAGACACAGAAAGAGAGGCAGAGACATAGGCAGAGGGAGAAGCAGGTTCCCTGTGGGGAGCTCAATGTGGGAGTCATCCCAGGACCCCGGGATCTCACCCTGAGCCAAAGTCAGATACTCAACCACTGAGTCACCCAGGCGCCCCTAATTTTGCCTGGATTTGAACTTCCTATAGAGGCATATAGTAGGTACATTTTTTTGTGTCTGGCTTCCTTGTTCATTTTTATAATGGGAGGTTCTTCATATTGTGGGTACATGGTTAGGATGCGTCTTTAAGTGAAAGAATAAAACAAGCTATGAAAGAGTATGTGCAGTACTGATTCTGTTAAGTGGTGTGAGTGTGTGTGTGTGTGTGTGTGTGTGTGTGTGTGTGTGTGTGTGAGTGTGGGGAACCATTTCCTGCTTTAAAATAGCCAATATCCACCCCCTTTCCTTTTTGATTACAACTCTCCAACTTTCATCAGGTACCCATGCTTTCCCCATGCAGCCTGGGTACTCAGAGAATTTGCCCCCTCACCCAGCTATGGGGTGAGTCTTGTCTGACATGAGCAAATCCTCACATCCACATTTGGATCAGAGATGGGCACACAGCTTAATTCAGACCTATGAGACATGAGATTTTTGAGGAAGCTTCTGGATGGAAGTGTGGGGGGAATGTTTTTAGCTCTTCAGAGAAAGCAACTGAAAGAGCTATCCTGCCTTTCCCTGGTTAGTACAGTGGAAGTGCATGGCCAGAGCTGCTCCAGCCATTTCTGCTCTTAGGAGAGAGCAGCCTGAGGCCAGGGTCAGGGCCAAGAGGGGGGCCAAGCTGGGAGAACCACATAGCAGTGAAGTTGGAGTCCCGCAGCAAGTAGGAATGCCTGCCTTCAACTGCCTATGACCAGAGATGGATCCCTGGCCTGCTCAGTGCCTCAAGCCGATTAATTCTCTGCTCTGCTTAAGCCAGTTTTGGGGAAACCTGCTACAACTCCAAGAGTTTTAATTGTACAGACTGTGTGTACAAAGACTGGGAATGCCTGGGATTTGCTCTTTGTGCTTTTCTCTAGTTTGCATATTTTCTACAATGCACCTGTTATTTTATCATCAGTAAGAACAATAGATATTATTTTAAGTAGTCCGTTCAAATGCCCCACATTGAATATATTTCTTGATTATTTATATCAGATAGTATACTGAGCTCACCATGGAATTGAAAAATCAGTCTTTTTTGCAGAACCTCAATATTTGAGATAACGATCACAATAGCACACGTTTGGATAAGACTTGATTGTTTTCATGCATTTTCCTATTTGGTAATCTGAGCATATATATGAATTAGGTAAGAGAATATGGCCGAGGTCCCTGTAAGTTTGCAAAAGTGCATTTTCTTTTTCTCCCTGGCAGACAGATACATAATATTTTGCAGCCTCCCCGGCAGCCTCGCTGGCAGATGGGTGAGCCCACAAACTGAGTTCAGCCTAACGGACTGTGAGCAAAGTGATGTGTGCTGGTGCTAGGTCCAACCCATAGAAGCCTCCCACAAGGTCCAACCCATAGAAGCCTCCCACTAATGATCTTTCTTCACTCTTTCCATGCCTGCTGGCAAAGTACAGGAGGTTTTCACCTGAACTTCAAGAAGAAAACTTCGAGGCCCTAGAATTAGTTAAAGCCACAGATGGAAGGACTTGGAACTGTAATTAACTTCGTAAAAGGCCATGTGCTAACCAAAAACATCTTTGTTGGCATTTGCAAGAGCAAGAAATAAGATTTACCTTACTAGGCTGTGTTAGTCAGAGTTCTCCAGAGAAACAGAACAATAGGATATGTGTGCGTGAGGATATATACAGAAAGAGAAAGAGAGGGAGAGAGATTTTAAGGAATTGGCTCACAGCTGGGGAAGGTAGCAAGTCCAAAACCTGCAGGTAGGCTGGCAGGCTGCAGTCCTAAGGAAGAATGGATGTTACTGTTTGAATCCAAAGGCAATCAGCTGGCAGGATTCCCTCTTCCTCTGGGAAGAACCATCTTTTTTCTATTCAAGCCTTCAACTGATGGGGTGAAGTCCACCCACATTGTGGAGAGTTGTCTGCATGCCTCAAAGTCTGCTGATTTAAATATTAATCTTGTCTAAGAAAATACCTTCATAGAAACTTCTAGAATAGTTGACCAAATACCTGGATATTTGGATCTCCATGGGTACCATGGCATAGCCAGGTTGATGTAAAATTAATCATCACATAAGGGAATTGTCAACACTTGCTGGGATTGAGTGTAACTTTTGCTGAGGCATCTGGGTTCTGGGATTTTCTGATAAATACCATTAAGCAAACATCCAGTATGATAGTCATTCTATTTAGTTACGAGAAGGTCCCACCCTCAGTGCCCTGGAAAATGGCAAGGCTTCTTATCACTAGATACATAAAGTCCTGCTTTAGACGGTTTTCCTTGACTTTATCTAAAAAGACTGCATTCAGTTCACTTTTCTCCAAAATAGGGTATTAGGAAGAATTGGTTTCTCTTTTCCTTTTCTCTCTTTTTTCCTTCCTTCCTTTGTTCCCATTCACCTTCTTTCCTCTGTACTGCTTCTTAGAAACTGGGAGCAAACTAAGAAGTAACACCTCTCTGCTCCATAATCTTCCTTTTTTATCTTTTGCCCCCACTTTTTGAAGTTTATTAATAAAAGGCATACCCTTTTCCTTACTTGACTACTCTTGGGAACTTAGGACCAGACTTTTTACGTTTATAAGTTTGGGGGGAAGGGACATTCTGTGATCCTTCTCTACTCTGCCATCTAGACCCCTAAATGCTGACCCCCATTGTATTCAAAAGGAAACTCCTCTGTAAAACAATATGTCCAAAGACAGGTTATCCTAAAGTGCAAAACAGACTCACAACCTAATCTAAAATAAAACCTAGGACAGAAGATAATCAAATTTGGAACCCAGGACTATATACAAAGTTTTTCTAAACCATGGCACAAATTCTGAAAATTTTATCATTAAGAAAGGCTTTTGTTCCAATACATATCCTTGATGGCTACATTAAACTATTTCTTTGTACCATGCGATGATGCAATTGCTATTTATAAAGCTAAGTGCAATTTGAGAAAAAATATTTACCATATGGGATTTAGATGAATTCCAAAAGAGTCATGTATTTGCTAGAAGGCCATTCATTACATTGAAACTCAAGTGAAAATAATGTTACTTTTAGGTAAGGCCCTCGTTGCCCTTACCCACCCGCTCGAGCTGATCATTGCCTCGTGCCTTATGTTACTTGTTGCCCCTGTACTAGCAGAAGGATGAGCCTGATGACCTCTCAAGGTCATCTCAAGCCTTTTGATTATATGAATCATGTACCAAATTCACATGCTTAAATATCTCCACAAAAGCTACGTCATTTTCTTTCCAAAACTGACATCTTTAATGCTACCTCAGGTTTTAATACTTAAGATGTATATCCATGTTTACCTGTTCCTAAAATGCTTTAAAAGCTGTTACAGGCCCCTCTCAACTTTCTTTTCTTTTTTTTAAAGACTTTTTTTATTTATTTGACAGAGAGATAGAGCCAGAAAGCACAAGTGGGGAGAATGGCAGAGGGAGGGGGGAAGCAGACTCCCCACTGAGCGAGGAGCCCAATGTGGGGCTCCATCCCAGTGCCCGGGATCATGAGCCAAGCAGAAGGTAGATGCTTAACCAGCTGAGCTACCCAGATGCCCCTCAACTTCAATAGGCGTTGAGGCAGATTTCATACAAGTAAATCAAAATCAACTATAAATCATTCCATTTTGTATGTGTGATCATAGCTCTCAATCTCTTTTATTTGTTTGTTTATTGCTTAATGTAAACCAGAGTCTAAGATATCCATATCACATCGATTTTTTTTGAATTTTATGTCTACATCTTTTCATTTTTTTTAAGAAACTAACACCATAATTAATGTCCCATCAGGTAAAAACATCCATAGGTTAATCTATTAAAGCAGATTTTATAATGTAAATTTGATCCCTATAATTAAGCTTTTTCAATAGTTACGTCTTTGTCTGCATTAGGTAGCCAGCCTAATTTTGAAAGTAAATATTTCACCAACCGTGAATTTTTGAAAGATAACTTTTCTAATATTTTGGACTCAGAATTGGCAAAACAAAATCGGCATTGTTGACCTGCCAATTTTAGCTATTCATTCCTTTTAAGCACCTAGAATTTTGTGCCCAAAACTCTAGATTTGTGATGGAAAGTCCTACTGAAACTTTAGATGACCTTCCCATTAACACAGAGATTTTCTTCTTCTTCTTTTTTTTTTATTGTGTAAAGAACCCTTAACATGATCTCTACCCTCTTAACAAATGTTTAAGTGTACACTGTATTACTGTTGACTATGGTTACAAATGTTGTACAGCAGAATCCTGGAGCTTTTTCATCTTGCTGGATTCAAACTGTGTATCCGTTGATTAGGAACTCCTCATTTCCCCTCCACCCAGCCCCAGGCAACAGGCAGTCTGCTCTTTGATTCTGAGTTTCACTATTTTCGATTCCTCGTGTAAGTGGAATCGCAGCAGTATTTATTCTTCTATAACTGGCTTACTGCACTTGACATAATGGCCTCAAGATTCACATGTTGTTCCATAGTATAGCATCTCCTCCTTTTTTAAGGCTGACTAGTAAATATTCCATGAGTAAATATCAGTAAATATCATGAGATATTACCTCTCACCTGTCAAGATGGCTATTGGCAGAAAAACCAAACACAGTAAGTGTTGGTGAGGATGTGGAGAAATAGGAGCTCTTGCACACTGTTGGTGGGAATGCAGAATAGTGTGGCTGGAACTTGCAAATGATCCAGCAATCCCACTTTCACGTATTTAGCCAAAAGAGCTGAAATCAGAATCTCAAAGGGATCCTAGCACTCCTGTGTTCATTGCAGCACTATTCCTAGAAGCAGCCTCAATGTCCATCGATGAAGACCTTTTGGGTTTTTGTTTTTGTTTTTTGTTTTTTGTGGGTTTTTTTAAGATTTCATATTTATTTATTAGAGAGGAGAAGCAGGCTCCATGCTGGGAGCCTGACGTGGGGCTCGATCCCGGGTCCCCAGGATCACACGATGGAGACCTTTTGACACAGATTTCTTTCTTTGTTACATGTCAGGTGACTCTTGATAAAAACTGAATAGACACACTGTCTTTCTTATCCAAAAAGTCCATTTTTCTCTCTTGTCAATTTCCTTTAGTCTGACCTCAGAATCTTTAGTACTTTGCTTGCCCCCTCTTTCCTTTGAGAAAAAAAAAGATCCCAATTTCCAAAATGTAACCTTCACCTACGCCTGCAATCTCCAAGGCAAAAAGCTCACTGAAACCCTCCATGACACGCCTTTATCTATCTCCAACTGCCTTTTTGTGTCTGGGAAAAGTCTAGATGCCTTTGTAGCTAAGCTTTATTATGTTTTTATTTTTCCCTCCAGCAGCCTTCAACCACCAATACTCTTATTAGGTCTCTTTTAATCTTACTTTCTCTAATACATTACTCTTCATGCCCGTTTTCCTGTTTCAACTATAATTCTTAAATTACTAGTTAGTTAATTCACTTAGGAACTGTCGTGACTTTTCAAGAAATTTTGTTGCCATCTCTTATTTTTCCTCCATCAGTTTCCAACCTGTTCTAAACACTTTCTGCATTCTATTAAAACTGGCCATCCCAGAGTTCACTTGTTTCTGCTCTATCTTGTTTCACTGTCATTTTCATCCTGATCCCATACACAATGAGATTGGGATCGCTATTTCCCAGATTCCTCTGAACCATTCTGCCTGCAATCAGAGCCCATGCATCACACACAATGCCCAGGCTGGTATTGTTTCTCCTGCTTATTGGCCATCGCCCGCCATGAATGAGAAAGCAATCCTATATCACTGCTACAAGCACGCGGCCTGCCTTATCTGGTCTGCTTCATAACACACATTCTGTTAACAAATAAGAAACTCAATTCTGCTGGCCACTACTGGCCCCTTGGATGTTTGCACACTTTTTTTTTTTTTCTAACTAATGCAGTAATTTATTCGAGCACTTTTTCTAATTGTGGGATTCATAAAGAATCCCAGTAAATAATCTTCCTGGACTTTCCAGTGAAATTGCATAGTTTCAGGGCCAAAGAAAAAGATTTCTTCCATCACATGCAATACTATATACATTAATCTTTTTGTGTTATTTATCAACAAATGGATAATATTGGAGATCTTTTCAATCCCTATAAAAAACATAAGATATGAAAGAGCTTCCTCTAGTTTTCCACCAGAGACAAGATTTTCAAGATCCCTGAGTTGCTGAAAAGAACTTTAAATTCTTAATTAGAAAAGAAGAAACAATAAATAAATAAATAAATAAATAAATAAATAAATAAATAAAAATTAAAAAAGAAAAAACACAATGAATGTCCGTCAGTAGGGGATGGCTGAAAAGGCATTATCCACCTCTAGTTTATAGACTGTAATGTGTAATGCTGTAATGTAATTAAAAGTATGAACTAGATATATACCAACTTCAGAAATACTCATAAAGTTTTATTAAGACCAAGAGACAGCCAACTAAGTATTTGAACCTATTGCTTATTTTAAAAATGGCAAAAATCTTTATATGTGCATCTATGGATCAAAAACAATGATCATGTATGTATTACACATTAATTATATTTTAGATTCTTTAAAAAGCTTGCAGAAAGCATAGAAAAACACAAGAGATTAATAGCCTGAGTTCCTTTATGTAAGGAGAAAGATGTGTAGTAGGAGAGAAATATAAGGAGGGAGAGATAAGAAAAAATTTTTAAATGATTTAAAGTCCTGTATTAAATGATAGCATGTGATATGATCCCGTCTGTGTAAGATGATGTGCTAAGTGTTGGTACGTGTATATATAAAGAGATGCATGTAGGAACGTTCACCCAAATATTATTGCTACCACCCCAGGGCGGTAAGGTTTAGATTGATTTCTATTTTCTTGATGATTGTTTATATTTTTTTTTCAAATTTTTGTTCAGTGGGTAGGTATCAGTCAAATCATCGAGAGGGCAAAATAAAGCTGTTTCCATTGTGGAAGAAAAAGAAGGAAGACGCAGAGGACTCCTCTGTCATCATGGCAATTCTGTTCTGGCTCTGATACCTTCTCATCCATCTGGGTTGAGACCCTCCAGGGAAGGTGTAGCCAGCCTGGAAAGGAACAGACCAATGTGGAAACTCGGACCCACATGCTTGTGTGAGGCTTGGACAGGTTAGGTGACGGAACAGCTGCAAGAACTCTTCCTAAACCTTCCTTTTGCAAAACCAGTCAATACTAGCGCACGCTACAATTACCCTAGTAATTGTAAAGGGACTGAATTTATCTTTCTCCAACATAGTGGGGAGGATTGTTGCCAACACGCTCAGCCCCTGACCATGGGCCTGAATGGGCTTTCGGGGCTCAGATCCTCTTCCCACGCAGAGTTTTTCAGTTTCTTCATATATGAATCAGGCAAGATCATATAACCTAGCTTACAGGATAGTTGGGAGAATTAAAACATCAATATACCACCCTTAAAATCATCCCTGCCTCGTTGTGGGGGGTCAGTGTTGTGCGTGTTAGCAACTATGCACTACGTGCTTGTCGTTTCAGAGAGCATAATAAAGACTTCATTTAAAATATTTCCTTCGATTGTTATTATTTATTTAATTAACCATTCTTATTCAATTATTCACAGCTTACAAATCCATGTGTGAGGAGAGTGGGACTTTGAAATCACCTTAAATATTTAAATTTTGAGACCAAAGCTCAGAATGTATCATTTATTCAACAAATACTGAGTCTTACAATGTCTGCATGCTGTTACCTCCAGGATCAGGCTATTTGGATATAATAAAACTTGGCCTTTCTTCCTATCTCCAGCAAGTTGAGTCTCAACTCCCAATCTATATTTAATCAAAGCATATGCATTAGTTTACTATGTTTAAAGCATGTTCTTTTGCTATCTCAACCCTCCTTAGATTAAAAAGAAGAAATACCAAATGAGAAGAGAAAACCAGCACGAAGAAAAAAATGTTCTCCAAGTTGGCGTATGAGTGGATATTGATCACTATTCCCTCCTGTCTCTAGAGGTGGCCTTCTCTTCATAGGTAACCGAGAAAAATACGCAAAAAGTCACAATGCATTTAAGGGTATCTAAGCCATTCCTGATCTGGAGATAAGTTGCAGGGTGTCAGCTGTTCTCCCGGTTTACTGTGTCCTTCGTAAAAAGCCTTTCAGCATCCACATGTTCTCTGTGCTCTAAGATGATTCTCTATCCCGAAATCCAGTTTAAAAGTTCTTAACTGGTGCCTATTCCTCACCCCCAGAAAAGTCAAAGAACTTCTTTGACCAAATGCAGTACGTTTGAAGTTAGAAGGGTTTTGCCCTACTTTCTGGTATCATTATTCACAAACATGAGAGCAATGAACGTCAGCAGCTGCTCCCCTGATTGTTCTAGGATTACTAGTGAGATGAGGGGTGAGGGTGAGGGGTTAGCGCACTGTTAGTGCACTAAGCTAACACCCTCTGGCTTCTCTTCTCCCCTCATTCATTCTTACCCAGGGAATGAGGCAAGATGTGTGATTATTAATTTAGGAGAGTGATCCTCAAACTTTTTGGTCTCAGGATCCCTGTGCACTCTTAAAATTCATAAATAACCCCTAAGAACTTTTAGTTAGGAGGGTTATATTTATCAATATTTACTGCATTTGATTAAACCTGAGAACTTTAAAGATTACTCATCTTTAAATAACAAGAATAAACTCATCATATGTCAACATAAATAACATTTTTTGAAAGAATGTATTGGCCGAACAAGATTGTAGTGAGAAGAGTACCATTGTTTTACACTTTGGCAAATCTCTTTAATGTCTGACTTAAGAGAAGATACAGCAGGGTACCTGGGGGGCTCAGTGGTTAAGCCTATGGCTGCCTATGGCTCAGGTCGTGATCCCAAGGTCCTCCTCGAATCAAGTCCCACATCGGGCTCTTACTTGGCAGAGACCCTGCTTCTTCTCCTTCTGCTTGCTGCTCACCCTGCTTGTGCACTAGCTCGCGCTCTCTCGCTCTCTCTCTCTCTCTCTCTCTCTGTCAAATAAATAAAATCTTTAAAAAGAGAGAAAGAAGATACACCTTCTGTAATATTACATGTATGTGGCCTCTGGAAAATCCCACTGCATGCTCTTGAGAGAAAGAGTGAAATGCAAATACTTTTGACCTCAAGGAACTGGTGACCAGGCTCGGAGAATCCTAAACTGCTACTGGCCCTCAGTCCATCTCCTTCGGGATCTGCTTGCATCTCCAGGAGAACCTTTCTTTCAGCTCTACCTCTCCATTCAATGGATGGTTCTCCCAGGCTGCCTGGAATGGAGCACTCTGGGCTTGGTTTCGGAAGCGTGGCTCATTGGCACCATACCTCACCCAGGCTCCCCAGCATTTCCATTAGGAATAAAGCTGGAGTCTTCATCTTTTGCCTTCATCTCAGTTATTTATGAACGTGGTGGGGAATGAAGGCCACTTACAAGAGTCCCCAAACATCCATAACACCGACCCCATGGATGCCCATATGGTGGTGGTGCAGCATTAGCTGAGACCTGCCTTAGTGTGTCCCACATGGCATTCTGAGGACAGGGAGGTCCCCTGGCCTGGGGATCCACCAACCCAGATAACATGGGACATCTCTGAGCACTCTCAGCTTGCTTTAGACATCTAGACAGCGAGAGACTCAGAGCAAGTTGGGAGAAAAAACTATGGGATATCAACGAACCTCTTGGGATTTTCTGCCAAGACCCCAAACCGTTTTTTCTCCCACTTTGCAGCACATTTAGAGCAGGCTGCTAGTTGGGTTCTGACCATCGCCACCCCAGGAAAGTGCAAACGGAGGGGAAAGCCGGTCTGCAGGCCACCGGCCCGGGGGCAGGTGTGCACTCAGCCTCTGCAGCACCTGCTGGCAGAGCACCGTACACAGACGCAGCCACACTTGGGGCCTGGCTTCTGATTTGCATTCCTGGTGCTTACACCGAATGCTCTAGAGGAAGCCTGTTTTCCCATTTTTATGGTCTCTTTTTCACCCCCATGGACCAACTCATTTCTGTTCCAGTTCCTCGCGGAGCTGGGCACTCAGGCTCTCTGCCCACCGCCTGTAACATTTTTAAATGGTGCTTCCATGCGATGCTTCCCAGCCCTAAGCCTTCTTCTTGGAAGAAATATGATTTTTCATAAGCAAAGAAATACATCCCACAAACAGCCCCACATGACTGATGGGACATCATCAACCCTTCATCAACCCTTCATCAACCCTTGCTTTGCCTTGCCTCATAGAGCATCCCCTACAGCTTCAGGGCACCAGATACCTTTTCTTTAAGGATTTCCACTTGTCTAGCAACAAAGGTGCAACTTCAGGATTACTTTTGCAAAGTGAAAAGGTAAAAATCTGCCCTAGTTCATCTTTATTTTGGTCACCACGGCACTAAAATGTTGCTGAATCAGAGAGGTTTTACAGCTTGTCAAAATAATACCCTTCCAGTCCAAGCCTTCTGCCTCGGGCAAAGCTAGACCTCGGCACCGGAATAGAATGGCTCGGGTGGGCTGGTGATGGAGCCTCACCAAGCCCATGAATAGAGAATTAAACCTGGCGAGATTATCAGAAGAAAATGGAGCTTCACTCATCAATACACCTCATGGCGCTTCTAGAAATAGGGCTATGGTGTATCATTAATAATAAAATAACTGTTCTAAATAGCATTGACTTTCATTTCAGGGGTAGAGCATGGCTTAACTTTGCTTTATGCATCTGGCCTGAACTAATGTTCTTAGACCCAGACTCTGCTAGTTACTTGATTATCTGATAGTCACACTTGTCAAATGTAAACCTGAGGGCCTTTTGCTCTCTTTGATTTCAAAGGGTGCCTTCTTTAAGAAGCTTATACCAGGTTTTGAGGACCTATATCTCCACAACCCCCACCTGGGGGAGCTCCAGGGACAAGGAGTTGATTATACTTGAATATGTGCTCCGGAGAAAGGTATGCGCACAAGCAATGCTAGGCAGCACAACACAAAAATAATTTTCATCCGTCTTCTTGACTTCTTTCCTTAGCATCAGTCTTGGTCCATCTCTTAAGAATGTCTTGCCACCTAAGTATTGATGCATTATTTGTTAAATGAACATGCAGCGTATTAACTATGTGCAGGTACTATTAAAGGCCTCGTACTAATAATAGATCATTCTCTCTCCAGAATAATGTAGTGAGGCACATACGGTTATGATCCCCATTTTACAGACAAGGAAACTAAGGCACAGAGATACTGAGTAGCTGTCTAGTGTCTGTGCGGGAGCTCAGACTTGGGTGTCCGGCTCCAGAGTCTGTGTGCCTTGGCTGAAGGATCCTGCCCTGGAGTATTTTGTACAAATCTCCAAGATAAACAACTGCACCGATCTCTGTACACCCTAACCTTTCCTTGTGTTTACTAGACACTGCTCCACCCTCAGTATATATGTAGCTCTAAGTGGCTCCTCCATAACGTCTCTTTTCCAAATACTCCCCTCACAGAAGAAAAACGCAAATGGCCACCAGCACACAGGGCCTTCCAAACAAGTAAAGCATCTGTAACTGTGCCACCTAAGCCTTCCAAAGACTTTCCCATGGGGGAGATTATTTAAACCGGTGTAATACTCCGAAGGACACAGATACAATGTGCAACTTCCCACTTTTGAGTCCAATGTCCAGTTGAAGCCCTTGACAGCCTTCCATGTCACAGAGCTTTGATGACAAGAATGGACACCATCATATTCCTTCAAATGTTTCTTTGTCATATTCAAGTGTCCCTCGCCTGTTGGTCTGAAGTTTGTGGCTTACCCTGCCAGAGCTGAATGCTGAGTTTGTATCCTGGACAATCCTTTTATCCACTTTATCAGGGTAGGCCCTGAACCCAAGTGAACTCCGAAAGTATATCAATAGCCATGAAAAGGCATTTACACTCCTTGTTACAAACTGACACTGGCATCCATAGTGGCACCTTGATTCTATTCCTTGAGAGAGATCCAGCAAATCTGTGTTAACAATGTGCAAAGTGGCCCACTCAGGCATTCTGCTCTAAGGGCTGGCCCACCTTTTTTCACTCCTCCTGAGGTCTCGGGAGAGATACACTCCAAATACCACCACCACCCCACCACAGGGTAAGTCTCATTTAATAATCAAAGAACTTCAGAAGCATCTGAGGATTCTTAGAAGAGCATCTTTTTAGTCACACCAGTTCAGGCTGGAGGGGGGAGGGGAGAATAAGTGAATTCAATATCCAAAAGATGAGTTAAAATTGAAGTCTGGGTTGGCCATTTATGATTCATCAATAATAGCCGAGTGTTTCTGTAACATGAGGGTTGCATGCATTTAGGGTGAGAAGTATTAACAAGCTCCTGGACAAATTTTGATGAAATTTGCACTTCTGTAACTGATCCAAACCCTTTATTTAAAAAAAATTAACCAATTTAGCTGTCAAACATAAAATATTCATTTTGTAATTCATATAAGTAATGATCTCCAGCACACAGGCTAGTTTAATTTTCTATGTGAATTTCATTATTTACATTTTCTTCCTCCCTAGTTGCAGGCAGGATTGTGACAGCTGTCCAGAGGCCCCAATTAAACACCTAAACTGGTCCCTATTATACCCACTAAAGCACTTAAAAATCACCACCTGAAAACAGCCTTCACTAAATAGCTACTGAACACATTCTGACACTCCCCATCATCAGCCGTAAAAACCCACTCACACATGCGTCGCAAGTTAAGAATCTTCTATTCCCATAGGTAGGGAACACAAGACAGCAAATCAAAGTTATTTGGGGTCCCACTTCTTTATTAAAGAAAAAAACCCACACATCTTTCATAGAAGCATGTTCTCTGGAGACTTTTCTCCTAGAACCCCAGTGTATCCATTCAGTGGGCATGTGGATGGCTCTGACGTACACGTACCCCCTCTCAGGTCTCCCAACCTCCATTCAATAGCCAGGGTATGTGGCCACAGGGCATATCTCTCATGCCCTCAGACACACTCTAGGAACTCAGAGACCAGCTCAGCACGGATTCTATTTTGGAGCTTACAACATCTTTCATTTTGGAGCTTACAGCATCTTTCATGTATAACCTCATGATTATACACTGACTGGCTGTGGCTATGCCAGTTTTCACCTTCACCAGAATCATGAATTTCTTCTACTTACTCTATACAATTTTTAGGAATCAAAGAAATGCTCTTAAGCAAATTTTGAGGGAATGCTGAAAGACCATTCCACCCCAAAACAAACTAATCTTACCAGGATCATGAAGTCACTGTGTTTTCCTTCCAAAGCTGATCCAATAAGACCAGATGAAGGACCCTTGTTGCAGGCAAATCTCAAAAAAGCATCTAAAGCCAGTGATCAGGAGAAGTCAGGCAAAGCACACCATTTGTAATCATCAAAATTGGGATCATTCTTCAAAATCCCACTGCTCTTTTTTGCAAAACAGACGGAAAGGTATTCTAATCTGTCCAGATAGAACTGTGTCGTCCATTTTCTCACATGGCGATTTTGAATTGGGATGCCACACAGATTTTTTTTGGTGGGCTGGTTGGATTTTTATTTGCAGAAAGCTTTTGATGCTCTAAGATCCTTGGTTTTGTGAGTTGATGCTGGTTGGTAGGAATGAGTCAAGGTTGCTCAATATTCTAGGGGAGTTGAGGCAAGATTGGCAAAGAGATATTGGTGGGTGCGGTGGGAAGAATTGGTGACTAATTGTGTCTTTCCAGTGACTAATTAGATTCCAGTGGGTGACTGACCTGGATTACACTTGCTGGATGAGTTTTGATGGATAGATTATGCAAATTACATCTTTGACCTCCCTCCAACTTTGGAGGCTATTCCCAAATTTTGCCGAAAAACTTTGCTTTATACAGCTTCCTTCTCTCTCTCTCTCCCGCCCTCCCTCTCTCCCTCTTTTCATTCTCTCTCTCTCTCTTATGCCCTTTAACTAAATGATATCCAAAAAGTACATGGATATTTATGAGCCCTTTCTTAAGACAATTTTGCATTTATTTCAAAAATTTTACATACAAGGAAAGATGTTGATTTATTTAAATTAGTGAAAGAAAATTCTGCAGAGTACCCACTTCAACTACAATTCCAATTACTTTTTTCCTTCTGTCATCACAATCATTTGAAAATTATAGAAGTCTCAGCACCAAAGTTTGCAAACTCAAGAAATAGTCTTTTCAAGAACACATGCTTTTAAAAATAGAAACAAACATCCTTTTAAGCCACCTCATTTTAAAGGTGATACAAATATATTATTTAGAATTATTATTCTATGATAATAACAAACATATCGTGCCACAATGCTATCCCTAATAAATTACTTTCTGATAATAAAAAATTGTTTTATACAAAGACATACTTAGTATTGGTTCTACTGAACCTTCCAATGGACACAAATTCTGTCCTTGCCCCATAAACCTGTACTGCTACTTAATACAATGTCCACTAGTCATATGTGCCTTTTTAAATTTAACTTAAGTTAACTTAAGTTAATTAAAAATCCAGTTCCTCAGTTGCACTGGCCACATTTCAAGTGCTCAAAAGCCACACGTGGTTGGTGGCTGGCTACCTTATTGGACAGTACAGATCACAAAATATTTCCATTACTGCAGAAAGTTCTACTGGATAACACTGCTCGTTTCAACCAGAAGGTCTTTTACGTTAGAGAACATGGCTATTTTTCAATAGAGATAATGCAATTTTATGAGAATAGAACATTTAATCCTAAAGCATTCAAAGTTCAATGTGCTTATTTCATTTTGCAATTACAAATTGCTCCACATTTTTATTTAACAGTTACTTAACCATACTTTCTATCTCCCCACTAAGCTGGAAGCTTTTTAAGGACAGGGACTACATATCAAAAACATTTATTCCTTTTCATTGCTTCCCAGATTAGTACTAAGTCCAAGACATTTTCTTTAAAAAAAAAAATCTTGGGGATCCCTGGGTGGCTCAGTGGTTTGGCACCCGCCTTCGGCCCAGTTGTGACCTGGAGTCCCGGGATCGAGTCCTGCGTCAGGCTCCCTGCATGGAGCCTGCTTCTCCCTCTGCCTATGTCTCTGCCTCTCTCTCTCTGTCTCTCATGAATAAATAAATAAAATCTTTAAAAAATAAATAAATATTCAAAGAAATAAAATAATAAATAAATATCTTCTTGAATTTATAAGTTTTTTTTTTTATTTACTTATGCTAGTCACACAGACAGAGAGAGAGAGAGAGAGGCAGAGACAGGCAGAGGGAGAAGCAGGCTCCATGCACCGGGAGCCCGACGTCGGTTTCGATCCCGGGTCCCCAGGATCGGGCCCTGGGCCAAAGGCAGGCGCCAAACCGCTGCGCCACCCACGGATCCCATCTTCTTGAATTTAATTCAAATGTAACCTAGCCTATCTGCCTACTTATTCTAATGCTATGCCCTGTAGGTACTAAACAACTCTTGCTAGTTGGCTAACCCAAGAGAAAAGTCTCAATGTAGGTAGGATCTTCATGATCTCTCCAGAGTAGTTTCCCAAATCTAGAGCAGCAACCCTTACAAGAGGGGCAGTGGTTGCCTAGGGAGGTGAAGGAGTGACAAGTTCTGTGGCTGTGCTGCCAGCAGGTAGATTCCCCTTGCTCCTACTGGAAGCCAGTTCCCAGGGAAGAAGCTCAGGAACCCCAATCTCAGCTTTATCTCACTCAAGTGATCATTTTTCAAACCCTGGAAAGCATTCTAAAAATAATTCTACAAACAGGTACTAAAAACCCTCTTTTGTACAAAAAGCATTGTGATTGGCATTGGGGACAAAACAGAATAGGGAAGATAGAAAACAAATTAGTAGCAAACCAATGTATCACTTAGACCTGTGAGATGCTGCAATGAAGCAGGACAGAGTGGTCTAATGAGGATTATAGGGAAGAGGCGGATGGATGTCAGATTCGATGAGCAGGAAAGACATCTTGAGGAGGAGACATGTACATGTACGTTGAGACCAGAAGGATGAGAAGAGTTTGCCATGCAAAGAGTTCACGTGGAAGAAACAACAAATGCCAAGGTATCGGGGTGACAGTGTGGTTTGGTAAAGAATAAAGAGCCAACCAGTGTAGCTTAAGAGAGCATGGAGCTAAGTGACAGGAGGTGAAGGAGGCAGTAACTACCTTTGGCCACATCATGGCCAGCTTGAGCATGGCCTTACCAGCCATGACAATCAACTGGAATTTTATTTCAAATGCTTTGAAAAGCCCCCGAAATGTTCAGATATAGAGCTTGAGTGAATAAGTGGATGAGTGAATGAATGATTCCAACTACTTGATCCTCAGGAACAAGAGTTTTTAAAATGGAAGAAATAATATATTGCTTTTAGGTGTTTGTTTTCCTTAAATAAATACTACATTCCTCTCTTGTCATCTCTCCTCTTTCCTTTGGATTATGAGGGTGATATATTTGACTGAATTTGGAACTGCCTCCAAGATATCTCTACACTTGCTTTTTAGAAAGAAAGCAACATTAACTGGAAGCCTTCCCTGACCCCTTCAGGCAGAATCAGGTCTTCTCTGCTCTGTGCTCCTGCACTGCTGAGCACATTCCTCTCTGTAACAGTCACTACTTTGAATTATAAGTATTTTTACAGACTGTGAATGCAATGAACGCATCTCTGAAACTGCACTTCTTGCACGGTGCCCAACACACAGTGGGCCCTCAATAAATGCTTTCTGGATGAGTAAGAAAATGAGAAGGAAGATGTAGGTCTTCTTAAGTAAATGCAGACTCAGAACCAAGTTTCTATGCTAATTAGTACTAAAGAAGATTAATTTACTGTCTTTGTAATCAGCTCCTCTGACCTGATTATGTATTGGAGTCCTGAGGTTCTCTACAAATATTACTATTTATGCAGCATGTAAATTAAGACAACTCTTAGAAAACTGAGAGGTTTGAATTCCCATTCTGTAATACAGGTCTTCTCAATTAATTCAAAGTACTCTTTTGTAAATAATAGCCTGAGAAGCGCCAAGGCTTCCATCAAGCGATTCCTACTCTGTGTCAATGCTAATACTGTCCTGTATTTACTCAGAGTGTGGTCTTTGATCCTCCTGTCCATGGGAAGTGGGCAAGACAAACAGTCTTATCCTTATTTCATCAATGAAAATATAAGCCCCCCAAAAAGAAGATCCATTTAAAGTTACACAGCTTGTATGTGGAGAAGTCAATGATACTAGAATTTGTTTCCTAAGACTCTCTTTTTTCTCTTAGACCACAATCTCTGGATCAGTGGTTCTCAAATTGTGGTTGGAAACTAGCAGCAGCAGCCTCATCTAGACCATGTTTTAATGTAAATTCTCGGACCCCACCCCAAACCACCTGAATCAAACCCCAGGGGGAGCTGGGGAGGTACTGGTTAGAAGGAAGGGGAGAAAGGGAAGGCTGGCCATGTTTTGACAAGCCTTCCAAGCAATGCTAATGCACACTTAAGTTTGAGAAGCACTATTTTAGGTAATTTGTTTAAAAAAAGATGATTAATTTAAAAATTGATTTAAGTCATATACAATTTATTTCATGTAGTACAAAATTGCCTAAATTGAAGCAAAAATCTTACCTGAAAATTTGTATATATTCATTACTAACTCATTATTCATTTTTTTGTTACATTGTCACATAAATTCTGTTTGTGCAAGGATGTAAAATTTTTGCTTCACATAATACTATTAAGCATTTTGTTGCAATTTTCCAATTATAGTTAAGCTTAAATGAAGTCACTGTGATGAATTAAAAATTGCACTTAATCTGATCTCATCAACATTAATATCAGCTTTAGTGCATACATTTTGACCATCAAACTTATAAAAGTAAAAAGATGTAGCGAAACTACATTACAGAGTCCATTTCAGGAAAAGATGTTTATTGGTTCAATAGTGAAATAAACGGAGAAGGATAATGCATTTTCCATAAATATGACTACTGAAATCTCTGCTGAAGAAATTCATCCAAAAAAAGAAACTTGGCAGCTTTCCCCTGGAGGAGTCTGCTCAGTCTTCTGAGGGTGACTACGTCCCTGAATGATCCCTGAATAGCCTTCAAGCAACTGAGAGCTAATCAAAGGTCTATGAAAGGGTATCAAACAGATTCTACTTGCAGAGATATAAGCAATATGTGCTATTAACATGTACAGGAGAATAAGCCACTGAAATTGTGTAGGAAAATGAGCAAATATTCTTCCAGTGATTTTGTTATCAAATATTTACAGAAATTTACAGAAAAAGTGCTAAAAGGTAGTATGCTAATAAATCCTGATTTTATATTGCCAAAAGAGTAGCTCTCCAGTGTGGTTGCACGGTAGCTGTTAGTGGTCTAGGTTAAAGTCTAGGTCTTAGTCTTCATTTTGAACCTTTACTACTTTTTTAAAAAGTGACTCAGGTGAGCTATTCCAAGAGGAAAAGGGACCAGCATGGAACCTAGACACAACTCACACTATTTTGGAACTGATAATCCAAACTAAATATGGGCTTTTCATATTTAGCTACTAAATGGCCTCCTTTTAATCCTCTATCTCTTCTTCTCCTCTCCCCTTAAACATAAGGGATTTAAACAAGTTATTGATACTCCTTGATTAACTTTGGCAGATTGTACAGTATCCAAATTATTTTCATGGCAGCACACTGCATTCTGGGACAGGATATCAGTTCTGTGTCCTAATGACAGTCGGTCCTTTTCCATTCTCAACCTTCACTCTCTTTCCAAGGGAAATTGATCCTAACCATAAGGTGGAAAACTATTTGGGGAAAGTGTCAAAAGAGTCTGAGTACAGATAAGCACAATAAAGATAAGAGATTGCCTGAAGCCTCAGTTATTAACACAATAGCTAGGATGAAGTTAGCCATCAGTTAAAGCTTAAATGGCTGAGGGTGCCTGGATGGCTCAGTCGGTTAAGCATCTGCCTTCGGCTCTGGTCACGATCCCAGAGCCCTGGGATTGAGTCCCACATGGGGGAGCCTGTTTGTCCCTCTCCTTCTGCCTGACACCACCCCTGCTTGTGCCTTCTCTGTGTGAACTCTCTCTGTCAAATAAATACATAAAATCTTAAAAAACAAAAAAGCTTGAATGAGTGAAAATGCTAATAGTTATGTCTTTAATTGATAACATACTCCTGTGTGCCAGGCCCATTTCTAAGCAGTTGACAGATGTTATCTCATTTAACCCTTATAAAATGGTTCCTAGATAGTGACATCATTCCCATTGTATAGCCAGGAATCATTCCCATCATTCCTATTTTACATTCCCATTTTAGGCTGAAACTTGGAAAAAAAAAAAAAGTCATGCAATGACAACCATAACCAAACTCTTTGGGAGAAAGTTCAAACCCATGTCTTCCTGACCTCATAGTCTGTGCCCTGTTTACAACACCATAATGAATGAAGAAATAATTGTGTTTTCATTCTGGTTTCCAATAGGAGTTGAGAGTACTGACACTCAAGGGCTCCTTTACCCATAACAGAATGATTTAGAGGAGCTCTTCATTAACAAAATGTCTCTTACAGGGTCTTGGTAAAGGCTATGTTTCTACCAGCACTGAAGTCTCTCTTCTGGGTCAAAGCCTTGCTTTCTAGACACTGCAGTGCAGACTATTTATTGAGATGGGACCAGAAGAACCAAGGTCTATCTTGGATTGATTGCAATCATCACTAAATTTCCAGAGACAGGAGGAGCTAGGAAAGGAATGTAGGAGTCCTGAGGAAGTTGGCTAGCAGTTCAGGCTGGAAAAAGCAGAAGTCATCATGAAAGCAGAGGATCCCAGAGGGAAAGGAGAATCTAGGAGTGAAGGCTTCAAACTCCAGACTTCACCTATTTGACATTTTGCTCCAGTTCAGCAAAACTGCTAATATTTGTGCAAGATTAGACTAAAAAATTATCACAATATCTAACTGTGGTACTGAACAAGTTTCTTGGTAATCAAAAAGTTTTGAGTGTAAAAGAGCAATAATGCATCAAGAGAATTATGTAAGAGAAGAAAATGAATTCTCTGTTAACATTTTTTGTCTAGATATTTCCTATTTTCCAAATAAAAATCAAATAAAGCCTAATCTAAGCTAATTTTAATCAAGATAACACTGTATTCATTTTGCTCACATCAGCAGGATAAAAGTTCCCAGAGAAGAAAAATGTTCATCCTAAACGAACTGTGGATTTTTTTCAAGTCACAGAATTATTAAATCTCCCTTTGGAATACTATTGTCTTTTAGGAAAAAAAAATCTTTTATGGTACTGAAACAACATGAGTCCAAGAAAAGAGAGTGCCACAATTAATCCATTCCTTTAACAAATGTTTATTGAACACTTTTTATGTGATAGGCACTGAGGGAAATAAAAAGATGAAAAAGATCATCTACTCCAACAGTCTATTTGAGGACACACATACATAAACAATTGCAAAACAATTCAACAGGGGCTGTAATAAAGGTTTTATGAGGCCCCACTGGAACATAGAAAAGGAGTCATGCATTTAGTCTGTCTCAAAGAAAATTTCACCAAAGGACATTTAAGTTGCTTCTTGAATGGAACAACCCCACATGCAAATTTCCAAAGGCAAGACAATATGTGGCCTGTTTGGGAAACAGTGAAATTCCACATGCACTTGGAAGAAGGGTTTTTAACTCTTCAAAGCACTTAACCTGCATTAACTCATTTAAACCCTCAAAATACCTTTCACAATAACTCAAATTTTACAGATGAGAAAACTTAGATTTAGATAAGTTAAATAATATGTCCAAAGTTTTCATTTGGGCAAAACTAACATACATTTCATTGTTATCAATATGGAAATGGACAAATCACATTGTGCAAATTTAAGGAAAATGTGTTGATTTCATACATTTATGTATTACAATGTGATTGCCACTGTAGTGTTAGCTAACACCTCTATCACATCGCATAATTATCATTCCTTGTTTCGTGATGGGAAAAATTAAGATCTAGTCTCGTAGTAACTTTGAGGTTCTTAATGCAAAATTGTTAGCACATACATGTATAAAGCAAATATTAACAGAACTAAGGGGAGGCATAAAGAGCAATACAATAATAGTAGGGTACTTTAGCACCCACTTAGACCATTGGATAGGTCATCCAGAAAAAAAAATCAACAAGGAAATATCGGCCTTAAATGACACATTAGACCAGATGGACCTAATAGATACAGAACATTCCATCCAAAAGCTGCAGAATACACATTTTTCTTAAGCACACATGTGACATTCTCCAGGATAGATCACATGTTAGACCACAAAATAAGTCTCAATAAATTCAAGAGGGTTGAAATCATCTCAAGCAGTGTTTCCAACCATAATGGTATGAAACTATAAATCATTCATGAGAAAACTGGAAAAAAAACACAATTATGGGGAGATGAAAAAAACATGCTACTGAACAACAAGTGGCTCAGTGAAGAAATCAGATGGCAAATCAAAAAATACTTTGAGACAAATAAAAATGGAAATACAACAGTCCAAGATCTTTGGGATGCAGCAAAAGCAGTTCTAAGAGGGAACTTCATAGTGATACAGTCCTTCCTCAAGAAACATGAAAAATCTCAAGTGAACAACTTAACTTTACATCTAAAAGAACTAGGAAAAGAAGAACAAATGAAGTCCAAAGTTAGTAGAAGGAAGGAAATAAAAAGATCAGAGCAGAAATGAATGAAAAAGAGGCTAAAAAGAATAAAAAAGATCAATCAAACTAAAAGCTGGTTCTTCAAAAGGATAAACAAAATTCACAAATCTTTGGCTAGACTCACCAAGAAAAAAAAGAGAGAAGGCTCAAATAAATAAAATGAGGAATTAAAGAGAAAAAAGTTACAACTGATACCAGAAAAAAAGAATCACAAGAGACTATTGTGAATAATTATACACCAACAAACTGGAAAACATAGAAGAAATGGATAAATTCCTGGAAACATACAATCCTCTAAGACTGAATCATAAAGAAATAGAAAACCTGAGTAGATTGATTACTAATAAGAAGACTGATCAGTAATCAAAAACCTACCCTAATAAACAATAGTCTAGGACCAGACTGCTTCTATTGGTAGAATAACTTCACCAATTCTAACTATTTAGTGAAGTTATTCTACCAAACATTCAAAGATGTAATACCTGTTCTTCTCGAACTCTTCCAAAAAACTGAAGAGGAGGGACACTTCCAAATTCATTTTTATAAGATCAGCATTTCCCTAATACCAAAACAAGAAAGAAAGAAAGAAAGAAAGAAAGAAAGAAAGAAAGAAAGAAAGAAAGAAAGAAAGAAGAGGGAGGGAGGGAGGGAAGGAAGAAAAGAAAAGAAAAGGAAAGAAAAGGAAAGTTCAGGCCAATATGCCTATGAACACAAAGCAAAAATCCTCAAAACAATATTAAGAAACTAATTATTCAACAATACCATACAACATAATCAACATAATCAAGTAGGATTTATGCCAGGGATACATTTGCAAATTAACCGTTGTGGTATACCACATTGACAAAATGAAAGGTAAAATTATAATATCAAATGCATATATATATATAAGTAGATGCATAAAAAACATTTGAAATAATTCAACATCATTCATGATAAAAACACTCAACAAATTGAGTATAGAGGAACATAATCAACGTAATAAAGGCCACATACGACAAGCTCACAGCTAACATCATATTCAATGGAACAAAAGATCAGCAACAAAACATGGATGCCCACCCTTGCCACTTTTAGTCAGCATAGTATTGCAAGTCCTAGCCATGTCAATTAAACAAGAAAAAGAAATAAAAGGCATACAAACTGGAAAGGAAAAAAATAAAACTATCACTATTTGCAGATGCTATGATACTATATATAGAAAACTTTAAGGACTCCACCAAAAAACTGCTAGCACTTATAAATGAATTCAGTAAAGCTGCAGGATATAAGTTCAATAATAGGGAGATCTTTTGCATTTCTAAACACTAATAACAAACCATCAGAAAGAGAAATTAAGAAAACAACCTCATTCGCAAATGCATCAGAAAGAATAAAATATCTTGGAACAAATTTAACCTAGGAAGTGAAAGACTGACATGCTAAAAACTATAAGAAATTGCTGAAAATTATAAAAAATTAATGAAAGAAATTGAAGAAGACAAAAAATGGAAAGACAGTTTATGCTCATGAATTGAAAAAATTAATATTGTTAAAATGTCCATACTACCCAAAGCAATCTATAGATTCAATGCAATCCCTATCAAAAGTCTAATGATATTTTTCACGGAACTAAAGCAAACAATTATAAAACTTGTTTGGAACCACAAAAGACTCTAAACAGCCAAAGTAACCTCAAGGAAGAAGAATAAAGCTGGAGATATCATGCCCCCTGACCTTAAACTAAACTACAAAGTTTTAGTAATCAAAATGGTATGGTATTGCATTGAAAACAGACACACAGATCAATGGAACAGAATAAGGAGCCCAGAAATAAACCTATAAATATATGGTCAATTCATTTATGACAAAGGAGCCAGGAGCATACAATAGGAAAGGACACTCACTTCAATAAACGGTGCTGGAAAAACCAGATAGCCTCAAAAGAATGAAACTAGACCACTATCTTATACCATACACAAAAATTAACTCAAAATTGAGTAAAGACTTGAGTTTAAAACATTATAGTAAGAAACTATAAAATACCTACGAGAAAACAGGCAGTAAATTCCTTGGTATCAATGTTGGCGTTGAATTTTTCAATCTGACTCCAAAAGCAAAGGCAATGAAAGAAAAAAAAAAGTGGGACAACATCAAACTAAAAAGCTTTCTACACAGATAACAAAACCATCAACAAAATGAAAAGGCAACCTACTGAATGGGATAAAATACTTGCAAGTCATGTATCCATTAAGGGGTTAATATTCAAAGTATGTCAAGAACTAAAACAACTCAATTGCAAAAAAAAAAAAAATCCAATTAAAAAAAATGGGCAGGGGGTCTAAACAGACATTTTTCCAAAGACGTACAGATAACCAGCAGATACATGATAAGGTGTTCATCATTAATTATCAGGGAAATGCAAATCAAACCCACAATGATATATCTCACCCATGCTTGGCAGAACAGCTATTATCAAAAAGACAAGAAATAACAAGTGTTGGAGAATATGTGGAGAAAAGGGGTTCCTTGCACACTATTAGTGGGGATGTAAACTGGGGCAGCCACTATGGAAAACAATATGGAGTTTCCTCCAAAAATTACAAGTAGATCAACCATATGATCCAGCTATTCCACTTCTGGGTATTTATCTGAAGAAAACAAAAACACTAACCCAAAGCAGCACTGTGTTCATTGCAACATTATTTACAATAGCCAAGATATGGAAGTAACTTAAGTGCCCATCAATGGATGAATTGATAAAGGAGACATAGTATATATATTTATACAATGAAATACTACTCAGTCATGAAAAGAGAAGCAAATCTTGCCATTTGCAACAACATGGATGGATCTTGAGGGTTTAATGCTAAGTGAAATAACTCAGAGAAAGTCAGATACCTTAAGATTTATATGTAGAATTTAAAAAACGAGACACATAAACAAACAAGACAAAAATTGTAGATACAGAGAAGAGATTGGTGGTTATCAGAGGGGAAGGGGTTTAGAAGGTAGGCAAAAGGGAGTCAATTATATGGTGTTGAATGATAACTAAACTTCTTGGGATGAGCACTTCATAGTGTGTGTAAATATCAAATTATTAGGTTGCACATCTGAAACTAATATGCTAAATACTAATTTGACCTCAATTTTTAAAAGTAATATAATAATAATAATAATAATAATAATAGAATTCTTGTCTCTAATCACTACACTATAGCACAGGTCCTGACCATTGCATAGCATCCCATGACGATGGAAGAACAAATTGTGAAGGACTTTGTATATCCTGCAATAGTTTGAACTTGATAGAGTACGATCATCAGAGGTTTCAAGGCAGAGAAATAATACAATCAGATTTTGATTATGGAAATGTTACCCTAGTGTCAGCATAAAAAACAGATTAGATACCAAGCAAACTGTAGGCAACTAGGTCTGTTAAGATTCTGTTGCAAAACTGCAGGCAAGAGATGGTAAGGATTTTAGTCATTAGGATAGTAGGTCTATACAGGAAGAAATAGAACAAAAAGATATTTAGCGGCAGCATTAACAGAGTTTGGTGACCCTGAGGCCACAAGGTAGAGAGTGAGATGGAGATCAGAGTGCAGGATGATATAATTTCTATCCTGAGCCACAGGGAAGATGGTGATCCCTTGGTCAAGCACTAACCAAGAAGGAAATGTGAGAAAAAAAATTTGATTTAGGATGTTAGTAAGTTCACTTTTGAGTCTGAGTTACTCCTAGAAAAACAGCTCAGGTGTTGAGGAGAGGTAAAGAATGAATATATAAATTTGCTTCTCATTGTCATACGCACAGATGAAGTTGGCTTCGTCTGTGAAAAGTGAAGGAAAATGAAAAGGAAGTGAGTGAATCTAGCAGTGATGCTAAATTTCATGCCTGGGGGAAGAAGAGATCACCTAGGACGTAACCCGCGGCTATAAGAGCTGACAGGAAGAAGAGAAGTCCACAAAGAAGGGAAGAAGGAAAAGAAAAGGGGGAATAAATGAGGAAAACTTAAGCAAAATAAAGGATCTGATCATCTTAAATTTCCAAAATGTAATCTTATTCTTGATGGAAATTTGGATTAAAAATTCCTTAAAAAAAATTCCTCATATTTTATTTTCCCTCCCATTAATTTGAGTATTTTTATAGCTGAATAGTAACTACATTATTTGCAAATAATCAACAAGGAGATCATCTAAGCAACAAATTCTCCACCAAAGTCAGTGATTTCTTAAACTTACAAACTTCAGGAAAAAACCAAAAGTACTAAAAAAGAAAACCTCTCAAAAAACACTTTTACGTGGAAAAGGTTTTGACATTTTCCACACTTGTTTTTCTGTGAGAACAAGTTCAGATCGTTTAACAAATATTTTTAGTGATGATTGTACCAGTTAAGCAGACATTAACACAATTTTCAGCTTGCAACTTGTCTCCAAGAATTAAAAGAGATGAATATTTGCATTAGTGATAAATCACTGATAATCATTTAAAGTCATATTTTTCTAAGATAGAATGTGGGATTTTTTTTAGAAATACTTATTCAAAAACATGAATGTGAATCTATGTGTATGAGAAATTTTTACACAGTGTAACACTATCAAGATAAGAGGGACTTGGAGCACCTGGGTAGGCTCAGTAGGTTGAGCAACTGTCTCTTTTTTTTTTTTTTAAACTTTTTTTTTTTTTATTTATGATAGTCACAGAGAGAGAGAGAGAGAGGCAGAGACACAGGCAGAGGGAGAAGCAGGCTCCATGCACCGGGAGCCCGACGTGGGATTCGATCCGGGGTCTCCAGGATCGTGCCCTGGGCCAAAGGCAGGCGCCAAACCGCTGCGCCACCCAGGGATCCCTGAGCGTCTGTCTCTTGATCTCAGCTCAGGTCTTGATCTTAGGATCCTGAGTTTAAGCCCCACATTGAGTTCCATACTGGAGGTGGAGCCTACTTTAAAAAAAAAAAAAAAGTAGGACTCATATTTAGTATCTAAGCATTTGCCTTCTGGATAAGAGTACTTGAGTCCAGAAACAACCAGAGCAGGTGACAGCTATAAGTCTCACAGCCAGCACCAGCTAATTTGATCCCAAATGCATAACAGTGGTTTAAAAGGGAGAACCATGACCCATGAATGACAGCTCCTTTGGTTATCTTACTTCTATCTCTAGTTATTTGTTCTTCCACTAGTTAGATTTCAATGAAAATTAAAATTATAGGCAATACAAATATTATAAGAGATACTATTTTGCACTTGTTTGAATAGGGTAATAAAAATTAAGAAGCATCTATTATCCACATGTGGATACAAATGTCCCTCACAGGGCAGCCTAGGTGGCTCAGCAGTTTAGCGCCGCCTTCAACCCAGGGCCTGATCCTGAAGACCTGGGATGGAGTCCCACGTTGGGTTCCCTGCGTGGAGCCTGCTTCTCCCTCTGCCTGTGTCTCTGCCTCTCTCTCTGTGTGTTTATCATGAATAAATAAATAAAATCTTTTTTAAAAAAATCTTCCTCACATTATGTATTCAACATATTCCTTCAACGTGTTTTGTAAATAAATTATGGTAAATGAGCTAATATTTTAAGTGCATGCTATCGAAAGGAATACTGTTTCTATACAGTATAGAATTCTCTAAAAAATAATAATTTCTTAGGTTTGCTCGTGGATGTCTATATTAATCGCTTCATAGTTGAATCAATCCTCAGTTTATATTTTTAGCTAACTTAAATTTTCAAACATTTGCCTTAGAGTACAAGTGTAGCCACACTGGCTATACCATCAAATCAAACCAGTAAATAGTTTTTGAAGCCACAGCAGGATGTAATGACTCCTGTAACATGATCTGATTAAAGGACCACAGGCTGCTATGTGGAGAACAGCATGCAGAGGAATCAAAGGAAAGCCCAGTTAGGTAGCCTTTGCACTGGTCTGGAAAAGATGATGATGGCCCAAACTGGGAAATGAAGAAAATCGGATAGACTAGACGTACTTTTTGTAGCCAACTGGACATGTTAATGGATTGGGTGTCGGAAAGCAAAGCTTTGAGTGGAGAATAACCATGAGTAGAGGGCTGCTTCCTGAGATGTGGAAAACTGGATCCCAGCAGATCTAGGGCAAAGGTTCTTTACTGGCCATAAGTTTGAGACACTTACCAGATATGCAAGTGGATGTTGATTCTGTCCCATGTTAAGCACTGATGACAATGTGTACCTTGGAAGGTACCTTGGAAGGTTGCATAAAGTACCAATAATGTGTTGTAATCACCTAGCAGACTGATCAATCCACAATGGGTGCTTAATAGTGGTAACTATTTTTACTAGAACTGGAAATGCACCAAAAGGAAGTAATGTTATTGGAACTAGAAGTTGAGAACATCAGCCATTGATTTAAATTTTGGAATCATCTGCACAGCTTAACTTCAAGGCAACAGACCTGTTTGAGCACCTACCGTGACCAAGGTATTCTGCCACGTATGAAGAATGGATACATAAGAATGACAAAGAGAAAGAGTTCCCCCTTTCATGAAGCTCAGCACAAATTGTGGAAAAGAATGGAACGCTCCAAGGTCAGACATTAAATAAGACAAAGAAGAGCCTTCGATTTGGTGAGTCCTTTGTCAAACATGCAAGAAGGAAGGAGAGCCAACAGAGGAAGCTACAAAGCACAAGGCCCAAGAGAGCCAGGATGACATGGTCTGGACAAGCTCAGGCTCCTAGTCACTGCCCCAGGGGTATGTTTCAACAATGTAGAGTTGATAGACAGCATTGCCTAGGAAGAAATCTCAAGGTGAATCACAGCTAAGAAAATGCCAGAAGACCACAGGTGATGTCTGTTATTTGTATGTACAGTGAGAAGACCAGAAGCTAGATTGCCAAAGACTAATGAGAAAGCAGTTAGGAAGCAAGGTCCTCTGGGATGGAGGATACATCATAGTAGAAGATTGGCAGGGTCAAAAAAAAGAAAGGAAACGAGCACTGCTCACATAGCAGAGCCTAGGATTTAAGACTGCTGGCCATTGAGGACACAGATGAAAGATTTTCACCCCACTCTCCAAAGAGATAAAGTAAAAATTGAACAAAAGTCTGGCCCCAAAGCAACCAGAAGAACGAGCAACTGTTATCGTACATCTTTCCCAATGCTTCATTTTGTTTGCACAGGTGAGATAGTCTATATATAGATAGATGGGAGGAAGGCAGAGAGGGAGTGGAAGAGGGAGACACACGTGGACATACAGACATATGCACACACACACACACACACACTGAAGGCCTCTGTGTATCAATTCTTTTCATCATATGAGAAAACTGGACCAGTGCAGCATAAATCAATGGTTAGGGTTTCAAAAATAGCACTATATTTTATGTTCTCATACTTGAGTTTTTCTTCTTTTTTTTAAGATTTTATTTATTTATTCATGAGACACACGCAGAGAGAGAGAGAGAGAGAGGCAGAGACACAGGCAGAGGGAGAAGCAGGCTCCATGCAGGGAGCCCAATGTGGGACTCAATCCCGGCACTCCAGGATCACACTCCGAGCCAAAGGCAGACGCTCAACCACTGAGCCACCCAGGCATCCCTACTTGAGTTTTTCTTTCCTACTAATATATCATAATTTTTTATTGTGAATTCAAGAGAGCCTTGGAATGCTGGTTCTCTATCCTGGTTTTAGTATTAACAGATATGTGTCTCTGGCAAATAACTAGGCCTTTCTAGGCTTCTATTTTGCTACTTATAAAAGATGGTTAAAAATCTTCTCAAAAAAAAAAAAAATCTCCTTCTCCTTGGGGAAAAAAAAAAAAGGATGTGACCACCTCCGATTCAGATCATGCTGTGTAGATGGAGGATGATTTCAAATCTTTAAAAAATTAGGGAAAACTCTAATTTGAAAATTCAATAAGCCTGATAATGCCAGGTTTTAGAGATGGATGTAAAGGCAGACCTGGCCAGCGTGATAGCCAAATTCACTGCTGGTGGTGCTGGGTGAGAGCACTGTAAGAACAGACAGAAACAAAAGATGAGACAACACACAAGTCAATGTATAGAAGGGCACACAGGTGTCACAAACTCTAGATTGATGTTTATATTATTCAATGGGGAGCGTGTTCAACTAATCAAGTCATGGTTTCAATTTAACATGCACAACTGGTTCATAAAGGTGTGTAAAGCTATGGGGCCACTTTCAGCTAAAGATATACCTCTAGATACACATGGAGAGATGACTGATAGATTAGATCCCCATTATTTTTAATGGTGACTGTAAATATGATGACAAATAAGTAGTCAGTTGGGTGCTTACTCTGTGCCAGGTGTTGTCCAAATACTTCATGTGTATTAATTCAGTGCTCACAACAACCATATCAGGTGAGCACTATTACAATCCTTATCATATAGATAAGAAAGCTAAATACAGAGAGTTAAGTAACTTACTTTTTTAAAGATTTTATTTACTTATTTGAGAGAGCAAGAACAGAGGGAACGGCAGAGGGAGAGGGAGAAGCAGACTCTCCGCTGAGCAGGGAGCCCAATGTGGGGCTCGATCCCAGGACCCCGGATCACGACCTGAGCCAAAGGCAAATGTTTAACCAACTGAGCCACCCAGGCACCCAAGGAGTTAAATAATTTATCCAAGGTTATACAGCAAGTAATCAGCAGCCTCAGAATTTGAACCCAGGAAGTTTGGGTCCTGTTCATTTACCTTACCGTCACTCTACACTCTCTGCTACAAATAATGATTTAACACATAATACATTCTAAGCATTGTCCTAAGTACTGAGAACACAGGGAGGAACAAGGCAGATAGAGTCCTTGCCCTGATGGATTCCATGAAATCGTGGGAGATAGAGATAAATAAGCAATTTAAAGACCATATTCTAAAGTCTTAGCCTAGAGGAGGTGTAGTGTGCACAAGTCAGATATTTTTGGAGGGAGAGGGAATCTCAGAGAAGAATTCCTTGAAGCAGTAAACGAAAACTGGAAAGATGAGTAGGAGGTCACCAGAAGAAATAGAGCTGAAGGTGAGAGGGGAAAGATGAGAGGGAAAGAGAGAAAATTCCCAAAGGGAAATGCTCACGGAGCATTTGCAGAACTGAAAAGCTCTTGGGGAGGCCTCAGGCAGCCAGCTCTGCCTCCCCATGGGGGCCCTGCCCACTTTGCTTGCCTGCCCTGCATGGGGCCCTGCAGCACCCCACGCCAGGAGCCTGCAAGTCAGAGACGTCCTCCCAGCCTCCGGAGAGTAGGAGGGAGATACCTGCGGCATGCCAAGCCACCCTACACCTCCTTGGCCAGGACTGCCTTGGAGATCCAGGCCGCACCCTCCTAAGGCCTGAACCTGACCCAGGTCACCCGTTGGGTCCAGGCTCCGGCCCCCGTCTTCAGGGATGGCTAAGGGGCCAGAAGGATTCCAGCAGCCACAACCTCTCCCCCAGCCTATGCAAGGTGCCTGAAGAGCCTGCGAAGCCCCAGGCCAAGGGCACCTTCTGGGCAGTAGATGTGAGCCTGATTCTGGGCTGAGCACCGGGGCTGCAGGACACCACCCTGTGCTGGTGCTAGCAGAGCAGGGGCATGTGGTGAGCCTTTGCCAAGGACTGGCCACCCCTAAGGGGCACATGGCTGGCCCTATCGGCAGCCCAGTCCAAAGCTGCAGCCCAGTGAAGGCCTCAGCATAAAGTCTCTGCTGGGACCCCAGGGAGGGAGCACCACAGAACACCCCAGGTGAGCAGATCTGGGCACAGTAGGGAGGAGGTGGCCTGCTCCAGCTCTGCCCCCTGACAGAACTTCATGGGTCCTCTGTCCCCTCCCTGGCATCAGGAGAGCAGCAGGGGAGACTTCCCAGGGGGGAACCAGCAGGCCCTCACCCCTGTCCCCTGAGGACAGACTCCAGCCCCTCTACTTACTGCAGGATACCCCAGGCCCTGGGGGACTGTCCAGTGGGAGTCACAAGGCCTCACCTTGGGGGCAGCTGCCCACCTACACTCCCAGTGTGGTAATCCTTGACTCCAGTTAGACGCCCTGGCCCTGATGGCCACTCATGCTTCCCCTACCCCCAGAGGCAAGACTAGAAAGAGTAGGGCTTTGCTTAGAGTAGCCCCTTCCTGACGTCACCTGCTGCAGTCCTTCCTGTCCATCTATCCTTCCTTCCATCCATCCATCACCGTGTGGCACTTCCCCTCCCTGGCTCCAAGCTGCAGGAGGGAGATCCTAAGGGTAGCACCAGCCTGAAACCCTGGCCTCCCTCATCTGTCTGGGAATGAGGTAGCACCTTTTGCAGGAAAGGAAACCAAGACCCTGCTTGGTTTTGGTCATGATAGTGGAGAGGTTAACAGTAAAAGAGTTGAAAATAATTTTAAAAAACAAAACAAAACAAAAAGGCACTTCTGGGGGTAGCCGGGGTGGCTCAGCGGTTTAGCACCGCCTTCAGCCCGGGGCGTGATCCTGGAGACCTGGGTTCGAGTCCCGTGTCGGGCTCCCTGCATGGAGCCTGCTTCTCCCTCTGCCTGTGTCTCTGCCTGCCCCCCTCTGTGTGTGTGTGTGTGTGTGTGTGTGTGTGTGTGTGTGTGTGTGTCTCATGAATAAATAAATAAAACTTTTTTTTTTTAAAAAGGCACTTCTGGAGTTGGAGGAAAGAGAGGCAAGAGACAGGAGGCAAAATCGGAGCTATGGACAGGAGCCAGATCACAGAGACTCCCCATCTTTAAAACTTTGGATTCTGTCTTTAACAATTAGGAGCCATTAAATGGTATTAGAAGCAAAGTTTCCTGATCATATTTGAAATGTATAAAGAACATCATACCTGCTGGATGGAGCCTGGCTAGCAGGAAGACAAGAATGAGGGCAATGAAGCCTGTTAGCCAGTGCAGCTATGTGGCTGAAAGGTAATAGCCTGATCCAAGGGCGTGGTGGTGGGCAAAATGAGAATAGGACAAATTTAGGGAAGAAACACAGAACCTGGGGGTGGGGAGGAAGGGGAGTGGGAAAAGAACTGTCAAGGTTGATGGCTGAATTTCTGGTTTGTCGAGTGGTCTTCTTCTAGTAAGGCATGGCAGCCTGGTGTAGGACTGGAGGAGGCAAAGCGCTAGACTGCACCAGAACTGGGCTCTGCAGGTGTGGGGGGCAATGGGGAAAAGAATAAAGGTAAGGGAATAATGAAAGGGATGGAGTACAAAATCTAAGTTCAATAGGGAAGAAAAGAGAGAGAAGTTAGAATGCAGGGGTTCAAGGAACTGGAGGTTCTCACCTGGCTGCAGAAGAAATGCAGTGAGTGAGAAAGGAAAAAATGATGGCTTACGTATGATCCGAAAATAGGATGTTGAAATATCAGAGCTGAAGCGGTTCTGTGGGACAAAACAAAATCTAAAGTAAGGCCAAAGGAGCAACAAGACTATGGAAACACCAGAGGACTAAATAGTGAATAGTGGCTAACAAAGAATGGAAAGAAATATCAGAGAGGTGGGGTATCACCTTGGGGTCAATGGGGGGTTGGATCAGAGAGGGGACACAGGTGAAAGGGGAAGAGAGTACTGAAGACAAACAATGGACACATCTACCCTCCCTCCCTGCCCCGGCCCTCCCGTTGTTTCCAGTAGAAATCATTTATTTTCCACAGTGAGAACAGGGATGTGAGGCTTGGCGAGTTTGACTACTCCCAACAATGGCACAAAGGGTGACGGCAGCCTGGTCTCAAAGGACCCAGCAGCTGTAGCCTGTTGTCATGAAACCTAAGTGACCCTTATCCGGACTGTAGGTCTGTCAAATGTGTGCTGTGTGGAGAGCGCACACATAGACGAGGGGCGGGGCCTGATGTTTCCTCACATAAATCACTAAGGTCTTTATCCAATTATTTATTCAAAAATTATTTACTGAGTGCCAGCTATGTGCCAGGCATACGGTATTAAGCAGGACAGATGTCCTACCCGGCAAGGAGCTCAGGCCTTGTCGCCAAGGGTTCTTAAAACCACAGTTCCAGCCTGAAGGGTAGAGAATCAGGCCTGTGCAAGCCTAAAAAAGACACTACACTGGCAAACTAACTGGAGGAGTAATAAATAAAACTAATGTGTGAGGATTTTTTTAAGAGGTAAACAAATTAGGGATGCCCGGGTGGCTCAGCGGTTTAGCACCTGCCTTCGGCTCAGGGCGTGATCCTGGAGTCCCGGGATCGAGTTCCGCATCGGGCTCCCTGCATGGAGCCTGCTTCTCCCTCTGCCTGTGTCTCTGCCTCTCTCTCTCTCTCTCTCTCTGTGTGTGTCTCTCATGAATAAATAAATAAAATCTTTAGATTTTATTAGCTAAACTGCCGAGCCACCAGGGCATGCCCCATAAATAAAATCTTAAAAACAAAAAGTAAACAAATTATTCTAGTTCCCACTATTATTTTCTTGCACTAATACCTTAAAGGAGAAAATGTAAATTGGACAGCATAAATATATAAAATAGTATGCATGTAGGGGAGGACTTTTCTGCTTTTCTAAAGATTCAAGACTCATTTTTTTTGAATGAGGCATGATTGACATATAACATTATATTAGTTTCAGGTGTCCGACCTCATGATTTGATATTTACATATAATGTAGTTGACTAGCACACTAAGTCTAGATACCATCTGTGACAGATGAATGGATAAAGAATATGTAATGTATATAATAATTACATATTACTATATATTATATAATTTAATATTATAATTATTATAATTAATAATAAATTAAGTTTATTATTATATTATACATATGTATATACAATGGAATACTACTCAGCCATATAAAAAACAAAATCTTAACCATTTGCAATGTGGATGAAACTTGAGTGTATTATACTAAATGATATAGACAGAGAAAGACAAATGTCATATGATTTCACTTAGGTGTGCAATCTAAAAAACAAATGCACAAACAAAAGAAAACAAAGCAAACCTCATAGAGATAAAGAACAGAATGGTGACTGTGAAGACTCAGTTTTGAATCCTAAAAACAATTAAGCATCTGAGGAAAAATCATAATGCTCTATACGTAAGTATATAAGTAAATAAGTCATGATTTTAAGTAAATAAGTCATCATTTATAAGATATAAAAATCCCTACAAATTTAGATGTGAGATTGTGTTTAACTCCTCCCAAACAACAAGTTGGTGGTGCCCAACCTGCAATTTTTACAAAAGAAACTATTTTCTCTCTTCTTCTGTATTTTCCAAAAAAATACCTTGCAAATTATTAAATATTTACTAGGAGAGTCATCCAGATTTCTCTTCTCCATTGATGATAGATTTTATTTTAGGAAATTCATAAACATACAACTCATTAAAGTCTTCAGTCTCAGCAAAGCCTACAGAACATCAAGATCAGTTTAATGCTAAATAGATCACAAAAGAAAGTAATGTTTTGGGATCCCTGGGTGGCTCAGCGGTTTAGCGCCTGCCTTTGGCCCAGGGCGTGATCCTGAAGACCTGATCGGGTCCCACATCGGGCAACCTGCATGGAGCCTGCTTCTCCCTCTGCCTGTGTCTCTGCCTCTGTGTGTGTGTGTGCGTGTGTGTGTCTCATGAATAAATAAATAAATAATCTTTAAAAAAATTCTAAAAAAAAAAAAGAAAGAAAGTAATGTTTTGTTTTGTTTTGTTTACAGCACAGTTCTAGTCCTGGGCTTAAAGGTGTAAGGAAGGATGTGATGTTTCCTCTGCTTACCTGCTTATTATTCTATTTATCAAACCCAATTTGAAGATACTATTTTAGATCAAGTGAACATCTTGTTTAGCAGCCTAAGTCTGGTCTACAACTTACTGAATGAAATATGTGGTATCTGTGTTCTTCATGGACATAATGGTAAGGAAGAACCTGAGATAATATAGATAAATGATAGATAGATGATAGATAGACAGACCATGCGTATACATATACATCTCAAATATAACACAATTTTTTCCATGATTGCAACAATTCAATGACCTCTCCATTAGCCCAGCTCAAATATCAAATCTCTAGGTAGTTCTAAGTGAACTTGAACTTGATTGTTTCTTAGTTCTGCCTCAGAACCCCATGTTCACGGGCATGCAATTTCCACAGCAGCGGAAATGTGGATGTTGTGGGTCAGTGAGCATTCCTTTCCAGGGTGCTTCTCAGATGAAGCCCCACGATTAACACAGTGCCCTTAATGATGGGCGGGGGACTAAGCATTCCAAGATTGGCCTGGATTCTTGCCAGAAGGGAGAGAAAGGGGTCTTTGTATGTGGACATCTGAAGGGCGGGCATAAACATGTTAGTTGATACTTAACACCCAAAACCAGTGCCAAAACCGTTAGCTCCCCTCAATAGCCTACTCTGGTTTCAACTGTCCGCGACAATGGAGCAGCCACCTCAATATACAAAACTTGCTCTTTAAACATCCTCCGAGGAATTCCCAAAATAGCAGCTGGTAGAAGAAAACAGACTCTAATTCACTGACATATGCGGACCTTTCCATGTTTTTTTTTTTTTTTTCCGGAGACGAGTTTCCAGATTTGTGGTGTGTACCTACGTGACCGTCTTCGCCTCTTGTAATGATGACCTTGAGGATGACCTGGTGCAAGTCCTCCCGGCGTTTCGGGAAGCTGGACTCACGCTCAGCTGAAGCAGCGCCGGGGCAGGGGCCCAGCTCATCATGTGCTGAATTCTGCATGCGTCCTTTGCCCTGGTTCTCCTGCCCTGCTGTCCTCGTCCCCTTTCTTCTCCGGGATGTTAAGAGACTCGGAGGGGCCTGCAGCAACACCCCCCGGGAGGTGGCTGACCCAGTGGGCACCACCCCCTCGGAGCCCCCGTGGGAGCTCCTGGGTCCCCCCCACCGCCGACAGGCGGGATCTAATCAAACACCCTCTGTAACTCTGGTGGGTCGGGACGCCTGGGTGGCCCAGCGGTTGAGCATCTGCCTTCGGCCCAGGGCGTGACCCCGGAGTCCCAGGATCGAGTCCCCGCATCGGGCTCCCTGCGTGAGGCCTGCTTCTCCCTCTGCCTTTGTCTCTACCTCTCTCTCTGTGTGTCTCAGGAATAAATAAATAAAATCTTTAAAAAAAAAAACTTTGGGGGGCACCTTGTAGTTCTGGCAGACGGTGATCTGTGTTTCGTGAATTCCACGCGGAAGGTAAGCCACCGCCTGTCCCTAGAGAGCCACTGGCCGGTCAGGTTTCTGCGGGGGCAGCAGCTCCAGAAACTTTGGCTTCAGCTGCTCCAGATAAGAGAATAAAGTGATATGCTTGCGAATCAAAGAGCTTTGATGTCCTTCTCGCCATACTTACTCATGCAAAATAGTTAACTCTAAGGTAAGAGGTCAGGGGGTGATCTCATATATATTTATGACCATCTTATATAGGGCGAATGGCTAGTACCTTTTCAGAAGAACTAGGGGGCGACTCTGAAATGTCAGTTTTCAACAAGCAGCTCAACAGAAAAGTGTGGACACTACAGGACATTGGCCCTGTGGATGTTTATTTAGGAAGGCAACATCCTGGGGCACCTGGGTGGCTCAGCGGTTGACTGTCTGCCTTCGGTCCAGGGTGTGACCCCAGAGTCCCAAGATCCAGTCCCCACATCAGGCTCTCTGCATGGAGCCTGCTTCTCCCTCTGTCTGTGTCTCTGCCTCTCTCTGTGTGTCTCTGATGAATAAATAAATAAAATCTTAAAAAACAAAGGGAAGGCAATATCCCTAAAGCAGCTCTAAATAAAGAATTATTCCTAATGAGGAAACCATTTAATGAGGACAACTACAAAACACCATTAAATGTGAAACTATCTGATATATTTATCAAATTATATCTCTTTAAGAATGCATATAATAGTCTTTAAATGTATAAGTGATAACGTATAGCACAGCTATTAGTACTTTGTGAAACTTAACTCATTACTCTTGACTATCATGATTTTTTTTAAAAGATTTTATTTATTTATTCATAGACACAGAGAGAAAGAGGCAGAGACACAGGCAGAGGGAGAAGCAGGCTCCATGCAGGGAGCCGGACATGAGACTCGATCCTGGAACCCCAGGATCACGCCCTGGGCTGAAGGTGGGGCCAAACTGCTGAGCCACCTGGGCTGCCCTCTTTCATAATTTTTAATCATCAAACACTCTAATATATTTCACAGGGTGATAATGTTTAGAAATTTTATTTAATAATCTCCTATTTATCTGGGGTAGGATTACAGTGACACAGTGACACAGTGAGGAGAGACACACTTTTGATATAACTAAAAATTCTAGTAAAGGCAAAAGTAGACATTGCAAACTTAACAAGCCTTTTGTGTGACCTAGTTACATTAGGAATATATTAGTAAGGTTACATATTGTAGGCTTTATGTTTCATTAGAAAGGTCATCACCAATTTGGGTTGAAACGTTAAAGAAAGGAGACCACATTAGCAGAGTCCTCTTCAAGGGGCTAAAGAATGAATGTACTTCACTTCATTAGAATTACCTCACTGTAACTAGATATTCTGATTTTACAGTAGGAAGAGATAATAAGAGGGCTCAGAAATCCAAGATTTCGTATTCCTCTCTTTCGAAATGGATAGGTAAAATTGCACCATGACATTGTTTCTCCAAAATACAAACATAACACAGAAGCTTTTCTTGTTTGTTCTGATTTTAATCAAAGACATCAATCATAGAAGACCTTTCTCTCCAGAGTGTAGTGTTCTTTAATATTTACACCACTATATTAAGAAATCTTGTGCTATTTTAAACCATCACAACTTCTAATCCCAGAGTTATTATTGAAACAAATGCATTACCAGGTTTCTACGTATAATTCTTAGATGTTTTGTGGATTTAACAAAGACATAAGCCTCAATAGTCTTCAATAGGTGTTACTTATAAGTATGCCGAGAAGAAATTTTAGATGTTTTGCTTCATCTCTAATGACAAGAAGACATAAACATATATAATGACGAATCTTAGCAAGCATTTTTTTTAGAATCTTTAATTTCTATAAAAGAATAATAAACCACCCTGTCATTTAATTTCCAGATTACACAGGTTGACCCTTGTGTTTGGCTCTTGTCCAATTGCAAAGAACAAAATATGCAGAGTACCTTGTTTAATGGCCTTCATTATAAGTACAGATACCCAAGTGACTAAGGAAGCAGGAAAAATTTCCCCAAGTAAGACTTTTGAAGAAGCTGAACAGCACTTGTGATTCCACTGCAGAGCCAGAAGCTCAACAGCAGCTTCAGGAGTCTGCCACTTGTGTGCCTCGGTTTCCCCCCTCCTCCTCTCTCTAGCTCAGGGCTTGTGCTTTTCTCCATTCAGGGCATGTCTTCACTTCCCCAGAGCCACTCTATAGGTCTCTATCTCCTTTTGTTCATTTTAAAGTCACGTTCCCTAGGAGCAAAGATGCCATTTCCATAACCAGCCCTTATCCAGATTAGGACACCAGAGTGGGAGGAGATATCTTCCCAGGCCACTCAGATGCTGACCTGGGTCTCAGCACTGATTGCAGGCCCAACTCTGGCTCTGGCTGGAAAAGCAAGGTCACAAAATGGAGGTAGAAAATGTTCACAGAAGGAACCATTTGCTCATAAAGGGACTGTGGGTATGTGGTGTGCACCCATAGCACCATAAGCCCTCATAACCTCAGTGCGCGACACACAGTACCTCACCAGAGGTCCAGCCTCAAACCACCTTTCATTCATGGGAGAACTTGAAGATCTTGCCATGATCCATTCCTCTGGAGGGACCAAGGGACCAATGTCAAAAACTCTCATTACCACCATATTGTCAAGACCCCTACGGAGGTGCTTATACTAAACTATTCTTTCATCATCTGCCCTTAGCTTTCATTTAAATTAATGGGAAGGAAAAAAGCTTGGTTTCTGGGAACGCTTCATTGTATTGGCAATAGGAACATTGTTGAGCTCGCTCTTCAGGGCCTCCTCCTATGCAGCTCTATGGGAGAAGTGTCCTTTAGGGCTACAGGACACAGCTATTTCACCTGGCTTCTATTTCGTTTCTGATCCTGCCACTTGGTCTACTTCCAATTTTCCTTAATCTTATTTTTTTAATTTTATATTTTGCTTTTTTTAATAAATTAATTCAAATCCCTTGAGGAAACAGAGTATAATGAATGTCTTGAAAAATTTATATGACAAACACAACATAATGTTTGATGCTATCATGCTGAATTTCTGAGATAGTCACCAAGGTCTGCTGAAATCTACCTGTTCCACTGAACTAAGAATTTAATTCAAAACCATGCAGAGGGCAGAGGGCAGCCCGGGTGGCTCAGCGGCTTAGCGCAACCTTCTGCCCAGGGCGTGACCCTGGAGACCTAGGATCGAGTCCCACGTTGGGCTCCCTGCATGGAGCCTGCTTCTCCCTCTGCCGGTGTCTCTGCCTCTCTCTCTCTGTGCATCTCTCTGTGTCTCTCATGGATAAATAAAATCTTAAAAAAAAAAAAAAAAAAAACACTGCAGAGACGATCTCACCCAGAAAAGCTATCCTAAATCCAAATAAATGTTACAAATAATTTTCTCTGTGAAAAATATCGCAAGTATTCAACTTCTATGTACTTCCAAATACCAATTTATATTATCCAAATTAGTACCTAGTCCGATAACATTTATAAGTCTACACCCTTTCTAGTGACATTTTTGTAAGGACAATACTGTATAGACATAAAAGCCAAATTAAAACTGGCCACACACTGGTGATATAAAAAGAAATATACGAATTGTATTTTGCCGATAAAAGGGAAGGGGGAAAGAATCAACATGATTAGGCGACTTCTTTATTTAAAAAAGAAATAAAGAGAAAAAGCTTCAAGTGTCTCAAAACTCTGTTTCTGTTGTTGATTCTATAACCCAGTAAGATAGAGTAAATAAATAATTTCTGGTTCTAGTAGAAGAAGGAGATTTAAAGAAGAAGAAGAAGAAGAAGAAGAAGAAGAAGAAGAAGAAGAAGAAGAAGATATACTGACAAATGGCTGTTACAGAATCTGCTTCTGCTGAATAATGGTTTGTCCACTAGTGCATCATGCTCTTCTATTTAACCCAAAACCTCCATTGGTCTCCGCAGTGGGCCTTAGGTAACCAAGTAGTGGGCATTCAAAAATAATCCTTAATTCAAGAGAAAGGTCTTCGTCAAATACACAAGCCTAATACCAAAAACTTTCTCAGTTTGAGCAAAGCAACTATTTTTATGTCATCTTTTCCAAAAGATGTTCCTTTCTATCTTACACACACACATACACTCTTGTATTCTTGCACCAGACAAGCTAAGATAATTTGCTACATCCTCAGATCTAGGTGATGCGTTGCCTCACAAAATCAAACAGGAATAATAATAAAAAAAAATACAGAGAGATTTTCTTTCAAGGCAGAAAAATTTTCTAAGTGATAAAAGAGACTCGTAAGTTTCATATCTCTCTCTAATGAAGATGAAAATCATGTTAAACACCAAATACACTTGTCTAATTACATCAGGAAATACTGTTCTGTATTTGCTAATGAAATGTGATGCTACTGTATTCACTGGGAGCCAAAACAAAGTGAAGATATAACATTCTAATTACAAAAAGGCAATTGGTAAAATGGTTGTATGCTTTGAACTGTAATAAAAATTAATAAAATTATGTAAATACAAACACAGTTACTGAAAACATGACACTCTAATTTTAGAAAAGCCACGGAACATAATGACTTAAGAAACTTCAAACCATTTTTTAACCTCATTCTCTTCACAGAGAGAAGACTAATGAGAAAATGTTTGTCTGAAAGGCTAATATTTGTTTTGATATATTTACTTCATTGCTCTAAGTATGGAAGCCACTCCATATCCGATGGCAGTAAGGATAAAATCCTAAATAAATAAATAAATAAATAAGCATGAATTTTCCATCCACAGGCATTTTGCAACCTCCAGCTAAGTCTCCATTGATGCATTCATAAATGTCTTAATGGCCTTACTACATAGAGTCCCGTTATAATGCAGGAGCCAGAGGACACACAGAACCCCCTCATTGTATGCTTTCCAAGTTATAAGAAAAGGGATGCACCACGTATCACTATGTACACAGAGAACATGATTTGACCTCCGTGATCAAATCCACGATATAACCAGGTGCCTTGTAATAGGCTATTATCATAGCTGGTGCTTAGTGATTCTCCACAGTGGGCTTTGTTCTGTACTAATTTTTCATCCTGAAATCTCTTCATAGCGTTCATGTTGACTCAAGAAATGCAGTGTCTTTAAAATTAACCTTAGGAGTATATGTTCTATTAAATTTTCTAATAATTTAAACATGAAACATTATTAAAATTCATATAGCCTATTCCTACATTTTAATTCTTTAAAATTAATATTTTCATTGACTATGACGGAGATCAGTGAAATGATAGGCTTTCTAACTTTCATCACTTAACAATATCTTAGTCAAGAAGTGAATATGGCTCTAAACCAAATAAGCAATTTAAAAACTCTTCAAATGCTGTGTCTCTGAATCGTCTGAATAAATACCATATTCTTTACTAACAGTCTTCAATGATAAATGTGCTTATTTGCAATACACTTACTCAAGGAGTTATAAAGGGGACCAGAGATAATGTAAAAGGTCCCTACTTGCTTTAGTATGCAGGGGGAAAAAAATACTACTTCAAGCCTGAAAATATATGATGGACAGTATATCTTCCATTTGGTTGTGATTACTTTTTGTAATCTACTGGGAGTTAATGCCAGAGCACAGATCTTCTGTGTTTCAGCAGAAGTCTCCTCTAAGGTAGGTATAAGAATTATACCAGCTACAGAGGATGCGAATTTACTCTGATAAAATTGTTACAAACACACCATCAAAATTATGTGTATGTGAAAATTGGGAATATTTTTATTTTCAGTCACTTTTAGGATGTGGTTATGTCAACAACGAAGGATTTACTTAATCCATAAAGATATATCGTTTACTGTGCTTTTAACATGGCTCTTAAAAAAACAAACCCTCGAGTAGCAAATACACTGTAACAAAATCCGAGTAGTATTTAAAAGACCCAGATTAAACATCTAAATGATAAATATTGCATGGTACTGCACATCTGTCCTTTGTAGTGTTTTCCAGTAATGCAGCATAGTGCAGCATTTCAGCAAACCAATTCAAACATGAGAATCGCTACGGAGCAAAAGCTCTTGTCACTGTTTGTGATTGTCTAATGGTATATGGTTCAATCATAAAGGGCAGCTGACAGGCTGGTATAAGAAATGAATTTTCTTCTTCCTCCTGACACATCAGGGTAGGGCCCCCTGCTGTAATGCAGAAAATCTTTTATGCAAAAAGAATACACCATCTTTCAGCACATGATTGCTATTCAGAAGATTCTGATTCGGTTTTTTGGTGCATTTTTTAAAATATTGATACAAAATTACACAAAGAGCAAACTAAGTCTGGGCTTATGCCTTATCTCCCCCACTTAGTTGATTCTGTGCCCGCAGGCATATGACCTTTCCACTCAATGCCTTCATTCCCCCATCTTTGAAATGGGAATGGTAATAATAAAATACGGTTCCTGTTCTAGAAGTTTTTCAATGAGATGAATAAAATGGATGAAGATTTATTTATTAAGAGTTCCAGCCTCTGTAGAAAAATACTACCCACGCAGTGTCGGGGAAAACAGTGTGCTATTTTCAGACACTTAAAGAAGAGACAGTCATACTAAAAGCCCTAATCAAAAATAAATCAAACACGTCGCATAAAGTAGAACATTTCGGATTTGAAACTTTGGGGATATGTTGCACAAAGGGTAAACATTTCACACTCCTTGGCACAGAGAGATCAAACAGCAATCCTATTGCATGAGTCTGTGATGAAGACTAACATTCATCGTCTGTGGACTGCATGTTAAGCACCTCGATAAATGCTTTATCATTCATTTTCTCCTTGAATCGTCACAACCTCCCCTTGAAATAAGTGCTATTCTTCAAACCGTGTTACAAGTGAGAAAACCGAAGCCTGGAGAATTTTGTTTATTTGTCCCTTAGTTCAAATAGTTCAGGACAGGAGGATACTTTTTAAGAACACTGGCAGGCAAGCCAGAGTCAAGCCCAGCTTATACTTTTAACTACTATGCTACCCTGTATTGATTCATTTGATGAGATAGCCAACATTACAGGAAGGATGGACGAGCGATAAAAAAAAAAAAAGAAGAAAAAGGAGAAGAAGAAGAAGAAGAAGAAGAAGAAGAAGAAGAAGAAGAAGAAGAAGAAGGAGGAGGAGGAGGAGGAGGAGGAGGAGGAGGAGGAGGAGGAGGAGAAGGAGAAGGAGAAGGAGAAGGAGAAGGAGAAGGAGAAGGAGAAGGAGAAGGAGAAGGAGAAGAAGATTTTTGAGCTGGAGAAGAGATAAGAGATTGGTGCTCACAGGAGATAGAGGGCCTTAGTCTTCCGGACAAAACCCGGAGAAGAGTGACTCTGATTGGAGATGCAGGTGAGCCAAGCAGCCGATGGGGAGGGCTCTTCCGGACAGGCAGGGGGAGTGATGGGCCCAGCTAAATTGGTGAGAGAGACACAGAAGAGTGAGAAAAAGGACTGGGCAGGTGGGCTTCCCCTGGGAAAGTCAAGTATGATTATACCAATAATAGAGGCAAGGCAGAGCTTGGGAGGCAGACTAGAGACACGCTAGCCACCTGGGAAAGAGACCTCTGAAGGGAAGAGGCACTAATGACTGTGATTTATGTGAGTTCATGTTCATAAGGCTGTATAAACACAAGTTATTATTGCTTGAGGAGTCTTACATTCACCAGAAGGAAAGTGTTACCTAAAAGAGACTAAGATATAAGATATTCTGTGCCAATTAACTGGGCCTGCTATTCTGTGGCTCAAAGCATCCTACCCCTGGCTGAGTATCCCATTATTTAGCCCAAGATGGTCAGGGGATGGACTAATGCTACTTTCAGAGGTGGGGGGAGAGATCAAAGCACATCCTGTTGGAGACTGAGGTGCTGCTGGGGTTATTTAAGAAATGCAAAAGCAAATGTGGCTCTTGGAAGGAGTAGAGTGACCAGCAGATATAGTTGGAGGGTGGCTAGGACTGGACAGGAAGCCCTCAGAGTAGCAGAGCAAGAAAAGTCTGGATGGAGGGAGCATCCACAGGAGATGCTCATGCCAGAGACTTAAATGGGAAAGGACCTCACCTGATGAGTTTGAGGACACCCAAGTTGACTAAAATGTCAAATTTTCTATACCAGTTTTCTGAATGGACATCTGTGGTTACATTCTAAGGAACCTAAGTGTTTTTAAAATCAAGAAACATGGTCTTTAAATTCAAGAAACATGGTCTACACTAAAACCACTTCTGATATTACCTAATTCTTTAAAAAGGAATGTGTGCATCTGGGGTCCTTTTTTGAAAAAAGAATAAAACACTGTGAACAAAAATTATATACAAAAGCATTTTTAATGTGTTTATTTCTTTTGGTAATCTCTGTACCCAACATGGGGCTTGAACTCACAACCCCAAGATCTAGAGTCACATGCTCTTCCAACTGAACCAGCCAGGCTCCCCCAAGGTATCTTTTAATGACAGTAGATAGAGCCCAGGCATGTAAGGGGCTTTGAAGGTTAAGCATAGCATTTGCTTAAGTTGGGACTGAAAGAGCAAAACACTCAGTAGAGCTCTGACCTAATTCACTCCATCATCTCATCTGTGGAAAGGCAATAAGAGAAATGTTTGCATGAATAGCTGGAAGCTTTGGTGCCCTCAGTGAATAACAATAGAGAGGATTTTGATTATCAGTATGGAAAGAGTGCCATAATATAAAAGTCCTGGAGAAGGTTCCGACATTAGTTAGAAACCGAAGATTTTTCTGACTGTCCCCATGGATCTGGTACAAAAATCAAAGGACTCAGCAACATGGTTATATTCATGAGAAATAATCTGCTTAGATGATGTTCCAATTCAACTTCGCCATTTTCTTAATGAGTGCTTTTTTTGTAATTGTATGTATTGATGTCGATGATCAGAAGTCAATAAGGATATCTTTAAATTCATGATCAAACGTACTAAGAGCCACCAGTAGCCTGTCACCTATTCATAGGCACACTACTTTCTCATAAATAGTTAATTGACTTATTACACCTTATGTAGTCCATTATTTTAATTCAGAGAAATCAGGTAGAGATTATAGGGAAACTCTGGGAAAAATCTACGAAACACTAATGCCATCCATTGACCCTTAAATCTGATTTGGCACATAGAGCCACATCGTAATAACCAAACTAAACTGAATGACTTAAATCGATTAAATTAATCCATTGTGTTGAAAACTATTAGAATTCTGACTCCTTTCCAAGCAACTTCACTAAAACTGGATGGTGTCCCCCAGGAAGCGCCCGTTACTGAGTTAAAGGACTAGTCTGTTGTTTGAGGTAATTTTTTAAATATTCAGGGGGAAAATGTTTTGAATCTTTTAGAAAGTCTCTTAAAAGCCATTACAGAGGATTGGGAAGACAATGGTTATAAAATGTAAAGTAAACCCCAAAGTAAAAAAATATAACATAAAAGAAACAAGGCACAAAGTCAGGTTTCATAGGAACTCAAGCTTGTGTAAGTTGGAATCCTTTTTAAGAAAAATAATTTTAAATTATGTTAAAAATGTGTACAAAAATGAATATTCTCCAATGATGAGAGTAGGGACCCAGGCAAATAAGGGGTCTTGAAGATTAAGCATCATTAGCTTCCTGATACACCCACCTCCTAGGAGGAACTAGGAATTACAATGTTCCTTCATCTTCTGAGTTACTCAACGCAGGACCTGAGATCTTTTCAGTGGAATAAATTAAAGATGATCTTCCTCATAATTAGAGACAGCAATAAAGAGAGGTTAGTTGGTGTTAAAATTAATGCATCAAAATGATTCCTATAAGCAGCCAAGAACCAGGAATACAATGTTCAGGCAGGAGTTAAGGATAAATTATGCGTAATTCTGTAGCTTAAAAAAAAATTTTAATGAGCACCACTTATTAGAAAATTATGTGACATAACCTTGTAAAGTTAAACATTCACAAACTCTAAACCCGACAGTTCTGCCCCTAAGTGTGTGTGTATGTGTGTGATATAATATATACATATTATATATATAAATTGTTAGGATGAGATTTAAACTATAATAGGGACGCCTGGGTGGCTCAGGGGTTGAGCATCTGCCTTTGGCTCAGAGCGTGATCCTGGAGTTCTGGGATCGAGTCCCACGTGGGGCTCCCTGCATGGAGCCTGCTTCTCCCTCTGCCTGTGTCTCTGCCTCTCTCTCTGTGTCTCTCATGAATAAATAAATAAAATCTTTTTTAAAAAATATTTAAATTACAATAGAAAGCTGGCAAATTCTGTTTTGACTCTTAGTAAAGGAAGGGATATATGCAAAAAATGCAGACAAACTTTTAAAAGGTTCAAAAGTATTTTCAGTTTATTAAAGTACTAATTCAGAGCTGATTATCAAGTTAGTCGAGAAGGCTTGATATCTATCCCTCCATCTCTCATGTTTTTGTTACTCTGGCCAAAGGGTCCTCCCATGAATTTCCATCAACAGGGCTCTTGGTTTATTGCTCTCACTGTTTCTTGGGCCACTGATTTAACCTGTCTCTGCTTGTGGATTAGTTGGTGGTGACTCTATACATTCCATACCTTACCCTTATCACCCTATTCCTACCCGAGTCATCTCTCTAAAGACATTGCTCAATATGGCAGATAAAAAGTAAATGCATCTCCCCCAGAGATTATCATGAGGCCTAAGAAGTCCACAGAAACTTAAAGACAGTATAAAAAAATAAAATAAAATAAAATAAAGACAGTATAATAACAATATACATTTACAAGCCTGAAAAATATCTAATGTATTTCCTGCCATACAGCAAATGATCAATAAACGGAAGTTGATTTTGTTGTTCCTGATGTTATGGCCACCACAGTCGTAACCTAGGTCATTTGTAAGTAAGACCATTGCAGTGGGAGACTATGAAAGAAATAGAATATGTGTCCTTAATTAGCTCAAAGGATGCTATAACAACTATGTCAAGCAGGGGCTACAATTTCAGCAAACAGCAAGACGTGGCAAAAGTAACTCTTGACTACTTTCAACGTAGCGCCTTGTACAGACTACCAGCCAAATGCATAGCAAATTCAAACTGCAAATATCAATGAGACACTTAAACAAACTCAAACTTTGAAAGGATTTACCTTGAAAGGAGGTAGTCACCTCCTGCCTTGGTTGATTTGATCCTCAATAGCACTGGTCTTGTTCTACAACTGTCCTGAGTAGGGGATACAGTAGAGATGGGGAGAGTGGATTTGTGTATGTGTGGGGGGGGGGCAGTGGCCCCATAGTCAGGTACATCAAAGTTTTGGCTCCCTAATTTCTTGCTTCAAATCTCTCTCCATGTGAAGGGTACTATCTTTAGACTAAATAGGTCCTATAGAAATGTTGAGACCTACTAAAACCTAAGAGTGATTCTCAAGAATCCACAAGAGTGGAGAAATTTTCCATTCTAAGAGGTACATCTCCTTTCTCCATTATGGACAATTGACAATAACTAAACAGGTAAAATTCTACCCCCTTTGACCTAACAAAGAATAATGTTAATCATTTGACTGGGTTATATAAGAATTACACCCAAATAGGTACAATCAAACCTTTATACCCCAGGAATGTAACAAAAATGAAACAATAAAACAATTTACTCATCCTCTCTGTTAGATGTCTGCCAACCAAAAATATAAAGTGAGATGCATGTGGCACTGTGGTAGACATTTTGGGGGAAAAGATGAAATGTGGTGTTATTTTCTGACAAGATTCTTCACTCTTTTCTGCAAATGGCCACTTGATCATTAATAAACACTAAACTCTTACTTTGTGCTAGGTATTCTTCTAAAACCATTTTTACTGGGACACATACCAGTGAAAAAAGCAGACAAAAATTCCAGTTCCCAAAGAGCTTCTATGCTAGTGTAGAGAGGCGAAAAATAAGATAAACATAATAAATAAATAGATTCTATAGTAGGTCAAAATACAATAAATGTAATAAATACGATAGGATAAGATAGAGGAGAGTAGGCAGTTAGGGAGCAGATTGGGGGGTTGAAACTTCTCTTACTGAAGTTATGACTTCAATAAGACAGTCAGGGTAGATCTCCTGGAGAGGTTAACATCCGAACAAAGATCTGAATGAGGTGAAGGGGTTCTCTGTGAGGATGTCTAAGGGGAAAGTGTGCCAGGGAGAGCGAACAGTCAGTACAGAGCCCTAAAGAGGGAGTGTGCACCATGTTGGAGGAACATAGAGCACGCCAGTGGTTTGGAGCAGAGTGAGTGAGTTAAGGGAAGAGCGGAAGAGATGGGCAGAGAAGTAATGGGGGCCCCTGATCATTCTGGGTCTTAAGGGCCATTATGAGGATTTCACATTTTACACTGCAAGAAGAGGGAAAGCTGATGAAGACAAGGTGTGGTGGTTGTTGAAGAGAAGCGAGCATGATTTGATTTTAAACAGAAAAAGCATATTACTGAGAGGCAGGAGTGAAAGAAAGCAGGGAATGCATAGAAAAGACCATTGCAGTGACTCGGGGAAAAGAAGATAGTGACTCAAAGCAGGTAGTAGCAATGAAGATAAGACACCAGATTCCAGGTGAAATTGGGAGGTAAAGTAAACAGGCTAATTTCTAAGATGTAGAGTGTGAAAGAGAAGATTCAGGATGATTCCAAGACTCTTAGCCCTAAGCAACTGAAGAGGTGAACTTAACTCTGAAGTGGAATGAGATTGCCTGAACATGTTTAGGGGAAACCTCAAGGCATTGGTACAATAATTCCAAACGGGGAAAAATGGAAGGATCCTCCTAAGAAAAGAAAGAAAACTTCCTCTGTCCCTTCTTCTGACCCAAAATCAGCTGTGCAGTTAAGAATTCTTTCTGTATTTATGTTCTTGTTTTGACACAAACTTGTGTGCTGCTTGCTCTCTCTCTCTCTCTCTCTCTCTCTCTCTCTCTCTCTCCAGCCTTGAAAAGAGCATTTTAAAAGAACGATATGCATGGAGGAGCATGCATCTACAGTTTTTAAAACTGCGGTTGAAGAATCACATCTTTGAATGAGATCAGGACAAAGTTTAGTCTTTGTAATATTTGTATTTCAGACTTCTATAAAGGAATGAATAATTTGTAAAACCTGTCTTGAAGGTCATTTGTCTCTCTTGTCTGATGTTAACATAGCCACTCCAGCTTTTGTTTGATTAGCATGATGTATCTTTCCCCACCTTTCTACTTGTAACCTATTTTTGTCCTTGTACTTAAAATATATTTCTTTTTTTTTATTTATTTATGAGAGACACAGAGAGAGAGAGGCAGAGACACAGGCAGAGGGAGAAACAGGCTCCATGCAGGGAGCCCAACATGGGACTCGATCCCAGGTCTCCAGGATCATGCCCTGGGCTAAAGGCGGCACTAAACCGCTGAGCCACCAGGGCTGCCCTTAAAATATATTTCTTATAGACAGTATACATTTGAGTCTTGCTTTTGTATCCAATCTGACAATCCCTTCTTTTAAATGGAGATATTGAGACTATTTATATTCAATGTGATTAGTAAGATAATTTGACTTAGTCTACTACCTCATATTTGCTTGGTATTTGTCCCATCTGCTCTTTGTTCCCCTTTTCCTCTTTTCTGATATCCTTGAAATTCATTGAGCATTTTTCACGGTGTTGTCTTATCTCTTTTGTCATTTTAATAGAGAAGTCCCTTCACTGTGTTATTTTAGTGGTTGCTTTAGGATTTATATTATAACTTACATTAGTCCACCTTCAAATGACATTATACCACTCTATGTGTGATATTTAAGAATCTTACAATAATATACTCTCATTTCTCTTTCCTGACCTTTGTTCTATTTTTCTCCTACATTTTACTGCAGCTTATATCATAAACTCCAAAATACATTTTTATTTTTTCTTTACTCAATTATCTTTCAAAGAGACTTAAATACCTTACATTTATTCACATAGTTACTAATCCAGTGTCTTCTTTCCTTTCTACAGATTCAGATTTCCACTTGGTATCACTTTTCTTCTGCCTAAAGGACTTCCATGAACATTTCTTTCAGTACACTTCTGCTACTGATAAATTTTTATAGCTTTTGTATGACTCAAAAAGTCCTTATTTCACCATTGTTTTTAGAAAAGATTTTTGTGATCAATGTATTAATACTGTGGCTGTAATCATTTTGTATATCAAATCAACACAACATATACCTTAAACTAAATAATATTATATGTCAATTGTATTTCAATAAAACTGACCAAATATATTTTAAATCTATCTTACTTATTTTATTTTTAAGTAAACTCCATGCCCAACATGGGCCCAACTCAAACTCATGACCCCAAGATCAAGAATCACATATTCTACTGACTGAGCCAGCCAGACTCCCCTGGACAAACATTTCTTTAATTTGTATTTAAAAAATAAACATTTTTGAGGCACCTGTATGGCTCAGTCATTTGGGCATCCATCCGACTCTTGATTTCAGCTCAGATCATGATCTCAGGGGTTGTGGGATTGAGCCCTGCATGGCACTCCCTACTTGGCAAGAGTGCTTAAGATTTCTCTCCTTCTTCCTCTGCCCCTCCCTCTGCTCATGTGCTCTTTCTCTCTCTCTAAGAATGAATGAATGAATGAATGAATAAATAAATAAATAAATAAATAAATAAATAAATAAATAAATAACTTCCCTGGATATAGAATTCAGATAGACTACCAAAATCTACTTGGGTTCACCCCTCACTGTGCTGTAGCCTTGAAACTCTCTAAAGACAGTAAACTGGTATAATTGTAGGGCTCCCTCTTTAGTTCTCCATCTCTCAGGAGTCACTGTTCTTCATTGTCTAATGCCATGTCTTAAAAAGTCTTATTTTATATATTTTTTCCAGCTTTGCAATGCCTTAGGGTAGGAAGGTAAACCAAGTCCTTCTAAATCAGGTTTTAAAAATACAGTAGGAAAAAAATGGGCAAATTCCATCCAAAATGATCAACCAGAGTTATCTTCAATTGATGGCTAGTTAAGGAATGGCCTAGGGAAAAGCAGAGAAATATAAATTGGAAATCATGTTGATTCTTCAACTGAAAAAAGCCACTGCTCATCTCCTGTTTGGCTAATGAACTACAGTGATCTCCAGGGGATGCTTGCCATTTTTGTTGAAAATGGAGTCAAACCCTGAGTTAAAGGGACAGTAGGAGGAAGAAGAAGAGGAAAAGGTGGAAAAAAGGGCAAGGAAGAGGAAAAAGAAATTTGAATTGTAGGAATATATCTTTTAAAATACAGAATACTAAGGACAAAACCAAGTTTCTGTCATGTACTTCCTGTTACATATTACATACCATAAAATTCTGTATTTTTAGTACTCTGGGTCAACTTGCTTCCTTCAAGCCTAATTGGATCATTCAATTTCTAAACTTTAAAAAACATGACATATGATACAATCTTTCTGTAACATCTAGGGTGATGAAATTTAGGAAAAATTTTGATGCAAAATTGACAGTGACTTTCAAATACTGACCGGTTAGGAGATTTAATCAACTCAGCTAAATATACTAGCATCAGTCTGACATAATGGCTTCAAGTTTGATTAGGTATTAATACTATTTTTCCTATAAAATAAAGATTTTTTTTCCTCTGGGAAGTTACAATGTTTCCCAAAACTTTTACGTTTATTCCCAGTAAACCAGAAAGTGATCTAGACCCAGAGTAAAACTAGCAGTGAATAGTGGTACTCGTCACTGACATGAGAAAATATCATTACATAATCACACTTAAGAGTAATAAAACAATACTTGATACACTGATATGGGGGGGTGAAGCTATCAAATGTCTTTTAAATATGGCTGTGTCTTCCCAAGAAATGGAAGTTTTTATAACAGAACTTGAATATGTGGTATAAAATATACGATTCTGAATTAGAGATGCCAAACTACACTTATTAAATAACCCTGGCAGTAAATAATAATGTTTCTAAGCAGAAATGCATCCTACATCTTTGTTGTACAGAAAGGACATCAACTTCATCTCACTTAGTCTATCAATCAGCTTTGAAATGCAAATTTTGAAAGATAACAGAGAGAGATCGCATCACCTGTGAGAAATATCTGATCAATGCTATGAAATTTTCAATAAAGGTAGGACTTCTCAATCTACAAAATTTCTTAAAGAATATCTCTTTAATTAATATATATATACACACACGTATATTAAACTCAAAAATAGCAGAATTGTTAGGGATAAGGGAGAGCACGATCCAATAGTATTAATAACCATTGTATTTCAAAATCATTCTTAGAAAATTTCAGACTCTTAAGATACTTTCTACACAGCAAATGTGGAAGGGGGCATGAAGGATGTTCATTGATATAAAATTAAGCTAAAAGATACTTTGGCCTCAATTATCTAGATATTTTGAGCGAATGCCAGATGGTTTCCTCATTTTTCACTTCCTTTGCAGGGAACAAACAGCCTATGTCTTCTTTACAGGAAAAACTTTGCTCCCATTATATCATTGACAAATTTCAAAAGTATAAAATGACTTTGAGATGAGTCATCTCTAAGAGACCAGAAACTTGAATAATTTCCCCCTTAAAGACAGAACTTCTTAGTGGTTTCATATAAATCCTGGCACTTTAACCCCAGGATAGAAGTTTGTGATCTTCCCCAAGTAGAACTTCGGTGTCTACACAAGTTTAACCCTGTGACACTACTCTGGGCCCCTCAGCAGTCTGTACCCCCCTCACCATCTAGCATAGCCCCAAGTCTTTGCTCCTTCCTTCCACTGGGCAGGCCAGTGCTCACTTACTCTGACTGCACTTCCTCAGCCCACCCTCATTACAGAGTTTCTTCACCGGTGGCAGAAAAAAGGGAAGGAAAAAGGACATTTGAGACACGTGCTATGGCTATGCTATGGCTAGGTTTACTTGTCACTAACCTCACAAGCTGAAGTTTGCAAATTTTTGTCAGCGAACATTTTTTTAAGATTGATTGATTGATTGATTGATTTGAGAAGAGGCACAAGCAAGAGGGGCAGAGGAAGCAAGTATCTCCAGCAGATTCCGCACTGAGCTCAGAGCCCACCGCTGGGCTTGATCTTAGGACTTCTGAAATCACAGCCCTGAGATCACTACCTTCAATGAAACCAAGAGACAGACGCTTAACCTACTGCACCACCCAGGCACCCCAAGTTAGTGCCCATTTATTTAGTCTGTACTACACAAAAAAATTTAGCTTGACCATATTTTAATTGTGGTATTTTCTTTATTCGACTCTTAAGTGCCAAATGATCCTTTTTAGCCTCTTACTTTCAGGGATAATAACAACTAAGAAAAAAAATGTAAACAAAATTCCTGGCTGATATATCCAACCTTTAAAAGGTCGTAACAAAGAATTCTGTACATGAGTCCAATTCATTCTGTACTTTGAGAGGTATGTTCTGTACCCCTGGGAAAGGATGCCAGGCTGTTAAGTGCACACTGCAGCAACCTAACATTTTTATACGGCTATGGATGTCTGGTAACACCTTCTCCTAAAAAAAAAAAAAAAAAAAAAAAAAAAATTAAAGCCCAGATCATCTCTGCTGTGCTCCTTAGGCAGTCTTTACCAAAGGCTTTCAACTGCTCTCTGAGAAAAACCCTCAGTTCTGTGTATGATGCTGTGTGTGATTGCAGAGGTGTCATGTCAGGGCCAGAACTCAAGGAGGCTCCTTAACTTTCTTAATAAATGTGTTGATACCACGACTTGCTTCCCAAAAAGATGCCCTGTGTCCTTATTCCACGATGGGCATAATTGATACACTCCAAGTTTGACAAGATCACCTTGAAGTGTCTGACATCCAGTTCCAACCAAAAACCCAATGGACAGAAAGTAAATTTAAGAATGCTCGTCTGTCTGCTTCTCCGAAAGTCCAAGTTCTAAACTTACATCTTATTAAACATCAAAAGGTTAAATACTCAGGCAACTTCCCTTCACACCACCTGGCCCTTCGTCAAAGGACATTACCAGAATGACCCATGTTGGTCACGTTTCTGCATGTGTGATGAAACAGTTGCTAAGAACGTTTGCCCATCCCATTACACAGGTTAATATACAATAGTTACAAGGGTTAGTTACAGAAACATATTGCATTTGTCCTCTTAACAGCTAACTTGATTTGCTTCTAGTAAAATCGAAAATACATCCCTGTCCTCACTCCAAGCCCTGGGCCCTCTAGTGCATACACAGGTGTCCAGCCTCTGCCCCCATCTCTGATACACATTCCCTCTTCTTATTATTAATCCCCCAATTCTGTAACGTTCTCTAAGCATCAAACATGCTATAATATTCTCCGTATCAAATAAAACCCACATTTGACCCCGCACACCCAATGGCTCGTGACCATGTCTCTGCTCCTCTTTGACAGCAAAACTCCTTAAAAGAATTGTGTAAGTTCATTGTCTTCAATTCCCCTCTTCCCTTTCCCTCTAGATTCTTCCCAGTTTAATTTTATCCTAACAACTACCACTGAGTCGTCTTTTGTCCGAGTCACCACTGATTGTATCCCTAGCCTCTGTCTTTATTTTATCCAGACGGTGGAACAAGGTGGGTGAGATATTCATTGTAGGTGCAAATTTTGAGGAGGTCCCAAAAACTCATCAATTGAGATAATGTTTTAATGAAAATATTTGTATTTAAATGAAAATAATGCAAATCAGGGAAATACAAATCAAAACCACGATGAGATAGCACAGCACACTGGTCAGAATGGCTAAAATTAACAAGTAAGGAAATGACAGATGTTGACAAGGATGCAGAGAAAGGGGAACCCTTGTACACTCTTGGGGGAATGCAAGCTGGTACAGCCATTCTGGGAAACAGCATGGAGGTTCCTCAAAGAGTTGAAAACAGAGCTACCCTATGACCCAGCAATTGTACTAGGTATTTACCCCAAAGATACGGATGTAGTGACCTGAAGGGGCATTTGCACCCCAATGTTTATAGCAGCAATGTCCATAATAGCCAAACTATGGAGAGAATTGATATGTCCTTTGACAGATGAATGGATAAAGAAGATGTGAGATATATATATATATATATATTATATGGCTGAATATATATCAGAATATTATTATATATTATATATATGTTATATATTATATATATCAGAATATTATTCAGCCATCAAAAAAATGAAATCTTGCCATTGCAACAATGTGTGTAGAACTATTATGCTAAGTGAAAGAAGTCAATCAGAGAAGGACAATTATCATATGATTTTACCCATATGTGGAATTTAAAAAACAAAACAGAGGGGCATAGGACAAGGGAGGGAAAAATAAAACAAGATGACATCAGAGAGGGAGACAAACTATAAGAGACTCTTAACCACAGGAAACAAACTGAGGGTTGCTGGAGGGGAGGGAGGTCAGGGGATGGGGTAACTGGGTGGTGGACATTAAGGAGAGCATGTGATGTAATAAGCACTGGGTATTATATAAAACTGATGAATCAGGGACGCCTGGGTGGCTCAGTGGTTGAGCATCTGCCTTTGGCTCGGAGAGTGATCTGCGAGTCATGGGATCGAGTCCCACATCAGGCTCCTTGCTGGGATCCTGCTTCTCCCTCCGCCTGTGTCTCTGCCTCGCTCTCTGTGTCTCTCATGAATAAATAAATAAAATCTTTAAAAAAATAAATAAATATAAAAAAACTGATGAATCACTGAACTCTACCTCTGAAACTAGTGATATACTATATGTTAATAAATTGAATTTAAATAAATTTTTAAAAAGAAATGCAAAACATTAATATGAACAAAATCTCAGCATTTTATTTTTTTTAGAGATTTTATTTATTTATTCATGAGAGACACAGAGACACAGGCAGAGGAAGAAGCAGGCTCCATGCAGGGAGCCCGATGTGGGACTCGATCACAGATCCCAGGACCACACACCGCGAGCCGAAAGCAGACGCTCAACTGCTGAGCAACCCAGGCATCCCAAGTCTCAGCATCATAAATAAAGACAGCATTTGACAAGGCCCAGACCAAGATAAGGGGAGCAAGGTAAAGAGTCTAAGCATAAGGCCAGATCCTGTCTCCATTTAAAGGATGATACTGGGCAGCCCCGGTGGCTCGGAGGTTTAGCACCACCTTTGGTCTGGGGCGTGATCCTGGAGACCTGGGATCGAGTCCCACATCAGGCTCCCTGCATGGAGCCTGCTTCTCCTTCTACCTATGTCTCTGCACCTCTCTCTCTTTCTCTCTCTCTCTGTCTTTCATGAATAAATAAATATTTTTTTTAAAAGGTGATACTTTGGGGGTACTTGGGTGGCTCCATCGGTTGAGCATCCAACTCTCAATTTCAGCTCAGGTCATGATCTCTGAGTCCTAGGATAGAGCCCCATGTTGGGCTCTGCACTGAATGTGGAGCCTACTTGAGATTCTCTCTCTTTCTCTCTGCCTCTCTCCCCATTCCCGCTTTCTCCCTCAAAAAAAAATCGAAAAAAACTAAAAGGTGATATTTTATTTAAATATTAACATCTAAAGTTCTTAAAATAGCCTCCAACTCTAGTTCTAAAACTTTAGCTGCAACAGAATCAGAATCACCTGGAGTCTTATTAAAACACCAAGTGCTGAGCACCTGGGTGGCTCAGTGGTTGAACATCTGCTTTTGGCTCAGGTCGTGATCCCGGGGTCTGGGGACCAGGTCCCACATTGGGCTCCCCACAGGAAGCCTGCTTCTCCCTCTGCCTATCTCTCTGTGTGTTTCTCATGAATAAATAAATAAAATCTTAAAAATAAAATAAAATCCACCAAGTGCTGGGTCCCACACCCCAGAGCTTTGTGTTTAGCATTTCTAACAAGTTTCCAGGAGATGCTGAAGCAGTTGGTCTGGGATCACACTGTGAAAACCATTGGCCTACAATACCATGCATGAATGTTTTCTACTCCAAACTCATTCCCCATTACATCCCATCTTCTTCCCCATTACATCCCATGCTCCAGCCACTCTGGCCTTTGTGCCCTCAAGCCAGCTCCTACTTCAGGATCTTTGTAATTTCTATTCCTTCTGCCTGAAACATTCCTCCCCTATAGCCTCAAGGCCACTTCTTCCTTAGGTATCAGATAAAAACCCTTTTAATAGGTTTTTTTTCTGAACATACCATATACAACACCAAATTTGCCTCACCGTACCCTGCAGTGAGTGGTTTTTCTCCATAGAGCTTATCACCATCTGTTCTTTATATGTTTCTTGTTTTTCTCTCCTCTAGAGATGAAAGCTCCATGACAGACATCTAATACTTATTTCAGTATTAATTCCAGAATTTAAAATGGTACTTGGCACATAAGTGCTCAATAAATATTTGTAAAGAAATGAATAAGGGAATGAGTGAATGAATGAATGAATGAATAGAATTGGACATTCACTCTAAACTATTTCTATATCTGTTTCCAAGCTGAACAGGTGGAGGAAATCATCAAATTTATCATGTGAATCTGAGCAAGTCACTCAACTGCAGCCTCTTCTAGCAAGGTTTTATTGTAAAATCACCTTAATTGGCTTAATCAACCAAAACCAAAACTGACATTAATTCAGTAACCAATACAGGAAGCTCCCAATTCCCCATTCTGTTTTACCCACAGTGCTGACCTGGTGTGCATAGAGGCCCCCTTAGAGTGGCTAAAATTAGAGTCCTACTCTGTTACCACCTGCTTCCAATAGCTCTAAATTTATCTGTTCTTAGGAAGAATCATCTCTGAGCTTTATTTCCTTACACTATTTTTTCCCTCTGATTCTCCTCTATCACTGTCTTTATGCTCCGCAGAGAGTCACCTATTCTTGCCCAGCAAGGAGTCATTCTACTTTCTTCTTTCCCAGGAGTGGCTCCAATTTAAACGTCCATTCTCCTCCTATGATTCAAGGTAAATCCTGATTAGGAATCCAATCGGGATGATCCTATTTTTTTGGTTGGCAGCTGGCTGGGGCATGTGCATCCACCCAGTTCCAGTCCATGGTTATAGGCCGCTGGAGACTTCAGGAAAAGTTCACTTCCTTTCATTAAAGAGATGCACGGAATCAAGGATCCTTCAACTCTCAAGCATCGTGGTATCTGCATCTTATGCCTAGAACTGCAGCAACCACTTTGTAACCTTGAAGAAGGCTAGCTGAGGAGAAAACTAGCGATAGCTGAGGGAAAAAAAAAATAGAAAGAACTTGGTTCTTCCTGAATCGATGAGCCAATGACTAACAACACAGGAGCTACGCTTTCTCGGGATTTCTCGGCCTGTAGGACAACAGAACTTTCTTATTGTTAAGACAGTGGGTTTGGGGTTAGAAGTCATTACTTGCATCCTTCCTCACACAGGGGGGGCATGCTCAGTAGCAATATTACAACAGCCCAGTTACATACACAATCTGTATAGAAGGTAAGCTACAGGGACACCTGGGTGGCTCAGTGGTTGGGACACCTAGGTGGCTCAGTGGTTGAGCACCTGCCTTTGGCTCAGGGTGTGATCCTGAGGTTCCAGGATGGAGTCCTGCATCAGGCTCCCTGCATGGAGCCTGCTTCTCCCTCTGCCTGTTCTCTCATGAATAAATAAATAAAATCTTAAAAAAAATAATTCTAAAAAAAAGAAAAATAAAGAAGGCAAGCTACATAGCACATGTAGAACTCTGCATCCTGAAAAAGCCCTTTCCAACCTCCATAAATTGCTTCCAGAGGATCAAATGCCTATTACAAGGCATGTCATGCTGAGTTTTACCCATGCTGAATTCCATGTGGGTCCCAGTCTCTTTGAGATACCAAATAAAGACAAATATCTGCTTCCTGGGTGTGGCCAGAAAGAAGTTGATTTACATATATCAACCCATGAATGGAAATAAGTAGTTTCTATCATATACAATGACCAAAAGTAGTAATCATTGCTTATTATTATTATAAGATGAGATCTAGGGGAGAAAATTTATCTTGAATTTTGTAGGACCTTCTCATACAATCAGCTCAATAGAATTTCAATACAATCTCACAGATAATGATGAAAGGGCTATATGACATTTAAAAGACCCCCTATAGATCTGCATAATTTGAATCATTGTGATATTTTTAAGTTTCAGATATTCTGAAATCTCTGAACAAAAGCATTCTAATAGAACTATTAAATATCTCACTGACACTCCACTATTTTATTATCTCTTAAAGTATTGCCTCACTGAGTTCTTTTTTTTTTTCTTTTCAAAGTTTATTTTTAGGAGTTGACTCTCTATTTCACTAGGTCACTGCTGTAATGTAGTTAAAATTGTAAAATTCCGCTTTATTTCACAACTTTCTGTCAGTTCCAGCCCCAGAGCTGTTTTGGCAAGGGCTAGGGGTTTCTTCTAGAGTTTGGCTAATACTCCTTACTCAGGAAACCTCCAGATGGACATCGCAGAGATGCTGCTTCAGTTTTTTTCTTTTCAATTTGGACATGTCATGCACAACCTCACTGATGTATAAAACATCAGTAGAAAATGTAGAAAAGTTATTTTGCTTTTTGCCTGCGTATACCCTTTTTATGATGAGCTGAGATGTTTTTCCACAGGCAAAAGTTTTCCTAAAGGAAAACTATAAAAAATAAAAACCTAAAATAGAATAACTTAAACAGAAACTTTGCATTCAGATTTTTACAGTTTCCTGCATAAAAAATAAGAGGATGCTGTGAAGTCTCTAGGAAAGCAAAAATGACTAACTAGAATGACATTTGAGAAGGCCTAGGGGATGTCCAAATTACATTGTGTTGTATATTTCAAGAGTTAATCATTATGGGTCAGGTTATCAAAGAGGCCTTCCACCCTGAATTCCAGAATTGTATTTGCTATTTATCATACTCTCACGAGAATGATAAGTAAATAAACATTGTCCAATTGTGTTAGGTGGGTATTCCAAGACACATAGGAATCATGATGTAAAAATATCACCTTTGCGGGATTTCCTTATGGGAATCTAGTTCAGAAAATATTTTGAGAACATGGAATCACCAGAGTATTTTTTTATAACTGTTATGGTTTTTCACTCGCAAACCTTTAGAAACCCATATGAGTACTATATCCATATTAAAACACACAAAAACACTATGAATTCCCTTGGAAAATAATGAAAATAGTAGTCCTGACTCTCATCTTCTCCTTCTATGGGGAAGTACAGTTTCCTTCTATTGGGAGTAGCGTAGCGGTTTAGATCAGTCAGATTTGACCTACCTGGATTTATATCCTGGCTCTATCAATCCATGATTCTGGGCGAATCTGTTAACATGTGAGACTCTTAGATTCTTCATCTGTAAAAATGGGAGGAAGAAGGGCCATTGCTCCCCATACTCATCTCTGTTCCAAGGCTCTTCATAATGGATTACAATTGTCTAGTTACTTGTCTGTTTATGCCATGGAATTGTGGGGAATGGGACAAGGTCTTTGTCTCTTTAGAACAGTGGTTCTCAACTTTGGCTGCACATAAGAATTTGAAAACTGGGCAGTTTTCAAACTCACACTACCCAAGCTTTTAAAAATATATTTTTTTAACTTAAATTCAATTAATTAACATATAATGTAATATTAGTTTCAGAGGTAGAGTCAGTGAGTCGTCAGTTGCGTATAACACCCAGGGCTCATCACATCCCATGCCCTCCTTAATGCCCATCACCCAGTTACTCCCTACCCTCATTCCCTCTCCTCCAGCAACCCTCAGTTTATCTCCTGTGGTTAAGAGTCTGTTATGGTTTGTCTCCCTCTCTGATGTCATCTTGTTTTATTTTTCCCTCCCTTCCTCTGTGCTCTTTGGTTTTGTTTCTTAAATTTCACATATGGGTGAGGTCATATGACAACTGTCTTTCTCTGACTTACTCATTTCACTTAGCACTGCCCAAGCTTAACCACTTACATGATTACTCCTGAGAGTGGACCAACTTGTCTTTCCTAGTTTCCTCAGGTGGCTCACCTAATGTGAACCAAGAGTTAAAACCCCTGCTATAAAGGCTTAGCACAGTATGTGATGCACAGGGACATGTTAAATGGAATGAATAAGTAAATTTAGCCAGTAAATGAGTGAAAGATGTCACAGACCACATTATAACATTTACCTGTCCATCTTCCCCCACTAATCTGTGAGAAACACAGTTGTATTTGTTTGCCAGCCTCATCTCCTAACAGAGGGGCTCATTCACGTTACATCCTTTGGCATATATTAAGAGCTCAATGTTTGGTTGAGGAAGGCAATGCGAAGTAAGGCAAAAAGAGTTGCCTTGGTCCATTAAAGATTTTTAGGCAGAAAAAGAGAGTATACGAAAAGATTAGATTTTGCTCATATATCTCAGATGGAAAAATAGAACAAAGGGTTCCACCTTCATATGTGTGGCAACCTCATAAATAGGGAGCCATGTACTGAATAGCCAGTGTACAATAAACCTTGACTGAGTACCCAGAGAAAACTATGAAGCAAAAGGGAAAACGTATCCTTTGTGGCCTTTATCTGGACTTCCTTGGGCTCTCCTGGAAGAGCCTGAGGATGTCATCCAAGGAGGACCGTCTCACTAACAGTAATATAGACCACACATGATTTACTGCATGGTCATTTCTTATGAACTGTTTTGAGTAGCCAGCCACTAAAGCCCGTTTTAGTGAATACTTGCTCTTATACTGTCCCCCACAGTGTGAATTAGATGAGGTTTGCTTGCTCCCCTGGCCTAAATAAGGCTGGAACATTCCTGAACTCTGCAAGACAAAACCAGAGACTCTCCCTTTTGAGTACGAAATGCTAACTAAATTACCCTGCAAAATTGTTTCTTCAGCATTGAAAATAGCTTAAAGCATAGGTGTGTATTTATTTGTTTTCTTCTTACCGATGTATTTATTTTTATACATTGGTAAATTCATACCCATCAAATGTTTGATGGGATTATCATAACATTTTTAAGAAAATTTTCACAGGAGGTTGTGTGTGTGTGTGTGTGTGTGTGTGTGTGTACCAATTGGTATGAAAGCAAAATCAAAATAAATAAGTGTATTACATAAAAGCAAAACATGAAAGTGGCCAAGTATTTGACACCTGTCAGTGTCCCCCCCCCCCAAGCAAAGACACCTTATCGCAGCAGCAACAGTGTGTTTCAACCTCCAATGCCTTTTGTCACTCCTAGAAGCAGCCTCGTTAGTCCTGCCCTCAGAGCCTCCTGAGGTCTGAGTCCCGACTCTTTAAGACTATTCCTCTTACCTCAGGGTATTTGCACCAGCTGAGGAGCACTCCTTCTTCAGAGGTCTGAGTCCCATCTCCCTGGGGCTTCTCCTCCAAACTTGAAAGCTTTAATAGCCTCCATCTTTTATATTTGTTCTCCCAGCCCACTTTTTGTGCAATTATTATGTCCATACTCCATTAGTCTTTGCTTTGTGCCTTTTCAGCTCTCTAACCTGTGTAATCAACTCTTTATACTAACTTCCCTATTGGGATGCCTAGTGTGGGTTGGTTTTTTGTTTTTGTTTTTGTTTTTGTTTTGCCTACCGGAGCTTGACTAATACACACATGAGGGTGAACTACGTAGCAGTTGGAAGCAATAGATTACATGTAAACGTAAACAACACATAAAGATATTAAATACACGGTACTGAGTGAAAGAGCAAGAAACAGAACAAAATATTCAATCCAGTGTCATTTACATGAATTAAAAACCATTCCTTCATCGCTTCTCGGCCTTTTGGCTAAGATCAAATGTAAAAACCATTCCTTCAGAGAAATAATATGCATTTCCAAGAATACATATAACATATTAGAATGGTGGCTTATGGCAGAGATGGGAACCAGAGTGGGATACGGGATAAAGGAGAATGAAGGGAAGAAGGAAGGAAAGAAGATAGCTGTGAAAAAAGGGCTTTGCATGGATCAATGATGATAATGTGCCATGAACTGAGATGCACAATTAACTCAACCTTCTGCCCTGAACAGCATAAGAATCATGAGTCGAGGCTGTTTAAACTTCAAGTGACAGAAACTTTAACTTCGGGGAGATATGGGGAGAGGGGGGTTATTTCTTCTCTTAAGTAACAAAACACACGCACGCACACACACACACACCACAGACACAGATGAATCAGAGGCTCAATTATGTTATGGCACGTTACTCTGTATTGGTTTATTTTCTCTGTATTGGTTTCTACCGAGCAAATTCTCACCACAACAAAGCTCCTAGAAAATAAAGCCTTCTATCTTAGTATACAAGGCATCTGAGCTTTATTTTTTTTTTCTCCTTTCTCATCATTCTGGCCAAAATTATGAGTCCAAATGCTCATTGGCTCTGATTGGTCTGCTCAGGTCATGTGCACTTTCTGAACCAATCATTATGGTGCTAATACTTTTATTGGCCAATCATGGGTCATTCTCCCCAGAGAGTGGTATCAGTTCCATGGAACCTGGAAATAAGTTCCTCAAGACAACATCAATCCCATTAAGATGTTTCCAACACTCAATTACTAGTAAAGAATTCTGCAAGGGCACTGTTCTTCCAGTAGGAATTTCATATCTGGATATATTACAGAGGTAGAGCGGGTCTTTAAAGAGAGGACAAAGAACATGACTCACGGCCATGTGGCTTTATTTTAGGAATGCTGTGAATGCCTCTTGCTTAAAATATCTTCCCCATCTGCCAACCACAGTCTTAAATTCCAGTTCCACTATTGAGTTTCATTGTTGTGGGCCTATAAAATGGACCCTCCAACCACTCTGGAAAACTAAAATGCCTCTTAGCATTTATCAGCTTTTAACACCTTAGCATTGATTACTTTATCAGATTAATCATGACAGGGAAGGCAATAGTGAGGAGCCTCTCAGAGAAAAGAGTCTAAATGGGTTAAAAAGAGCCGACTCAGAACTGTGTGGCCAGAGTGTTAGGGAAGAGTGGTGAGAAGGGTGGCAGGTGAGAGACACCACCTGTCTGATTCACAAATCCTCTTGGTAACACTACCCGCAACAGCACTTCATTACATCTTAGAAGGGGCATCCTCTGAGAAGATGCCCTAACAAGACAAATTCCGTAATGAGGCAAATTCCACATCTGAGACATGGCTGAAGCACAGTATCTGTCCTGGGTGTGCAGGAAGAGAGAAGATTGTTTAAATAAACAATGGCCACCATGAAGAACATCAGACTCTAAGAACTCTCCTGAAGTATTTCTCGCTTCTAATAGTTAAGCAAAGATGTCCCTAGGACTCTTGTTGATCTTTTCTATTGACATGAAGTTGCCAGTATCTAAATGGCTTTTTTTTTTCCTTCAGCTAAAATCTAATGGCTTTTTTTTTCTTCATAGAGCAATAGCCTGAGGCTAGCATCCCATGTGGTTTGGGTCAAGATATTGTCTTTTCCTAGAGTGTCCCGATTTTTTAACTCATTATTACTAAATGTCCTATCTCACCAGGCTCCATCTTCCCAAAAGAAATTTAACAATGTCTGACCATACAAATCTGCTCCAAAGTTTGGTGAGTAGATGGAAAGAAAAAACGGAGGGAGGTAGGGAGGCAAGAAAGAACAGGAAAAAGGGAGCATTAGCAGTGGTCATCTATGGGGAAGGGAATGTGACGAAGGTACAGATGGTTTAAAAAAAGAACTAAAACTTTTATCCTATATTATTTTATTATTGCTTGACTTCTGTTTACGGTGATCATGTATTCATAAATCCTTTTAGTAATTTAGGGCTTAGTATAATTTGTACTTAATTGATTCTACTAACTAAAAGATCTTTGGTCTCACATTTAGGATTAAACTTGAGGGGACAGGGCCAGCTCTCTTGCCTAAATACTGACCTTGGAGAGAAAAAAAAGCGTATCCTATAAATACTGGCGCTGCCTGAAGCCTAAGAACAGTGCCTAAATGATATAAAACCGAGCTGAATAAAAATGCAAAATACCCCAATTCTTTGTTACATCTACTTTTCTCTTTCTTCAGAATGAATGAACTACTGCTGTTCTTGCGAGTGTCATAAAGATACAGGTCGGTTATGCCGCTCCCCTGGATGGGTTTCAGTTGGTAATAAATGGTTTTCTGAGAGGTTTGAGTTAAAGCTCTTATGTAAATAGAGAGAGGCTTACATAATGCTCTTTAAACTAGAACTTTGAAGACAATCTGCACGAGGCATATGAAATCTGTCTGTGCTGCAAATGACATCTGAAAACTAACAGGAAACCATCCAAGAGGAGGTTTAAGAAAACAGGAAGAATAAACACCCACAGTGCGAGCTTCTGATCAATCCTCGAACCAAAAAACCTCAACTACCACCAAACAGCGAAGGCGTAGCTGAGAGGTGTGTCTTGGGCTTGCAGCAAAGCCACTAACCGAAGTATATTTCCGCCGCGCTCCGGAGCATCATTCATTGTGAATTTCTATGTAAAATTCTCCAGAGGCTGGAGCTGTGCCTTCGGCTGTTTCCCTCCCCGTAAGGTTAGCCGGTGCATCATCTCACGGAAGAAGCTAAACTAGTATTGATTTTCCAATTTCTAAAAGGAGTAACCATTTCGAGCAAAGGCGCGCTGGGGGTGCGGGGTGGGGAGGGTGCGGGGGGGGGTGTGGGTGGTCGGCGTAGAGGAGAAACACGTTTCCAAGCGAAAGCGCCGCGGAGAGGGGAAGAGGGAGCGGTGGTGAGCGAACAGAGGCTTCTCTCTGCCCAAGGAGCGGGGCTGCGAAGTTCTTGCCACAACAGCTGCGACGTTCTAATTCTGTAGACCTGCCAGGAGAGACGTTTCTCTGCCAAAAAAAGAGAAATTTCTGTATTTTTCGGGAAGGCGGGAAGGACCATCTTTTATCCGTTTTCGCTGCCACCTCACCCACTTTACCACCACCCCCCCTCCGCCCCATCATCCCTGCGCCCACCCTTCCAGCCCCCCCACCTCCACCCCCACCCCTACCCTCCGGGAGCAGCAGGTGCGCGGGGAGCAGGAGAGCGCGCGCGCCAGGTTCGAAACGTCGCCAGACTTGCCCCCCACCTCCCCGCGCCCCGGCCCCGACTCGGTGCAGGCGCCGCTCCCGGCCCCCGCCCTCCACCCCGAGGCCAGCCCCGCCTCCTCGCGCCGCGATCCCGGGGGCCCCAGGCTTGGCGCCGATCGAGGAGGCAGACCAGGTCGGGCCCCCAGATGACGGGTGGGCTAACTTTCGGGTCCTGTCCCACCGTGAGGTTGGCTTTCACCGGCGACTCGGAGAGCGCCCAGGAACTGGCGAGGGCGCGCGGGGGCGCCGCGGGGCGATGGGGGTGGGGGGAGCGCGGGAGAGGGGGCGCCCCTCGGGTGCGCGACGGCTCCGCGGGAAGGGGAGCCCGCAGGCGGACACCCCCTCCCGCCCGCATCTGCTAACTTTCCTAACCACCCCCCCCCACCACTCCTTCCCCTGGCACGTAACACACTATTTACGACCGCGTAGACTCGCGCTCACGCACGCCTGCCCTTTTCCCCAGAAGCCTGAAAGTGGCTGAATGGAAACACTGACACGTGAAAACTCTATTCTGATGACTTAGAATCCGCCGCCTTGAGGTTTTAATCTTGCCCGGCTTGTCCCGCGCGGCCTCGGGGCAGCTGTCCGAGAGGTCCCCGCAGCCTGTACGATCCCTAGGGACGCGGAGGCGAGCAGCCAGCGGGAGGAGGTGCGCGAGAGGTCTGGGGCCCCCGCGGAACATCCAAGAGGAAACTCCGAATCCTAATCCCAGGACTTTAAGCCCTTGTGCATTGTTTCCAAACTAAAGGCACAAGGCAGCTTTCTTCGCCAGCCCTGGGACCCCCTAAATTGCAATAGAAGGAAGCAATGCTATTCTTTTTAGCAATAGAAGGAAGGGACCCGTCACCACAGACCATCTGTCCTGGAGGTGGGATGGGGTAGGGGTACTGCTGACCCTGATCCTGACCCTTCCCTGCCCCCACTTCACTGGCAACAGGTTTTCTGCAGTGCTGGAGACACACAGCCCCATAAACCTGGCTCACTCTTCACCTGGTGGCGGCCGCCAGCCACATGTTGGCCCCAGACAGGGTCAGACAGGCCGTCGGAGGAGCCTCCATGGCGTGGGTGCCTGTGGCCAGCATGGTGTGAGATTTCAGAGGGTCAGGGCAGACAAAACCCCTCATGGACCTCTTCACAACAGAAAATGTCTTGGCCTTTGGCTATTCCCCACCTAAGAAAACTTTTTTTTTTCTTTTCCAAACACAGCATTAAGGATCACTTGCATCCTTGCACTTCTAGGGAAGACGTTTCTACTCTAAAAGGGTCCGCGGTGCATTTTGACTGGACTTTGCTTTCTTCTGCATCCTTGCCCGAGATCTTACCACCTAGTTTTCCTGGCCTGAGACACTGGCCTGAGACCCAGCCTTCTTTGGGACAGCTGCAAGGGGGTCCCTCTAATGCTCCAGGTCTACTTGGGGACCGTCCACCAAGCCCCCTGCTTTCCAACCATGACTGGCAGAAAGAAGTGGAGAATGAGCTTACTGGTCTGTAATATGACCTGACCTCCAACCTGAAGGCTTTTCATGGCAAAGTCAAGGGAAGCAGAAAAGGAAAGCAGTGGAGATGTGGTTGGACACCCCAACTCTGACTTCACAGAAGGAAAACCCTCAACTACTGCCTCTCCCCACCTTGCCCTGTATTCCTGAAACCTGGAAATGAAAATGGAAATTGTTTGATATATGAGGAGACGTTATCTAATTAGGGCGTAAGAAATTTAATCTTTCCAGCATGCAGGTCATATAATTAATGTTAATTTAACGCTCAAATTCTCAGTCATTAATTTTTATTCTCTTAAATGCAGTTTGGCAGGGGCCCCTGATCCATGGCAATGGATTTTACTGGATGTGAAAGCACACTTGGTCTTAGGAGTGACTCACCGCAGACCTTCCCATCCCAATAACAAGATCACATCATGTATGCATTATTAAGCCACATAATTGAACGGTCCATAGTTTGCATATCAGACTATTAAAATAATGTGTTTTGCTTTTCTCCGAACACGTATTGTTCAAGCCTCTGCGAATATGTGGCGATTCTGATAATTATCACCAAATTACTGCAAATGTTCTCTTCATTAACATGATTTCTTTCAAGCATTTTTAAAAATGTGAATGTTATTATGAATTAAGGAACTTCTTACAAAGTTGGGTGAACTGTTTTTGTTGTTGTTGTTGTTGTTGTTTTTCTTGAAGGGACTTGTCACTGGGAAGGAAAGGCTGTATTTTAAATAGAGGAGGGAGAAAAATGCTCTTGACTATGCCTTTCAAATGGCTTCCTCTGGTCAAATAAAAGTTTTCTCTCTAGTTTTTCAGGCAGCTTCTAGCCAAGAGACAGACACACAGAGAGAAGAGACACCGAAAAAGAAATTTTAAAAGGAGGGTGGGAGGCGAGAGGGAGGAGGGAGAGAGAGAGAGAGAACTTAAAAGTCACAGGAGAGCAAGAGAAGTAATTTTTTAAAGTCCCTACTATCCTGTCCCCTTCTGGTGTGGACAACTTGTCCCCACAAATAATATCCTAACTTTGTACCTGACCTAGCGTAAACTAAAATCTTCCATTTTAAAAATGTCAACTCAAGATTCTCTAAAGATAACATCTCACAATTAGCTCAATATTGCCGTCTTTCCCCCTAGCCATTCTGAACTATACTGTTGGCAGAAATTATAAGCCATAAAGAGTCTTTATTGTAACCTTTCCTCCACACACAGTTTTCAAAGTTGAATAGCAAGACACTAACACACACACACACACACACACACACTCTACTGCAAAATAAAAGTCTTTCTTAAATGTGCAAATCTTTTCATCTCTCCCCCCCCCCCTCTTCTTTTCTAGTGAAATTTCCCTTTGAGTGATTTTTAAACTGAGCACAAGCAGGTCTTTCTGCCGCTGGTACAGCCGCTCCCTCCCGGTACCGCGCCGCGCGCAGGTCGCTCTCCTCCGACGGCGCTGCCAACGCCGGGACGCGGCGCAGAGGGGGTTTCACCCGCTGCCAAAGTCACAGGAGTTCGAGGTTGTGGGGTTTTTCCTAAATAAAAGACGTCACCTCGGGGTGCGAGCGAGGGGTGGGGGGGCAGGGAGAGAGAGAGGAGCTGTGGCTGGTGCATCCGCCCGCTCCAGCAGTAACCGCTCCCTGCGGGGCTGGGTCCCCCCCTCCCCTTGCTGGGTCCCCGGATCCTTCGGGCCCCCTCTCCTCGAGCTTGCGGTCAGCTCGCCCGGGAAGGGGTGCCAGGCCCCGGGCGGCACTTTTATTTTGGCTGAGAGGAGAGAACGCTGCTCCCAGGCCCGCAGAAGGCGAACTGAGCCCTTCTGTTTGGATTTCCCTCCTCGCTATAGCAACCAGCAGCATCCGGACAAAAATGCGCCCTCCCTGGACAATGGCCCGGCCTCCCGCTTCTCGCCCTCGTCTTCCTCCACCGGATCGCAGCCAGGACCTGCCTAGGAGCTCAGCGGCTCCGAGGCGGGGAACGCCCCCGCCCCCACTCCCGCTCGGCTCGCCAGCGGTCCCTCCCGGGGTCAGGCCGGGGCGCGGGGACGCCGCAGCCCCTGCTCCCGAACCAGGGGCTCATCCCGCAGGCAGGCCGAGGCCGGGACGCAGAACCTCCCGGCAGAGCTCGGGGGGCGGGGGGGGGGCCACCGCGGACTTCTCCGCGGGACCGTGTGCGTGGCGGGATGGTCCTGAGTGGCACAAACTCCAGCTCTTTTCCAGGGTTAAGGGACAATCATCCCTATAATGCACAAAGCAGGCTACTCCCTCTCTCCTCCCCCACCCGCACACACTCACATTCACGTAAATATAAGCATCCTAAACAGAGGATCCCAGGCACGATCTCTGACTTTCTTTCACTCTCTCAAGGTTAATTAGGTTCCCTTCCACGAACTGAGCTCCGCGCCTATTCATTATTCTCTGCCCCTGACCTAGGGCGTTAATATGATCAGGCCTGTGACTCGGCCGTGTCCTGTTTTCCTACTTTGCATTTAACGCCGGGACCAGGCTGCCCTAGATTACCATCGAAAAACTCGAAGGAAAGACCAGAGGAGTGAGCTGTTCTCAACGCTGCTCCAACCTGCCTAAAGCTTCCTCTCTCTTCGTCGTCTTCCGGACAATGCCACCCTTTACATCACCGGGACCCACATTCCGGAAACTTGCCTTAAAAAAAAAAAAAAAGTCATCCCTAACTTTGTTTGAGTCCAGAGGTGCCTAGAATGAATGACAGATCTAACACTCAGAAACCTAGAAGAAAGTCCTGGCCCACAGCTCTTACCGCTGTGGTTAACTGCCCTTAAGCAAAACTTCGCTGCCGTGCAGCGTCCCATCCCTGCTGGATGCGGTCCCCCGGACACTAACAACACAGTTGTCAAGTGCATTCGTACTCTTTAGAAGGGATTTGCATTCCTGATCTGTGCAGCCCGAATAAGAAAACCGAAGTCCAACCTCAGCCAAACGCAGCCTTGTTTCTCCCAGCGATCGAAACCCAGCGCTGGCCGTTGGACCCCGCACCAGTGAGAAAGCTGGGGACGCCCTTCCCCTGCCCCTCTGCGCAGGTGTGTGCGGGTGCCCTCGCCCCTCGCCTTCCGCTTCTCAAATTACTCCAGAACCTAAGGAAGGAAACTGACTGCGCAAGAGCTTCATTTTCAAATGCTTTAGAGCTAAGGAGGTTTGTGTTGAAATCCCTTTAATTTATCAAAAGAGTTGTCATTCCCTCCTGGTAGTCAGCCATCCACCTGCTTTAAGGCGGGGGTGGTGGGAGGGGTGGAGGTGGGTACCCTCGGGCTCCATTGCTAGGAAGGCATTAGTTAGCCCTTTAAAAACAAAATTCCAGGAAGGGAACTAGGAGCCACCAATTGCCTCCTGTTCTGTTCCTGATAGTTCAATATAAACAAGCTGTATTAACTCCAAATAGAATTTGTCTTGCACACTAATGGAATGTGTCCTTTATGCTTTCTCCCCTGTAAGGCCTCATATTCACCACTCAAAATTTAGCAGGCTTCCTTTGATAAATTACTCAAAGTAATCCCTGAAACAGCTAGACTGCCTGGGTGATGTGGTTTTAGAAGTCTTCAAACCGTGCCTGTCTATAAAATATTCACTTGCGGACTACAAAGGGGGGATCATTTTTAATGACAAGATTCAGAACTGGAAGTAAAGGGGGAAGAGATTAATATCCATGAATTCAAATAATTTCATTTCAAATACTGAACTTAGAACATTACATCTCACTGGTTTACACAGTAGTGAAGATAAAATAGAATCCTCTGTATGTGAGGCGGGGACGAACACAGAGTTGCCAAGCCTATAAAGAATGGGAGGTTCAACTTTCAGAAAACTTTTCCTTCTTCAAGAGCATTTATGACTTGGAGATAGAGACACATTTAGAAACTTGTAGAATACATGTATAGACAGTAATTTATATAAATGTGCGTGAGATTTTTTTTAATTTGAGGAGACAATGTGCTGCTACATAATTAAAGATATTAATTTCTGTTGTTTTTTTAAAGAAGTTAAATGTTTATTGTGTCTCTCCTAAGAACTAGCAACTTGAAAATGCATTTTCCATCCTCCTTATTAATGCATCCCCAAGACTGCAGTTCTTGAAGCTTTCAGGAGGTTTTCATTAAAGCAGCCAGCTGCCTCTTTGTGTGGATTGGCTGTTTAGAGCTGCAGCTCTAAAGTGGGAGCCTCAGTTTTGACATTCTGTAGGCCCTTAGCAAAGAAGTTCCATTCAAATGTGGGGGAGTTATCCACCAAATAAAACATCATCTGGGGGCTAGTAGGAGAGTAGCCAGGGCAGGAATGAATGACTGGGATAAGGGAGAAGGGGGGGGGGCGCGGAGAAGAGGTAGAGAAGGAGGAGGGGGAATGGGAAAAGAAGGGATTAAAACAACCCTCCTCCAAGGTGGATACATTAAAAAGGAAACACCAGCAGACAGTATTACCCAAGTTGAAACCAGTTGCCACCTCCTGAGAAATTTCCCTTTGTTTCCTGATTTCTATTATCATGGGACTACATAAATACAAAATACATTAAGATCTATCATATGAATACCATCTCATCTCTATTTAATAACTGTGTCCTTTCAGAACAATGTATGGGAAGGATTGTGTTGGGTTTTTCCCCCCCTGCCAAGTCCTGGTACGTGGAAACAAATAAGTGATATTTAACATATAGTGGAGTGTGTTTAGTAGACGAATGAGTTAATAAATTAGAGTACATGTTAGAGTGCCATGGATTGATACCATTACTGTTATTCAAGTGAAGACTCTGGGGGCCATGGGTTAAGGTGCCAGGCCCAGCTCACTCTTTCAAGGAGTGTGACAATGTGGAGATAAAATACGGGTCTTTTCGGTTTAGTTCGGATACGTTGAGCTGTTTCCTCTCCACGCAATGCACCCGGACAGGAGGGAGTCCGCATCACTTCTTCAAACCAGCCCAGGTCGGGATACCGACCGAGCACAGCCCTCGCTGGGACCTAGGGGGAAGGGTATGGGCTAGTGCCGTTGCCAGCACCCCTTCTTAGGGTGCCTTAAGCCTGTTCTCGCCCAAAGGGCCCAGGGGACCCTGCAGCCGCCCCCAGGCAGCGAGGCCCGCGCGAACAGCGTGCTCAGCCATTGTCCTAGCGAGTGATCTCAGGGAGCTGTACTGGAGTGAGGGAGATATCAAGACACCTTGTCAGTTCAAAGCATTTTAGGGTTGTTTGAAATCCTCTCCACGTCAACGTAAGCAGCCTCTGTATTTGAACAGCTGCTTTGAACAGTGAAAGGGAATGAGCCGAATCAAAACCTGGAGGTGTCTCCCCGAGACACCTTCAACGTGCTTTCATGCGGGTTGGAGAAAGGCAGGCAGACCTGCAGACTCTGCCCCGGCGGGGTCAGCCGCAAAGAAAGGAGCCCGCGACGGTGGGAGGGGGGAAGGGAAGAGGGAGAAGCCCCCCATCTGGAGCTAACCCCCCACCCCACCGCCCCACCCCCGGAGAGTCCGGGTTCCCGGAGCCCCAGGGAAGAGTCGCGCCGGGAGGCAGACAGGAAGCTGAGGCTACTCAGGACCCGGCGTTCGCGCCAACCGGGCCTCCGGCGACAAGCAGGGAGGCGGGGGGAGCGCGGGGGGAGGTGGTACGCGGAACCCCAGCGCGCGCCCAGCCCTGCCCGCCCGGCGATTGGCCCGGCTCGGAGGCTGGGGGTGGGGTGCAGAGGCTGAGGCCCGGGGGTTGGGCATCGCTTTGTGTACTCCCGGGGATTTATTGGGTGTATTAATCCGAGAGAACTACCCGGCTCACCCTGTTGGGAACGCTTTGGAGCCAACGCCTGCCGGAGAAATGGGGGTGTGGGTGGGGGGGGCGGGGCGGAGCAGAGACCCGGGACCTCAACGTGGGATGGATCTCAGAGTGGTAATCGCCAGTGAAGTCCCACTGCAGACAGGAAGTTTTGATGTACACGTGCAGCATATTCTTGCCCGCCCCCCACCCGCACCCAGCGCCCTTAGCCTGGGGAGGCGGCGGCGGGGGGGGGGCGTCCGAAGAAGAGGAAGGTGGGGATACTTTTGAACTGACTCCGAGCCCAGCCCCCTCGGTTCTCTCGGAGATGCGTCTGGAAACCCTTTTCTTCCCTCGAGTGTATCACCCCCAAGGGCTGCAAAAGGGCCTTGTCCCTGGAGAAATGTGAAATCCAATCCAGAGAAAAGCAGACACCTGCCCCGAAAGGGGGAGGTGAAAGGGTGGGGGGTGAGCCGCTGAGGATCCGGACCCAGCCCTTCCCGGCGGCTGCGGCGGCTGGATTCTTCCATCTGGGGATCTCGGAGTTCTCGGAGCAGAGGGGCGGGGGCGGGGCGGGGGCGGGGCAGCGGGGAGCGGCAGGCCCGGGCGGGACGCGGCTGGCACGCAGCCCGTGCGCTCCCGAAGCCCCGGGAGAGCCGCGCGCGCCCGGCGCGGGGAACTCCGGGCGGCGGTGGCGAGGAGGCGGTCCGGCCCGCCGCCCAGCCCCTCCGCTCCCGGTCGAGGCGCCTCGGGCGCCAGCCGCGGAGTCTGCGCGCTCCGAGGCTAGGACTTTTGCATTTTTTTCCCCAGCCGGGCAAAGTTACGGGATGCCTAGCAGCCCCCCGGCGCGCGGCCGGAGTGGCTCCGCGCGTGCGCTGGGGCCGAGCGCCGCTCCGTGTGTGTCCTCGCCTCGCCGCGCGGGTGCGCGCGTGGGGGATGCAGGTCCGTCCGGTTGGCGGCCTGTGGGCTCGCCCCTCCCCTAACCATCTCGCTCTCTCTCTCTCTCTCTCTCTCTCTCTCACACACACACACACACACACACACACACACACACACACTCATAAACACAGGGCACGTGGAAATTCTCAGCCAAAGCGCCTGGCCCGGGCGGGTGCTCAGCGTGGTGATTTATAAACAACTCAGCCACTCCCCGAAGAGCTCGTTCCTCGTTAGTCGTGATGAATTCCCTGGCCCGCGCCACTTTGCTGTCTAGCTCGAGATGCTCGGAGGCCCCAAAGTGCTCCCCTTGAGCGTTGTTTTGGCTTCCTTCACACACACACACACGGCCACCGGCAGCGCCAGCGCTACAGCGCGCAGGGCCAAGGGTGAGAGGTGTAGACGCGATTCACTTTCCCTGGGGGTCTCTCTCTCTCTCTCTCTCTCTCTTCCCCGGCAGCAACTTCTGATTCTCGCCGCAGGGCCCGGCCCCTTCTCTTGGCCCTCCGTGGTGGTCCCGCTGCCGCAGCCCGGGTCCCCGCCGGAGGCTCTCGTCCCCGGCTCGCAGGCGCCTAACCCCGCGCGCCGCAGGCACCTGCTCCGGGCCGCGGGGGGACTGACCGCGCGACGCGCTCGAGCGGCAGAGCCGCGGCGCCAGCGTCGGGTCCCGCAGCCTCGCTCCGGAGCTCCCGGCTGAAGGCTACGCAGGGAGCTGGGCGGGCGAGCGAGCGCCGGAGAGCGGAGTTAGACCAGCCCCACCCGCTGGCGCCCGTAGAAGTTACTAATTAGGAGCCCCCCCCCCGCCCCGCCGCAGCCCACTTCCCCTCGCACACCCTTCCTCCCTTTCCAGGCAGCTAACGGAAAAGTTGCATCGAAAACCGCCAGCCGCGCAGGGAAGCGCGCGCGCAGCCCCGCGTCCCGGCTTCCCCCGAGCGGCCCTCCGCGCCTCCTCTGCCCGCGAGGCCGAGCACCCCCTGCCCGCGCTCCTGGGGCCCTGCGCGGGGCAGTGGTCTGCCCGCCCAGGATCCGGGTTTTCGAAACGGAAAATCGTGCGCGCGCCGCAGCGTGTGCATCTGCCAGAGACTTTCTGAGTTTTGTTTTGTTTCCAGCCCAGGCCGCTGCGCTGTCAGAGCAGGCAGTTCCGCGCCTTTACAGGAGTTTGGCGCACCAGCGGACGAGCGTAGGCTGAGGCTGAGCCTGCCGGGCGTGGGGTGCTCGGCCAGGGGCGGGGAGGCGACGGGGCCTGGCACCTCGAGGGCAGAGAGCCTGCGCTGGCGGCGGGCTGCAGGGGGAAGGGGAGGGAGGACCTTTATTCGGGGCAAAAGTGTCCGCACATCTTGGAGCACGTGGATGCTGAAATACTAACCTTAGGGTGAAAGGAGACTTCAACGGGCGGGAGGGGGGGGGGGCAAGTCTGGCTTCGGGCTCTGGGTTTGAGGAACGCTGGTGTGCCTGCCTGCCTGCCTGCCTGCGTGCGTGCGTGCGTGCGTGTGTGTGTGTGTGTGTGTCCCAAGGTGAATAAAAATGGGACTATACCCCCCTGGCTCCGTGCGACTCGGCCTTTCTTTTTCTCGCTCCTTCACCCCCTCCACCGCAGCCCTAATAGGAAGAGGAGGTGGACTGACACACACACCCGCACCCCCCCACACACACTCACACCCTCAAGTGTTCCAAGTGGCTGTGGTCGAAAGAGGGCTGAGGCCGCCCCCGCCCCCCCCGCCGCCCCCCGCCCCCCCCCCCGCGCCCAGCTCGTCGGCTGGGGAGACAGATGGGGGGCGGGGCCCGTCCTAGAGGGGCGGAGGAGCCCCGGGGTTGGGGAGCTAGGGTGGTGAGAACTAAGAGAATCTGAATTGGGTGGAGAGGGGGGACCGGAGGAGGGCTGAGAGGACTCGCGCCCGGGGCGGGGGGGCGGGAGGAGGAGGGGGCCCCTCTGCGCCAATCAGAGGCGCCGGCCTGGGAGGTTGCTAGCGGTATCCACGTAAATCAAAGGGCGCGGAGCCAATGGGAGGGGGCGGAGGGGGCGGGGCCCAGGCGCGTGCCGCTGCGAGCTGGCGCTGCCAAGAGAGCGGGAGAGAGCTGGAGAGAGCAGGGAGAGGGGGGAGCGCGGAGCTAGTCGGAGAGTGAGCGAGAGCAAGAAGGAGGGAGAGGAGGAGAAAGAGAGCGAGGGCGGGCGGGAGGCGGCGGCGGCGGCGGCGGCGGCGGCAGCGGTAATAGCGGGAGCGGCGACGGAGGGCGTCGGAGCGGGCGTCGGAGCTGCCCGCCGCGGGAGAGAGGGAGAGAGGAGAGAGAGAGGGAGCGAGCGAGCCGAGGAGCCCGAGGCGAAAAAGTAACTGTCAAATGCGCGGCTCCTTTAACCGGAGCGCTCAGTCCGGCTCCGAGAGTCATGGCGACCGCAGCGTCTAACCACTACAGCCTGCTCACCTCCAGCGCCTCCATCGTGCACGCCGAGCCGCCGGGCGGCATGCAGCAGGGCGCGGGGGGCTACCGCGAGGCTCAGAGCCTGGTGCAGGGCGACTACGGCGCGCTGCAGAGCAACGGGCACCCGCTCAGCCACGCTCACCAGTGGATCACCGCGCTGTCCCACGGCGGCGGCGGCGGGGGCGGTGGCGGCGGCGGCGGGGGCGGGGGCGGCGGCGGGGGCGGCGGCGACGGCTCCCCGTGGTCCACCAGCCCCCTGGGCCAGCCGGACATCAAGCCCTCCGTGGTGGTGCAGCAGGGCGGCCGCGGCGACGAGCTGCACGGGCCGGGCGCCCTGCAGCAGCAGCACCAGCAGCAGCAGCAGCAGCAGCAACAGCAGCAGCAGCAGCAGCAGCCGCAGCCGCAGCAGCAGCGGCCGCCGCATCTGGTGCACCACGCCGCCAACCACCACCCGGGGCCCGGGGCATGGCGGAGCGCCGCGGCCGCAGCGCACCTCCCGCCCTCCATGGGAGCGTCCAACGGCGGCTTGCTCTACTCGCAGCCCAGCTTCACGGTGAACGGCATGCTGGGCGCCGGCGGGCAGCCGGCGGGGCTGCACCACCACGGCCTGCGGGACGCGCACGACGAGCCGCACCACGCCGACCACCACCCGCACCCGCACTCGCACCCGCACCAGCAGCCGCCGCCGCCGCCGCCCCCGCAGGGCCCGCCGGGCCACCCCGGCGCGCACCACGACCCGCACTCGGACGAGGACACGCCGACCTCGGATGACCTGGAGCAGTTCGCCAAGCAGTTCAAGCAGCGCCGGATCAAACTGGGATTTACCCAAGCGGACGTGGGGCTGGCGCTGGGCACCCTCTACGGCAACGTGTTCTCGCAGACCACCATCTGCAGGTTTGAGGCCCTGCAGCTGAGCTTCAAGAACATGTGCAAGCTGAAGCCTTTGTTGAACAAGTGGTTGGAGGAGGCGGACTCGTCCTCGGGCAGCCCCACGAGCATAGACAAGATCGCAGCGCAGGGGCGCAAGAGGAAAAAGCGGACCTCCATCGAGGTGAGCGTCAAGGGGGCTCTGGAGAGCCATTTCCTCAAATGCCCCAAGCCCTCGGCCCAGGAGATCACCTCCCTCGCGGACAGCTTACAGCTGGAGAAGGAGGTGGTGAGAGTTTGGTTTTGTAACAGGAGACAGAAAGAGAAAAGGATGACCCCTCCCGGAGGGACTCTGCCGGGCGCCGAGGATGTGTACGGGGGGAGTAGGGACACGCCACCACACCACGGGGTGCAGACGCCCGTCCAGTGAACTCGAGCGGGGGGAGGGGCAGAGCGCGGGGCTCCCCCTCCCCTACGGTCCACGGCCCTTCCCCGGCCCCCTTGTTCCCTCTCTAACTTCTGATTGTTCTTTTATTTTAATTATTATTTCCCCGTCCCTTAAAAGGAAAAAAAAAAGATTAATAATAATAAGGAAAGCAACTAAAGCACTGGACTATCCTTTAAACGGTAGCAGGTGTAATGATGTGTTTTGACCTTTACAGGCTAGTACCCAGGCAATGGAGTGGAGTGTCTCATAGAGAGAGAGTGAGGAGAGAGTGTGTAATAGAGAGAGAGAGAGAGAGAGAGCAAGAGAGAGAGAGAGAGAGAGATGGCAAGCACTGAGTTAAATACCTGGCAAAACTAAATAAATTAACCAAAAAGGAAAAAAAAAATCCACCAAACCGTGATAAACACAAAACAGCTTCCTGATGCTCGGAGTTGGCACATGCTGCTGTGTTGATTTAATGTGGATCCTCATCAGGAAAGAGGGAAAAATACACATGTGCTTTGGTGTAGTCAAAATTTAACCACATAAATTTGCACTGCAAGAAAATTGAAGTTTACATGAACAAATTCATGAACAGATTTTTCTTTCTCCCACCGTTAATTTTGAAATTGCCGGGTTTTGTTTTGTTTTGTTTTGTTTTATCCAGCAGAGAGAGTTGCAGCCAGCCCTTGGCTACTCTCCATTTCTAACGTTGTCGCGTTGCCCCCTTGTTCTTACTGTTTGTGAACTTTGGTTACTTTCGGTCCCCCCACCCCACCCCAACATTGGTGTAACATCTATTTGCTTCTTTTACCAAAGCAAAAACAACAACACAAAAAAAACAAAACAAAAAAAACAACGATTGGCTTCGTACAAAATAAATCATTCTCTGCTTTCAGGAAACGTGCATGGTCTACCCGCTTTATCCAAGGCAAGAATCCAGTTTGGAATACAAAAATGAGTCAAGCATTGGTTTTTGTTACCAGCCACAAAGTAAACTTCATTTTCAGGCAGTGTTTCTGGGGGAGGTTGCAGGAGGGGAGAAAAAGAAAAATCGATAGTGAGTGACTGATTGCTTCATTTTATCAGGCGGGCCCATTGTGAAAGAGCTCAGAGGAAATGTGGAGGTTAAATATATTTCCAGAGTTGTCCAACAGAAAGTGGCACTTTGAAGAGAACCAGGGAAATATATATCTTCAGAAACCCCTGTATAGTTCTCTGCCTTCAGTTTTAATAACTTAATTAGGAGGAATTATTTGTGCTGACAGCAGCAGCTAAACTTTGTTCCTCTAATAGCTTTTTTTTTTAACATAAAGAAAATAATCTGGGAACTTAATGGTGTATGCATAGACTGTTTCTTACCACACAAATACCCACATGCATACAGAGAATATCTCCACTCTAGACTGGTTTTGTTTTCACTAGCTCATTTGTTTATCAAATCATATTCAAGGTCCCACACCCTCTTCTCTTATAATTTATTACAGAAAATACCAGTTTGACCTGGACAGCTTTTTTCTCCCTCTTTCACTAAGGAAGCCAAATGAACTGGGAAAAAAAAAAATTGCTATTTTCTATCCTTCCTTTTCTCCCTTTGTTAATAGTTTTAAGTGCGTTTTTTTACCTTATCTTGATGGAAAATGGTTAACTCCCATAACAAAAGACTCTACTGGGAAGTGTAGGTGAAAAAAAAACTTCTAACTATATTGAAAATAAATACCATTAAACTGTGATCAGTTAAAACATTTAAAAATAATCAGCACAAAAGGGCGCTCAAAGGGAAAACACTTTTTATTAATCTTCAAAGTTTGGGGCTTTTTTCTGGTTAAATATTAGGCAAATTTTTCTTTTAAGACATTAAATTCTCAATACCATAAAATTATGGTTCAGCATCAGATTAGCATTGCACTCAGTAGTTAAGGTTTTAGGAAATATGCTTTATATTGTCTTTTCAAACACCTGTGATTGTTTCATTTTCAATGTTTTCGCAAGATAAATGATGACTTATAATGGGCATATTTATTTGCCTGCATTTCATTTCCCCCAACGAATGTCACAAGGAGATGGGCACGGAGCTGCTGCTTCGGGGTGCATCACGCTGCTTGTTCCTGAGGTGTGGGGACTGGCCTTTAGTGAAGCAATCCAGAGCAGGGCAGATAGCCAATGGTAAAGGGAGGAAATGAATTTTCAGATTCTTATTACCAAGTGGGTAAGGTCAGATGCTGGAGTTCAGGGGACGAGTCTACAGCTCCTCTAACTCTCATAGGTTTACTAAGATGAAAGTTACCACTGAACCTTACCACGATGTATATATGTTTAATATCTGTCTTTTGAAATGCAGAAATAGTTTAAATGTTTCTTTGTCTATTTTTCTTTTTTTTAATGCTACCCAGGGAAATATTTTCATATCATTTTTAAGTGGCCTGCCTCAATGTATATTTATTTCTTTTAAAGCAAAAAGGTTCTGGAAACTGTTTTTCTGTAGCTTTAAATGAGTAGATGAGCAAAATCTATATGGGATGTAATTTTTTTTTGTTCAGTCTCTTTAAGAATACTTTGTTTTGGTACATTTGGTTGTGCTTGTGGGGAAAATAAAAACGCAGAGATCCTTATATATTTATGTTAAAGTAATATTTTATTATCTACATAAAACAGAAATGCACAATACCTTCATAGTTTGTTCTAATTATTGAAATATCTTTATTTTATTTTTAAAGATAGTGCCAAGTTTTAAGGGGGGGGGAGAAAACCCTAGACCTTATACTGACTGAGTTGAGTTGTGTGTAAAATACTTCCCTTCCTTTATACTTCATAAAGTTTTGGAATAAATTTTATGCGTATACTGCCAGGTTTCATGTTTATAACTTTCAGAGCTTTTCTTTTCTTTTCTTTTTTTAAGAGACTACTGTTCTGATTCTAATTCACTTTTCTTTGCAAAAAACTATCAGTTCCAGACCTTTCAGTCACTACACCTATAGCATTAAATTGAAATGGTCATTGGGTTTGAGCCTGGATTTGTTTGCCATTTCATGGTCCGACAAAGAGATGTTTGTCCCCTTTAAATATATGCAGATATCCCTACGTCTTCTTTCCAGGTTACCTTTACCTTGACTGATTGTGCTTTTTTTTTTTTTTTTTGGAGAGCATCAATGGAACTAGGTGGACTTTAATCTTTGCCCACATGTTCTCACAAAATTTGGGATCTTAAAAGCAAAGCTTAGTTAAAGGTATTCTTTTTAATCATTAACAAATACCTTTCAACAAAGAATAACTCTGACAATGTGCAAGATGTGTGTTTACCAAGTGATTATTGGTGGGTCCCATGTATGATGCCTGTTAGGTTTACAGAAAAAAAAATGGATTTTGCAATGGTTTATACACTAGTGTCTTTTTCTCTTCAGGCAAGCAAATAGGCTCCAAAGCAGGGCGAGAGAGAAAAAAAAGGAAAAAAAAAAGGAAGAAAGAATGTATGGAAGACACTCAAGGCTGTGATGCTAATAGCAGATTGTTTTCAGATATTCTTAGAGGGAACAGTATACTTCCCAAAATCAGCTTAAGGTTAGTGCCACATCCAAGCAGTGTTGGGTTAGTTTACAAGTTTGCTGATGTATTTAAAGTCCTCCTTGGAACGCTGGTTTAAGTATAAATGTCCATTTTGAAAGGCAGTTTCTGGGCTTATTACATCTGATCATCTTTTCTAACTCCTAGTCAATATTACACAGGTCCCAAACAGATTCGGCCAAATGATCTTATCAATAGTCTGAACGAGAAGTGACAGAAAGAAGAAGTGTTTTGTGACCGCAGACATGCTGATGGGTAAAATGTTTAAGCTGGGTATAGATTTGAGTTCTGGGTCAATATCCTCCTCCATTGTAGGCAGAAAACAAGCAGCATCTGCCCTCTGCAGGGCATTTTAGTGGACCTTGAGAAGGCGGTTTTTGTTCTTAGCCACAGGGGCTACTGACTGGAAACCATCACGTGTTAAACGGACACGCCATGGTTTTGACCCATGCTTGCCGTTCAGATCCTAAAGCTACTCAGGCAGTTTCAATGCCGGTTTGGGGGAATGTATTACACGCCAAAGTGAAAACCTCTATCACTGCCACTGGGAGAAATGTGTGGGGCAGTCATCCCTAAGATGTTGGCTAGCCACAATGACAAACCCTTTCTCTCCCCCCAAAGACAACAAATGCAGAATGCGGCCATCCTGAAAGAGCTCCTGTGTTTCCTCAAAATGTGTCACTTTTTAAAATTTATGGCATAAGATGGGGGAGAAACGATCATGTGGGAGAGTTATGTGAAGGTCAGATAGAGGGAATGGCCACAAATAATATTATGCTTGGCACTTGTAGCCATTCCTCGGTTCCCAAGAAGTTACCTCCAGTATATCTGAGATGGCAGCAACAAAAGCACTCTTCTTCACCTCCTGCTCCTACCAGTGGAGGCCACACACTGGTTGGCAGGGTTTCCCGATGACATGGCTTTAATAAAGGCACTCACCTTTCTCATCTTCTTATTTCTCCAAGAGCAACTAGTAAAGAGATGCGACAGCAACAATGGGGAAATACGGCAAGTGAGAGCTTTGGTACCTGTGCACGTCTGTCTAAATGCTGCCTTCTTCTGCCTCTCATTTGCCTTACTGTGAAGCAGCTTGTTGTAGTGCTGGGGTGCTGGGTGAGAGAAATTATCGTTTTGTCACTGGTTTCTGTGATTTGTCTTTGTTGATTTTTCAATCAGTTTATAGAACTGTGTTCTAGATTCTATTGAATTCCTAGACAAGTTAAGGAATGAGATAAAGAACGGAGCTTTTAAGAGGGAAAGAAGGATGGTGAAGGGAGGGTCAAAGGTAAAAGGGTTTCTTTGGGTCTGCTTGGATATTTCAACCAGGCAAAGGGGACAGTGTCTATTTAAAGTGAAGAATGCATCTGGAGGTACTAGCAGTGAATCTTGACAATATGACTAAATGGGATGTTCAGCTAAATTTTATACCAACGGTATCCCTATTCAAGAAAGTTTACTTTTTCAGTGACGCATCATCTCTTAACTGGGGGGCAGAGGGCGGTAGGAGAGAACCAGGGCTCCTGGTACCTATTCTCACCACTTGGTTCAGTACAGGAAATAATGCAAAAGTGGCAGGGGCTTGCCACTTAGCTAGAAAAATCAAGGAATAAACTTGCCCACCTCTGTAGAACTTGGGCCAGAGTTATTTCAATGCTTCCTCATCTAGAGGCGGGTACAGGAATGCCAGAAAAAAAATGGCTTTTTAGTTTTCTTAAAGCCTTCGCTTGGTTATGGAGATAAACAATCAGAATATTTTCACATTGTTCTTGTGTTTTGTGGGAAGCTAGGAAATTTGTTTCCTCCTTTATTTTTTAAGAAAAAGAAAGTTAATTAACTCTACCACGTAGTACTTTCCCTTTACCTTAATAACAACTCTGCTTGGCTTAGCTGTTAGAGGTTTTAGAAACAATATCATATCCCATCAAAACAACCCTGGCTTCTTATTGTTAGAATTCTGGTTGTTGATAACATGAAGATGTAATTCTTTTTTTAAAAAAAAAATGTCTGAAATGTTATTTAATACACCAGTAAAAGTGCATCTATATCTTAAAGTTTATTCCTTTCACGTCTTTCTGAGTTTTTATAGCTCTTTGTCTGGGATTTGGGGGGAGGGGGGCAAAAACTTCCATATGCGATTCGTACCTGAAGAGCCTGGGCTCTGGAGTGGTCTGTAGCTGGCGGCAAACAGCTCCCTGCTCTCAGAATGGGGAGCTGTCATCTAGAAAAAAAGAAGGAAATAAATGCCCCACAAAGACTCACTTGTCACTGATTTTAGAAAGACAGGGGAGCATTAGGACCCCATCTGAGCAATATGGAGGGGATTTTGATTGTTATAAATTGTATACGATTAACTCTCGGTGTGCAGAACGACGGCACTAGGAAACCTCGCTGTGGAGTAAATTTGAATCTGCATCCTTTTTGATTTGGGGCATATATTTTTCCTCCCACCAGTGTTTCCTCTGGGTTTGTTGTTTAAAGAGGGGGGGGAGCCACACGCACAAAAATATGGCCAGAGTTTGGCAGGAGAGTTGGAGGGGAGGGGGTGGGGTGGGGTGGGGGGGGTGGAGAAAAGGAAAAAGTTTCTTGCGGGTCTGTAACACAAATTAGCCTGTTGTAAATCCCTGGGCTTGGAGGTTCAGGCAAATCCTCGTGCAAAGGGTGCAGAGTTCTTTCCCTCTCCCAGTTTTGGAAATCTCGGTCCGTCCGAAGAATCTTTACGTTCCACAGCACACGACTCTGGAGACCGTGATTCGACGCTAATAACTTTCTGTTTGTTCCCCTAACAAAATATTCCTGCAAAGTTGTTCCAGCGGCCGGCCGAGGCGGGCCTGTGCTCGGCGCCCCAGCCCCCCGCGCCCCCCGCGCCCCGCGCGCCCCCAGCCTCCGCGCAGGCCCCGCCGCTCCGAGGAAGGCCCGCAGCGCCCCGCTCGCCGGCGTGGGGAGGAGAGGGGCGCCGGCAGCCGGGCGGGGCCCGGACCCCATGCCCGGCCCTCGCTCCGGGACCCCGGGCAGCCCCGCCGCGGCCCCCGGAACCGGGGAACTCCGCGGCTCGCACCTCCGATCTCTAGGGGGAGGGATCGCAGCCCCGACGTCGCGGGCTAGTCCATCACTCCACTCTCCGGGGACACCCTGGAGTGGAGGGGGTGCAGCCGACGATTGGTGGGGGCTGAGGGGTGAGGTGGCGGCTAGGGGGAAGAGGGCAGATGCCTTGGGTGCAGCTGCCGCCCCTGGGAGAGTTGGGGATGGTCCCGGCGAGCTGCCGGGGCCTCTCTAGGGGCGCGTGCGGGCGGGGGGCAGAGATGCGAGGGGCGCCCAGGGGGCTGCGGGCTCATCTGCGAGCTCTCGGGCCGCGGGGCTCCTCCGCCTGACTCTGCAAAGTTGGGCCCGGGCCCCCGCTTGCTCCTGCACCACAGAGGCGGTGGCGGGGAAAGGTGCCCCAGGGAAGAGGGCAGGGGCCCCCCCGCGCAGGGAAACTGGGGAGGCCCGGGGCTGTAGAGTAATTTGGCCTTTTCTCGTTGATCTGTCCGGGGGCGAGCGGGGGGGGGGGCGGGGGCGGCAGGAGCGGCGGAGCCAGGGAGCCCCGAGCTGGCGAGCGAAGTTCTGAAGCACGTTCCCTCCAGCCCACACCCCACACCCCTCAAACTTCTGGCTGCCTCTGACCCCCGCTCCCGGCCTCCGGGGAAGAAGACCCTGCCCGCCAAGAGCTGGAGCCTGGAAGAGAACTGACCTCTCAGCACCCCCACCCCCACCCCGGACCCCGACCGCTCCCTGCTGGGCCTCAGGTCGCCCTTTCATCTACGCGGGAGGAAAAGCAGTTCCCCAGCGAAGGGAACCAGGGAGCCCCTCTGGGCACCCCAGGCTCCCAAATCGGAGACGCGCGGGGAGGGGCCGCGCGCACCCCCCCCCACCCGGAGGCCTGGGGTTCTCCTCTGCAGTCCGGGCTTCTGCAGCACCGGGGGGACGCCCCCTCCACTCCCTCACCCCCCCACCCCCCACCCCTAACCCTCCAAGGCGCCTGGGAGGAGTCGCCCAGTGGGGGGAAGTCACTCCATCCTTAAAAGCCTCGTAGACGGGCGCCGCGAGTTCCAATGCGGCCCTCTGCCTCCGGAGGAGGTGAGGCCTGGCGGGGAACAGGGGCTCTTGGGGGGGTGGGGGGCCGGCGGGGCCACGGGGGCGGGGGCTGGCCGAGGAGGGGTGGGGAGCCGGCCGGGGCGGGCAGCGGGGGCTGTGGCGGGGCGCAGGTCGGGGCTGGCGCCCGGCCCGGGCTCCTCGGGCGCGCTGGGCCTCCCGCTCGCTCCCGCCGCGCCGGCCCGCGGCCACTCTCCGCGCCCCGCGGCCAGCCCGGGCGGGGACGCACGCAAACAAGGATGCTTCTATTTACTCGCCTCTGCCTGTGGATTTCTAAGACATTCAGCAGGCACAATCATTAAACTAATTTGTATTTGATTGTTTGGGCGGACGGAGGGTAGTTTTATTGCGCTAAGCATTCAAGCAGGCACGCATCGCTGATTACCAGTATACATTAAATAAAGTTGTTTGTACACATTGTCTTACCACATATAGGCAGAGGCTTATTATTCTAATTACTCTAATTAGTGCATTGAAATGTTTTCTACTTGATTTGAGGAGACAGTGATTAGTTCTATTACTTCTTTTAACTCGTATTTTATGGAAAACTGTTGGTGCATGTTCAAATTACTTTATTTGCCCCTGGAATATAACGCTGACCCAAACGCAGTGAACTGCACGGCCCTCGCGGGGGCCCCAACTTTGATGTGGGCCTCAGCTTGGAAGAGGCGTTTGTTATTTATTATTTCCCTCCACCACCACCCCCCCCCCCGCCCGCGCGGCCCGAGTCTCCCAGGCCCGCCGCCCCCGCCCCATCCGGAGCCCCAGATGCGCGCCCCGCGCTGGCCGAGCCCAAGCAGACGCGGATCCGAAACCCGCCTGGACGCCGCAGCGCCGGGCCCGCTGCCCCGCCAGTTCCCCGGCTGCGATTACTTTTAAAAGACGCCCTTAAGCGTATTTTCCGTGAATCTGTTTCTTGAGCTTTAATGTTACTATTAATTGATAAGATCAGCTCATCAAACATACTATTTCGATAGGGAATTGTAATTAAAACCTTAATCCTGTTTGAGACTTTTTCCCCCCCTTTTAAATTCCTTTTTCTTATGGAAGGGGTGCAAAGTTCACTATAAAAGTATTATAACAGGGAGATTAATTCGTTATCTAAATAACAATCTTTGCTATTGATCCAACGTACTTTCCTCCACCTTTTGTGTTGGTCGGGGAGACCCTTAAAAAGGAGACTGTGACAAAGCAGAAGACTTGGACCGAGTTCCGCAGAGTCGGATCGACTTGCAAAACCCGGGGGTCCGCGGCCTCCCCCCTCCAGCAGCGCCCCGAGGAGGCTCCCGAGGTGGGTCCCGGCCGCCGGCGACGCCCCGGGGAGGCGCCGCTCCAGGGCCCCGCAGGCCGGGCAGCCGGGCCTCCTCGGCGCTCCTCTCCCCTGGCAAAAGGGAGATCCGCTCCGTTTCTGGGTAAATATTCCACCGGTTCTGCTTTTACTGTTAATATTTAAACTCGGATTATCCCGTCTCCAAACGCGCGTTCCTAACCTTTGCGGGTGGCTGGGATGTAATAAACCCAGGCGGGGCCGGGCGGTGCAGCCTCGGCGGCCTCGGCCGCGGCCACCCCGCCCCCCCTCCAGCCCCCGCCCCCCGCCCCCCGCCCCCCGCCGCCACAGCCGCGCGGGAATGAAATCAGCGCCTCCCGGCAGCTGACGGCTGAGCATCCAGGACGCTCGCAGGCTGAGCCAGGCCGCCCTTTATCCCGGGGCCGAGGCGTCCTCGGGGGGCTGCAGATGGAGCTGGGCAACCCTGCGGCGCCCAGGAGGAGAGAGCGAGCCCCGGGGCCCGGGGGCTGCAGCCCCCAGGTGGGGGTGGGGTGGGGAGGGGTGGGGGCGAGGAAGTGGGGCGGGGTGGCCGGTTTGTTTGTGGGGAGCACGTCCTCTCCAAGCCCCCGCCCCCTCCCCCTTAAAAGAGGTCGCGGCCCCAGGTTGAGAAGAAGCCCGAGGATTTCAGGGCAAGGAGGAGCGTGTGTGCCAAGGGTCAGCTCAGTGGTCCGGGACCGTCGTCTTTCCTAAGAGCTTCGCCCCATTCGCACCCTCCTTCTTCCCTCCCAACAAAGTCTTCGAACACCACGCACGGACTTGTTATGTAACAAAGTCTCCCCGGCGAGTTAACTGGAGAATAAAGGACACCCCAGCCCCACCCCTCCTTTCCTGTCCCTTCCCCTCCTTCCCCCCTCTTTTCTTCCCCCAGTGCATCTGTTCGCCAGGACTCGTGTCCTCGCACCTCGCACCGCGGCCGCAGGCTTGGGCCGAGTAGAACTTTGGCGCCCCACAGTGGCACCGGCTCGGAATTACTCTCGGTTCTCCAGCCTCCCGATCTGTGCAAGGGTTTTGTTTCAGCTCCAGGGGCCTCCCCCCTCCTCTTCCTCTCCCTCCTCGCCCTGCTCCCCTTCCCTCAACTGCGCCTAGCCGCATACTTGGGAAGGTGACTTTATACATACGGCTCCTACAAAGGTTTCTTCTCAACATCCAGTTCTAGGTAGTTCCTGAGTAGGGTTTTGAACTGCTTCACCTGGAGAGATCAGACATTCAGGACCGGAAAGGTTCCCCTCCCCCCGCCCCCCCCCCAAAAAAAAAGGAAAGAAGAAAGAACTCCTCCCCAACCCTTGGTCCTTACATGTTTGGACTTTGGCAAGTCTTCAGCCTCTCAGAGAAGCCCCCAGGCTTTCAGGGGCATCCAGACCAGAATAGCAGGTTAGAAGCAATGGTTAATAATTAAATAGGAAAGAAAAATTAAATAGGAAGCTTCATCAGGAGGAAGGGTGCCCAGTAAATGGCTATTTTAATGCGCCCGCCCAGGCTACACCTGTGACTGCTTCCTATATAGTAGGTGTGTTCAGTCTTAGGTTTCAAAAGTGAATTTCTAGCTATCGCTGGAACAGAGACCTATCCATGGAAGAGCCTTCCAGAATAGGGACCGTCCCCTGAAAAATACCCACCAAGAGTATCAATTCAGCATAGGGGGCTGAACTTTGCTACCTTCAGAGCCCAGTGAGTTAGTCCTTGTCCCACACGATAGACCGTTCTCGCCATGAACGATAATTTCTCCCTCTGCTTTATCCCAAGTAACATTATAAGAAGGGAGAAGAGAACAAGGAGCAGCAGCAGCTCGCAGCAGTACTCCTGGAGCTGGAAATGGGCCTGTGCTCAGAACCCCTGCATTCGTGTCCCAGCTCTGCCCTTATGTGTGAGCAACCCAGAAGTCAGTAGACACCCCCAAGTCTCAGTTGTTCAAACCTCGGAAGTGAATAATACCACTTCTTTCTTTCCAACAAGGTTCTAAGTAAGACTCAAATGAAATAACGCACCCGAAAGCATGTAAAGTGCAATACCAATGTGACCTTCTGTTGTCGCCAACTCCCCTGGAGCCCCTGCTGTGACTGTCCAGCAAAAGATGTTTTTAGCTTAAAAATAATGACGTAGCTTTAGGTCTCATCAGTGTGGAGAAAGAAAAAAAATGCAGGGATGGGCATCTCAATTGCATTATCTCGGAAAGGAACTACTGAACTGATTAGGTTTAAATCAGGACTTCCACTGCATGGGACTTTTTTTTTTTAATTTAGGTTTTCAGACTCTGGCAAAAACCATCATTAAGGCCTCCAGCGCCACACCACAGCAATCCCAGGGGGTTGTAGCTCCGCTGTGGTGCCAGGGCCAGCCTAGTACTCCAGCAACACCCCCCTCCACCACCACCCCCTCCCCCCCACTTTAACATCTTACAACCTCTTGACATTTACAGCGTCCTTCTCTGGGTGTCATTTAGAGCAGCCTGCATTAGTCAAGAAGAGAATACTGGGATCATAGACTTAAAACCAGCCCCACATCCACATAAAGCAGCACCAGCAGCTGAGGGCACCAACCGCCCGCAGGTTAGCTTGAGCCCACGCAGGCCTCCCACCTGTGGAGAGCTCCAGGGCTCCCCAGGCTTGGGAAGTAAAGACAGCTCGGATCCCGCAGGCTCTCGGCCACCCCGGGGGACGCTCCCCGAGGGGCGCTGTGGAGGGAGCCGGCCCGGCACTCCGGGGGACCCTTCGCCACCCCGCAGATCCACCCCACGCGCAGCGTCCTGCAGCCTCCCTGTGGCCCCGGCCAGTCCCTCCTTCGGCCCCTTGGGGCGCCCACCCGGCCCGGGGTAGAGGGACAGGTTCTGGGCGTTTCCCCGCCCGCGCGGAAGCCTTGGCCGGTGTCCCCGGGGCGCGATCGCGGGTCCCTGCGCTGGCGACTTGAAGGCGCGGGCGGAGCAAGGGTTGCGCCCCGGGCCACCTCCCCCGCCTTCTCCTTGTTGGCACCGCGGGGCAGCCGGGGCGTGCCAGGGCCAGCTCTTGCCCTCTGTCTCCTCTGGCGCCGGCCCCCGGGCGTCACGCCACCATCGGGGCACCCCCGGGACCCGGCGAAGACACCGCGCGCTGACCAGGAGGTGGCCCGACCGGGAAGCGCCCTGCGCCTTGCGATCCGCCGCGCTCGGGCCCCAGCGGTGCTCCCGGGGCTCTCGCCTGGACGGTTACCTACTGAGCGCCCCAGTCCCCCGCCCCCAGGCTTCCCCGGTCCTGGCTCACGGGGCTGGGGAGGGGAGGGAGAGGAGGCCCAGGCTGCCCAAGGCCCCCGGAGGCGAAGGAGAGAAGTGAGGTGGCACCAGCACGTCCCCGATCGCGCCCATCCATCCGGCCTGAGCCAAAGGCTGAACACTAGGTGCCCCTTCACCTGGTGGTGGGACAAGCCAAGCCACCAGCCCGAGAGCGGCAGGACTTCTTCCAAGGGCGCAGAGTCCCTGGGCCAAGATGTGTGGGCTCTGCTCCCTGCAACAAGGCGTTGATAGCGCAGGTGCATGAGAACACTCGCCTTTCCCAAAGGCTAGACCCATGTTCAATCCATTAGGATTCTTAGAATAATCCAAGTTGGAAGGGAAAGGTAATGTAGCAATCTTTTTTTTTTTTTCTTTGTTCTTTTCTTTTTTTTGGGGGGGGGAGTGCTTTGGCAGAAAGAAGCAGCAAGTGGAGCGGGCACTCCAGGTAGGAGGCGGCTGGCACCAGGCAAGGCAGGGGGAGCAGGAAAAGGCAGAGGGTGAGCAGGTTTGGTCTGCTGGGCCTGAGAACAGGAGCCCGCGCCGGCATGAGAAGGCTGCTAAAGGAGCCTGCAGACAGAGTTAATTGGTAGAGGGTCTTGAAGAAGTTTTAATTAGATTCAAAAGGCAATTAAGAGCCATTGTAGAGGAGTGATCCGATGAAAATAATGCTTCAGAGAGGAAGAGAGTTGGCGCCCGCGCATCAGATAGATTGGAGAGGATGAAAAGCGGGGAGGTTAGTGAGGGGGCTGCGGGGAGCAGTCCTGACTCAAAGTCTGAGACAGGCAGGCGGATGATGGTGCTGACATGGCTGGAGGCTCTAAAAGGGGAGATAAAAAAAAATTGCCAGACCATGATTACACTCTTGGGGGATCAGATGGACAAGGAGAGACAGACGGGAACAAAGAAATTGTGTTCAGTTTGAGAGGTACTAGTTTCACTAGTCTTCTCTCTCTCTCTCTCTCTCTCTTACACACACACACAGTATCACAAAGCCATCAGGGTAGCAGGTTTTGCAGCAATACTTATCTATGTGTTGAACCTACCTGTAAGGTAGGTTCTAAGGCTAAGCTGGTTAAATCAACTTAATTTCAATTCAGCAAATTTTTATGAAGCACCTCTCAGACCCTTTCCTAAAGGACGTCTCTGTCACCGAGCTGGAAAGAATAGGAAAGGAGAGAAAAATGAACATATATCAGAAGTCACAAGTTTTTCGTACATAGAAGGTGCCAACCGTGTGCAGAAACCTTTGTAGACAGACCACAGCCAGGGTTCTTGTAACTTCCCAGAAGGAGGCCTGTGTAAGCCATGTCGCTTCTTTTTTGTTTTTGTTTTTTTTTTTCATGTATTTCCTACCACATATTTTTCATCTGAATCCTTACTTGCTTCTAAGGGAGTTAAAGAAGTCTGTTTTGAAGAAATTTAGACGTACATGAAACTTCCCTTATTTAACATGTCAAGTATCTAAAACAATGGGGGTTAGACTTGGGGGTAATATATTTGTTTACATTTAATGCTAGATCCCCCCAATAAAAGTGGGCAAACGCCTCGCCAAGATTTCCCAGGCTTGCAAAAACTGAGAATGGTGTACTAGATTAGTCTGCGTTAGGAAGAAGGGAGGGCAATGTGAATAGACACCAGTGGCCCAGGAGTCCGCCAATATTCCCCCCAATGTGGTGTACAGCAGCCGAGACTGCCGGCCTTAAAAGACAGAACATGAACCGACTTCATATAATTTCTCTTCCTCCTTTGTAAACCACCGACAGTCAACCTACATTGCTTTTATTTTCCACTTCCCATGTAAAATCAAGATGTCCTTGATTTTTTTTTCCCCTTGGGAGCTCCATTTTTCAGAAAAGAACTTTGCACCTGAACATGTTTGTTAGAAATGAATATTTGGGGGATATGGGGGAGGGGGGAATGAGACACTATTTTCAGCCATATTTGTCAGAATAAGATTTAATCCTAATTTGTTAAGAGAATTAAAGTTTCCAGAGTCCTTTCCCAAGCACTTTTTCAGATGTTCTACTCGCAGCCCCTGCCACCCTCTGAAGCACTTCACCAAATGCAACCTGTAAAAATCTCTCAGGGGTAACGCAGTGAGCAGGTGAGGGGACTGGTCCTGAGGTAGAGGATGTGTGCGTAGAGCACAGACGCTGCCCATGCTGCCTGTCTGTCCCCTCTGCCTGTCATCAGCACACAGCTAATTTGGAAAAAAGAGAAAGAGCTACTATTAAATAGTATGCGCATGGGGGCTGAGTTCTTAGAGTTGCCTGTAGAGTGAAGCAACGTTTTAGAAACCCATTAAATGAATATTTCTGAGTTTCAGGGAGTGTAGATATGAATGGTATCTTAATCAGATGATAAAGTATAGAATTCTCTTTATAATTTTTTCAGTATTTCGTACAGAAAAATCTAAAGAAATACATCACAAATCCCCGCATCCCTCCCGCACCCTGAGAAATCAAACGTTTTCAGTATGTTATTTGCCTCTCAGTTATGACTCCCTGGTGGCTTTCTCCTCTCTTCTCCACCAGTGGTAACCACTATCCTGAATTTAGTGTTTTCCGCCCATTAATTTCTTTATGTCTTTACACATACATTTTTATTCTTTTCTTTTAAGATTTTATTTTTAAGTAGTCTCTACACCCAGGGTGGGGCTTGAGCTCATGACCCCGAGAGCAAGAGTCACGTGCTCCACCAACTGAGCCAGCCAGGTGCCCCAAAGTATATTTTAATTCTTAAGAGTTTTCCATGTTTTTCAAACTTTCTATAAATGATTTTAAACTTTTGAATACACCACACTTTGAGAGACACAGAGAGGCAGAGACACAGGCAGAAGGAGAAGCAGGCTCGCTCCGGGGAGCCAGATGCGGGACTCGATCCTAGGACCCCGGGATCACAACTGGAGCCAAAGGCAGACATTCAACTGCTGAGCCACCCAGTTTAAAACCAGTTATGCTCTTAAAAATTGAAGCTCCATACGATATTGTAAAAGGTAGAATGCATAGCAATTGTAATATTTATGTTTTGCCTTTTTCAATAAGCAATACCTACATATTTTATAAATTATCAGCTTAGTCGTGTATATTAAGCCAAATACTACCATATGTGTGAACTTGCAAATAGCTATATGCCCCAATACTTGTCACTTCAGAAATATTTCTTTCCCAACGGAGGTATTATTTTTTCCTTTTCAGTACTTTGAAAAGTATTAAATGGTTCAAGGAGGCTCCTATTTGCATGTATTAAGAGAATTCAGATATGAGAGGTAGTTTCTCCAATTATGAATGAGAACGACAGGTGGTTTCTAGAGATGGCCCCAACCATAGTCCCCATCCTGCACACTTTCTGCACTGAGGTTTTGCCATTCTCTCCTCACATGGTGGAGTTACTAATCCCTACCACCATCCTATCTAAGCTGGGCTGGCCCTGGCTTTGCTTAAGAAAATGCAACCATGGGAACGACTCCACATGGCTTGCAAAACTAAGATTTAAGAGTCCCTGTAGCTCCTATTTTTGAGCTCTTGGAACCCCCAGGGGAGAGGAGAGATGAGGTGCCTTAGCCAACAACCTGGCTGAACCCAAGCCTGGCCCAGTCAGCTAGCCGAAGGCAGTCATGAGTGACTAGAGGCAAGAACAGAAGACTTGGCCAAACAGTCCAGACTTCTTTGTTTGTTTGTTTGTTTATCTATTTATTTATTTATCTCTCTTGAGAGATAATAAATCATTATTGTTTCAAGCCATACATTTTGAAGTAACTACAATGCAGCCATAAATAACTGAAAGAGAGAGTAATAGGAGAATGGGTTTGTGCTATAGGCCTGGCATATTTGCGCTGTAGAGGGAAGTCATAAAAAGTGCTCACAAGACAAAGTCTTACCAGTTCTGTATCTCAGTGAAATTAAATATTTAAAGAATTCTTAAAAAATAAAAATAAAAATAAAATAAATAAAAAATTCTTAGGGTGCCATTTCCGCCCAACTCTGAGGTATGTCAGTTGTGAGCAAAAGAGACTTGACTTACCATAGATGAAAATTTTCAAATAACCAGTCCAAATGGCACTGCACTTATTGCTAAATGTGTGAGGAACCCTGAACTACTCTGGCATCAGTAGTATTTATAACTGCCACAAGGAGTGTAGCATCCGAGGACATGAATCCAGACCAATTTCCAGGACAACGGAAGTATATGAATTTTATGTGTAAGCTGATTCAGGAGTCTTAGTTGGAGGAGGATTCAAAGCTAAGAAGAATAATATAAGAAAACAATTTAGCAGTCTTTAAGAAGATGAGGTGATGTACTTTGGCAGAAGTGGGCTGATACATTACAGAGGGAAAACCTGGAAAAGGCAAAGGAAACTTGCCCTTTATAGGAAACGGGTGGGAGGAGTAGTTCCTTGTAAGAATATTTTCTTCAAAGTACTAGTAGTTGACTATTAGAACTCTTCCTTTTGCAAGGCACTGAAACTAAATAAAGTGGGCTTGACCACCTCCACAACACACACACACACACACACACACACACACACACACCAAGGAATTTAATGGATCATGCAACATAAAACTTCTGAGGGACACCTGGGTGGCTAAGTGGTTGAGCGTCTGCCTTTGGCTCAGGGCGTGATCCCGGGGTCCAGGATCGAGTCCCATATTGGGCTCCTAGCAGGGAGCCTGCTTCTCCCTCTGCCTCTCTGTGTGTGTATGTGTGTGTGTGTGTGTGTGTGATGAACAAATAAGTAAAATCTTAAAAAAAAAAAAAAACGTAAAACTTCTTAAAAGGCTTGACTCAGAGGGACCAATGGCATCATCAGCACTGAGTCAGGCTCTCTTCACCTCCTGGCAGGTGAACTCATTCTGGTGACCAAAACTGCTGGCTTGAGGATAGAAGTCAGGTTTGTATCCGGTACTACAAAGAGCCTAATCCTGAAAAGTTCCACTTGAGGCCAAGAATTAGTCTTACTGCTCATTCTTTTTAAACAGTCAGTGTGTAGTGTGTGTGTGCATGTGTGCGTGTGTGTACATGCGTAAAAAGAGCTGCAGTGCTCTGATAGGTCAGTCCTGAGTTCACGTGATAACTTCTAAAACCAAGGAATCAGCTCCATCTAAATCATATGTCCCTAGAGTCTGAGATGGGTTTTTTTCCCAAAGAAAGTCAGGGTGGTAGTGCAAGAAGTGTTAAAAGGTAGTGTGAACAGGAAAAAAAAGGAATTTAAAAAAAAAGGTGTCTACAATAAATGTACTTTCGATACAGGTATGCCTATATTTTAAGCATCTCTAGGCTAAGACCTAAAAGTAAAGGTACTTGCAGAATTCTTACTTTTCTATCTTGACTGAGCAACTTAAAAAAACTGGGTTATATCATAATTTAAGTGAGTTACAAAAGTGAACGTTATTAGTCTCTTAACCTATAGTTCCCTCATTTCTTACTGTAGAGAGAATAGACTTTTCTAAGAAACTACTCTTAGAAGATTAAAAGATTTCATCTAAAAAATGTACTTATTTGAAATTCCACAACATTCTTAACTAAAAAATATTATCTGCATAATTACATTAAATGGCTTCTGGAATACATTACCACTAATGATGCTAATAGAGTTAGTCCAGATGCAAACTATAAAAACATCCATTATCTTTTGTCCTTGAAGGAACTTCAAAAATTGCTCTTTTTTTTTCTTGTAGGAAGCCTCCTAATGCTAATACTCTAATTTCTTGTATGTTGTTTTGTAAACTGTCCTACAGAGCCTCAGTATCTCACAGAAGTTTCTGGAATGATTCAGAAAACATATCCCAGGTTTTTTTTTTGTTTTTGTTTTTGTTTTGTTTTGTTTTACCTTTTTCTGTGGTTCAATTTCACATGTAATTGATTTAGAGAACATAGTAGCCAACATATTTAAATCTGATTTTTATGTGTCTTCCTAGTTTGTATTTACCCTACAAGTAGTAGGTAGGACCATACACAACAAAAACGCTTTCTACTATTTTATAAGAAAAAAATTAAGTTACCAGTATTGAGAATACATAAAGTTGAAAATAGATTTTGTTATGCATCAGTGTTAACTTGCAGAATTTACAAAAAATGTCTGCAGTGATAAAGTAACCTCAATATTTTGGATCTCAGGTTCATAAAAAAAACAAAAGTCCTACAAAAATGATGTTTATTTTAAAATAGATATTTGTAAGATAGGCAAGTGCATGGTGATTTAAAGCTCAGTGAATGATTAGATCTCTCCAATAAAATTTATATAATCCGAACTGCCGCTAGCTTTAAATGATCATATGACATGGTCGTTAGTATGTATACAATGTTTTGATTCCAGTTAATAAAAGGTTTTTATTTTCTCATACGTTATTTGTAGGTCACAAGATTTTTTGGTCTTGTTGGGAACCGTATCAGTCAGGGCTCTCCAGAGAAATGGAACTGACAGGATATGTATGATTTATATATGTATAAATATTTGTACAATAGTAAAAGGAGTTGGCTCATGGTATTATGGAGACTGGCAAATCCCAAAATCTGCAGGGAATGATGACAGGGTAGAGACCCAAGAGAACCAGTGTTCCAGTTTGATTCCAAAGACGGTTTGCTGTAGAACAAGGAAATGCCAATGTTGCAAGTAAAGCTCAAAGGCAGCATGCTGGAGAAATTCTTTCTTGCTTGGGGGAAGCTGAGCTTTTTGTTCTATTCAGGCCTTCCTTCAACTGATTGGATAAGGCCCACCTACAATACAGAAGGCATTTTGCTTTATTCAAAGTCTACTAGTATAAATGTTAATCTCATCAAAACACAAAGAAAACACCCAGAATAATGTCTGATCAAATATCTGGGCACCTGGTGGTGCCACTTTGACACACAAAATTAACCATTACAAGTGTACCCCTTATACACTTGGCATCCATACATGTGTTCTGAAACTATGCTTAATCTCTAAATAAAGAAAATGAGGTCGAAATTCCACCTCACATGATGCAACTATCCTGCATACAGCCAAAACCCACTAACCGTTTCCCCAAAAGAGAAGTACACCATTCTTAGATGATGTTTACTCTTCCTGATATCCTGTAATATAAATACTAGGATGTAAAATTAGCAATACTTAAATACCATGATATAAAGTCAATAAAGCTTATATTAATGATAAGGAGATAAGAGAGGCTAAAACAAAGTTATATGCTTTAGAAATATGCACACAAACATTTTCATAATGAAATAAAGAGGCAGTACTCGTGACAATTACAGTCCTTATTTCTGTAACTGGTCACGTGGTCATAGCTGGGATTCATGACTACCTCCTTCCTCTACCCGATGGCTTTCCCCCTTTCCTTTAGCAAGCACCTCTGCTGGTCTTGGTTATTAATGTGATAAGGTGACCCAAAACTTCATTCCTGACCGTGTACTGGCACATCAGGAAATTCTAGGCACCAATTAGGTAACAATTAGGGAAATCTGGGCCAGGGAGGGAGAAATGTCCAAATAGGTGGACTGTTTCAATGTGGTCTAATCTTTTCTTTTTTTTAAGGATTTTATTTATTAGAGAGAGAGAGAGAGAGAACACATGAACCCATGAGTAAGGGAGGAGCAAAAGGGGAGGGAGACGGAGAGAGAGAATATCTCAAGTGGACTCTGACCCTGAGCATGGAAACTCATGTAGGGCTAGATATGACCTGAACCAAAATCAAGAGTTGGGCGCTTAACCAACTAAGCCACTCATGTGCCCCTGGTCTAACCTTATTTTACTAAAAATGTAAGCATTGCAACAGCTATTTTTTTTTTCATTTTTCAAAGTGCTTTGGACCTCTTGTCTTAATAACCTCAGTTCTATACCAGCCAGGCATTTATTGTTTTATTTATTTATTTATTTATTTATTTATTTATTTATTTATTTATTTTTAAATTTTTATTTATTTTAAAGTAAGCTCTACGCCCAGTGTGGGCTTGAACTTGCAATCCTGACATCAAGAGTGACATGCTCTATGGACTGACCCAGCCGGCTGCCCCCAGTCAGGCGTATTTTTATGTCATAAAAGCCTCTACCAGTACATATGCTGGTTTTAGAGAGCATGTATCAGAGGATGCTGAGAAATCAGTTATCCTTTTAGTTCTTTTTTTTTTAATCAAGAAGATTTCTAGTTTTCAGAGGAAATCTTGAGTGCTATTACACATTCATATACCTATCCCATATATGTATCACATGAAGATAAGTGCTCAGTTTTATGGGAATGTAAATCTGGTGCCTTTCACCAGCATTGAAATCATAGTTGGAGTTTCATATTTCAATTAAGTAATTAAAACTTGTTGAAATGAAATATCATCTTTAAATTGCCATAATTCAAAATAAAGTATCACACATAATTAAAAAATAGACTAGAAGAAAGATGGAAAGAAGAGAGTTTGCAAAAGGGATGATAAATCTAAAAGTAATAAATTAAAATGACTTTCAAAATAGATGGGAAATTAAGAGAAAATAAAACTGCCTTTAAAAACATTCCTGTTTTATAAAGCGTGGATCTTAATAGTCTTGGCTTCTACTGGAGACAGGCCAAGCTGTGTATAATCTCCAGAATTTGTTCAACAAATATTTACTGAGTACCTACTCTGTGCCAGGTATTATTTGAATTCCCAGGGGACAGAGCAGGGAACCAAACCAAGCTCTTGTTCTCATTGAGATAAAAATCATAGAGGGGTGGTTATAAATCAGCACATAGTATGTCAAATCGTTATGAGTGCTCTAAACAAAAATGCAGGGTAAAGGCTAGTGATTGATGGGTGGGGGAGAATATGCTACTTTAGCAGAGTGTCAATAAGGGGCGCTCTCTGCAGTCAGTATTGGAGCAGAGCCCCGAGGAAAGCAAGCTGTGCAGGGGAGGAGACACAAGGAGCAGGGCCAGAGGCAAGGGCGGAGGTTGGGGAGATAAGATCCCAGAGGACAAAGGTTTTGGTTTTTATTCTGGAGGGTTCTAAGCAGAGAAAGCACATGATGTGAGGATGTGGATGTGGAGATTGGATTGTGAGGGAACAAGGGAAGCAGCGAGAGTGCACGTCACCATCTAACAGCCATTCCAATTTTGCAGTATTTCAACCTGAGGTGGGTCTACCCTATGGATTTGGAGAATCTAATACTAATCAAAGCACTTTCACTTCAAAGGAATAGTAAGAGGGACACCTGGGTGGCTCGGTGGTTGGGCGTCTGCCTTTGGCTGAGGTCATGATCCCGGGGCCCTGGGATCGAGTCCCTCATCAGGCTCCCCGCAGAGAGCCTGCTTCTCCCTCTGCTTAAGTCTCTGCCGCTCTCTGTGTGTCTCTCATGAATAAATAAATAAATCTTTTAAAAAAATTTTTAAAGGAATATTAAGATATTTGGTTTCAAAGTTTCTAAAATTTCTCTCTGAACATAATCCTATCACAGAGGTCCGATATGCTAAATGTGTGTGTGTGTTTTTAAAGTTAAATTCACAAAATACAACCACCAGACAAGGAATGTGTAATTGAGAAGCATGCGATTACCTATGGGGTGCTTGTTAGAAATGTAGTGTTCTGGATGCAGTCTAGGCTTGGCGTCCCTGGGGGCTTGGGGGCTGGAAATTTACATTTTAAACAAGCTCCCCAATGATTCTTATATATAATCTTGCCTAAACCAGCAAAGCTCAGAGTAATGGAATTATATCAGTTTGAATATTAAGATTAAAAAAAAGGAGAGTTGTACTCTATTACTTTATCTCAAATCCCTTTTTTAATAGGGTGGGATATGAATAAAAGAAAATTAAGATTCCATTGCTCTGCTATAATTCTAGGAAAAACAACGAGTTAAACCATAATATAAATTGCAGAAGGATATGCTTTGTTAATTAGAAGACAATAAAAAAGCATTCGAATGAGAGCTTTATAGTAAGAGTGACCTTAGGAAGCTTGTGGAACAATTTTCTTATTTTACACATGAGGAACCTGAGAGGCAGAAGAGTTAAGTAACGGCCACAAAGTAGCACAGTCCTGACCCTGGGTTCCCTGGGACTCCTGTTTCCCTTCTTTTCTTTTTTTTTAATCCGTTTCTTTTTTTTTTTTTTTTAAGATTTTATTTATTTATTTATTCATGAAAGACACACAGAGAGAGAGGCAAAGACACAGGCAGAGGGAGAAGCAGGCTCCATGCAGGGAGCCTGATGTGGGACCCGATCCTGGGACTCCAGGATCACGCTCTGGGCCAAAGGCAGGTACTAAACCGCTGAGCCACCCAGGGATTCCCTCCTGTTTCCCTTCCATTGTTTCCATGACTACCCCATCAATGAGCTAGGGCCACTCCAATTAGTTTATCATATTGTTTATTTCCCACACAATTAGGTCATATTTGGGGGAATCTTTTTATTTTTTAAAGGATGAAATACAAAGAGTGAGGATCCTTCTAAAAATTCTCAACCTAAACCAACGGATTCCTTTTTTAGAAAATTAAGATGTTATTTCCTTTTATGTTATTTTGACCTACTTTGGCTAGAGTGAACTCAAATATTTGTGGGAAATTGTGGTACCTGTTCAGAATTCTTTGTTCCCAGCACCTCTGGCCATGACGTATAACGGCTCCCTGGAAGGAGAGTAGTGTTGTTGCCCTATGACTGGGCTTGGCCACATGCCTTGCTTTGGCCAACAGAATGTGAGCAGGCTCAATGAGCAGTATATCTACCGGAACACTTTGAGATGCATTTCACCCTGCTGCCAACCCCCTTCCGCCAGTGTCCTTTGCCATTAGAGGGGCACATCTCAGTTAGGGTCTTCTCCTTCAGGCTGGGTTCTGGCTGGAGCAGACCTGAACCCGAACCAAGCCTTGGAGAACAGCTATGGCATCCAACTCACAGTAGCCAACACGCCACATGAGTGAGGAATATGTGTTATTGGAAGCCACTGACACATTTGAGGTTGTTGTTCACTGCAGCCTGATAAAGGCTAATACACAAATGCTTCCAACTCTGGGTCAAAAATCCAGTACCTGAGGCAGGAAGATATCAAAAGTAAAAATTCTGAGGTTCCAAGAATCTTTGTTATAAAAATGTAGACGTGTCTCATCAGCGTGCCTGCATATCCATTAGTGATAGTATGTTTTTACGCAGTTTAGAGTTCAGTATATGATAGGTACATATTTGAGTTATGGTCATTTGTGTTTGGAAAATAGGTGTAATGAATCTCCATGACAATTTCGTAATGTAAAATTGCAGCAACACGCAGAAGGGAAATGTCACAATTTATCTGGGGATATAATTTTCAAAGTCCATGGAAATACAGGGGAGTTTTTTTTTTATTATAATCCCACAAATACACACTGCTCTATCAATTTACATGACCAGTGTCAGATTGACATCAGCAACAAGAATTTGCTTCTCCTTATAAGTTTTTGCAAAGTTTTTAGTATTCTTAATTCTCCGTCTAGTGACGATCTGATAATAGTTTAGGAAAATCTATTTTAACTTAATTTTTTGGTGTATTCAGTGGAAGGAAGAACTTCATAGATTTTGAAGGACCAGTTGACCACAGAGGACACAGCCTCTGCGGGAAAACTAGCTCTAGCTTCTGATGCCTGTTTCTCCGTCTGGCAGCCGTGAGCTGGAGGCAGTTCACATCAACTCAAAAGAACAGTGTGCATCTCCTCCCAACTCAGCACCCAGTGACTTCACATGGAAAGCTTGAAATGGGTCACGCTGGGAATATTTACATGACAAAAATTGGAAAGTGCTACAAATCAGGGCTTCTCCCCTCACCAGAGAGTTAGTGGTTAAACATTTATCAAAAGGCTTAAAAAGTTCTTTAACACTTGATACTTTAAAGTTCAAAACATCAGAAAATAGATGGCCTAATTTGATTTCTGAGGGAGGATGTGAGGCTACTGGGTGAAAACCGGAGCTAGTGGCTCTGACAGTTTAGGACTGTCGGTGCTGAGGAATAGGGCCTGATGATGCTCCAGGAAGGCCCTTCTGCTCAGACTGGACACTGTGGTACGACGGAGGGAACAGGGTGGGACACGGGACCCCTGACTTTGGTTAAGGCGTGTACATAGATGGGCGATCAGCAGATATTTTGAAAGACGAAAGCAGAACAGTTGTCAAAGAGTCTTAAGATTTTTTTTCTCTTAGCTACATGTGGTCAGACACTGCGGACAGATGCCAAGGAAACATATGCTGGAGACACACATTTTAAGGTCTTTCAATTTTATGAATATTTCTGATTATAAGGACTTATGAATATTTATTTTAGGTTTGACTGGGTGGAATAATTTTTAGAACTTTTAAACAGAGGAAATAGGGCTTCAGCACTATCAATCCTGTATTTGGGGGTTTTGTCAGCAAAAACATCTCAAATAAGAACAATGGTGTGCCAGACTCTGTGTTAGCCTTAGTAATTCTCTAGCTTTTGTGGTTGTAATCGTAGCAGCAATTTATAAACATTCTATAGGAGGAAGCACAACTTCCTACTAAAAAAAAGTTAATGAAATTAAACACATATTTACCTAGGAGACTGAAATGTGTATGTGCGTGTGTGTGTGTGCATGTGTGTGTGTGACTACACACACATACAATAAGGTTCACATGACAGTATCTCTTTGGGAAGAAACAGTCTTGTAATACATTTTTAAAATTTATTTAAAATTTATCTTAAAATAAAATTTTAAGATTTTATTTATTTCTTCATGAGAGACACAGAGGGGGAGGCAGAGACACAGGCAGAGGGAGAAGCAGGCTCCCTGCAGGTTGCCTGATGTGGGACTCGATCCCAGGACCCAGGATCATGACCTGAGCCGAAGGCAGATGCTCAACCACTGAGCCACCCAGGTGTCCTGTAATAAATTTTTTTTTTAAGATTTTATTCATTTATTAGAGAGAGAGACAGAGAGAGCACAAGCAGGGGGAGGGGCCGAGGGAGAGGGAGAAGCGGGTTCCCTGCTGAGCAGGGAGCCTGATGTGCCCCAATCCCGGGACCCTAAGATCATGACCTAAGTCAAAGGCAGACACTTAAGTAACTGAGCCATCCTGGCGCCCTGATCTTGTAATAAATTACCAACTTCTTTCACAGACTTTAGCAAAACAGGTGCTAGTTCTGAATTGTTGTTACTCTAACTTTAAAAAAACCAAACATATTATATTTAATATTTTTAAGTAGTCACCGATCAGGAGTTAATGTAGAATTTCTTTTTCTATTGCTACAGAATTGATGATTAGAATAGTTTATGGAGTAGCACAACATATAAATATTGAATAAGGAGCATAACAGTAAAATCCTACAAATATTAAAAATCCTCAGATGGTACAGCATTTCCTTTAGCCATTCCCAATGACTAGACTATCATGTTCACAAAATTTTAGGATACCAAAAATAAATACATATTCCAAAGATCTAATAAAGGAAGAAAAATTAACTTAGAAATTATTGGCCAAAATAAAAAGTAATCATGCTCAGAATTTTTTTTTTAAGATTTTATTTATTTTTTTCATGAGAGACACAGAGAGACAGGCAGAGACATAGGCAGAAGGAGAAGCAGGCTCCCTGTGGGGAGCCTAAGGCAGGACTCAATTTCAGGACCCCCAGGTATCACGACTTGAGCCAAAGCCAGATGCTCAACCACTGAGCTATCCAGGTGCCGCCAGAAATTTTTTAAATCACATCACCAAAGCACTAGTCAACTTCCTAATCTTTCTCTTAAATGATATATTTAAAATATTTTTATTAGAAATAAATTATAATGATCTTGAGGAAATATATTGAAAGTTACTGTAGTGAATACTTTTTTTTTTAAAGATTTTATTTATTTATTTTGAGAGAGAGAAAGCACACAAGTGGGGGGAGGGGCAGAGGGAGAGGGAGAGAGAGTATCTCAAGCAGACTCTCCGCTGAGCACGGAGCTGTATGCTGGGCTCAGTCCCACAACCATGAGATCATGACCTGAGCAGAAATCAAGAGTCAGGCTCTTAACCGAATGGGCCACCCAGGCGCCTCTGTAGTGAATACTTTCTGTAGGACACCATATAATACTGCTTTAGTACTTTCTAAACTGTACCCTGAGAGACTATCGCTTCCAATACCGCTGACCAGTATTCCATGGAAAATTGGGAAATACTACAAACCTTACCTCATCTCACCTTACCTTTTCACCTCCACTAGATAGTAAAGGTTCTGAAGTTCAGAAGTAAAGAAATCTGCCTAACTGTGCTGAAACCATGGGATCTCATTATTTTTTTTCACCATAGAATTTTTTCTTGGCACCTGACCACTCATTAAAAATTGCTCTGTGGGGCAGTCCTGGTGACGCAGCGGTTTAGCGCCGCCTGCAGCCTAGGGCGTGATCCTGGAGACCCTGGATCGAGTCCCACATCAGGCTCTTTCTGCTTCTCCCTCTGCCTGTGTTCTCTCTCTGTGTCTCTATGAATAAATAAATAAAATCTTAAAAATAATTAAAAAATAATAAAATTAGGTATTTTCTAAAAAATAAAAATGAATAAAAATAAAAATTGCTCTGTGATTATTTCTGTGCATTCCATACATCTGGTCCTTCCCACCTGAATACGTGCCTAGCACAGAGATCTCCACATATATTTGTTGTCTGTATATACTGTCGACTAAGCGGATGGATGAACATGTCTTATCTTGTGTTACTCTTTCCATTCATCAAAAATAGTTGGGATGCAACAAGAACTGTAGAATCTGGGGGCTAATTAGTAATGAAGGGATTCGCTTTCAGAGAAAGCAAATGCCACAGTACATGATACCTTCTAAGTAAAAGCAGGAAAACACTGTATCAAACTCTGGTTTGAGTGACAAACAAAACAAACTTTAAATAAATTCGTATTTGGGGGAATTACGGAGAAAGGAGAGAGAAATAAATAACAGTGTGAATGCAGTCTGCAGTTTAATTGCAGATTCGTGTAATTTTAGAATTTAAAATGAGCTGATGTCATTTCATAACATAAGGATGGATTGTGAGTGCTTAGCACATAGATGATGGTTCATCTACCAGGCTTATCCTCGTCTAATTTCATAGAGGCTGTGACACAAACCTATTTACCCAAACCTTCCATTATATTCAGCGGTGTCCTGAAATGATCAGTTTTGAAAGTGAGCTAATGAGATACTCAAGCTTATCTTATTATTCTGAAGTACAGAATAATACAAACAATAAAAATCATTAGACATTGAACAGCATTTTTATACAAATAAAATTTAAAACATCTCAGTTAGTTGTCTGCACAGATTCTCATTTGTAACAGAAAGAGCTGTTTTATCTTTGGTGTAATCTACTCAATTTATCTGATCATATGACTGCTTTGCTTTTAAATTTTTCCTTGAAAATTTTATAGCTAGGACTGCACCAATTTACTTTGCCAAATACACTGATAAAAATCCTCCTTCCTCTGAAAGTGTCACTTTCAACATAATTACCTTTTTCCTTTCAAAACGTAATAAACCATTAATAGTATTCATGCGTATAAAAATTCAAGCCCAAAATTCAGACTTATAGGAAAAAATCTTCAATACACTTTCCGCTGTGCCAAAGGAAAAATCTTGGCCTCTATCCACATTTATAAAACATATATAATAAATCATGATCCCTGATTAAAGTAATTTATCTTTTCCCTTTTGACTTGTTGCTATTGCTGTCAATCATCACCTCTTTTGCTTATTGACATTAATGTACTGCTAGAGAACTGGGCTGCATGAATAAAATCACAGCTGCTAGAATAGTTTTTTTAGCAATAGCTAACACTGTGTTAAGGGTCACTGACAAAATTTTCAGAACGGCTGAAAAAAAATTTCCTCTGAAGTATTAATTTAGTATTAAATGTGCTAAGAAAGGGGACAAACTAGAAATAACACTGAAAACTGTGATAAATGGCTTTGAAAATGAAAATTACTGTGTCAGAAATGGTGTCCTTTAATATTGTAAAGTAAAAAATGAAAAGTCAAACATTCATTATTAATTTACACGGTAACCAAGTGAACTTTTTATTTCGTTTCATATCTCTTTGTTAGTATTACTATACTTGTAAATATGAGTTTTCAGTCTTTAGTTAATTCCTGGGAAACACCAAAAAAATAGAAACACTTCTTTTAAAAATTCACTTTTTTCTTTGCTACATATTGGCTGAAAATTAATCACCCCGAAAGAAAGGAAGAATATTAGCTGTCTAAATGTTTTTCCATATATTGTGTATTTTTAGGGTCTTATTTCAGGGCAGTTTAAATTAAGAAGCTCCTTTACTTATGCTCACAGAGTTAGGGATATATCTTTATCTCTTACTAGCCACTGGGAAGATAATTTATCTTACCAAAATGCTAATATTAAAAATTTTAAGTCAATTGACAATATTAATAATGATGGGTCGTTCGGCTTCAAATTTTAATGGACAGTCTATATATTTTCTCTTGTTAAGGGAACCCTTATACATTGCTGGTGGGAATGTAAATTGGTACAGCCATTATGAAAAACAGTATAGAGGTTTCTCAGAAAATTAAAAATAGAACTACCATATGATCCAGCAATCCCACTTCTGGGTATATATCTGAAGAAAATGAAATCAGGATCTCAAAGAGATAACTGTACTCCCATAATCATTTCTACATTATTCACAATAGCCAAGATATGGAAACAACCTAAATGTCTGTCAACAGATGAATGGATAAAGAAAATGTGGGGTGTGTGTATATATTATATATACACAGCGCACATGTATATATGTTATTGTATTATAACATATATAACACACACATATGGTAATGCAATAGTATTCAGCCTTGAAAAGAAAGTAATGCTGCCATTGGCAAATACATGGAGGCCCCTGGAGGACGTTGTGCTGAGTCAAACAAACCAGACACAGAAAGATAATACTGCATGATCCCATTTATATGTGGAATCTAAAAATAACAAGTTCATAGAAGTAAAGTACAATGGTTACCAGGAACTAAGGGAAGGGAAATAGGGAGAGATGCTGGGTAAAAGGTAAAAAGTTTTGGTTATGCAAGATGAATAGGTTCTGGAGATCTATGTACAATGTGACTATCGTTGACAAAACTTATTGTGTATTTGAAATGTGCTCAGTTGTCACCATCAGAAAAAAAAAAGTGTTAACTATCTGAAGAGAGATACCTTATTTAGCTTGAATGTGATAATGACTTTACAATGTATATGTATATCAAATAATCAAATTGTATACCTTCAATATATACAATTCTTACTGGCCAAATACACCTCAGAAAAAAGAAAAAAATCCAAAATTCTCTCATTGTAATGGTAAAAATTTTTTCCTAAGTCAATAAAGTACTGTTTTTCATATTAAAATCTAAGTGGTAAAGTGAGAAAGATAAAGGCTGAGAACAGGTTTGAGACTAGTGTATAAAATTAGAAATGGGCAAACCTGAGCTCAGTAACGACTTGCGAATATCCCGGAACAGTGTTCACAGATTTGGTCCACCGGCCAGATTCAGACTGCCACTTGAAAATGGTTTTTACATTTTCTAATGGTAAAAACAATAAAATCAAATCAAAGAAAGAAGAGTATTATATGACACACGGAAATCACATGAAATTAAACTCTCAGTGTCCGTAAGCAACTAAGAGTTTTATTGGAATGTGGCCACATTCATTCATTCAGGTCTATGGTTGCTTCGGCCCGCAGTGGAAGCGGTGAGTAGCCACAGCACACACCTACCGGGTGCTCGGCGGTCCACACTGCTGCTCCACACGTTACAAATGGCAGGGATGCAGTTACGACTCTTCTGCATTCTGCATGCCACACATGTTGCCATACCACAATGTTTTCTTATTACCACTGGACACCCATTGTGCCGGAACAAAAAGGAAAAGGAAAAAAAGAAATGTGGACTTCCAAGTTTCCTATGTTTAAGGCAGTATGGATAATTTTGTTGCCACATGAGATGGCAAAGGTTGTGTTTAACATGCCATGGCACTGTCGCTGTTCCAGAAAAATACTATACATACAATGGAATGATCACAGTGGCCAGAAAAATTAGGAAATTTGAAACAAGGTATCTCATTACAGAATTTCTTTCTTAAAAAAAAAATGAAAAAGCTGCAGCCAAAGCAAGCTTCTGCATGGTTCATTCATTAGCCCCGCGAGGAAAGCCTTTTACCAATGGTGAGTTAAATTGTTTTTGATTCATCAGCTAAAGAAAAGTGTCCAAAGTAAACTTGCTTAGACTATGTAATTAGGCTTTTGGCAAGGACAGTGGCTCGAAGAGTTGAGAACACTGGGAACAACATCAATAGTCAATAAAAAAAAAAACAAGGCACATGATTCTGAGTGGTTTTCCCTGGCTCTTGCTGAATCAACAGATGTTACTGCTACTGCCCCGTTATTGTTGTTTATTGCATAAGTCAGTGCTAAGGCTCAAGTGACGGGAGAGTGATTTTCTACAGTCTGTGTGGAGCAACTTCAGGCAAGAGCATTTCTCAGAAGTTAAGAAAATAGGACCTCGGTGTACCCTGAAGTAGAATCTGCTAAGATGTGTTAAAAATATATATATATATATATGTGTGGAGCAAAAAAAGACTTAGTTGGTCAAATTTAGAAGAACTTGTGAAAACGTAAAGTGTTGAAAACCTAAGGTTATTTACTGTACTATTTATGGCAGGTAGTTGTGGAACATATGTGACTTGACCTTGTGTTAATGACCTAGTGCTCTCGGCAGGCAGTGGATGCCACTGAACCATCCTCAGCTGTCACCCGTCAGCTATAGAAGCTGAATACTCGGATCTCTCCTACCACACTGCAGTCTGTTGGCTTAACAGTGGTAGTTTTATCATGAGTTTTTCAGTTCAGAACGGATATTGCAATTTTTCTGGACCAGAAGAAATACCCTCAACCACAACTACAGAACGCCAAATGGCTTTGGAACGTAGCTTTTCTTGCAGAGTTGATCATGTTTTGTAATGAATTCAACCCAAAATTGAAACACTGCAAAACAGTGGGAACAGTTATTCCCACTGTATGTGGGATTCAGGAAAGGGCTCCTCCAGACTCAAAGAGCATTCTGGAGTGGTGCTTTTCAAAGGGTGGCCCTCAGACCAGCAGCAGTCAGCATCCACTGGCTGCTCATTAAAATGCAAATTCTACTGAATCAGAAGGTCTGGAGGTGGAGCCAGCAAAACCGTGTTCATATGCGAAACTTACACTAAAGTAATTTTGATGACAACTAATATAATTTGAATCACAAAGTAACACCAAGCAGCTTTATACATTTCCTGTGCTACCAAAAGGTAAGACAAGAAGCAATATCTCGGTTCTCAGAGGAATCTGCAGCATGTATTTTTCTGAGCTCAAACCATACGTCCAGCAGTGGGTTTTTTTGAACCCTGATGCAAATATGAAGGAAATCTCCATTTTTCAAATCCATTCAATTGTGCAATTGAGGAGCTCCACCCAACCTTCAACTGGAAGCGATTAATCTGCAAGGTAATGGCATGCTAAAAGGAAAATACCAAGAGAAGAAGGAATCTAATAGAATTCTATCAATGCCTTCCAAGCGATAAATATGCTCAGTGAAAATATTCTCATGGATTAACATATGTACTTGGCAATACTTATCTGTATGAAAAGATATTTTCAAAGACAAAAATATGTAAAATCATACCAGAGATCAACATTAGCAGATGAATACTTACAATCAATTCTGATGACAGGAAATAGTAACTCTGAATCCCAACTAAGTGAAATATTATCCTCCCCAAGAGTATTTCATTCTACTTGTTAGTGGAACCATATCACAAAAAATTTTCTCAATTACTGTGTTTTGAATTCTGTCCTTCAAAATTTTGTGGAAATTCACTTTCTCTATCATTACTATAATACCTATATAATAACCTCAATTTTGCCTCTTAGTCCGTTACAGAAAATGTTCGCTTGACCTGCGCTCTAGAATCAGAAGCCACCCTGGACACTTAAAACATAGGGTGAAAGCACTGCCTCTAAAGCCAGATGTCCGAGGCGTGTATAATGGCTCTGCCACTAGCAGCTATGTGGACATGAGTAAGTTCTTCGATCTTTCTTTGTTTCCTCACCTGTAAGTTGGTGTAAGTAATGGTATCTACCTTATGGCGCAGCTGTGAAGATTCAGTGACTCAGTAAACACAAAGCACACAGAGCATCTGGCATAAAAGTAAGCACTAATTCCATGCCAGTTGCTAATTCAAGATAAAAGTACTATTTCACCCAGTTGGTAGTCAATTTATAAGTCTGTTCCTCCTAAAAGTTCCACCAGATAAAACATTTAAAATGTTGACATACATTTGTCAGTGAAAAGCAAATCCAAGTGCATGAAGGTAACAATGTAGGTCAACCCAGCCCTTTCCCAACTGCCCCTTGCTTCTGCCATGAACTGGAAAATAGGGTGTACCATACACGTGACAGCAATCCTCATACAGATGGTCTCTTACATGGAGGAGACTGTATTACTATTTTAATATTTTAAATGTCATGATATTACATTCTTTATATTCTATAAAAGAATAAACACAGCACTACTACTAGTAATAATTTATAACCTTTACATTTTTAAAGTTTGACATATTGTATGGCCTAACTCAATAATATATTCTTATTCAATAAATATTTACGGAATGACTAATATTTGTCATATGTATAAATTCACTAGCTTAAGTACTTTGGGGGGGGAATGCTTTCATATGTATACTGTTGAGAATACCCTCAAAAATTGCCTAGAGACAAATATTAATCATGCTAATTTTTTTAGCTAAATGTGTGTGTGTGTTTTTTTTTAATGACTCCAAGAAATTCTACAGTAATGCTGTCCAATATGATAACCACCAGCCCCCAGTGACTCCTGAATGCTAGCACAACTGAAGTATGGAATATTTAATTACATTTAACTGCAGTTAAATAAAATAGCCACAAATGGCTAGTGGCTGCCATACTGGACAGCAGAGTTCTCCAGAATTATTCTAGGGTGTGCAGATGTTGGAATTTAACATATTGCCCTATGTGGGAAAAGAAATTTTGGTATACTGTATCCTTAATATTAGTTTGCTACTCAAAATGGCCTTGTCATTTTATGCCACAAAATTTTTTCTGTTTACTTTCAGAGCAGCAGAACTAAATCAGTTCACTATTTAACAAAACAATGTTGTTTGTTTTTTTATCTGCTGTAACAGCTTTCTAATTATTTAAGGTGCTGGGGCACAGGAAAAAAATATATAAATAAATGAAATCCACATATATTTCAGAAGTCTTAAACTTTTCTCTCTGGCAAATTTTTAAGGCATCAGCTTAACAGTTGGAAAGTTGTTTTCCTTAGTAGTTTACCTCTGTTCTTGATTATGCTCATATTTTTATACTGGTATTATCCAGTAGTAAAATATATATGTCAGAAGAAAAATGGAAAAACTAAAATTCTCAAGTTGAAGAATTGATTTATCAGCTTAAAAATTAATCATAGCACATTAATTTCTCCAGCTAACTCTGGAAATTCTGTATACACCCAAACAAAACACTGGCCAGGTCATAAGGCTTATTAATAAGACATCCTTACATGGAGGTGTGAAAAATTATTTTTATTTTTAAATATCATGATACTTTCTGGCTCAACATGTTCCTTTAAAAATAAGTTAAAAGGTTTCCATATTATTCTTTTATTACACAGGTAATTACTGACTAAAGAATAATATTACTGATTAACATAAGGTACACATAATGTGAGCCACTCACATATTCTTCAAGAAAAGTGCTTGCAATATCTTCTCAAAACACTTGTTTACATTTTTACTTGATTTAATGGACAATTTCATATTTTTTCTTCAAAAATCTACAAATGCCTTAATGGAATATTAAGACATTCCCACCATCATAAAAACTAAACAAAACCAACTCTAAAATAAAACCCTACAAAAGCGCATTGATTTTATTATAGAACACAAAATAAGTCACTGCGTAAAGCTCTTTTTTATGAACACTTTTGGAAAGCTCACATTGAGTTCCAGCACAGCTCTATTATCAATCTGTGAACAGAAGGACACATCAAGCAAGGAAAGATCTTTACAAGATTCCAGAAGTTTTCTTAAGGATGCTGGACTTACCATTCTTGTTCCTGTCAAAACAAAACAAAATACCATCAATATAATATTTATATGATGTCCTGACAAAAACCCTTTTTTATTGCTTAAAATGCACTTAAAATAAATTGCCTTTTAAAAATTAAAAGCATTTTAAACAAAAAACATACTGAAACAGTCTTGTAAAAAAATACAAACTGAATTCTCCTAGCCGATTTGGTATCTAGGACCTGGATTTTGTCCATACTCTACCCACTATCTTCATTCCTACCTCCTACCCTTTCCAATCAGCTCCTCCACACCTTCCTATTTCTGTCACCCAACTTTTCCTCAACCCATAGGTCAAATCAGACAGAAGGGCTTACAGTGATTCCACCTCATATTCTATGCAGCGCAATTACTACGCAACCACCCCTGCAGAAACTTCTGTGTGAGGCCCTGGAGATGCAAAGATGAGTAAGACATGTGTCTGCCCTAAGGAGCTCATTGACCAAAGCTGGAAACAAATAACTACAATACAGTTTGGTGAGTTTTACAGTAAGTGGTAGGTATAAAATGGCATTACTGGAAGTCAAATGACGGATGATGAGTATTGTGTAGCCCATGTCAAATCTGATGAGACTACGGGACATTCAGATAGAAGCTAAATTATATACATTATGAAAAGAACCTGCTATATAGCAGGTACTCAAATATCACATATCAGTAGGCTTTTAAGATATCATCTGTTGTAAAACAAACCTTATTTTGTTTGGTTTTCTAGACCAAGGTTTTCTAGAGAGAAAAAAAATCACAATCATATCACATATACATGCACATCTACTGTGATGGGAACCAAAGTGTTGGTAGTGTTAACCTATGCCTTTTCCCTGAGAAATCCCTTCTACTCCCCCTCTCTGCCATGGGCTCCAGAAGTGGCAACTATACTGCCATCTCGACTGTGGCTGGCCCCCGGATCCTCCTGGGAATTTAGAATGGGAATTCAGTAAAGCCTTCACTGTCCATAGATCTCTTGAACTAAAGACGCGAGAATCTGGTTGGGGCTGTCATATTTAGCCACCTGTACCTAGAAAGACAGAGATGGCCAGCATGACAAGAAAAGAAGGCGGCAAAGCCAAAGGGAGAAGCAGACCTAAGAGCATCTGTGAGTGTACAGGGATAGAGGGGGTGGTGTGTAGGTGTCTGAGCATGAAGGACAGGAAAAGAAAGAACAAAAAAGAAAATAGCTTCCTTACCTTTTGATGGCTTTCTAGTCTGTCCTGAGGTCTGACCATAGCTAGCTTCTGCCTGTGGATCTCAGAGAGATACCTCTATCTCCATAATAATTTTCTTTCCCTTATGTATAAGTTAGCCTGAGTGGGTTTTGTTATACAAGCGCAGAGGACCTCAACTAAGACACTTGGCTATGTGGTGTTCTTCACCCACGGCTGTAGCTATCTTCTGTTTGTCAGACTTGGTCATTAGAATCTGAGTTTCCTTTCCTTTTTTTTTTTTTTTAAGATTTTATTTATTTATTCATGAGAGACACACACAGAGAGAGGCAGAGACACAGGCAGAGGGAGAAGCAGGCTCTCCGCAGGGATCAGGCCCTGAGCCAAAGGCAGAGGCTTAACCACTGAGCCACCCAGGCGTCCCACAATCTGAGTTTCCTGATTAATTAGGAGTACCTAAAAGCCTAAGAGAATGTCAGGGAAGAAAGTTGGGAGATGAAAATTTAACTAGACAAGGGCACCCTGTCTTCTCTTCCAGAGCACTGTGTGCTTTTGTTTTCTTATCCACTTATGACACAACTGTGTTCTCAGTTCCTTCAGAGCAGGGGCCACCTCCTTCATGTTCACGGGCCTATCTCCAGTGTTGGAAACAATGACTGACACAGTATATGCTCAGTAAGTGTGTAATAAATGAAGGGATGACGGGATGGTGTTTAATTTCCCAATGCCATCACCCTGGCTTAGATCCTTATCAGATGGATGACTGCAGCCAATCTCCCTCATTTTGATCTCCTCCCTCTCCAATTCACTTACCACTTGTTTCTAGATTAATATCTCTAAAACACAGCTCTAAATATATCACTTATGCCCGGAATTGAAACCTGATAATAGCTCGTCCTTGTTTAATTTTGTGCAGATTCCTCATTCTGGTGTTCAAAACTCTCCGTGAAAGCCTCCATTATACTAACATTCTAAGTCAAATTAGATCGCCTATTCTCTGAAGATACCCTGTATTTTTGATTCCTATGCTTTTGTTTCATACTATTCATTCTGCTTAAAATGCTCCCCTCCCCCTAGTTCCTATTCACTTTTCAATGATGCCTTTCAAATACCTATTAACCTTTTTAATTAAACTTCTTATTTCTCTAATTATAGATACTCTCTTTTCTTTGAGCCCTCAAATGGACTCCCTTCTGGCTTCCATTAAAGTTATTTATATATTGTTTTCCCGGTTTTTGTTTTGTTTTTTGTTTTGTTTTGTTTTGTTTTTTGCCATATTATAAACTCTCTGAAGGTAGGGACTGTAACTCAGCTTTGGTTTTTTGTTTTGTTTTGTTTTTAAAGATTTTATTTATTTATTCATGAGAGACAGAGAGAGGCAGAGACCTAGGCAGAGGGAGAAGCAGGCTCCCTGCAGGGAGCCTGATGCGGGACTCCATCACATTTGAATTAAAATGTTCTAATATATTTGCATGAGGGCCCTCTCCCATCTAAAATTTGTTTTGGCATAATAATGACACTTCCTTGCTCTTCTTTTCTGAGTAGAGTTGACACACAATGAATGTTATATTAGTTTCAGGTATACAAGGTAGTGATTCAACAAGTTTACACATTATGCTCCATTCACCCCGAGAGTGTGGCTACCCTCTGTTACCACGCAATGCTGCAGTATCATTGACTACATTCCCTATGCTCTGCCTTTTATTCCCATGATTTACTCATTCCATACCTGAAAGCCTATACCTCCCACTCCCTTTCAACCATTTTGCCCATCCCTCCAGTGCCCTTTCTTCTGGCAACTATCAGTTTGTTCTCTAGAGGTCTGATTTTGCTTTTTGTTTATTCATGTTTTGTTTTTGTTAAGATTCCACTTAGGAGTGAAATAATGTTATTTATCTTTCTCAGTGTGACATGTCACTTAGCAAAATGCCCTCCATGTTATCATAAATGGCACAATCTCATCCCTTTTTATCACTGTGTAACTTTCCATTGTCTATCTCTATACTGTATTTTCTTATCCATTTTTTTGATAGATTGCTCCTGTATCTTGGTTGCTATAAATAATGCGACAATAAACATAGGGGTGCATATATCTTTTCAAATTTGTAGTTTGGTTTTCTTTGAGTAAACACCCAATTGTGGAATTACTGGAACATATGGTAATTCTATTTTTAATTTTTTCAGGCACTTCCATACTGTTTTCCACAGCGGTGGTACCAATTCACATTCCCAGTGACAGTGGATGCATGAGGGTTCCTTTATTTCCACATCCTTGCCAATATTTATTTCTGGTGGTTTTGATTTTAGCCATTCTAATAAGTGTAAGGTAGTATCTCATTGTGGTTTTGATTTACATTTCCCTGATGGTTAGTGATGTTGAAGCCTTTTCATGTGTCTGTTGGCCATCTGTATGTCTTCTTTGGAAAAATGTCTATTCAAACTCTCTACCCATTTTTTAATTGTTTTCTTGGTATCGTTCTTTACTATATTTTGGGTACTAACCCCTTACAGGATATTTACAAGTATCTCCTCCCATTCAGTAGGTTGTCTTTTTGCTTTATTGATGGCTTATTTTGTTGTGCAAAAGCTTTTATTTTGATATAGTCCCAATAGTTTATTTTTGCTTTTGTTTCCCTCACCTTAGGAGATGTATCTAGAACAATCTTGCTACAGCTGATGTTAGAGAAATTACTGCCTATGGTCTCTTCTAGGATTTATGTCATTGCAGGTTTTTACATTTAGGTCTTTAATCCATTTGGGTTTATTTTTGTGCAGGGTATTAAAACGTTTTATTCTTTTACATGTAGCTGTCCAGTTTTCCCAGCATCATTTATTGAGAGGTTGTCTTTTCCCCATTGTATAATCTTGCCTCTTTTGTTGTAAATTAATTGACTATGGAATCATCGGTTTATTTCTGGGCTTTCTATTCTGTTCCATTGATCTATGTTTCTATTTTTGTGCCAGTAACACACTGTTTTGATTACTACAGCTTTGTAGTATATCTTGAAATCTGGAATTGTGTTACCTCCAGCTTTGCTCTTTTTCAAGGTTGCTTTAGCTATTTGAGATTTATTGTGGTTCTATACAAATTTTAATATTATTTGTTCCAGTTTTGTGAAAAATGCTGTTTGTATTTTGAAAGGAATTGCACTGAATCTGCAGATTGATTTGGGAAATATGGACATTTTAATAAAACTAATTCTTCCAATTCATGAGCATGGAATATCTTTCCATTTATTTGTGTCATCTTTAATTTCTTTCATCAGTGTTTTATAGTTTTTAAGTAAAGTACAGTTCTTTCACCTTTTTTGTTAACTTTATTCCTAGGTGTCTTATTCTTTTTGGTGCAACTGTCAATGATGATGTTCCTTAATTTTTCTTTCTGCTACTTCATTATTGGTGCAGAGAAATACTGCTCATTTCTAGGTACTAATTTTATATCCTGCAGCTCTACTGAATTCATGTATTACTTCTACTAGTTTTTTGGTGGAATCTTTAGGACTTTCTATATAAAATCTGCAAATAGCGAGGGTTCAACTTCTTTTTCTTATCTGATTGCTGTGCCTAGGACTTGCAGTATTATGTTAAACGTGGTGAGACACATCCTTGACATCCAAGACATCCTTGTCTTATTTCTGATAAGAGAGTAAAGTATCTCAGTTTTTCATTATTGAATATGATGTTAGCTGTGGGTTTTCATATTGGCCTTTATTACACTGAGATATGTTCCCCACTTAATAATTACTATTATGTTACGGTAAGTTCATTCCACTTTGTTGAGAGTTTTTATCATGAATGGATGTTAAATTTTGTTAAATGCTTGTTCTGCCTCTAATTGTGATAATTTTGATGTTTATCCTTTGTTTTGTTGATGTGGTGCATAACATTGATTGATTTGCAAATACTGAACCATCCTTACATCCCTGGAATAAATCCCACCTGGTCATGGTGAATGACCTTTTTAACGTACTGTTGTATGTGGTTTGTTAATATTCTGTTAAGAATTTTTCCATCTATGTTCATCAGGGACATAGGCCCATAGTTTTCTTTTTTCATGTTCTCTTTGTTTTGGTATTAGGTAGTGCTAGCCTCAGAGAATATATTTGGAAATTTTCCTACCTCTATTTTTTGGAACAGATCAAGAAAAATAGATATTAACTCTTTAAATGTTTGGTAGTATTCACCTATAAATCCATCTGATCCTGGACTTTCGTTTTTTGGTAGTTTTTTAATTATCAATTCAATTTTGTTATCTGTAATTGGTGTGTCCAGATTTTCTATTTTGTACTGGTTCAGTTTTGGAAGACTGTGTTTCTAGGAATTAATCATTTCTTCTAGGTTGTCCAGTTTGTTATAAGCTTTCACATACTCTCTTATAATTCTCAGTTTATATCTGTGGTGTCAGTTGTTACTGGTCCTCTCTTGTTTCTGATTTTATTGAGTCCTTTCTCTTATTTTTGAAGAGTCTTGGCTATGCATTCATTGATTTATCTTTTGAGTCAGCTCTTGATTTTATTGATTTTTTCTACTTTTTTTTTTAAGTCTCTATATCATTTATTTCTGCTCTGATCTTTCTTTTATCTCTTCTACTCACTTTGGGTTTTGTTTGTTCTTCTTTCTCTAGTTCCTTTATGTGTAAGGTTAGATTATTTGAGATTTCTCTTGTTTCTTGAGGTAGGCCTGTATCACTATATATTTCCCTGAGAACTGCTTTTGCCATGTTCCAAAGATTTATGTTTTTGTTTTCATTCATCTCCATTTTTAAAAAATTTCTTTTGATTGCTTCATTGACCCATTCATTGGTTGTTTAGTATCATGCTGTTTAGTCTTCAGGTGTTTGCATCTTTTTCTAGTCTTTTTCTTGTGATTTATTTCTAAGTTTTTTTTTTTTCTTGTGACTTATTTCTAGTTTCATACCATTGGGATTGGGAAAAAATGCATCATATGATTTCAATCTTCTCAAATATATTGAGGCTTATTTTATGGCCTAATATATGATCTATTCTGGAGAATGTTCCATGTGCAATGAAAAAGAATATCTATTTTCAGATGGAATGTTCTCTATATATCTGTTATGTCCATCTAGTCCGATGCGTCATTCAAAGACATTATTTCCTTGTTGATTTTCTGCCTGAATGATCTATCTATTGATGTAAGTGGAATTACTATCACTGTATTACATCAATTTGTCTATTATACCCATTAATATTTGCTCTATGTATTTAGGTGCTCCAGTGTTGGGTGTGTAGATATCTACAAATGTTACGTCCTCTTGTTGGACTGATCCTTTTATCATTATATAATACCCTTCTTTGTCTCATTACAGTCTTTGTTTCAAAGTTCGTTTTGCCTGATATAAGTATTGCTACCCTCTCCTTTTCTTTCACTTCCATTTGCATAGTGAATGTTTCTCCATCCCATCACTTTCAGTATATGTATTCTTTAGTTCTGAGGGGAGTCTCTTGTAACCATAAAGATGAGTCTTTTTTTTTATCCATCTGCCACCCTATGGCTTTTGATTGGAGCATTTTGGCCATTTACATTTAAAGTAATTATTGATAGGCATGTACTTATTGCCATTTTATTATTTGTTTTCTGATTGTTTTTGTAGTTCTCCTCTGTTCCTTTCTTCTTTTGCTCTCTTTTCTTATGTTGATGAGTTTCTACAGTGTTGTGTTTGGCTTTCTTTCTCTTTATTTTTTGTGTATCTATTATAGGTTTGGGTTTGTGGTTACCATGATGATTCTCATATATAGCATCTTAAGTATATAGCAGTTTATATTAATTTCATGATCTTTAAGTTCATACACATTGTAAAAACAAAACATTTTTTTCTCTTCCCCCATTTTATGAATATGTTGTCCTATTTTATATCTTTTAATTAATAATTTTCTTATGTCTAATTATGGCCATTTCTTTTCCACCCAAAGAAGTCCCTTTAACATTTCTTGTAGTCTGGCTTAGTGGTGATAAACTCCTTTGTTTTTTGTTTGGGAAACTATCTCTCCCTCAAATCTGAATGACAGCCTTGCTGAGCATTCTTCATTATAGGTGTTTTCCTTGCAACACTTTGACGGTATCATGTCATTCCTTTCTGGCCTGCAAAGTTTCTGCTGATATTCTTATAGGTTTTCCCTTGTAGACAACTTTTTATCTCTCTCTTGCTTTTAAGATTCCCTCTTTATTGTTAACCTTTGACATTTTAATTATAATGTGTTGTAGTGTGGACCTCCTTGGGTTCATCTTACTTGGAACTCTCTTGGATGTGTATGTCTATTTCCTTCCCTAGAAGAGGGAAGTCTTCAGTTATTCTTTCTTCAAATAAGTTTTTTACTCCTTTCTCTCTCTTATTTTGGGACCCCTATTAAGCAAATGTTTGTTTGCTTGATGTTGTCCAAGAGATCTCTTAATCTATCTTCATTTTAAAAAATTCTTTTCTCTTTTTCATCTTCATCTTGAGTGATTTTCATTACCTTGTCTTCCAGATCTCTGGTACATTCTTCTGCATCTGAAATCTGTTGATTCCCTCTAGTGTGTTTTGTACTTTATTGTATTCTTCAACTCTGATTGGTTCTTGTTTATATTTTGCATCTCTTTATTGAAGTTCTCACTGGGTTCTTTCACTCTTCTCTCTAGCCTGGTATCTTTATGATCGTTACTTTAAATTTTTCTCAGGCATGCTGTTTATTCCTGTTTCATTTAGTCCTTTTCCTGAGTTTTTTTTTCTTTTTCTTTCTTTTGGAGCATATACCTCTGTCTCCCCATTTTGCTTTCTGTGTTTGTTTCTATGGATTAGGCTGAACAGCTACTTCTAAATTTGAAGGAATGGTCTTGTGTTTGGTCATTCTCTATGTAGACTGTGCTTGATGACTTTGCTGGCTGGCTGGGGTTGTGGCTGGCATGGACTGGGGCTGGGAGGTGGGGTATTTTCCACATAGTAGTGCCCTGTCAGGACAGCAAAAACCGCAATAGATGTAGGCCAGGGTGTCCCAGGGTTCTATGCACTGATAGTACTCTAGCAAGATAGCTAATGCTGAAATGGGTGTCCCAGGGTGCTCTGCACAGGGGCTGTCCTGGCTGAGTGGCTGGAACTGATGTACACAGGCCAGGAGGTCCTGAGCTCTCTGCACAAAGGGGCCCTAGCACGATAGCTGAAACTAAAGTGGGCACAAGCCAGGGGCACACAGGGCTCTACACACAGAGGACAGCTGAAGCAGAAATGGATATAAACTGAGAGTGTTCCTGGATTCTCCACATGGAGGGTGCCCTGAATGGTGACTGTAGTTGAGATGGGTATGAGCTGGGAGGTCGTGGGGCATTCTACACAGAGGGCATCTTGGCAGGACAACTAAAACTAAAATGCAGTCCTTGGGGTCTCCACACAAAATATGTCCTGGCAGGACAGCTGAAACTGAATTGGGTGTAAGTCGGGTTGTCCCATAGTATCCCATGGAGCAAGTGCCCTGGTTGCGTGGCCGCAGCTGAGCCCGGCAAAGGTGGAAGTGTTCCAGGTGCTCCACACAGGGTGTGTCCTGGACTGAAATCAATGCAGTCATGGGCCTATGGTATTTGGGGTGCTCCATATAGGAGGTACCCTGGCAGAGTGGCTGGGTGTGAAGCAGATGCCAGCCAAGATGGTCTGAACTACTCTGTACTGTGGGTACCCTAGCAAGCCATCTGAAGCCAAAGCGGTACAGGCCTGGAGTGTGTTGGGGTGCTGTGCCCCTGTGTCATGTTGGTGTGAAGGCTGGGGCTGTAGTGAGCACTGACCAGGGGTGTCCTTGGTGTGCACCACTTTGTGATCACCTTAGTAGGACAGGGGGGCTGGTGTGGGCTAAGGGCCCAGGGCTCACTGAGGCACCAGGCCATTTAGGGGGCCCAGATCGTGTACTGGTCTATGTTTTTAAGGGGGAGAGGGTGTGTAGACTATGTCCATCAGCTCTGCCCACTGAGAGCATTCTAGCAGCCTCCGTCCCAAAATATTGGGTGCAGTTCTAGGATTGACTCTTTAAACCAAGAACAAAACCAGACAAAAACTCCCCCACAGCTTACTTTCTATGCTCCAGCACCACCACCCCTAAGGCGGGTGTGGCCTATGGACCCTGGTCTCACTGCGGTACCTGGTTCACTGTGATGGCTGCAACCACTGGTCCAGATCCTGCTGGGGTCAAGGCTTTGGAGGCGGGGTGGGAATCTATTCCTCTGACCCAGAGAGTAATAAGCACGCAGCTCCAATGCAGTTTGGGAGTTTCAGTGCTGTCTCATTTATATGCTATTTGGAGGCCTTTTATCTGTGCCCAAGGATAGACTGCTCCCCACTGCAGCTGGCATTGTCAGGGGCGGGGTTCCTTTTGTTACTGTGTTTCAGTTTTTTTTTTTTTTTTTTTTTTTTTTTGCTGTTCTATCTTTGGTCCTGCAGAAGCTGTTCAGTCAGCCCCCAGTTCTTCTTCAGGAGGAATGGTTCTATAAATAGGTAGAAACGGCTGTGTTCCCTGAAGGGAAGTTCAGGGTCTTCCTATGTTGCCATCTTGGACTGGAACCTTCCATATTTCCTTGCTTTTATGTTTAGGAAAGTTACAAATGTTTTCAAGAAGAAGCCATTATACTTTCTTACTTATTTTTCTTTTATGTCTCTGCCAAGTAATTTATACGTTTGTTGGCTAAAGTTAGACCGCCTGACAACCAGTCCCCCTGTTCACCACAATTGTGCTTTCCTTGTAGGATCAGTGTTACCAACTACCTTTGTGGTTCTGTAGCATCTCTTTCAGAGGCTGGCTACTCTTCATCCCTACTGAGTGGGAGTGCTGTAAAACTGAGACTAACCAACAATACCACCAATCCTCTGAAGTGAAGCCTAATGCAATTAGTGATCCAGTTTTAAAGGCCTCAGTCCTGGGGCAGCCCGGGCGGCTCAGCGGTTTAGCGCTGCCTTCAGCCCAGGGCTTGATCCTGGAGACCCAGGATCGAGTCCCATGTCAGACTCCCTGCATGGGGCCTGCCTCTCTCTCTGCCTGTGTCTCTGCCTCTCTCTGTGTGTCTCTCATGAATAAATAAATAAAATCTTAAAAACAAAAAATAAAGGCCTCAGTCCCCTTTCCTCATTCTCTCTCATTTTCTTGAACTTCCCAGAATATTCCCCTTATAAAAGGTCTAGACTAATTCAAGGTGGAATGTGGGTAGGAGGGAAAAGAAATAAGAAAAGCAGTTGTGGGGGTATGAAAAGACAGTACTAGCTGGGGCCCCAAACCTGGCATTTGAACAACCCTGCTCTGCCATATACTAATTGCTGATATCAGTCCCCCTTCAATGGAAAAAAAAAAAAAAAAAAAAGATGATATCCAATTCCCTGAGCTATAAAGAACAAAGAAAATATAACATAGATGAGGTATCTATCTAGCCCAAAGTGTATATTAACAGGCAAGAATTCCTCCCCTAAATTTTTAGGCAAGAATTTCTGCCTACAAGTAGCTTGAACAAGAAACATGCAACCATATAAGCAACACCTACAAATGTATTATAAACCTGGACCATGCATTTTCAAGGAAACCACAAATTCAGACGCTGAAAATCTTCAGGTTTTCCTGTTGTTGAATGTTTAATAAACAGGAAAGGATATAATTAGCACTTCATGGGCTAACCTGTGAACACTCAGAGATGACCAGAGAACACAGTGCAAGTGCTATGTGAGTTCACAAAATACCAACTGTATGCACAATTGAGCCATGATGTTGCCAGCACTCGTGGCTAAAGTAGGAAGTAACATAACCTCACTGGGCTCCCAGCTGATGGGCTGCAATAGGGACACAAGAAATCTCAAACTGGGAAGGCTTCTCAATAGATCTGCCTTGGTATAGAATTATTCCTAAAATCTAGAATTATCAGGAATGAAGATTTGGCAATTTTCCTTAATCACAAGTTTAACATCAAGAAGCTTTATGTACATTTGTATTTGTATATACATAAATGTATCTATTTATGCATATATATAAAATTCATTATACAAATGGATTAATTTCTTCTTTCATAAAAATGCAGAACACAGCTCATATAAATTCACTCTTCTTACCAGACCAAGAATTAATGTTTATTTAGAGCTTTCTTGTTAGTTCAACTGCAAAATTCTGTTATTATCCTTACCCTTTTACTTAAGTACAGATATAATTACTCTCTGTATCAATTGGCCTATCTTGCACTTCCTCAAACCAAGCAGTCTCACCAGGATGAAATTTTCTTGTATCCGAGAAATGGTCTTTTCCTTGCAAAAGGTCTGAGATTAGCTTTTACATCAAGGCTTTAAAATAAATTTATATACTGTATGCTTACCTAGTATGTCCAGTTGCCGTAATCTGGTACAATTACACGCTAGTTCTTCAATGTCTGTGTCACACACAGACCTGTTAGCTGTAAGAAAGAGTTTTTGCAAGTTTGGGAGCTGGCGTGCCAGTTTGGCGAAACATCCGGTGCTGCTCTGCAGAGTGGGGCACCAGCCAAGGTCGAGTTCCTCCAGAAGCGGACACCCAGAAGCCAGTTCTGCTATCCCGTTCTCAGTAATATTCTTACATCTCCACAGATCCAGAGTTCGGAGTTTTTTACACTTGGCTCCTATCATGCTGGCTATCACATCATAGTCTTCAATCTGGAAATCAAATCATTCCAGTCTCTTACATATTATGCTCTCTGAAATACAAACTGTGTAGAGCAAGTTAAAACATTCCTTTTTTTTTTAAATTGAAGCATCCTTAATCATCTCCTGTTGTTTGCTTCCATGTAAACAGACCCATATTCTTGTTAATACACATCTGCCCACTCATCTCACAGATCTGCCACTGTTTCATAAAACAGCAAGAATAATCACTTACTTAAAAATCCATTTACCACAGCTCCAGACAGAGGACTTTATGAATTACATCCCAAAGTAGTATGAAATCCTTAGTCCCTCATAAAGGATTTGAGGATTTTGTGTTGTTCTTGTATGCCTTACATTTTCACCTTGCTGCTGCTCCTCGATGATAGGGCCTCATTTCTTCTATTTTATATATATAATCCATCAGCTTTGGTAGGTATAGAAGATCTCCCTGATGAGGGTGTGCCCTTCACCAGGCTCTAAAGTAGTATGTAAATATGCTGACAGTACTAATGATACTAGTTTGGGGTTAAATGAGGCATCTGGGGACTGAATATGCAACACAAAAATAATTTAGATTATGATAGGTTGGTGTCAGTTATTGCAGGTGTCCGCTAATTTCCTTCACAATCACAGGATAATCCTCTACTAAATAAGGATTAAACCTTTCAGTTCATGGGCTTTATATGCTTTAGTAATGCTTCTTTAAACAGGTTTGTTTCTTTTTTTTTTTAAGATTTTATTTATTTATTCATGAGAGACTCAGAGAGAGAGAGAGAGAGAGAGAGAGAGGCAGAGGGAGAAGCAGGCTCCATGCAGGGAGCCTGATGCGGGACTCGATTCTGGGACTCTGGGATCACGTCCTGAGAAGAAGGCAGATGCTCAACCACTGAGCCACCCAGGCATCCCAAAACAGGTTTAAGAGTTTCAATTGATTGTTTTATAATCAGGAATCAAAATTATCACCAGAAGTCAAAAGGAAACAAAACAGCTAACATGTCCAATTATTATTTCCTTTTGTTCATTTTTTATTCATATTTTCAACCACGATGTGCCAGCACCACTCCAGGGGCTAGGAACAACAGTGAGCCAAAACACAAAGACTTTGTGCACATTTTGGGGAAAGATGTACACAAATGGGCAAAATAAATTCAGAGAGTGATAAGTGGTGTGAAAATAACCTGGTGCATTCAAGGAAAAGAAATAGGACTGAGTACAGCCCAAGGGGAGTGAGGAGACCCAAGGGGAGTAAGGAGAGAAGTGGTGAGGGTAGAGAGTTATGCAGGGGCCAGGTGATCAGGCCATGAAAACAACAGAGGATTTGAGACAAATATGATTTACATTAAAACAGAAGGGTTGGTTTGGATGGTCGATGGTGGGTAAGAATCGAAAAAACCCAGAGAAGAGGCCTGGATGAGCTTAGTGTAGAGAGGCAAAGGCTTGGATTGAGCTTGCAGCAGTGGAATTGCTGGACAGATTTGGGGCTAGATTTTGAGTCAGAACTAAGGCCTGATGGCTTTGATGTCGTTGTGATGATTTCTAAGGTTTTGGTCTCCAGGAACTGTGTATGAGAGAATCATGCAAAAGACCATGAGTAACAGATTTGAGGGGAATGTAACTACTTGACTGTACCCAAACAATACAAACCTGTAGCTTTGAAAATTAGTGCAGCCAATTCTTTATAAAGAAGTAATTTTAAAACGTTCCAAAACCCATAATTCTGATTGCTATTATTTTGATAGTCAAAAATAAAATCAAAGGAATCTTCCTCCCTTTTGGTCAACTGACAAAAGAGAAACTCTAATAAACATGGTATTAAAGTGTCAACAAAGATCTGTGTGTTACTGTTCTGGTGAACGCTGGACCTGCTGTGAAATGTGAACAGTATTTCTATGACAGGTGCGGGATGTTTCAGCCACAATGCTAGTAATGGGATCAGCAATGTTAGTAGTAGTTCTGAACTTCAATGTCAAGTCCTTAAAACTTAATTTCCTGACAACCAAATATCAATAGCAACCATATTTTACTGATAACTACATACTTTAATTTAAAAATAGCCAATTTGGGGGGCATCTAGGTGGTATAGCCAGTTAAGCATTCAATTCTTGGTTTTGGCTCAGGTGGAGCTCTTAGGGTCATGGAATGGAGCCCTGTTTTGGGCTCCCTGCTGAGTATGGAGTCTACTAAAGTTTGTCTCTACCTTTCCCTCTGCATTCCCAGCTTTGCAGTCTTTCTCTAATAAATATATAAATCTTTAAAAAATAAATAAACCAATAAAATAGCCTATTTATCTTAATGCTTAAGAAGAGTAATGCTTAAGTAGCATTTTCTACAGTATATCATATATTAACAGATTATTATTAGTAGTAGTCAGGTAAAGTTGGAAAACACTGGCTTACACAAAGGCATAGTTTCTTTGTTGTAGGACATACCACTGAAAACTCCAGGAGGAAGACAGAGGAGCATTATTTCCTATTTTTGACCAGGAATCCCTACCTCACTGCCTCCTAATATACATCCTTTCTTGATCAAAAATCTTTTAGGACTAATATTCCACTGTCAACTTGAAAATGCTGACTTAAAATACATCTCATTCTAAAGACAAATATAAATATAATTCCAAATCCAAAGTGTCTGTGGCCAAAGGCCTGCTTTTCTAGAGGATGTTGCTCCAGTTTAAGGGGAGGTAAATGACAGGCAGAAAAAGTATCTCTAGCCATGATTAAGCAAGGTGCTTCTCAATCTAAAATGGGTGGGTGAGCAATAGCAAAGATCCAAGTGGCAGTAACTGGCTGGTCTGTAATCATAGACAGTGCCATCAAATGTCACCAGGCCCATCTAGAAGAGTCATCAGAGGGATCCAACAGTAGCCCATGAAATGGCTTGCTAAAGGTAAGAATTTGATCAAAAGTAAGGAAAAGCCTAATGCTAAGTTAGTGGGCTCCCAAGACTGTTTCCAGATACTGGGGTCAGCCTGAGCCCATACCTGGGGTTTAATCAGGCCTGACCACCAGGATGGTTTTCACATGGGGATATGGAGATAAACAAGTGGCCATAACATGCCTCTCCAGCCTACACTGCCAAATCCTGGAGCATCTCAGAAGCCATTATTGAGCACTAAAAGGTATTCATATGGGATTTCTTTTAGGTTGAATCCAAGCTCGGACTCCAGGAGAACTTCTCTGATCTAGCAACCATCCTGCTTACACATGTCTGTCTTCCTAATAAGTGAACACAAAATTGGAATGGTTTGGAATCTCCTGAATCTGGTTTACTTTTGTAAGAAAGTAAAGAGGGCAGCCTGGGTGGCTCAGTGGTTTAGCGCTGCCTTCAGCCCAGGACCTGATCCTGGAGACCCGGGACAGAGTCCCACATCAGGCTCCCTGCATGGAGCCTGCTTCTCCCTCTGTCTGTGTCTCTGCCTCTGTCTCTCATGAATAAATAAATAAAATCTAAAAAAAAAAAAGAAAGAAAGTAAAGAGGGATGGACTGTTGTTGCAGGGTTGGTTATACTGGGAGATGCACTTCCTAAGGGTGTGCATAAAAATTCTACTGTCCCTTGAGTCTCAGTATTTATTCATAAGCCACATAATTTAGATGAAAAAAATTTAGCTCATTCCATTATATCATTCAATGGCACATCAAATCATAATTTTAAATCCAGAAGGACTTTAAAGATGATCTAGTCCAACGTCCCTATGCTTTTGGGTTTAAAGGACCAGTAACATTTCAAAAAAATTTGAGTTCTAACATAGGGTATCCATCCTTTTTATCTTAACCGATAAGGACAATAAAACATACACCAAAACCAACAACAAACAAAAACAGGAACCAAATGTACCTGAATCATCGACATTTCCAGGAAAGAATTTCAGAACTTTAAAATCAGCTTTGTGACAAACTTACTGAGCTCCTGTCATCTGGGCATAACTGATCTTTTGTAAAGAAACCCAGAGAGGTAAACAGCTTGTCTGAAATAACATCTGGCCTGAGGCAGAACCAAACTTTTTTTTGCCACATACACTTCTTTCCTTGCTCTCCTAGATAAATAATGTCAATGTTTCAAAGACATACTCTCCAATTTAAGACAAATGTTTGAAAGCAGGGTACACAGTAGTTCACCATAAATCTGAAAGGCTGTGGGTGAGTGCAGAGTGGGTGGGTCAGGATAAAATTCACCCACGGGAAGAGAAAGAGAACAAGCGATGGAGCAAAAAGAACTGTCAAATACTTACCATTACACAACTGCCCAAACTGAGGTGCTGAAGCTCTGAACAGAAGTTCAAAATGCTAAGCAGCGCTGTTTGCTGCCATCGGGGACCACGTTGGTGGCAAATATGGAAGGTGAAAGAAAGTGAAACAAAGAGAAGAGGTCAATTAGACATTAAAGGCTGTCACTGCTTTTCCTGGAATAGAGCTGAAAACCTAAGTTACAGATACCACAATTGCCATTTAATGAGTCCCCAGGTGCTCCCACCATTGATTGGCTTGAAGTCAAGGTAATCATTACAGTTTCCATGTGAGTCGCCACTTCGTATATGGTTTTGCATGCCCCACCGAAACCTATAATTCCCTGTGACCTCTCAGCCCATTTCCCAAAGGTAAGCAATTCGAAAGTCTCCTTAAGATTGAACAATAAGACAAGCTAAACAGGCCGTCCCTCAAAAAAAGGAAAAAAAAAAAGCCAAAACCCAGAGAGGGCTCATGCCACTCTGAAGAACAGCGGCAGCTCTGACATTCACTGATCAACTGCTGCCTGATGGAGCTGCCAATAGAGTCACCCCAAATCAGGATCGAGCTGGTGACTTTAATGTCAAAGGATTCTCTCTGCTGACAACGATACCAACAACCATTGAGCACCTGTCACCAGCGACATGCTGACCGGAACATATATAACATGCACTTTCTAGTCATGTTCCTGCCATTTAAGCCCATCTGCTCTGTGCAATGAAAACGGTCTCACCACTAAAGAAACCCAAAGGTATGCTGGACTGCTACATAATCAACGTACCTAAAATATCTCGATGGAATGCCTGCCAGGAAAAATTACTAAAAAAAAAAAAAAAATGCAAAGCATTCACTTTTTTTTTTTTCTTAATCTGTAGGAAAAAACCTACTCAAACTTATGTGGCAAAATTTCATTTTAAACATTTTAACTAAATCCTATCCAATTAAAATGAAAATGATAATGGACCACCTCTGTTTAATCTGTTCAGTTCAGAAACTGGAAAGTACCGGTCAGGGAAAGGATGAAGAATGTGTCAGTGACAATACAAAACAGGAGTTCAAACCCAGATGGGATTCTCACTGACAAAATAATGAGCTATTTCATATAAAATACAGATAAGGTAAATAAGGCAAAAATAAAATAATAGTTCAAACAGTCCCAGAACAAAACCAGATTCAAGGCTAATTGTTTCAATGTTGGGTATTTCTTTAAATTTAGCCAAAAAAAAAAAATAGCTTAAAAAGAAAAGCTTATATTGATTTTATGATTTTATGCTTGAGTTTCAATACCACTTATCACATTTATAAGCATGTAGCTAATAACCATGTAGCTCTCAGAATGCTGACGTTAGATCTATGAAGATAAGTTAATTTTCAGGTTCCCTATAATATTTAGCTATTTTAACTTACTAATAGATGATAAAATGACATTAGGTTTGTTTTATTAAAATACCAGATCCGTATGACAAGGTTGTTTGTTAAGATTTTCTCATAAGCAAGATCTAGAACATACTAGAGAATTTTTAGAGAATTCCATATATTCTCGTGGATGAGGACTCACAAAAAATATATACACACACATCTCATTCAAGGAACCTGTTGGGAATTTATTTTTAAACTATTTTAATGGCAAATCTCAAGACAAGAATAGAATCCAATATAATGAATACCCATTTAGCTGTAACTCAGATTTATCAAACCTTAACATTTTACTTTGTTTGCTTACCCTTCTCTATTTGTAAATCCCTACAATCATTCACATACTTCCTTGGAGGCAACCTTTATCATGACTTGGTGTTTAAAAATATGCTTGAAAATTATATAATTTTATTACCCATTATGGATCCATAAATAGCATATATTGTTCTACATGGTTTCTATACAAAGGGTATTATATAAATGCACATATACTTTTGCATCTTCCTCACAAGTATTTGAGGTCCATGTCGCTACTCACAGCTTTTGTTCACTGACTTTTTAGCGGTTGTATACTATCCCATTATGCAAATATATTACACAACATATATGCTCATTTGATGAATATTTAGTTTATAAGTTTCATCATAACAAAGAATGTTAAAATAACCGTTTTTATAAGTGCTTTCTTGTGCTTTTTATAGAAGAATATTTCTCTACAGCACATACCAAAGGAAGAATTTCTAGGTTTACAGTATGCTTTGACTTTATTAGATCTTGCAAAACAGCTTTCCTGAGTGCCTGCATCAATTTACTCTCCCATCAGCAAAGCAAGAGTGCTGGGTCTCCACATCTTTGCCAACATAGTCTTTTCATCCTTTTTAACGTGTGCGACCTGATGAGCATGGAATGGTATGATATGCATTAGTATGATTACTAGCAAGGTTGAAGATCTTTTCATATGTTTATGGGCAACTCCTATTTCCTGCTCCATAAATTGCTTAATCATATCCTTTGCTGATTTTTTCCATTAGGCTATTTCTTCCTTCTTGACTTGTAGGAATTTTTTTCTACACTGGATATGAATCTTTGTCCGCTCTATCCATTACAAGTATCTTCTCTAAATGTGAGACTTGGCTTTTGTTTTGTTTACAGAAGCTTCCGAGACATGAAATTTTAAGTTTTAATATAGTCATGTCAATCTTTTTCCTTTCTGTTTGTATTCTGTTGTCTTTTCTAAAAAGTTCCTCGTTATCCAAGGAAGAATATTCTTCTTTTTAAATGACAGCATTGAAGTTTTTCTTTTTCTTAAACTTAGGTTTTAACCCAACTGTAATGGATGTTTATACATGGCAGGATATCAAATTTCACTTTTTTCTTTAAAAATAACCACTTTTCCTGGTTCAATTTGTTGAAGATTCTACTTCTACCTTATCCACCCATTTGTGGTGTCTTTTGTCATATTTTCACATCTCCATATGTGTACGAGTCTATTTCTGGGTCATTCTGTTCCTCTTGTCCATTTGCCTCTCTCTGCACTAACACTTACATCTTAATTATTATACTTTGTAATAAGTCTATAAATGTGGTAAGGTTTTTCTTCATTTTTCAAAACTCTTAATTCTTCCTGGTCCTTTACTCTTTTGTATGAATTTTAGAATCATCTTAAAGATTTCAGCCTGCCTTTTAAAATACAGAAAAGATTAGTTTTTTACTTTCTTCCCCCATGGTCATTACAGCTGATCCTTGAACAATATGAAAGTTAGGGGTGCTGACCTCTGCACAGTCAAAAACCCGTAAGTATAATTTTTGACGCCCTCAAGGCTTAACTACTACTAGCCTATGGTTAACTGGAAGCCTTACCGATAACATAGTCAGTTAAACACATATTTGGTATGTTGTATGTATTATATACTGTATTTTTACAATAAGGCAAGCTAGATATAGGAAAATGTTATTTAGAAAATCATAAGAGAAAAATGCATGCAGACTACTGAACTATATGTACTGAAAAACATCCACACGTAAGTCGACCCAAGTTCTTCAATGGTCAACTGTATTTGATTTATTGGCATTTTAATAATTTCTGTGTCACAACTGATTATATATGAAAACTTCTCACTGAATTTCTCTTGTTAAAGAATATTTTTAATAGTTCTTTTAGTGTCTGCAAGTGGTAAAATCTTAACACACATTTACAGTCATTATTAACATGTTAGGTACTGCTATAATTATATATATTAATCTTTGCGACAACCCTATTATGTTTAGTCCTCACAGCAACCCTACACACTCATTTACTCATTTAACAAATATTTATTGAATGTCTACTCTGTATTAGGGACTGTATAGACACTTGAGATATATCAGTAAACAGCAGATAATAACCCATAAGGTAGATATCATTATTCCCATTTATTTATATCTTTCTTAAAAGATTTTATTTATTTATTTTAGACAGAGTGAGAGAGCACAAGCAGGAGAAGCAGCAGAGGGAGAGGGAGAAGTAGGCTCCCCACTGAGCAGGGAGCCCGAAGTGGGCCATGATCCCAGGACCTTGGGATTATGACCTGAGCTGAAGGCAGACACTTAACAGACTGAGCCACCCGGGGGGCTCCTATTTATTTGAGAGAAACAAAAAGAGAAAGCAAGCATGAGCAGAGGGAGGGGCAGAGGAAAAGGGACACGCAGACTCCCTGCTGAGCATGGAGCCCAGTGAGGGGCTCGATCCCAGCACCCTGAGATCATGACCTGAGCCAAAGTCAGATGCTTAACTGACTGAGCCACCCAGGTGTTCCTATAAGTCATAGAAAGCTAAATACCTTATTTCGTCTTTATATTTTCCCTCAATCTTAAATGGAAATTTATTCAGACTTAAAATTCTAGGATGATACTCACTTTCTTTCATTACTTTAAAAGTATTACTCCATTACCTATTAGCCTCTATTATTTTGATAAGAAGTCTATCATCAGCCTTGTCTTCCCCTGTAGGTAATATGTCTTTTCTCTCTAGAAGCTCTTATCCCTTTATCTCCTATTCTGCAGTTTCATCACAATGTATCTAAAGATTTATTTTCACTTATTGTTTGGTATCCTGAGCAAACACTGTTGATTCAAAGACTTACATCTTTCATCAAGAAAGATGAAGATTCTTAACAATTTTCTCTTAAAATGTTGCTTCTCTATCATTTGTTCCTTTTTTTTTTCCTTCTGGAACTCCTACTAATGAACACTGGAGTCTCCCAAGACCAGTGCCTACAGTAGTTTAAAAAATAGGTCCACAAAAAAATAAATAAATAAAAATAAAAAATATGTCCACAAATTATTCTATGGTATATTGAATATGAATATGAATTATGAAACCTAACATGGTATATGTTAGGTTACTGTGGTGATTAACTTATAGGAAACTGGACTGAGCCACAGGGTGCCCAGATATTTGCTCAAATATTATTCTGGGTGTTTCTGAGAGGGTGGTTTCAGATGAGATTAATATTCAAATCAGTAGATTGAAAGCAGGTAATTCCCTAATGTGGACGGGCCTTATCCAAGCATCAAAGATCTGAATAAAAAAAGGGTTAACCGTCCTCCAAGTTAAGGGAATTCTTCCCACCTGATGGCCTTCAACCTGGGACATCAGCTTATTCCTGACTTCAGACTGACAATGAAGTATCAACTCTTCCTGGGTCTCAAGTCTGCCAGCCTTCAGACTGGAAACATTGGCTATCCTGGTTTTCAGGTCATTAGACTTGGGCTGAACACACCATTGGCTCCTCTGGGTCTCCAGCTTGCTTACTCACCCTGTGGGCCTCTGACTTGCCAGCCTTCATAATTATGTGAGCCAGTTCCTTAGAATAAAGCTACACACACACACACACACACACACACACACACACACACACACACCCCTCTTATTACTGTGTCTTTGGAGAACCCTCATACTGTTATAACAGGTCTATGGCTCCTCTTGGTTCCACCCTCCCCCAGTGCTCACTCAGGAGAAGCCAACTGCCATGTCATAAGGACACGCAGAAAGCCTATCGAGAAGCCCATACTATAGAGAGCAACAGAGGCCTCTGACCAATGGTTAAGGAAGAAGTCTGCGCGTAAGCTTGGAAGCTAGTCCTTTAGCTGCAGTCAAGCTCTGAGATGACTGCAACCTTGTTAGAGACCCTGGGCCAAGACTCTTCAGCCAAACAGCTCCCAGACCCTGACCCACAGAAGCTGTGTGACATCATGAATGTCAATTGTTTTAAGCCACTCAGTTTGGGGGTAATTTATATACAACAATAAATAAATAATATAGTGACTGGCATAGAGTAGACCCAATATATATTTATTAAATCAATGAATAGGATTATGATGATGATTAACTGTGTGTGTGTGTATATTATACAAACAATGGAGAGTGGTGCCTGACATTCAAAGCTTTTGAATGCACTTAAGTTTAAGTGCATTCCTCAAACCTCTCTTCTAATTTAGCAATTCTATCTCTCTGTTCAATGTAGAACTTAATCAATTTTTATTACAATGACTATCGTTTATTTCCTAGATTTCTAACTAGTTCTTTTCTTTTTAAAGATTTTATATATTTACTCATGAGAGACAAAGAAAGGCAGAGACATAGGCTCTGCGAGAAGCCTGGTGCAGGACCCGATCCCAGGACCCTGGGAATCTTGACCTGAGCCAAAGGCAAACGCTCAACCACTGAGCCACCCAGGTGCCCCTAACTAGTTCTTTTCCACAACTATTTGTTCTTGCTATTTCAGTCTATGTTCTATAATTTATTATTCCCTTTTTAAAAAAAGATTTTATTTATTTATTTGTGAGATACACAGAGAGAGGCAAAGACATAGGCAGAAGGAGAAGCAGGCTCCCTATGGGGAGCCTGATGCAGGACTCGATCCCGGGACCACTGAGCCAAAGGCAGACACTCAACCACTGAGCCACCCAGGCATCTCTCTTGTTCCATTTTAAAAGACGCTTTCATTTACTTCTTTGAACTCCTATTCCCTGACTTCACTCTTTTTATTCTTCCTTGTCTAATAGTCTTGCAGATTGCCCCCACCCAGAACTAGCACTTCTACTGAAAGTGCAGTGGTCCTGCTCTGCAGCGGTACTAGGGATAGTGCAGAACCAGGAGAGGCTTGGCTCAGTTCTGACCACAAGGTCCAACGGATGCCAGGGTACTATATACTTTTTGGTATATGTGCCCAGGCCCAAATCCCTTCCTTCTCTAAGATTTCCATCCAATCCCTGGGGTGGCCTGGACAGCCATCTAACACACTCACCTAGCTCCAACTACCCCATGTTGGGACAAGATGATTCTCTTGAGAAGTTTGAGGTACATTCCGATTAAATAAGTTCTTCTAATTAAAATTAAGAGTAAGAGAAAAAAAATGTGTTGCCAAGAACAGCATATCAACCTGTCTGGACTGTTCCTTAGAGGAGCCTATCTATTGCTTACTGTCTAGCTTAAAGATTGTGACTTTGAGGCACAAGCAACATACTTTTGAATTAAAATTCTCATAACTATATATTTAGAAAATATTTTGTATAAGGGTAGATGCATTCTGGATGAATTTCAAGCCACAGAAGAGGAATTCATGGCATACCATACATATTTATGCAAATATTTTACAATAACTTACAGTATGCACAAATTGGGGATTAAAAATTCATTTAATGGTAGAGAGAACTATTATTTTCATGCCCGCCTTAAAGAAGGAACACAGAATAAAAAAGATTCATGTCAAATGATATTACACAACTTTGCTAAATAAGAGATGGGAGATGAAGTGCTGAGACCCTCATACAAGGGGATGGAAGTGATGGCTACGGGAAACAAGGATGACCTTGGGAGAGATGCTGTGAAGAATGCAACCAGGAGTCAAAAACAGATAAACAGAAGGACAGACAGGTAGCACTGAGGTGAACAAGTACAAGTTTACAGTTTCACGACTTTCTCCAGAAGAGCTCATGAGAAGCCAGAGACTGTGGGAGTACCCAGGTTTAGAGAATTCAACAATAGTGTGCAATTTCTCTAAGTCCAATTAACCAATTTCCTCCCTGAGTATCTTTAGGACATTCTTTCTCTATGCAATTCAGAATCAAAGGACTGCCAGAGATGCTGAAACAAAGAGGAGAAACTAAAGGAAAATGAACTCTGTTTCCAGATATAAAAGGGCCCGATTTGGGGAAGACTACAGATTCAATGATTTAGAGCAGGAGTTGACGAACTATTGCCAGCAAGCCAAATCCAGCCTACTGCCTACTTTTGTAAATAAAATTTTATTGGAACAAAGGCACACCCAATCATTTATGTGTTGTCTATGGCTGTTTTTTTACACGACAACAGCAGGGTTGAGTAGTTGTTAACAGAGACCGTATAGCCTGCAAGGCCTAACGTATTTACTACCTGGGCCTTCATGAAAAAAGTTTGTCCACCACTACTTAAGAGAATGATTCTACCGTAATGAGTGCTTTCAGCATTTCTACAGGTCTGGAACACATAAATGGATGGATTAAAGCTACATTATCAAATGTGCTATAGAAAAGGAATTCAGAAATAAAAAGTGAAAAATTGTATGAATCTCTTATTTAAGACTTAAGATATCTATTAGGTCCCCAAGTCCACAAATTCTGATTAGTTCTGTAAAATTCAATAGAAGCACAAGAGTAGCTCTATAAAATTAAAATACAATTTAAATAGCTTTCAGCTTTAATAATGCAAAACAGCTGATTCATTTTCAATTGAGTTTGTAATTTTCAAACAAAGGTCCAACCTTATTTAAATCACCATGGAAAGGAATTCACTAAGGAGTGACTGGATCCATGTTAATTTCTCCTATAGAATTATCAAAACAGGAGTGCCTGGGTGGCTCAGTGGTTAAGCGTCTGCCTTTGGGTCATATCATGATCCCGGGGTCCCGGGATTGAGTCCTGCATAGGCTTCCTGCATGGAGCCTGCTTCTCCCTTTGCCTATGTCTCTGCCTCTCTCTCTCTCTTTCTCTCTCTCTCATGAATAAATAAATGAAATCTTAAAACAGCAACAACAACAAAAAAGAATTATCAAAACATACTGTAGGTGAAGGCTGGCATTTAGTAGTAGAATATATGCTCCTAAAGAAAGAATCCTTTTGCATTCCACCTAAAATCTAACTACAAACCAGCTTCAAAATCCAATGTTTAACTATATGGCATAGAGAATTATTATTAATGCCTCTCCTCATTATAAGGAAATTTATTAAGAAGTAAAAGAAGAAAATTCAAATTTTCATTCACAGTTTTTAAAGAAATGCAACCTATAAACGACATAACCTTCCATTCTCCAGACTTCTAAAGTCCTAACCAACAATACTTAATAAGATGATAACTAAAGTTTATTACACTCACATGTAAGGTTTAGACAGTCCAGATTTATGGCTTAGTAGAGTCATATTTATGCATGGCATGTACATTTTATAATACAGTGAGACATTGTTTAATCAATGTGTGCAGGACTGTGTTCACCATTTTATATTAATACAGGTTTATAGTTGTTATAACTAGTTTATGACCTTTGTTGCTCAGTTAAAATTAATTGTTGCTTATCTGTAATAAAGAATGCAACCCTTAATTATAATATTCTTAATATAGGAAGGTAGGATTCCAAATCAGTATTCTCTACTCTAAAAAATGATTCCTAGAAACCATTCTAAAGGAACGTTAAAAGTTTATATATTATAGAAATATATTAGCTAAATAGAGACTTGTGACATCACCTGGTCACAAACAAATGCACTTTCACTGATCATTATATTTCAAAAGCATCAGAATAATATCTACAAGTAATGAAATGAGATTTTATAAAAGTATATTCACTATGTGAAAATTCATAAATTTGCATAACAGATTCCACCAAAGAAATCCAAAAAACACAATCAATTAGCATAATTTAAAATAAACATATGTATGGGGGCGCCTGATGGGTTTAGTTGGTAGAGCATGTTGACTCTTGATCTTCAGGTAATAAGGTCGAGCCCCACACTGGGCATGGAGATTACTTTAAAAAAAAAAAAAAAAAAAGAAAAAGAAAAAAACCACATATATGTATGAATCTTTCTCTAATTTTTTTTGCCCCAATGTTCTAATCTCAATAAATCTGAGGAAAGGAAATAGAATAAAATTTGAAGTATTTTGAGAACTTGAAACTATATATAGAGACAATCATCATTCTAGAATATTTAAATTCAATTACAGAGATTTGCTATGAACCATCTACAACAAATTGTTCTCTTTTATACAGTTTAAATATACAGTGTGATATAGGTTATATAATGACACATAATCACAACTGAATATCAGAATATGGTTCAAATAATTTAGTAAATTCCCAAAGGTCAAATGTATGATAGAACAAAATCTTGGACTAAATCACAGACATTGACCTTGCCCTGAAGCCTCATTTCAAAACCTATTTTTGCCCCTCTTGTGGATCTCTTTTGTAATCATACAGTTGAACACAGCTTTGCTCCCAGAATACTACACTGACAAATTTCCATATCAGCCCATAATAGATGATGGCAGAGATCTGCAGTTACAAAGTCATGGCAGTTTCCATACCAGCTGAACTTGACAGTGACCTTACTGACTATATATATATATATATTAGTTTCAATCAGAGGAGTAAGGGTTGGATTGTCAAAGAAGCATGTAAGAGGAGTCTGAGGCATATGTTGGTTGACACGGTTCATTGAAAAAGAGCACACTAGTCCAAAAACTTTATCTTCTTTCCTGTTAGGATGAAAGTGTCAAACTGTTCTGTGCTGATGCCTTTAATCATTTAAGTCACATAACTAATTCTCAGTGTTCTCATTCTAAACTCACCAAATAAGTTTTATAAGTATAATTTGGTTTCCCTTATGATATGCCAACAGTGAGAGAATGTGCTAATCAGCTATCTCTAATGAATGATGTCCTTTCCGGGTAGATTTTTTTATATCTGATTTACTGGTAGATGATAATGAGTCTGATCCCCAGGAGATGACACTACCCCCACATCCCACCTCACTGCACTGACAAGTCAGGCTTCTTGACCTTAAATGAACCCTGACCCTGAAAGAACCACAGCCTATTCTCTCAGGTCACATACAATCAACCCCACCAAAAGATTCACATTCCCACTGGCACTTCTATAAAGCCTATCAGGATAAAAAAAAAAAAAGTATAGATATATTCTTGTCTGGAGACATATATTAAAGACTTTAAAAGTTGTTTACTTTAATTTTTAACTCTTAATCCTGTGTAAGAAGAAATTATTAATATCCTTTTGTTTTATACATTATCTAGCCAAATTAGTATGTCTGAAGTGGACTGCATTTAAGTGGCAGTTAGCCAATGACCACCTGCATTAGCTGATTTAGGTGACCAACATAGGTTTTTCCTATCTCGATTTCTCTTCTTGGTCTGTTACCCACACTAGCTCTGTTAAGTGAGTGGCCATCTCTTTCATTTAAGTTTGTTAGCTGCACTGACTCCCTTCAAGGCAAGGCCATCTCTACTTCTACTTACCAGTATAAAATAACATGTTCTTTAAATCAAATAAGAATGTGGTAAGGAGACCACCATTATCTCTGTGTCAGAAAGCAAATTCATGGCACTAAATCAAATCATACTGCTTTCAAAAGACAGTGTATGTATCCTTTGTGGGACAGCTGAGGCACAGGGTGGTATGCATTTTCATGTATGTATCTCTTCTTTGCCAAATAAACTGGCACAGAAGACAGAAAATATGAGGAGAGTGCTGACATGCAACAGAAGTAAAGATCGGCTACTTTTGTTGTCTTCTAGTTGATGAAGATGAAGGCAGTGGGGTCCTTGAAACTGTCGTCCCTGCCTAGTAGGCCAAGTCAACAGCTGCCAAACCAGACTTGCGGATTACTGTCATATACTAGTCCCCCACAATACCTATAATCAGTTTTTTCACTTCTTCAGATTCTTTCAATTTATGCTCTATCATTCTTGAAGTGAGGCAATCAAAACTGGATGCAGGTGTTCCATTTATAACTCCAACTTTTAAAAAACACACTTGGTTTTCTTGTCTGCTGCTAAGCAACAGAATGACATTCTTACTGAGCTACTATCATGCCCCATCTTACACCCATTCCAGATTTTTTTTTTTTTTTACAAACAAAGAAAAGGTAAACAGGCTCAAACTTCTAACACTAATCCAGATTGTTTTAGTAAATGCACAGGATTTCTCTTAAAGATATTTTTTATGCAATATGTTAAAAAGTTATTGTTATGCTATCCTCTACAAGCTGTATTAGCTTATTAGGGCTGCTGGAACAATGTACCATAGACTAGGTGTTTTAACAATAGAAATTTATTTTTGCACAATTCTGGAAGCTAGAAGTCTGAAATCAAGGTGTCAGCAGGGTTAGTTTCTTCTAAAGCTTCTCCTCTTGGCTTGAAACTGGTCGTATTCTTCCCCTGTCTTCACATGCTCTTCCTTCTGTGTGTATCTGTGTCCTAATCTCTTCTTATAAGGACACCAATCATAATGGATTAGGACCCATCCTGGTGACCTCATTTAAATTTAATTAACTCCTGAAAGATCCTTCCTCCAAATAGTCACATTATAAGGTGCTGGGGACAGGACTTCAACATATGAATTTGAGAGAGAGACAATCCAGCTCAGAACACAAGTATTTAAGAGTAGTTAGAGATATATGCCCCTTTAGAAGTAATGTATCTTCTACTTATTTTCAAATGGTTCAGGAAAAAAAATATGCATATGGTAGGAGAATCTACTTTTTATGCTACCTTTTTTAAAGTCTAAAATCACTTTGAAATAAAATGTTTACTTTTAAGTATTTAAAAGTCTATTTAATGAGTTAAATTTTTACAGCCCTCCTCTTGTGAAAATACATCATCACATATGGCAGAAGTAGTACTTGTAATTAATGTTTATCATACATAATAAGAATCTTGTGAACAGAGAGGAAAAGGACCAGTGGAGTCAAAACAAAGCCGTTTCCATCATTATATATCCAAGTCTATTACAATTATCTCTTCATCATGAATAGCAGAAGAACCTAAGTTCAATAGAAGTTTCTTTTCTAAGTTTCCATCTTTTGCCTAAAATGTTGTCTATACAACCCTAGAAGATCCATCAAATGCATTAAAAAGAAAACTACCCTATTTGCCAATCCATTTCACTAGTTTCTCTGGTATCACGTAGTAAAACAAGGCATAAGTCTTGGCTCAAGGGCCACTGCATCTAAAAAGGTTGCCCAACAAGGGTCACTCTTCAACAAAGCACAAACCGGTGACATTCTTAGTATGCATTTGGGCTTACTGCACACCAGTCTACTTTATCTCTCTTTATCATAATAGTATCTTGTTCTTTAGTAGGCGTACGTTTACTGCTCTGCATCCACTGAAGTTCAACAAATGTATAACACTAACTAATGTATAACACTAAGCAAATAGCTTATTTAGTGATTTTTTTTGGTTGAGTTGTAAGAAGACACTGGTTATTTCTCTGATGAAACCATTTTTCGTCTCAATCGCAAACACATCTAAAAAATGAAAAAGATCTCATGAAATAAATAAAACAAGCTGAACTATATTTCACTATCTTTTAGAGCTAAAAATTCTGAACAAATACAGTTCAAATATTTTCTTACAAGTTTTTCAAGTTGCAGATCTACCTATCGATCTGCTTAATACATGTGCTTATCTAATAATGAAAAAAAAGAACCGATAAGAGCTAGCTATTACTCATTCATTCAACACAAATATACTGAATACCTACTAATATGTTCACTACAGTAAACACCAGACACCGTTCTATGTACTAGTCATGAAGAAGTATATAGTCAAACATGGTCCTTCTAATTATGGAGTTCGTAATTTAGGAATCAACATTCCTTGTACCAGAAATAAATCAAAAAGGTGAGAGAGAATTTAGCCTAAATTTCCCTTAGCACATGATGGGAAAGATACTCCTACTTTGGAAGATCTATAAGAATACTTCATGGAGGTGGAAATACTTGAGCAAATCTATTTGAGTAAATCTATACTACCATTTTCACTTTTACACAAGTTTATCTAATTTCTACACAAGGTGTGTAGTTTTTTTAAACATATAACCTTAATTTGGTCTTCTCAATAGCCAATGTGATAGGGTAAACTTGTTTTTTTATTTTTTATTATTTTTTTATTATTTTATTTTATTTTTTAAGATTTTATTTATTCATTCATGAGAGGCACAGAGAGAGAGAGGCAGACACAGAAACACAGGCAGAGGGAGAAGCAGACTCCATGCAGGAAGCCCGATGTGGGACTCGATCCAGGATCATGCCCTGGGTCGAGGCAGGTGCCAAACCGCTGAGCCACCCAGGGATCTCCTTGTTTTTTAAAAAATATTTTATTTATTTATTTGGGAAAAAGCGAGAGAGAGAGGATACAACCCCAGTTTCTGACAAGGTGACACACGAGGCTCACCGGTCAATGCAGCAGCCTTGATGGTGAAATGTGTCAGGTAGGGAGAAGCCCACTGCCCTGTGCTCATTGCCTATTTCACCAGGGGCTCAGGAAGGGGCCCCATCAGCACACCAGAATCTACCTACCAGCATGTAAGGCAATTCTGACCCTACTATACTTTCATCCTCCTGGGTCCTCAGTCTTATTGAGTAATCAGACCTATAACATGCCTGGTATGCCTAACCACTTAAGAACACACCACTAGATATCAACAACAACACATCATTTTATATACCAGAATTATTTGTGGAATTATTTGTCCCAGTGCTACTGTCCACTATGGTATAATATTGAGAACTGGCCTATATAAACTGTTTTCTTAAAGCAGTTTATTATGTACTGATTCCACAGACTATTACTTAAATGTTTCTAAATATAATTTAAATAACTTATTTATAAATGCAAAACTAAGACTTCAAAGTAAGTTTGTTCATAATAAAAATAAAAGACCAAAATTCTACTTCCCTGTAGTAGTTTCAACTAGAAAATATTTATAGAATATAAATTAATAATTTATATCTTATACTGGATCATGACATTGTATATGTTAGTTCTAATGTTATACTTCCTTACAATTGCAAACTAGAAAAGGAATAGGTAGTAAGATAAACTCTCTGCTTTAAATAGAGGCAGCCAGGATACCTGGGTGGCTCAGTGGTTGAGCGTCTGCCTTCAGCTCAGGGTGTGATCCCGAAGTCCTGGGATCGAGTCCCAAATCAGGGTTCCTGTAGGAAGCCTTCTTCTCCCTCTGTCTATGCCTCTGCCTCTCTCTCTGTGTCTCATGAATAAATAAATAAAATCTTAAAAAAATAGAGGCAGCCAAGTTATTAGAATAACTACCATTCTATGCTTTTATATATCTTATAATTTTAACTTAACACTGAGACCACCGAACCTGGGTTCAAATCCCAACTCTAACTTATCGCCCAGTGCCACTGGGAAAGTTACTAATCTTTTGGGACCTTCATTTAATCATCTGTAAGATGAGAGTGACACCTACTTTCATTGGACTAGTGTAAAGAATTAAATTATATGGATGCCTGAGTGGCTCAGTTGGTTAAGTGTCTGTCTTTGGCTCAGGTCAAGGTTCCAGAGTCCTGGGATTGAGCCATGCACTGGGCTTTCTGCTCAGCAGGATATCTGCTTCTCCCTCACTCCTCCTTCCTGTTCCTACTCTCTCTTTCTCTCATATAAATAAATGAATATTTAATAATTTTTATTAATTATAAATAAGTAAATATATATAAATAAATGAAATCTTCCAAAAAAGGAATCAAATTACATGCAAAATGTCTAGGCCAGCAAATAATATACTAGGAAGCTTTCCGAAACTTTGGGACTAAAACCCAGGTCTCCAATATCCCCTAAATCTTTGTTTACTATGCACACGGACGGACTTAAGTCTTACAAAACGGCACAGATGTATGTTTATTAGTGTAAATTATATATAGGCACATAAAGTGTAACTCTACCAAATCATAAATCTGACCTCTCTGAAGTTAAATGCTATAACAGACTCAACATTTTATAATAATAATTTTTGCTTATTTTAGAACTTTGTAGAATTTAGAAAAATGGGTAAAAGTGGCACTGGATAATTTGTATTCCTTGTTTAAAAAAAACTCTCCGAAGAAGTTCAAATTTGTATCTTCTTTTTCTTCTCGTATATTTCCTTAAAGCCAACAGAGGCATTTAAAATTAATTGCTGTTCCTTTTTTTCAAAATAGTTTATAACATCTAAATGTACTGCCAACAATTATGTAGAAGGCTTAGAGAGAATCCAGACCCTTTAACTGTGTCTTCTTATTCCCTGTTTGCTCTTCATCCACCAACTGAGAACAGGACAGGAAATATACATGCATTGAAGAAAAAAGTAGTGACATGATGCTTTGCTTAAGTGACAAGGGAGGTGTTGGCAGATTGATACGAATACCACTGTAGTAGCTCCTGCTTAACAGCCCAGCGGATCGTGCTGCCTTCTCCCTTTATTCCTGTCAGCTACTGAGTATCCATGTCAGTGTCTGATATTAAGCCCAAAGATGAGAAGACAACAGAGGTGAACAGAGTATAGGCAGAGAGCACTGAATACAGACTTTCAGAAGTAGGAAAAGAGAACACTGCCTGGCTAAGTTTTTCCCAGTTTCAAATTTCTTATGTCACTAAAATGGCATTATTTTTTATGTTATTGTAAGTCAACTGTAAATCATTAAAATTTAATTTTATGAATTTTTTATATATTCAGTGTCAGAAAAATTGTATAAATTTATAAATTATTTTTGTAATATTATAGCAAATGGACTAATAAAAATAGACTTTAATAGGTAGTATAGTAATGTAGGTTACAACACAAATTTTATTTAGTGGAGTCATATGATTTTACATCTATATTTAAGTAACTGAAGGAAGCTGGAGCTGATGCTATCTAGACTTAGATACATATATATAGATCTCCACTCTTGAGATAGGAAATCTTCTCAGTCTTTTATAAACCACACTTTAAAAATATATATATACTGATATGTGGAATTTAAGGACCAAAACAAAGGAACAAAGGGGAAAAAAAGACAAAGAAAAAAAACACTCTTAAATAAAAAGAACACACTGGGGGTTGCCAGAGGAATAGTGAATGGGAAGATGGGTAAAAAGGAAAAGGGGGATTAAGAGTACACTTAACATGATGAGTACTAATGTATAGAATTATTGGATCATTAAACTGTACACCTGAAACTAATTAAAAATAAAAGAAAATGATTTAAGGACTATATAGTTATATTCTATCAGTTTCTTAAGGTAAATTAAAGAAAGTTGGACCACTTAATGATTTCCTAAAACCTGGATCATGTTAATATAGAACATTTCAAAAGTATCCCATGGGATACCTTTTTTAAATAAGGTACATAGCAAATTAATATAATTTCTTGGGTTTTCCCCCTATTATTCTTCCTGAAGATTCATTTAATAATTAACTTTGCTATATTTCTTCTTAAAGTTAAATATAACAAAAAAATTTTAATGTGGCATTATCTTGCTCAGAGGATCTCAGATTTATAATACATAGGCCAATAAAATAGTAAATATATCAGTAAAAATAAGGTATGGTATAATCTAAGAATGGATGGACCTACCCAAGAAAAGGCAGCTGACAATTTTATACTCACAAATGGTAAGTCATTTCACAACAGACCAATGAAAACATAGGCTAACATTGTCTTTAAACTGGCATTCAGGGACAATAGTCCTTTCATTTTACAAAAAAAAAAAAAAAAAAAAATGAATCTAGGAATTTGAGAGACTATGTGATTCAACCTAGATCGTTAAGTTTGTCATGGGGCCAGAACTAAAATCAGGCTTCTTTCTACCCGACCAGGTCACCAGTTAAACTCTAGCTAAACATTTTGCCCCCAAATTGAAAATATTGTATTAAACAGAAGCTCTTATACTCATACTTTCAGGCTTGCATAGATTAGAAAAAAACACCACATCTGTAAAAAGGTATATAGTCTGATCTACCACTAAAAAAGGCTATATACCCAGATGGTTTTATAGGTAAATTCTGCAACAGTTAATTTCCATCTATTCAAGTGATGCCAGATGAAAGAAAAATGGGAGTTTCCCAAATCATTGTTCTATGCTGTCATGATCCTAGCCTCAGACCTGATAAAAACAGCATGAAAAAGAAAACCACAGCTCTTAAGAAAGCAGATATAAAAATTATTTTTAAGTATAAATCCTTAAAGAATATTTACTATGAACCAGGCACTGTTACAGACGCTTCATGAATATTAAATCATTTAATCCTCACAAAAACTCTTTGTGATGCATACTATTCTTATTCTTATCTCCATTTTATAGAAGGGAAAGCTGAAGCATAAGGGGTCAAGAAACCTCCTCAAGGTAATAATTCATAAATGATAGAGCTGGAGTTCAAATTCATGCAATTTGGCTCCAAAATATTAGGAAATTAGCTTAGTGCTGTATTAAATTAAAAGCATGTAGGGATGCAAGAGTTACTATTCAACATAAGTCATCATACTGATAAATAAAAGAAGAAAAAAGATGAATGCATTAATGGAGCCTTAAAAATAATACATATTGATAAAATATTCTTATCAAACAAGGATGATAAAAACTACTTATCAGAAAGCAGTATCAAACAACATATAAAATCAGTAAGCTGCATGAGGGACTGTGTCTTTAGTTCAATACTAAGGTTCCAGTGCCTAAAACAGTGCCTGGCACACAATAGGTAGTCAAATATTTGTTGTATAGATATTTTAAAAATGAAACGTTAAAGAAATTCCTACTATATAAAAAATAAGACTGGTATACTTGCTATGACTCTATATTTAGTAAGTTCTATCTAACGAAGCAACACTTTAATCATTGAAAAACAAAGAAAAAGTATTGATTTTGAGATTATGTAATTGTATTAGAAAATACAAAAGCATAAATAAAAAGTTATTAGAACAATTATGAGCATTCAGTAAGGTAAGCAGATACAAAATAAATACACAAAAAACAATAAACTCTAAACTAGCAATAACCAATCAAAATTAAATAGAAGAGGAAACTGTATCTGACACTATAAAATGCGAGAGAGAAATCTTTTAACCAGAAAGATATAAAACCTAAGTGAAGAAAACTATAACATGCTCTTGGATGTAAAACAAGGCATACATGAATGATGGAAGCCTTATTAAAGAGCAAAATGAAATCAAATGAGTGTACTTTTAATAAAATCTTTGCTGAAAGATACAACTGGAAGAAGAATGTACAAGGATTAACAAACGTGTAAAAATAGAGATGAGACTTTCCCTACCACAGAGTAAAACATACCACAAAACTGTCCCATGATGAAACTATTCGTACCAACTACTATTTTTTGCAGCTAGTATTTATTGAGAGATTGCTATATTCTAGGCACCCTCTAAACATTTTACATGTAATTTAATTCTCACAATGCCCCGACCCTGAGATCTGTATTTTTTATCCTATTTTAGAGAAAACTGAAATACCACAGGTTAAATACATTGACTAAGGTACCATTCGAGACAGTCAAGGGTTCACTACAGTGGGAAAGTATCTGGTATACCATTTTGGAAAAGTAATTTGTTTATTTTACTCATTCATTTCATTTATCAAATGACCAATCTTACCAAGTACCATCCTAGATGTTCGAAAAATGGCAATGAGAAAGACAGACAAGGCTCCTTCCTACCTTCCTGAAATTTATATCCCAGTGTAAGGAGACAGATATTTAAATTTTTTTTATTTTTTTATTTATGATAGTCACACACAGAGAGAGAGAGAGGCAGAGACACAGGCAGAGGGAGAAGCAGGCTCCATGCACCGGGAGCCCGACGTGGGATTCGATCCCGGGTCTCCAGGATCGCGCCCTGGGCCAAAGGTAGGCGCCAAACCGCTGCGCCACCCAGGGTTCCCCTAAGGAGACAGATATTAACAAGAAAACAAAATCACTTAAGAGCGATACAGATGCTAAGTAGGAAATAAAACTGGATAATATGAAAGAAACCAGAAAGAGGGCTACCTTTTTATAAATGTCCAAAAAGTGATCTCTTAAAAAAAAAAATACTTGAATTGAACACTGAGCTAAGAAAAGGGTAGCCACATAATAAGCTGGAAAAACATTCTAGGCAGGCAGAAAAGCCAAGAGCCATGAGCTGGGACCAGATTAGAATGTTCAAGTAATAAAAAGAAGGTCAACATGACTGGAGTAAAGGAAATGAGTATATGACAACTGAGTCTTTACTACAGGGGCCCAGGCACACACTCTGTGATCCAGCAATACCACTTATAGGACTCTATTCTAGAGCAATAGCAGTATGTGTATGCAAAACTCTGCAAAAAAGAATGTTATTACTAGATAATTTATAAAAGGAAAAGAACTGGAAAACCCTGAGCGTTGTTCACTTGGGGAATGGTGGAACAGATTACGGTATAACCTATACTATATGGTTAATGAAAAGAGTCAAATGCTGTATGTAGTGACCTGGAAAGAAGTCCTAGAGATACTGGTGAAAAATGGAAGTAGATCAATATACATGAAAAGATTCCACTTTTCATTAATGAGACTCCTAAACTATGGTACTGAGAATTAATTTAACTCCTAAGTCTGGCCCTGGATAAATTCCACTGGGTTTCCTCTCTCCTGCACACTATCATTCTACCTCCTTCTCTAATTCATTCCTTGTCAGCATTTCAGCTCACCTCAGCTCACCGCTTAATTCTTTACCTGGAAACATGAACAACATTACAAAAATTTTAAGAACATAGAGAAGAACATTTTCCTGTAATTATAAAAACAACAGATTAGACTCTAAATAATTTTGAAATGACTAAATCAGCTCTATTAATTTTAGAATACTCAAGTGGCATCAAAATCTATTTAAGAATCAGAAAGCATATTATCATGAGCAATTACAGGCAACTAAATATTCAGTTGGCTATCACACTAGCAAAGATGTGAATGGTGATATTCTTACCTCTACTTTTGTTCTGTAGAGAACAAGTCGTTTAAGACTGCATAATTTGGCAATGTGGTTGAAAGCTTGAGGTGGTAGTTTATCACAGGATGAGAGATTTAAGTCCTGTAAATTTGGACACATCTCAGAAATAATCTCCAAGCAAGTTTCATTAAGAAAGTGGCTGCAGGATAATTCAAGGCGCACTAATTCAGATCCACAAACCTTCAGAAACCTGTAAAAATAATGTTACGTGTGAATTTTGCATAGTAAAAGATATTTTTGCAAGTACATTGAATTACCTCAACTCTTAGTAGACACCTTCAGAAGAATGCATTTTTATTAGAGAAAATGTTAAACTTGTTTCACTTAAATTCTCATTTACTACCTATCAAAATAGGTATGATTAGGCTAAAATAAATCACTTTGATACGATAAGATGTATTTCCATCATATAAAAAGTGAGCTACTGCTAAGTGAAAAATTAAGAAAGCAGAGAATGTATATCTTCTATCTAAAATTCACATCTGAGTTGGTAAGGTCAAAAACCAAAAACAACAAAACTCTTAGAAGATATTTTCCCCTAAACAATATCCATCCAGTTCTGGATAATTTATTTTGAATGTGACACAGAAGTTGAAAGCTTTAATTAAATGACCTTAAAATAAATCAGACTAGCCTCCTCTCAACTAAAGAAATATCTGAACTGGTTTAACTGTACTACTGTAATGTTCCTTGTAACTGTTACTATTTACTAGACTGATGTTGAAATTAATACAAGATATTCAATTGCAGAAATACACAGAAAATAATTCACAGAAAAATTCAACATGGCAGACATAAAACTCTATATCAGAATAGTAATAACAGTATTTATCTTAGTTGCAGTACAGATGAGGGCAACAGTCCTGTCCATAATCATCATCTGAAAATAATATAAAACTAAAAGTGAGTCCAGGAATATTTGAATCCATGAAACTTGATCAGTTAAGCATATTAAACACTTAAGTGCACCAATCATCCCTGTCTAGGTCTCTTGACATTTTCTTGCCTATCACAGGGCCACATCAGTAACATGCCATTAGTTTATTTATGCCACATCTTTTTTTCCTGAATGGATTAATTAGCTTTCAAGTATACATATAAAGTAAAATTGACTAAATCAATCACTTATGAAAATAAAGGAAGTAACACTGGACTTCTAAGTCAAAAGATTAATATTTTGCCCTGTTCCACTCCCTGGCATGTGACCTTGGAAAAGGCATTTAGCCAAGTCTCAGCACTTTCTCGTCTGTAAAACGCAGACTAGAATTACATAATAGCACTCCCCACGCTGCCTCATGGTTTTGAACATCAAACAATATGTGAAGCTATTGGTAAAGGTCAAAGCACCCCACAAACATAAAATAAAAGTTGAATCTTGGACAACTCACATTATACAATTAAAAATTCAATTGCCACAAATTTATTTTAAATGTTGAAAATAAGTATTACTTACATATCTTACTTATACCTGAACAACCATTTATCCTTAATCCACTGCAATATGTGTTTTGCTCTCCCTAAAATTTGCCCTTTCCTTTTAAATGCCAAATTCAATGCCCTTTCTTTTCAGTGCTTGAATTACTTGACTTATTGTGGCATTTCACACAACTGCCTACCCCTTCCTTAAAATTCCCCAACACTCCCCAAGCTACTCCTTCTCACGAATTTCTTCCCACCTGTTTCACTACTGTTACCTTTGCTAAGTTGAATCAGCTAAACTGCAGTTTGCAACAAGCATGTTCATTCATTCATTTAACAAATACTTACTGAGCTCCTATTTTGACCCAGACATTACTCTAATGGGAGTTAGTGGACAAAACAAAGTCCCTGGTCTCATGGAACTTACTTATATTTTGGTAGGAGAGGCAGGCTATAAATAAGTAAACGAGTAAAACAAATACTATATTAGAAAGTAAAAAGTGTCGAGGAGGAAATAAAAGCAGGGCAAGGCAATAGGAAGTATCAAGGGTATCACTGAGAAGATGAGTAAGACCCAAAGCAAGTATGGGAGGTAAACAAAGCAAAGTATGGGAAAGAACATTCCAGGCTGAGGGAAGGGTAAATGCAGCAGCTTTGGTGCAGGATACTCTGGGGGCAGGACACCATATAGAGTGAGGAAATATAAAGAGATTAATGCAGGAGGTACAAAGTAAGGGAGAGATGAGGAGCAGGTCAGAGGAGGAACAGGCAGTTTATACAGTATATGTCCCATAAGCACTTTGGCTTTGGGCATTCTCAATCATTAGAGGGTCTTGAGCAGACGAGTAACGCAACCTCCTTGTGTTTTAGCAGGGTCACTCTGGTTTCTGTGTAGAGAACAGACAGAAAGGGAAGCGGAGTAGAAACAGGGGGACAGTCGGGACACCACTACAACATTCAGGAAAGAGAAGAGGGTGCACTGGATCCAGGTGGTAGTACTGAATGTGGTGCACAATATTTGGATTCTGAATCCATTTCAAAGGTAGGCAATGTATACTAAATGATGACATATCTTCTCTACACTGAACTGAATTCAGACTCCTCTGTTCCTCAACCACTACTTTTTTTTTCCCTCTTAACTACAATTTCCTTCCCCACTAATTTGTTTATACTGAGTTTATAAGCTGCCTCAAATCCTTTGGCAACTGAAACAGATTTTTGGTGAACCTAACACGGCACAAGGTCAGGAATGGAAAAAACATTTGATGAGAGTTTACTGAATGTACCTTTCAATTATGAAAATTCACTTGACAAATTTAACTTTACTCCAGAAGAGACTAAGTTCTATGGACTCAGGGTAATTTTTCCTTACTACAGTTAAACTACTCCCAAGAATTATGACAAAATTAACAATTTTACCTAACTTTGAGTATAAACATTAGTTATAGGTACTTCTTCGTATTTTTGTAAGCTACAACCTAGAAATGGATGTAGAGTTTCAGAGAACTAAAGACTATTCTATTTTTATTTGCTACTTCTACAAGTATTTGCAGATTACAAAAATTAAGTGAGTATATTAACTCTTAAAATCTTCAGGCACCTTATCTCTTGAAGGTCTTCACTATTTGGCTAAGCAGTTTATTCTATAATTATTTCTCATGCTGGACTTGGAATACTTTAACACCTCTTTTCTCATTACTCTCATTATTGAACTTTTTTCCTCTAAAGAATGTACAGAGTGATGTCAAGCCAATCAGCAGAAAGCAACTTGTTAACAGACTAGAAAACTTCCCTAACTGGGACGCCTGGGTGGCTCAGCAATTGGGCGTCTGCCTTCAGCCCAGGGCATGATCCTGGAGTCCTGGGATGGAGTCCCACATCAGCCTCCCTGCATGGAGCCTGCTTCTCTCTCTGCCTGTGTCTCTGCCTCTCTGTGTATCTCTCATGAATAAATAATAAAATCTTAAAAAAAGAAAACTTCCCAAATTGATTTAATAAATGACAAAATTTGAAAGCACAATAAAGATAATGATCATGCTTATACTACCTTTCTGACTTTCCCTCTCTTTTTCAATATTGCATATTTTTACTCTGAGCAGATCATTTGGTCAATATCCCCATACTGCATCTTCCTAAACTTACAGGATCTACACTATCTACTTTTTCATGATCTACAGTTCAAGAAGGCAGAAGTAACAGCAGACTCAATTAGCTTAACACAACTCTTGTTTCTTAATGCTCCTCTTGTAAGTCTTATTTTAATGCATAATTACATGCATGTTTTTGTCTTGGTCATCCATTTATTCATCTCAATTGTGATACTAGTCACTTGAAAGGAGAACTACAGCTTCATTTCCTACAGCCTATTCTTTCCATGGTATGAATGCTCACAATGTATTTCTTGATATTGAGGGTATTATGAGAAGATCTAACTTCAAATGAACAATCCCAAACTAGGTCTCTTGCTATGGGAAAGAAATAAATGGCTTATCTTTATGTGGTGAATTAATTTGTCCAGAGTAATATAGGTACATAAGAAGTAATTTACTAAATGGTAAACTTGCACAATGAAATAATAAAATCATATGAATAAATTATTTAATCTGAGTTTACTCATCAAAATAAAAGACACCAATCCTCTCAACTTGTGTGATGTGTAAAGGTAAGGGGGAAAATAAAAGGTAAGGGGAGAATTAGACATAAACATCTATGGCTTCTGATTGCTAATGGTACATTTTGTCAGCTGACTGTGAGTTTTTTATAAAACAGCATATTTAAGATCAATCTTTAATCTCATAAAATTTGGAATTTTATTTAATACATCTGATTCAAAATAAAGCCATTAAAAACAAAACTCTTTGTTGGCAGGGGAAAGAAAGTCTTAAAATTATCTCAAGTCTCTGGAAACTGATATTCTAAAAGAGACAACTGTATAAAGCATGGGTAGGCAATTGAATAAACAAATAAGCAATAAGTTCTTTATCCTATAAAATTTTAGCTCTGTGTCAAAACATCTAATAAAGTTCCTGAATCTAAAAAGCATCCAAGAATGTTTTATGAAAGAAACAATTAGAGGAGTCAAGGGTAAGAATATCTACATAACTGAAGTAGAGATCAAAGTGATTAATTTGGGCAACTCTCCGAAGAAACATAGTAGTGGAAAAATAAACCCAAGGCTTTTTGAGCATCAGAGTGATATGATTAAACCTCAAAGCACAAACAGGCAGGGGGGCAAAGAAATACCCAAGACTTGAGGGAACTGTATTATAAAAGAAAAGTGGAATTATAAAAGATGCGATTCTAATGAGTAATGATATGCATGAGCAGTACCTGAAGTTGCAAATCACAAATCTGGAGATAGAATAGGATTTTAATAACTGATTAAAACTTTAACTTCTTGCTATTCCAATTCAGCCTATTTTCCTACTATTTTGAATAATATAAATTCCTAAAAGTTCTTTGAAATCCAGTTAAACAGTTCCAACTTGTGAGGAAAGGTTTTTCGGCAACAAAGATAAAACTGTATCAAACTTTTCCCAAAGACTTGCTCAAAAGCAGCAGCTCATCATCACTGGGCTCTAGTTTAAAAATGTACTTTTTTTCTTTAAAATATTATAAATAAGTCTTCTTCACAGTAATGAGCATAAATAGACCATACTTATTCATAGATTACTCATTAATAATCAAGCCATGAATATTTATTGTTTATTCTGGGAACGCTGCCTACAAGCCATAATGACTATCGATTCAGCAGTCAAGTCAAGGGGGCCACCAGCAATCAGTAGGTGAAACTCCAATGTCTCCCACCCAGAAAAGAATTCTCTCTCCCTGATATGTAAACTTTTTATTTTCTTAATGGGAATGAGGACTATGCATAAAGGAATTCTATCAAGATTCATAGTTTTACTGGCTGAAATACTACAGTAAAATATGGAAAAGTTAAATTTATGTATGTACCTTTATGATTATTCAAACAGCCCCACAGCAACTAACATGGCTGAATTGAAAATGGAAGGGAAATTGCTGGTGAGAAAGTAGATTGGAGCTTTAATCTTGCAAAAGAAGATCTTTATCCATTATGCGTCTAAAATTTAAAAAGCAGCATTACTAAACTTTCTTCTCACAAGTTAGGTCTCAGTTCCTGCACCAGAATGAGTCAAATAAAGGGAGTTCTGAAACAATGATTTAATATTACTGTTACATTTTAAGTCATCATATCACGGTCACATGCAACATTTTGCCAAAGAAGCTGGACTTCAGCTGTTCACTACAACGTTTTCTTTACAGTCCACACTCATTAATTGTCATCCTGTTATTCTATTAATAAAAATACAGGAAGGATGTTTACTTGTTTATCCTTATATCTTTATCTTTTCTGTAGCCTGATGTAGGAACTACGTTAAATGTCTCTTTACATGGCCAATGACACTACTATAATTCCTTATGCACGAAGGGTGAAAATAAACAATAAATTCCCAGTACTGTGGAACATTGAGGAAGGAGCTATAAGAGGAATTAAAATACCTGGAAGGTCCTTATAATGTAAAATAATGCTTACTGACAATAGCTACTCTAAGTCAGTCTTGACTTATATGATCCATAGCGCATGCTCTAAATACCCACAGTCATCATTAGCTTCACTTCTTGGCCCTATTAGCAGAGAGGAAAAATTTCAAATGAAGTGGGTGGGGGATGGCAAGGGGAAGTAGAAAGGATTAAGCTCTCTTTCAATTGGTAGCTGTCAAATGTCAAGCAATTTTTAAAAATGTGGATTCTATAAAAATTCACCAAAATCACAAGCTAAAAAAGAAATGCCTATTTTTTTAACCATAGATATCTGCTCTTAAGCAAATTTACATAATAGAAAACATTTTGTATATACATAGCATGCTATAAAAAAAAAAAATCTGTGTACTCTCTGACCCACAATACCATACTGCTTTATCTAAGAACTCCTTTCCCTGGCTGTTTTTGGCGGGAAAGAAAGGAACTCAGTGCATCCACATTTCAAAACGTGCTGTAAGCCATTACAGCTTGTGTTTATTTTTTATTTTGATACAGAAACTATCAATATTAGTACTTGGAACACACTGTTACTATCCCAAACATTATTATTTCATCCGAATCTTATGGCATCAAATATTTATTTCTGGAACTGCATCTTTATTTTTATAGTCTAGTCAAGGGAAAACAAGGCTCAATATACTAATTTCTAATTCATAAACCACTGTGAAAGAATGTATCCACTGAGGATGTGTGAAGGGAGAGCTGTTGCTCATTTTTAACTTCTAAAAACAGGATAGAAGATTATTCATTAATCAAAAATAACAGGTAATTTCCCCAAAGTTTCTACTCCTTCATTATTTAACTTAATGAAATGATGGGATTATAGTGTAATGTACAATGAGAATAACCCTCATCAAGGTTAAGAGAAAAACACCTGTTTGTATCATAAGCAAAATTAATACAGCATTACTAAATGAATATGCACTTGTGTAAGCTTTCAAATGTTTAACAGGTGACATTTAATAGTAAGAAAACGAAATGCTTAAATAGAAAGGAGCAGAAACACCTGGGCAGGTCTGCAAGTGTGGTCGCCTACTTAGCATGCAATTGCATTTTCAACATAATTAGTTTAAATGAGCTTCTAAATTTGGGTGATGTATTGCACATGTAATTAAGATTTAATTAAAAATGTTCTATAATAAATTGTTTTCCATTTCTGACAAATCACATTAGAGAGGTGGATTTTGATTTGGAAATAGTTTTTAAAATGTGTTAATCATCTGTGCTGAAAATATGAGAAAGAAAAAAAGGAGCTCTGTTGAAAGTTACTTAGGATTTTAAAAAAAATTAAATAAAAGGAGGTAAAGGGCAAAGTTTCCCTTCATATTATTGTGAAGTTTAGCTGAACAGGATGATGAAACTCTCTCACTTTGATAAATAGAAGCATTCTTTGATAAATAGAAGCAACATGATGATACACAAAATGGATTTCCTTTTTATTTGTGTAAAGTATATGGTAGATACTTTCACACTCTTATTACGGAAACTACTCCATAGTAAGTACTGCCTGCTGGTAAAGTATGTGCAACAAGGTTTGGCACTCACCTGCTAAATCCTGCAACAGAGATGAAGCCCCTATTGCCAGTCCAAGATAAATTAAGCCACTGAACGAGGGTGCAGCGAGCCTGCAGAAATTCCAGAGAGGTGTCATTTAGTTTTGCCCAGTACGGTTGCAGATTGAGGTGGATGTATTGAAGAGGATCACAGCAATGCTGGTTCAGTAGTTTGCAAGTCTGTGCTAATCGACACAAGTCTGGTAGCGTAAGATGATTCAGAATCAGTTGAATGAGCTACATCAAACAGATTGCAAAACAGTATCACTTAAGTGTATTATATGGTCTAATAAAGAACAAAAGTATCATGTATTTTATAACAATATTTTACATACTAAATCACGAATCCCCATAATTATCCAAATCAGAAGAAACCATATTTACATAAGATAATATATATTACATTTCAAACTGTTTAAAGCATATTGGCTCATATTGACTCATTTTTTTATAGTACAAACATATATTTTGGTAATCTAATACAGTTTTTCATAGACTCAATAACAACTGCACATCTACTACACCTCCAACATGGTGATAGATGAGAGTTCCCATTTTCAGAGTTTTGCAGAGTCCAGGGGGGACCTGGTAAGTACAATGACATGTTTTAATAGCTTTGAAAGAACAGAGGCTGCTCCGGAAGATAACAGCCTAACCGCAAAGGGGGAGTATACTTGTACCAGGAAGGCTCAGTTTTAAAGGGTGAGAGCCAAACTAAGTGAAAGACTCATTAGTAGTTAAGGACTGGGTTACAAAGAGCCTCACAGAGAAGCTTGAATTTATTCCGAAGGCAATAAATCCCCTGAAGGGATTTAAACTGCAGAATGACACGGTCAGATTTGTGTTTGGAAAGCTCATCACAGGGGATACCACTGGAGGCAGGGAGGCAGAAAGAGAACCAGTCAAGGAGCTGTTACAGAATTCCCGGAGGAAAGAGAAAACAGGGGCCTGCTGGCAGTGATGATGGAACAGCAGACAGATACAAAAAGTAGTAAGAGGAGGAATCTAAATTATTTTTAGCTCTAATTAAAATAGTTTCCTTGAACTAGTCCAAGATTTGGTGTTTGTTTGTTAGTTTTTGATGGTGAACAGGTTGGGGCTTCTAAACTAACTTTTCTAGAACTACTGCTAAAAATAGCCTATTCTGAACCAAGAAACAAAGGAAAAAAAGATCAAATGTTTGCTAAATGGTAAAGATCTTCAGATGAAAGAGAATACTGCATTTCTTGCTTAACGCAGTGTATTTGTCTAGCTACTCTTTTTGTTTTGCAAATATGCCCTTTAACCTAAATGATGCTCTTCAGTTTATTTGACCATGTAAGCCCAATATTAATTTCAGGACAGAATTTCACTGTTTTAGCCAAAAAAATTACAAAATAGTGACGTGATATTTAAAATAAGCTTAAAAGGTACATAAAATATGAGCATTGCTCACTAATACATAGATTGTGTTCAGTAAGGCTTGGGGTGTTTTTCCTCTTAAGACTGAACTGGACTTTAAAAAATATTAAAGATATGTGTTATAATAGGAAAATAAAAGGAAATTAAAAATTAGTCTAAAATCTCATCACTTCGATGACATGTAAACTGCTGAAATGTAAAGTATTATACAAACAACAAAAGAAAATGGGCAAAAACATTAGAAAACCCAAACACTGAAGAAAGGTAGAAAACGAAAAGTTTCTATCCTCAAATCTAATGAACCCTCTCTCCATTGGTAAGCATTTACCATTTTTCTGATCTCTTCCAATAAATACTTAGGAAATCCCATTTTGGATTTGCACTAAAAGAATGATAACTATATACACTGTTCTATACCTTGCTTTTCTCATTTAATGATGCATCCATCTTGTAGTTACCTCTTTATCTGCACAGAGAAATCCAGCCCATTCCTTCTTATAGATGTGGTATATATACAATTCAACTGATTTCTCACTGATGTAGATCCTGGTTTTTTCTTCCCTGTCTCAAATAATACTGCAATATCACGTATGTACATGTACCTGTATCTTCACAAATGATGTAAATATACCGTAGTATAAATTACATGCTTTTAAGTTTTGACATAAACACAAAATTGCCCTTCAGAGTGTTTGCATCAATTTACTACAGAGTGTAAAAAAGTACCCCCTTAGGGGTACCTAGGTGGCTCAGTTGGTTGAGTGACCAACTCTTGGCTTTAGCTCAGGTCATGATCTCATGGGTCTTGGGATGTAACCATGCATCAGGCTCCCTGCTCAGTGGGGAGTCTGCTTGAGATTCTCTCCCTCTGCCTCTCCCCGAGCCCTCTCTCAAAAATAAATAAATAAATCTTTTTTTTTTAAAAGGATCCATTTAAAAAAAAAAAAAAGGATCCATTCTCTTGTCGCCTAGACAGCATTGGTATCAACAAATTTCCTCATTCTGAGAGCAGAAAAAGAAACAAAAAAATGGTATAGCACTGTTTTTTTTTATTGCTGTTCTTTTTTTAACTATAGAAATATAACCCTTTGCCAAGGGAGTTGCCAATGTTTCTTTCTTTTATGCTGATCTGTTTCTGGACTCCATTCTGTTGCATTTATTTATCTATTATTTCTCTCATATCAATAGAACTCTGAGTCAAATGAGTTTTGTTCTAATTTTTATAGACTTTTACACATTGAAATGCACTGGAATGTTTGGTTGCAAATGAGAATCTATCTTCATTGTTGACCCACAAATATCACTCCCACAGCTTCAGAATACACTTTATTATCTGGTGGGACTAGGGCTCCCTCCATCGCTTTTCCAGAATTTTTCTGAGTATTTTCATGTTTTTTCAGGTAAACTTTTAAATTAAAAAACAATTAAAAATTCTGTATTTTAATTAGGACTTCATTGAATACATAGATTAGGGAAAACTGACACCTTTACTTTATTGTGTCTTCTTACACAAGGGCATGGTATGATTTATCATTTAATGATCTCTTATGTTCCTAACACTATTGGTTTTTATCTATTAACTTTGTAACCTGCCAACTTACTTATTGTTCCTAATAGTTTTGGTCTATTCTCTTAAGAATTCTAGTACATAGTCATATTGCCTGCAAACGATGTTGATCTTATAGCCTTCTTTCCAAAAATTATTCCTTTTCCTTCTCATATTTTCAGCACTGGCTAATGCTTCTAGAACAATGATAAGTAACATTACTGTCTTGTTCCTACTTTAAGTGTGAGCCACAAATGTGATGTATGTATGTAAAGAGATTTTTTAAAAAGTCAAAAGGCTATAGTTAATAATACTGTACTGTAAACTTGAAAGTTGCTGGGTGTAGATCTTAAGCATTTTCAACACAAGCAAAAAAAAAAAAGAATTAGCAATATGAGGTAATGTATGTATTACTTATCTCAATCTTGGTAATCATTCTACAATGTATATATATATGTATATATATATATGAAATCGTGTTGTACATTTTAAATATATACAATTATATGTGTCAATTATTCCTTAATGAAGTTAAAAATACAGGCAAAAGAATAGTGATATTAATTCAATAGAGTTTAATAATATATTAAAAATGATCATTTCAACATGTAATAATATAAAACTCCTGTGATATTTTATTCTTTTCTTTGTATGAAGTCTTTGAAATCCTGTATTTTATATTTTCAGCACATCTCAATTCAGACTAGCCATATTTCAAGTGCTCAATAGTACATGTGGCTACTGGCTACCACATTGGACAATGCATTTCTAGTGTTGGATAATTAGATGTGATATTAGCTTTTCGTTAATAATATCTGGTAGTAGACAATTACTACTGAATGGCTTAACTAGGTATTTTTTTAAACAGAGATGGATAACAAATTTGGATATCTATCCAGCTGTCATTTGTCAACCACTTTAATGTATCTGCTATGATAAGATAGAATTTTTCTCCTTTTGACCTAGTACTATGGTATTATAATTCTCTAATACCAAAAACAACTCTCTAATACCAAAACACCCTTGAATTCCAGGAATACATCCTGAATGATTCTGTTGTATTATCTTTTAAAATAATTCTATTTATTGTATTTGTTTGCAGAAGTAAAATTGGTCCTGTAGTCTTTTTTCGTGCCACAATATTATGCTGGCTTTATAAAAAAGCTGAAAACTTTCCTTCTCTTTATACCATGAAAGAGTCTGAATAATCCAAGATTTATCTGTTTCTTAAATGTTTGAAAGAACCTATGAGAGGTATCCAGGCTTGGCAAGAGTAGGACCTTAACTATCTGTAGAATGAATTAAAATCCTTTTGTTTTAACTTCAATATTAAAAGTTATATCAGGAGAATTTTTAAGCATTTAGTGCAAAAAGCATTAAAAATTAAATATATCCCTGTATCAGAGGATCAATAATTCACTTTTTCCAGATGATTTGCAATTTAAATAACACCCAGCAACTTCTGGCGTTGTTCCAAACAAAAGTCACCAATGTTAAAAGATGTGTATTTTGTGTGAAAACATTCTATAATACTTAATATTACATTTTAATTAAATATTAAAATAGGAAAGGAATAACGAAAAGGCACTGAGACCATGACATTGATGTGTGAAAAAACACTTTGGGATTTTGATTAAACAAGAGATAACTGGTTTCAGGCCTACAAGACAATATCCATTAATCATTACATATCTAGTATCTAGTATCTATCACAATGTGTTTTTACATGGGGGCATCCTAGCATGAAGAACCATTTGATACTACAGTGAATATAGGACTCCCAAAACGTAATTGATCTATCTACCCTCAAAACCCACTCTACCAATAATCCAATTATTTTCAACTATGGAAACACTGTGTCACTTGACATATTTAAATATGGGGTGGGTTTTTTTTTTTTTTTCACTTTAAATAATTTGGATTATCTTAAAGGAATTTGGGTAACTTTTTTTTTTTTTTCAAGTTTCTCCTTTGAGTCACTGAGAGATCATTCAGTGTCCTGCAGCATTAACTCATATGGTGTTCTGCTTTTGTCAGAGCCAATTAAAGTCCTCAGGACTACAGATTCTTTCTCCAGGTTTCTTCCATATTCCTTTGTTATATTGATCAAACCTCTGACCTGTACTGGAAGGTTTCCCTCTCTACTGCCTCCTTCCCTTTGGCATAGAAACATGCTGAAATCTCTCCCAACTTGCATCACAAACAAAAACCTTACTACCCTGCTGCTTCCTCCACCATTCTTTTCTCCTTTCAGAAGGGAAGTTAGCACAGATAATTCCTATAATTCACTCTCCCTCATTTTGATATACCTTTTTTGAGTGCCACCACAAAGGGGTGAAGTGTTAGTCAAGATGACAAATATTAACTCATTACTGGTGAACAGTCTTCTCCATGGTACAGCCCATAGAGTATATTAGCAAAAATATTTTTTCTGCTTACACTCAGAATAAACACTTTCTTTCACCTTCCTTCATGCCTTAACCGAATTTGGTAAGATTTTCTCATCCCTTACCTTATGTTCATGGCTCCACTAAACTGATAATCATAAAGGATTATCAAAGACTCCCAAAAACCAAAAACTGTGGGCACTTGTAATTTAGCTGTATGCAGCAACGGGGTGGACTATGTCCTTTTTATGTTTTCTATGTCTCTTTTGCTTCCTATTGCTTTGCTTTTAAGACTCTCTCATCTTTATTCCAAGCGCCTTTTCTGATGGGTCTTCCTCTATGGGACTCCTATATGTTAGTATTCCCAGAATTCTGCTCTTGACCCTTTATTCATACTCTACAGTCTTTCACCAGTTAATTTTATCTACCATGGGACCCCTCCCCTCTTTCAAGTAGACTCCCTCAAATATAAACTCAGATCTTCCTCCTGCATTTCAAACTGAAATACTAACTGCCTACTGCCCTCAACCAGTTGAGATGCTTTGATGAGTCACAGGCACCTCAAAGTCAGTATATCCTTCTCACCTTCACTCACTGTTTTATGATTAATGGCATGTCCCTCCACCTAGTCATTTTAACCAGAAACCTGGAAGCCTCTCTGATGTTCTGCTTCATCTAGATATGAACATTTACTAGTTACTTTCAATTTCTACCTTCTGATCTGTGGAATATTTCTCCTATCCATCTCCTTTCCAAATCTTCCAATATCCAGGCTTCATCATCTCTTCCCTCAATTATAGCAGTGGTTTCCTGACTGGTGTCCCTGCCTCCCACCCTGATCTCCTCTTGGTCTACTCTTCATTTACCAGCAGAGTAAACTAAGACAGAAGCCTCGTTTTTGTGTTATTCTCATTTTTAAAACAAATAAAATAAAACCTTTGATGTTTCCCTACTGACTGCAGAAAAGGTGTACAGTCTTTTTTTTATACCATGACACATATAAAAGACAAAATTTACATGAAGGCCAAACACCTGGACAATTTTTCTAATTGTGAGCCAAGACATGTGCAAAAAATGACTACATATTATGGGTAATTCCTGGAATGTTAACTATGCCACAACTTTCTCTCCCACTCAAAAAAGCATTATAAAAACTACAAGAGAACACAAGATAGTGAGTGTGAAACTATAATCTTGGATCTGCTCCAATTTTTTCCCAAAAGTTATTTATAGAAGGTCTCAATTACCTAGGACACTCCCACCCCCGATTAATTTTGCTGTGTCCTGAAGACACAGAATACCCCGAGGAACACTGGCTGAAGGGATAAAATGCAAATCTCTCAGTAAAACCCACAAGCCCTCTCTGATCCAGGCTGTGCACTGTCAATGGTAGCATGTCTCAATCACTGTCATCTACATGAATGGTGTTCTGTGGAGTCAGGCATCAAGGCAGCTCTGAGCCTCCATCCAATTTCATCTCTTATAGTCTCTGCTCTCCAATCCTCTTCTGGTCAGGGCACCATCCCCCTCCACAGTTGAAAGTTCATGTATAACTTTTGATTCCCCCCAAAGTCAACTACAAATCGCCCACTGTTGACTTGAAGCCATACAACTAACACAAATAGTTGAGTAACAGAGTTGTGTATTATATTTATTATATACTATATTATTACAATGACATTAATCTAGAGAAGAGAAAAATGTTAAACTCCTAAGGAAAATGCATTTACAGTACTATACTATCAAAAAAAAAAAAAAACACGTATAAGTGACCCACACAATTCAAACCCGTGTTGTTCAAAGGTTAACTGTATATAATACATTAGATAATGTACCCTTTACCAGTGCTTGTATTTCTCTGATACCTACCAAAATAAACATTAATATCTGAACATTTAAAAAGTATAGTGGTATGTCCAGTACTGCTGCTGATTACCTTTGGCTTACCTCATAAGGCAGTTTATCAAAATATCCATTATTTGGCCCTTCCCTGAGGGCAGTACTGCTAAACTTTTGGCTAAGACTGTCCATGCCACAACCATCCTTTTCTTCATAGTCATCATCTTCTAGATCATTCATGTCAATAAGTGAAGTCTGGAGAGAAAGCACTGGCTTGTCCTTCGTACCATGTAACATGACTGCATCTAATTCAGTGTAATAATCCAGAAGAGAACTATTTACTTCCAGCCGTATGAGGTTTGTGGGAAAATTTATCTGCTTAATACAAGGTTTAAATTGGCGAGCCTGGGAAGCATTCACCTTCGTCGGTGTCTCTGACCAAAGAATCTCCCATCTGCCAAAGAAAGAAACTTACCTATAATACACTTTGGAATGAGATTTACTGTCATCTTAAGGATATGGCCCCATGCCCAATATGTTACAGTGTGACGCACAAAGGTATTAAATAAGATGAACAGAATCAAACACAAGTACTGTTTTTAGTACATTAAAAAATAATTAATTAAATGTCATACCTTGAAAGAATGTGGACTACTTAAACTATTTTTATAATTTCCTAGAAAGTTCCTTTTGGCAAATTTCACACTGGTCAGTTAGAAAGTGGCATAACTAGAGCTACATGAAGAACATCATTCAGAAAAAAGAAACTCAAAGTCAAAACAAGACATATAGAATGAATAAAGCTCTGCTGTGTGCATATATCCTAACCCAACTAGACCAAGCACTGTGTCACACCAGAAGTCTCCTTTTCCAGCTTTTCCACTTCTGTTATCAGTGTCATACAAACTGAAAACATTTGCTATCTCTGATTTTCTTTTATCCAGTCATTAAGTTTTATCAAATTTTTCATGAAGCTGTTGCTTTTATATGTTCTTCCTCTAAATTCCCATTTTTTCTCTTTTAGTCATCTGCGTGTGTTCTGTTATCTAGCAAGTACCTAACACATATCAGGTAAATAACATTTTCTCCTGCTTCACCAAACTGACCCTTACTTTCCAGTCAGATTAATCATTATCTTCCAGATAGTAAATTTATTTCCACCTTTGTGTTTTTGCTCATGCTGTCTCCCCACAATGAAATGCCCAATATGCAATTATCTGCCCATCTATTATTCTTCATGGCCCAACTCACATTCCATCTATTAATATAAGTCTCCTTATAAAACTACCTTCCAAAATTAAAGATTCTTTATAACATAGCATCATTAGATATACAATATTCATATATATGTGTTATAAGTAACCATTTCTCTAATATTGTTTCCAGATATATCAGAGAATATTAGAAACACAAAAAATACTTCAATAAACATCTTTCCATTACTGATTACTTTAGTTAGAATTTTTTAATACAGATTTTATGTCAAAGACTAATAAGTGTTTTTAAGTCTCTCAATACAAACTGCTTTCAAAGTTTATGTCAATAGCATATAAGAATGACTACTGAGGGGTGATGGGGTGGCACAGTCATTTGAGCCCACAACTCTTCATTTCAGCTGGGGTCATGATATCCAGGTACTAAGATTGAGCCCTGCTTTGGCTCTGTGCTCAGCTTGAGATTCTCCCTCCCTCTGCATCTTCCCCCTCCCCTCCCATACAGGCTCTCTCTCTCAAATAATAAATAAATCTTTAAAAAAAAAAAAAAGAATAACTACTGAAAGCATTATTTATCTTTGAAAATAATATGTAATTTCATGGTAAGTCTATCTCCATGGTACATAATTTATAATTCACTGATTATTAGTAACACTTAAAATGTTTCCATAAACTTACGAATCATATGAGTTTTTTTTCTAATACATTGCCAGTTCATTTCCTTGGCCTGACCTATTAAGATTTAAGTAAACACTGATTACAGCAAGGCATTTAAGAAACTGAAATAGAAGAGTGTGAATCAAAACTATAGAAGTCATCAACATGCACATACCCTAATGGTCTTTAGGCCAAGATGGCAGCAAGAAGGGCATACAGCACCATCCTGGAGAATGCAAAAGGAAAGTATAGTAACTTCTACCTTTAGGAATAAAAGCACATAGCAGAAGCTCATGGGAATATAAGGATATCACTAATCCTTATAGTAGGAACTTTTGGAATCACTAGAATCTTTATAACCACCTCGTATCTGCTACTGTTGCTGATTCTCTCCTGACAATGAGGAATAAAACCCATCAGACAAAAAGAAGGCTAGACCTAAGTACCCCATGAGCTTAACTGCAAAAATCTTGAGGGTTTCTAACAATAGAATTGATTTGAACACTCTTATGTAAATCTATGCAGTTAAATAGAGCTACCCATACAGGTACAAGGAACTGAGGTATGAATCATTTAAAACCATGTTGGTGGGAAAATGCATTCCTAATTTCAGACAGTATATTTCCAAGAATCATGAGGTAAATGGTTTCACTATTTGTAAATAGTAAACTATTACTACTTGTTGCCACAGTAAGATGACATTAGAGAATGTTAGAGGAATGTCCTGTGTCTAGGAAATAAGGACCAAATAGGACCCTGTGAAATAATTGCCCATACTGGTTTACAACACACATGCTCTAAACCAGTCTATTTTATTACTTAGCTTCAGTGGGGAGTTTTTATAAGGCTTAACAGAAACACTGAAAATGTGACGTAGAAATCACCTTTGCCAGGTCCTTTGCAATAAATAAATACACAACTAATGTGTTCTTCATGTTTATTTTGAACCGTATTATCATGTAAATTACATTATAAATTTACAAATGTAAGCTTAAAGAAAAGCACTGACTAGAGCAGAAATATTCTATTTTAATAAGGTTAATTATAATAAGGTAATTAATCTACTAAAGTCCTCACTACCTACCTTGCAAAATGCACAAAGTTAGATGATGCTTTAAATTGACTTCTTTAACCTTTCTAGTTTATTTAAACATACCAGGATTAATGCTATCATAACAACATTTTTGTGTCTTCTATGTAGCATGAATATTATATACTTACTTATACATGTATCTGAAGTTGTAAATATGACAGCATAAAGAACAATATCAACATCATCAGTTTTTAGAAATATTTAAAAATATATCTAAATAGAAAAGCTGTCATGTATCTGAATTATTTATATTTTATTTTTTCTTGATAACCTGAAAAGTAACAAAAATTATAAAAAGGGAAAAAAATTATTTTATAGGTCTGTGGCCTTCTGAATTAAACTAACATTAACTATAAGACCAATACAAATTGATCCTGAGGTGTCTACAGTAAAATGAATTATTTAAAATTTCCTAATAGAACTAGAATATATTATTTCAAAGTCAGAACGAGAAAGATATCTATTTTATTCAATAAGAGAATATGCCCATATTATTTTATTCTAGAAAACTAAAGGCAGAATCTTAAAATCTAGTCACTGAAAACAAGCAAGCAAATACAAATGTACATGTGCACACATGTGGGTGTACACACACACACACTTTTCTGTGAGATGGCCCCAAGTCTCTTAATCCTCTAGACCCAGGGCAGTGTTAATGAAATTAAAGTGCTTTAAGTCATGCTACTAAACTGTTTACTATATGTGCTCACACACACTCTCTACATGTATGTGGGACAAATCTGACAAACTCCAGTGTCCTGTGTATTTTAAATCTACAGTATCACATATGTAAAATTCAGTTTGGAATTTCAAAAAAAAAAATCCTTTCTTTTTAAAGATTGTATTTACTTATTTGACAGAGAGAGAGCGAGAGAGCACAGCAAGGGGAGTGGCAGAGGGAGCAGGAAAAGCAGGCTCCCTGCTGATCAGGGAGCCCAAAGCAGGGATCATAGGATCCTGGGGCCATGACCTGAGCTAAAGACAGACACCTAATAAAAAACTAAGCCACCCGTGTGCCCATGACCTCCCAGCACTTAATTCTGGGATGGTAACCAACAGCATTCTCTCCATCAGCCCACTTACTTCTCTGTTGGTTGCACTGAATGCCTACTATGTGTCCAGTTCTTAGAAACAAAGAAACAAATGTGATGTTGATCTATTGCTTCCCCATTGAGAGAGTTTCTCTAGGGCTCCCCAGAAGCAACTGGTAAATAGAGAAAGAGAGACATTCACCAATGGAAACCAGAGAAAGCAAGTTTTCCAGCGCATTTAGGTTGGAAGCCAGGCCCATGGATGCAAAAAACTTCTCTATAACCAAGATGTCGCCTGGTTAGTAAGTGTATCTAGTAGCCAGCACAAAGAAGGTTCTCTTGCCAACACTGTTCATTTCATCAGCTGGAAGTAAAGAGACAGAAGAGGAACACAAACAGAAACAAAAGAAAAGTATTTCCATAGTACACCTACTCACTCCCTGCCTCCCAGCCCATCTCTAATTGGAACTGACTAGCATCTGCTTTAACAAAATTATGCTTCTTGGCCTACAAAGTCAGGACTAGACCATGACCAATTTGTGAAATTGTTGCTTAAGCAACTTCCTTTGGCAGCAAATTCCCTCTGTGACAGCCACTTTTTCTCTCCCTGCTTTCTCTGACTTCAGTATTATATAATTAAGTGCTTTCACACTCAAAAATCCAAACCACTAAGTTTTATCCCCAAATAACTTTATTCCAATCTGTTCCTTTAATATGACCTCATTTTATTATTTTCTTTCTCCTCTTTTCCTGTCTCCTTCCAATGTGTAACCCTGTGCTAGCCTAACTTCTGACTCTTACACAAGCATACATTAAGATCTTATCCTCAGGACCAGGACTTGTATACTATCTATTTTCTTTTCTCTTAATCGGGCACTAGGCAAGAAGTCAGGAGACTGTGAGATCTTATAGAACTACCTGTAACTTGTCTGTTTCGCTTACTGAACAAAAAAAAAATGCAACCAGACAAAATAGGGAAAGAGATTGCTTTTAAATTTTGAATACTCTGGGACTACAAGTCCATTTCCTGCAAACAAATTCCTGAGCCACTCCAACACACTCTCTTGTTTGCTAACTCTTAAGGTGGGCATAAAACCATGTGCTCAATTAAAATCACAGGCAGTACAGTCCAATGGTTCCCAAACAACTGAATGTGGCAGAGTGTTCCACGACTAAATGTGAAAAATAAGGAACGTATTGGTATACATGAAAATATGCACATGTATACATGTAAAATTGCCAACCATTCTTTAAGATCTGATCTAGCCAATTTTCCACTATAAACTGAGGTTTCTTTTATGAAGTGATGGTGACGATAAATTATGTATTTCATTTGTTTGTCTTTTTATGTGTACTCGTTTAGCAATGTAAATAATCTGACAACCTATATCAGTTCTCTAATTTTTATTATTATTATTATGTTCACTAGTTTATGATAGCCAACTTTCTCTACTGTACTCCACTTAGACCTCCTGGTCAGTTCTGTGGGCCCACCCTCCACATCTCCTTGCTTTGCTGCTAAGGGCTTCCACCTACGGCCTTCTTCAGAGAACTACTTGGGCTCCTAGAGCCTCTTCATCCAGAGGGTGGCATGTTCCTGGAAGATCCCCATTCCCATTCTCCTTCCCACTCCCCCAGCCCACAGTCCAAAACAGACGGGTACAGAAGTGTTAAGAGTCCAGCTCCCTGGCAACCTTTCCTCCAGGCTGGCTGGGACTTTTTCCCTTCCCTGCAGCGCTCACCCCACTCTCTTACTGGTTCCAGGAGCCTTTTCATGGCAAATCACTTGTGAAACAACAACCTTCTCAAGGTCTGTTTCTGGGATACTGGTTCCAAAAGCCCTGGGATTCCCAAAGTCTAGAAACCAGTCATCTAAATCTTAAGAATGGCACTTCCATGTTTGTGGCCCTCCTCTAGCTTGTTCTCTACATTTAAACCTTTCTCACCTCTTTAAACACCAAGACCCCACCTCATGATTTCACCTTTTTGCACATGCTCTTCTCCCTCCACCTTTCCCACCCAAACTAAAGCTTCACTCAACTTTCAGGTCTCAGTTAAGTCACTTCCTCAGGGAAGGCTTGTCTGAGGCCCACAGATTAGGTTTTCCCTCCACCAGCACACTTTCCCTGTGATCTCCCAGTCTTCTTCCAGGCTGGCCTATAAAGCTCAAAGAACAAGAGCCATGTTTGTCTGGTTCTTTGTTCCATTCCCAGCAGTGAACTGACAGAGAAGGTGTTTGGTGTTTCTGACTGCTTAAAGAAATTCACCAAATATTAACAGTTACTGAATCTAGGAAGAATTGTGGGGGTTTTTGTGTGTATTTTCTTTCTTGATCTTTTATAACAAGCTTTTTTAAACAATGAAATATCTATTGATCTCATAATCAGTAAAATTTAAAAGTCTCTTTTCTTATCCTGTAACAATATATATTAGATTATTTTTCTCTTAAAATTTGATGGTATTTTCCATGGAATATAGCTAAAAATCAGTTAAGCAAATTAGATATACATCTGTAAATAAAGTTGTCGCTTTAATTAAACCATATACTACAACTCTCAGGAATCCAAGAGCATGATTTATACTTAAAATCAGTTATGCAGACATTAGGGTTTAGATTAAAGATATTACATGTTTCATAGATCTCATTCCCAAATTTGACTAGCTTTTTAAGGGAAAAAGTGTGTAAATTTGTCATTAGAAGACAAAGAATGACAGAATCTATAAAACAATTTTCTCATAAGAAAGGATCCTGCCCAAAGCACCTTTTCTCTCAGAAAAAAAAAAAAAAAAAAAACAAAAAACAAAAAAACAACAAAAATCTGTATATTAAAGGATGCTAGTTTTCTGTTTTTTTAAAGAATAGATTCATTAATACTATTATTCACGATAAATTATCAAGGACATTCTGAAAAGAACGAGTAAAGATTATTCCAGCAGTTTCCAGCTTGAGCTGAGCTGTACTCTGCAAATGTTTCCTGACCCTGGGGAGTTATACTCCCTTAATGTTGAAGGCACAAAGGACTTAAGGGAAGCAGAGTATCAGGTGGTAACTGATCCTGTCCCCACTCCTCTTCCAGTGGCAGCTGGGGACTCACAGTTTAACATGTGGCCACCAACAGCTCTGGGGTTAGAATAGGCTCAAAAGCACAGGGCTTTTTGTCTATTTTGTTCATTGTTCACTGATGTATCTCCAATACCCAAATCAATGCTTAGCACATGGTGGACACACATGTATTTTAATGAATGAATGAATTAGTAAAGTGATAGATCTAAAAACTGATATCAACAAATAATAAAAAAATGAGCAAATAACATGATCAGATAGTTCAAGGAGAAGGAAACATAAATGGCTCTTAAACATGAAAGCATATTCAACCTTAGAGATAACAATAGTCTTTTAACTTAAGGGTTACATGAGATAACATTTTCACCTATCAAAATGACAAAAATATTAAAATTTATCAGCATATTTTGTAGGTGAGGCTTGGACAAAACATGTATGCATAAAAAATGCTAGCAGGAATATAAATAAGCAGAGCTTCTTTGAAGAGAAATTTGGCCCTATATATCAAAATTACAAATACATAGACCCCTTGGCCCAGCAATTCTTTTGGGAACCCAACCCATACACATGTGAACTGATTCATGACAAACAAGGTTATTCATTGCATTAATGTTCATAGTAACAAAAGTATGGGAAAACTAAGTACCCATCAAAAGGAAACTGGTTAATAAGTTGGGATACATATACACTGTGCATTACTTGCAACCACAGAAAAGAATGAGGGACCTCTCTTTGCACTTAACATAGAAAGATACAGTATACTCTCCTAAATGAAACAAGATATAGAATGACATGAATAGTATGCTTATTTTTGCATATAAAGAAAATAAAAATATATTTGTATTTGCTTATACCTGCATAAAGAAACTGCCAAAAAAAAAAAAAGTGGATAAAAGCGGTTTTGGGTCATTGGCATATGGAGAAGAGAGAACATACAAGACTGCATTATGTACTTTTTAGATTATTGAACCATGTGAATATATTACCAGGTCAATGATTATATTCTTTGAAAAAGAAGAGGCTGAACTACAAAAAAAAAAGAGAGAAAAAGAGACAGAACGAGGCACTGGTACCCAAATTTATATAAATAAATAGGCTTTTAGAAAGAATGCATGAATTTCTGAAAGCAACATTTGTTTTTAAATGAATATGCTTGTTACAAAGATATTCCCCTAACATTAAAGCTAATTCCCTAAGTACCCTCCCTAAAACAATCACTTTATAGATCTACTTTGAGTTACTCACTGTATGTAAAAGCAATAACATGATGCTTGTTTGTAGGTCATATTTCCTACTAACTTCACAGACTTGCCCACATCCTAATTAGTTCAAATCACATTTTCTTTATAGTAAATTGTGACACACAAATCTCACCATCTATGAACATTAAGGTACAAGGTGTAAAGAATTGCATTACATCTTTAAACATGTGGTCTTTCTTTCCCTATTAGAAAACCAAGGAAAATTTTAAGAATCCAATTTGTCTAAACTACTTAAATTACTTAAAAGAATACAAAAAGACTTCTAATATCTAATAGTAAAACAACCAAAGCCGTTCAGCCATATACCATGGTGATTTTAAAAAAAATGAGTCTTACCTTACTTCAGCTGGTGGAATTGGGGAATAGGGATTTGCAGAACAAGCCAGAATTCTAATGACTGCTCCAGGATGATAGGTTTCCAGAACATGAACGGCTGTTGGATACACCTGTTGTTCAAAAGTAAGTTCCACGTAGTCTTGGCTTTGAAAATTAGGTGGTGTCCTCTTGAACGGCAAGGAAGCACTAGGACACTGATCCCACCACGTTCCATAAGTTCGAAATACAGCTGTCTGAGTGAAGTCACCAGAACTTGGAAATACATTTGGTACACCTGCCAAATTCCACATGGTATAGGACATACTATTCTCACTTCCATAATGGGAACTGAAATCCACTACTTCTTTGGCATACTGGACCACCTCTGCGTTGAGAGGGGAAGTCCGGCTGTTTGATTCTATAGTTCTATGGCTGTTCATCATTTCTCCTCTTGCAGCTGTCCTGGCTCGGCGCCGAAGGCATATATAATAAAACATAGTCAGAACTGTTAACATGGGAAAGACTGGTGACATCTAGGTGTGAATTATGAAGCTTCAAAAGGTCAGGTGTCCTCAGTAAGACGCATGAACTCTTTGAAGGATGTTCTAAAAAAATGAATGGCTTGGTAAAGTAAAATAATTTAAATATGCAGAAAAATGCAAGGTAATAATCAAGTTTTTCCCCCAATGTAATCCCCCAGAATGAAACTGAAAAAGCAAAATTCACTGTAAATATAAATCTCTGGTACAATTTATCAAATAAATTTTCAAGAAACCTAAATATCGAAAATGTATACAATTTTATGCTATATGGGAAGCAAAACTGGTAATATAATAAGGCAATGGAAAGTATATGACCCAAAAAAACCCTATTTTATACAAAGTTATAACTATCTTTCAGAAAACACTAAAGTCCTTGAACTTTTAAAATGAAAATCATTTCAAAAATATGGCCAACCACTAAAACACTGCTGTAAATCCAAAAGAACCTTAAGGCATTTTATAACTTCACATTTTAACAAATGATGCCCTATTGTTAATTATTACTCACCTCCAAACATGTTAAGTATAGATTTCACATTATGGGAATATAGTTTTCTGGAGCTGACAGTTAATCCAGACCAACTAAATTAACTGCCTTACACATCACAGATCACCAGACAGTGTTTAATTTATAACTCTTAGCAGTATTTGTTAGGGCTTTCCATGGCTGGCTGGCATCTGGTTTGCTGCCAGAAACTCTTAGAAATCACTCACCCCAGAGAGAATGGTCACAGGATACACACAGGAAATGCAAAAGTTGGCATTCATCCATGTGGCCTGAAATCTGCATGCTGATTTCAGGTTCAAATGTTGAAATGTCACATTCTTTTACCTATAAGACAACAGTTTTAGAAGATATTTTTATTTCCAACTTAGGAAGTCAAATATCCCAAAAGGATTATAGATCACCTTTTAGATAAACAGATAAACACAGATAAACAGCTACTTGTTAAGCAGAACTTTCAAATTGAACAGGTCACATATTTCTGACTTTGTGGACAATTCTGAATTACTACTATAAATTTAAAATTTCATGATGGAATGTCATAAAAATGTCATAATGACCCCTTTCTATATAAACAATACAAACCTATAGCTTATGGATCCAAGTGTGTGGGCAGACATATATTGTAGGGACCAAACAGTATTGTTGATCTCATTGTTTTATTTTTTATTTATTTATTTTTTTAAATTTATTTATTTGTGACACACACACTCAGAGAGAGAGAGAGGCAGAGACACAGGCAGAGGGAGAAGCAGGCTCCACGCAAGGAGCCCGATGTGGGACTCGATCCCAGGTCTCCAGGATCACACCCTGGGCTGAAGGCAGCGCTAAACCGCTGAGCCACCCAGGCTGCCCTGTTTTTTATTTTTAAAAAATTTCTGAGTACAGTTGACACACAATGTTACATTAGGTTCAGGTGTACAACATAATGATTTAATATCTCGACACATTATGCTATGTTCACCACAAGTGCAGCTACCATCTGTCACCATACAACCCTATTACAATATCATTGATTACATTGCCTACGCTGTGACTTTTATTCCCACGACTTATTCATTCCATAACTGGAAGCCCGTGTCTCTCACTCCTCACTCATTCTACCTATTCCCTACCCCCTTTTCCTCTGGCAAATATCAGTGTTTTCTGTATTTATAAGTCTGATTTTGCTTTTTCATTTTTTAGATTCCACATATAAGTGGAATCATAAGGTATTTGTCTTTCTCTAATTTCAATTAGCATAATGTGCTCTAGGTCCCACCATGTTATCACTGTACATGGCAAGGTCTCATCCTTTTTTATGGCCATATAATATTCCTGTGTGTGTGTGTGTGTGTGTGTGTGTGTTTACTTCTTTATAGATTTCTCTATCGATGGACACTTAAGTTGCTTCTATAACTTGGCTATGGTAAATAATGCTGCAAAGAACATAGGGGTATGCATCTTTTTGTGTGTTTCTGCTTTCTTTGGGTAAATACCCAGTAGTGGAATTACTGGATCATATGGTATTTCTAATTTTAATATTTTGAGGAACCTCTACACTGTTTTCCTCAGGGGCTGTACCAATTAGATTCTCAACACCAGTGCACAAAGGTCTCTTTCTCTCCACATCCTCACCAACACTTGTTATTTCTTGTCTTTTTGATTTTAGCCATTCTGACAGGTGTCAGGTGATATCTCACTGTGGTTTTGATTTGCATTTCCCTGATGAGTAGTGATGTTGAGCATCTTTTCATGTGTCTGTTGGCCATCTGTGTATCTTCTTCAAAAAAGTGTCTTTTCAGGTCCTCTGCCCATTTTTTAATCAGACTGTTTCTTGAAGGCAGGATATAGCCAAAGATCTTCAATTCTCAAAGTATTCAGTATGTGGTAGGCACATAATAGTTGATGTGTTGATAGAAAGGTGATGAACAAATAAAAAACACTATAAAAGTCTTAAATAATTTAAGATTATATAACAGCATTCTTGTGCCTCTTAATCCCAGCCAAATTCAAACACACTGAAATGCTTGACAAAACATAACCAGTGAAACAGTAAATAAAGAACTGAGCTTGAAACAAGTGAGAAAAATCCACAGTTATAAGAAACAAAGGAAAGTCAAAGTGCAGAGCAGGAGCTGAAGTTAATACAACTCCTGGAATCAGGTATAGATAGATAGGCCTTAATGGTTACAAGGGGACTTTCTAACATCCATGCAGAAAGGTTATTTCGAGCCATAGGTCACATGTGGAAAGAGCTTCATAAAGCCAAAAAATCAGGTAAGATTGATTATCCTATCTATGAAACCAGGAATGTGAAAACTTAACTCATTGTCCAGGAAGCCTAAAGAGACATGACATTAATTTAGATAATGGGGAAAAGTCACCAATGGGAAAACAGAATCCTATTAGGCATCTATCATGCACAGAGCATGGACCTAAATTCACACTACTTTCATATGAGATTTAGAATCTCCACCCCATCCCCAAGCCAAAAAAATGTAAAAATATAAAGTAGTCCTGAACTGGTAAAACTTTAAAACCTATTAGGGGTAGATATGAAACCTCATTGCAGGGATACCTTCATGACACATGACACAAGACAGACTAAACCCTTACTAAAGATACATCACAGTAAAAACTCACAGACTACAAGAGAAAAGGAACCACGATAAAGGACACTCAGTAGGCAGACTCACTAAATGGAGGAACTTGCACCCCAGGAACAAGACATAATAGAACAGTCTGAACAAGACATTTTCTAGAGAAGAGTAACAAAATATGTATTAAAATAAATAAGGTGTTTCTGCAGCACACGTTCCTAGTGCTGATGTACCATGAATCAAGAATCAGATTCTCCTCAGGAAATAGAACACCAAGTGCTAAAGTATAGATCATGTTATAAGTGTGGGAAAGAAATAATCTAGTATATCACTTCTTAATTCAAATATTTCACCTACCGCAAGTATAAATCTGTCACAAATAAATTATCGATGCACTAATCTCAAATCTTTAATGTCAAAAATTAAAATGATACACCTTTTACCATATACACTTTATTTCAGAACAGGCCCCCAGGTAAATTAACACGGGTAATTGCCCAAAGAATTTACTTGGTCCTTCTCTTTCTTAAAAGAAAAAGGATAAAATAAACTGCAAAAATGAAATTTAGGAAATAAAAAGCAATTTGTAAGCATCCAACTCAACTGACAGAAGACTGTGCCTGTTTTACTCCTGGAAATCTTCAAGAGAAGGACAGAATTCCATTTGCCAAAGTGGATGGATGAGTTTGGCTTTATAATCTTTTTTTAAAGATTTATTTATTTATTTGAGGGGGGTGAAATGCGGGGGGTGGGGTAGAGGGAGAGAGAGTCCCAAGCAGGCTCTGCACAGAGCACAGAGCCAGAGCAGAGAGATGGAAGGGGGCCTCAATTCCATGACCCTGAGATCATGGCCTGAGCAGACACCAAGAGTGGGAAGCTCAACTGATTGTGCCACCCAAGCCCCCTGGCTATATAAACTCTGGACATCACTTCTCACTCCACAGTCTATGGCCTCCTTCAAGTAAGCTACTTTCACTTTCTTTATAAAACTGCACTTATCAGAAAGTAAAAATTTTATAAAACCAAAGGAATACCTGCAAAACAAGATATCATCATTCATGTGAATTTTCACAACCGTTCTTGCCAAAAAGATGGAGACAAGTTGTGAAAGTCAATTTTTTTGAAAGTCAAATTCTAATTGACATACCAAGCCATGGACTTTGTTTCCCAGCTAGCTTTTACTATTATAACTTATGAGATAATATCAAAAGTAGCAAGAATGCCATATGAACAATATCATTTTTAAGCTGCGTTAGAGTTAAGTAAAATTTTACACTGAAGCAACATATGTAAAAGTGAGTTATAAACTGTAAATGTACGTATTATATATTCAAACTTCTGCAGAGTAGAAGAGCAATATAAATGGATGCTTGATTTTTCCAACTATGAATAAAAAAATCATTATTTTTTGTAAGATAAAGCTAAAACTGACAAGTTTTTGAAAGAAAGAAAATCAATGTACAGTACACTGAACAAGCAATTATATTTATTCTTTTCCAGCAATACTGCTCAGAAAAATGTAATAAAGTTAAAAACTGTTTTTGAAAATAAACAAGGCATAGAAATATAAACAGGAAGTGTGCAAACCCACTGTTAACACCCTTCATTGATTCTCAACTCCTTTCCAATCAACTAAGATGACACTATAAAAGTGTTTGGGGGTGGGGTGGGGAAGAACATATGGAGGAGAAAGAATAGCTCACTCTACTTTTCCCTGGGAAATGAAGCTGAAAAGGGGAATAGAGCCATAGTCTCAGGACTCATGTGGGCAGCAACAGCCAATGCTGAAGTCCAAATTGTCCAAGTACTGTTTGGATTTTTGCCAAGGCATAGAGGCAATTTGTGATAACCAATGAATATCCCAATGGGCAATGAACCAAATGCAAAAGATACAATAACTACTTTATGAGGAGAATGGGATTCAAAGTCAAAATGACTTTTCCCACCTGGCGCAAATAAATAAGTATTAGCTTGGTACACTAAAGTGGTCCAAAGGGGTGATTGTAAAATATACCTTTTGAGAGATATGTTCTTTTTCAGTTCATTCAAAGGGCTACTTTACTTTTTAAAACCCTCACAACATATAAAAATACTGTTTTCCATTTAACAAAAAATCAGAATTAGAAATAGGGTGATTGTTATTTTATTAGCTGTCTAATCCAATTACTTATCAACAATGGCTATGAGGGGAAAAATTCTCCACAACACACGGAACCTTTATACCAGCACAATCAAGGAATACAGAACAACAGTCATCTTAACTTCTATCCTGAGACTTTCATACTCCTTGGGAAACAACTTGCTCTACACGACATGATTTTATTATAATACAACTTTATTTTCAACTACATCTTTCATATTATAAAATGCTTAACAAAGTTAAATAATACAATCACAGAGCAAGCAATAACAGTGGAAAAGAGAAATTAAGAGGTATAGGCAAGGGAGAACATATGTTTTCTACTGAGATTTGAAGTGAGATGGGGAGTCGATGAGGCGGAGAGAAGCAGGATGGCAGGAACTGCAGAGAAGACGGCTCCTGCTCCAGCACAGGAAAGAGGAGGAAGGAAAAGGACTTTCCATAAAATAAACAAAAGGAGGCCATCGGAATGAACTCGAGCCAGGACCACGCTAAGGCTAGGTTCACAGTGCAATGAAAGAACCTAGAAACAAGCTTACAACTCCAAGAGGATTCTCAACTTAAGGTGAAAAGATCTAGAAAAGGAAAAAGGACAGGCAACAAGGCATGGCCAGATACTGAAGGCAAGCCACAACACAGTCCTGTTGCAGAATGACCCACAGAGACAAGTTGCTGAAGTGAAGGGGAAAGACGAGGGCCTTAGGCAGCTCCACAGCATCACACCAAACCTAACAGGGTTGCATAATGTGGTAAGAAATCAGTTAAAAAAAAAAAAAAAAAAGGCCAAACCTGGTAATGTTCTCATTTCTGAATCCTGCTGAAACTGATCAAGAGACTATTTTGAGGAAAGGACTTTTCTGGACAAGTCTAGGAATCAAGACATCAGTGAATGGAGAAAATATCAAGAAGAAGGGAATTATATTTTAATCCAGTGCAAGAGCTGCCACTCACAACCGGCCTTCTTTCTTGGCCTGCCCCCTCACACACACACACCACATGCTTTTAGGTCTCCTTCTGCCTGTCTGATAACTTCTCCCTGGGCCTTCTTCCTCTTCAGTCTCAAATAGACAGAGGTACCATTAAGAGAAGGCTGCCTTTTGATAAAATGAGATCCAAGAATGTTCCAACTACCTTGGCACCTATCTTCTCCCCTTCCCTTCCACTTCTCCACACTCAGCACCCTTGCTGTAGATATCTACCTCACCCCAACCACACGTGTGCTTGCACATCTCAGCATCTTCAAGTCTTCCACTGAGGCTGGGCTGCTGGCTGGAATGACTTGTTCTTTCCCACCTGGCACCCTCTTATTCATCCTTTAAGGTCAGGTCCAGACTTTGTCTACCAGTCACTTTTTCTCTGCTCTTAAACTCTTGTGTGCCATTTCTTACATGGTAAGAGATTTTTTCTATCCTAACAGACTATGAATTCCTCAAGTTCAGAGAATGTGACTTAATCATAACTAGACCCTTAGGGCTTAGCACATGCCAATATATGCTCAATAAGCATTTGTTCTGTTTTTTTGAAGACTGGCAGAGAAGATGGCCAGAAATGAACACAGAAATGAAACCAGGGACTCTTCAAGATAAGAACACGTCGACCGAAAAATGAAGCAAAAAAAAATTCCATATCTTGATACAGAGCAAAAGAGGGGAAAAGTGGATAATAAAAACCGAAACACAATAGGTAAGAATCAAATGTATGACCTTCTTTGAAGCCATCCAATAAGGAATAGTATACATATTGAAATTTTACTGTTCAAAGAGAATGTAAAAAAGTAGTAACCTCTGTTAGTACAAAAGCAGCCCCTGAACACATAAAAGAGACTTGACCTTGGCTACAAAGAAACTCTGATTGAAATTAAAGAAAGATTCATGAAAGAGATGATTGGAGAGGTAAAAGGAAACTATTTTCTCAAATACAATGAATTTTTTTAACACTCCAAATCTATGTTAAGACCATAGAATGATTAAGAAGAACAGGAAAAACTATGAGTGGAAAAGAAGTTCTTAGAAAAAGTGATAACCTAGGAACAAGAGGGCAGAAGCCAGACAGGGAAGGCAATAATAAAAGAGCAAGGGTAAAAAGACGGGTTAATATGTTCTGGTATTAGACAAGCTAGGGAGGAGCAAAGGCTGAGTGGTAGCAAAGCGGCTCTTTTTCTTCACAGTAATTATTTACATTTCAATGTACTATGTTAAAATAATGTACCACTGTCAGTAAGGAGACTATTACAAGTGGAATATTACGATTTTACATGCATCTCTCCTCCTCTAAGTAAATTCTCCTCCAGTTAAAACACTTATTCTGATCACAGTTTTTATTCAACAAGACTCTGATATAGAATAAACTCTTAACTGAACTATGCATATGAACAGGGAAAATACAGCCTCCTAGCCCGCTTCAGAGCTTCTTGAAAATCCAGACAAATAGAGTAAAAAAAGGCAGTCGAACCACTCAGGAAGGAAAAACCTAAAGGCCAAGGAAAAATCCTGAAAACCAAAAGGACCAAGAGTACTTCTTTCCCTTCCAGGAATCAAAGTAGAACTCAAAAATAGAAAAAGTATGGCAGCAGCAGGCATTTCCAAACTTCTGCTGAGTTCATGAACAAATGGTGAGGACCATGTTAAGAAGTGCATAAGAAATCAAGTCAAGAATAACCTTGTCAGAAAACAATGAAGAAGGGGAGCCTGGGTGGCTCAGTGATTGAACGTTTGCCTTTGGCTCAGGTCATGATCCTGAGGTCCTGGGATAGAGTCCCATATCAGGCTCCCTCAGGGAGCCTGCTTCTCCCTCTGCCTGTGTCTCTGCCTCTCTCTCTTGTGTGTCTCATGAATAAATAAATAAAATCTTTAAAAAAAAATTTAGATTTAAAATCAATTTAACCTAGAAATTGATGACAGTTCTCTCTCCTCTTTCCTAAACTTTCTTTAACAAGCATATCTTAAAAAAAAAAAGCATATCTTAACTTATGAAATATTTCATGAACTTTCTTTAGTAGAGAAAGGAATCAAGGAGTCAATGTTTTCTTTTCTTTTAAAAAGCAGAGCTGTAGGGAAAGATGTTTGGTGATTTAACACAGTGGACCTGAAAACCCTCTTCCTGCCCAAAGCACTATCTCACAAAGTGACAAGGAAGGACGTGTTTCTAATAACACAGGTATGATATATAAAGTACTTTAGATAAGCTGCCACCATGCCATATTATCTATATTTTTATCTTCTATTCTCTTGTTAATGATGGGTAAGAATAAATCATCTGAATGGGAAGAACTGTGAATTTAGAATAACTCTAAAATTTTGGCAGAATCACACTGTATTATTTAATTAAAATCTAAAATATTAGGGATATTTGGCTAAGGGCAATTTAAATGGACTCACTGAAGAGAGGGGAAAAAAATCTCTCTAGCTACTAAAACCATAAAGTATACTGAATTTACTTTATTCAAATACTAACTATAGGGATCCCTGGGTGGCGCAGTAGTTTGGCGCCTGTCTTTGGCCCGGGGCGCGATCCTGGAGACCCGGGATCGAATCCCACATCGGGCTCCCGGTGCATGGAGCCTGCTTCTCCCTCTGCCTGTGTCTCTGCCTCTCTCTCTCTCTCTCTCTCTCTCTGTGACTGTCATAAATAAATTAAAAAAAATTGAAAAAAAATACTAACTATACATTTTTGGACAGTAAAATAGAGCATTTTACCTAATAGAAATATATTGAATTTATACTCGGCCTTCCTAACAAAAATCCAATTAAAAGATCATAGGTACCTCACAGCTAACCATTCATACTAAAAGAGCAATTAACTAAAATGTTGTAGTACTGCTAAATTAACTTTAGTGTGTAATTCACATTCCAAAAAAAAAACTTAGTATATAGTTTAATGAGTTTTGACAAAGATATATACCAATGCGATCACCTCCAAAACTGAAAATAGAGAATATTTCCATCAGCCCAAAAGGTTCACTGCCGCCCCCTCCCAATCATCCAGCCACTTCTTGCACCAGATAACAAGAAGTTTATATAACTATAAATCCGACTGTCTTTTACTCTAGAGTTACATATAAGTGAAATAATATGTACGTGTCCTTTTGTATCTAGGTTATTTTGCACAGCCTATCTTTATCCCTGTTGTTATGTATATTCACGGTTTGCTCCTTTTTATTGTTGAATCATATTCATGATACAGACATACCCATTCGCCTGTTTATAAACATTTGGGTTGTTTCTTGTGCCAAAATGTTTCTAAAATGTCTGCAACATTTTACATTTCCATCAGCAATATATGAAAATTCTAGTCATTCCACATCTTCATCAACAGTTAACATCATCAGTCTTGAGCCGTTCCATCGGGTGGGTAGTAAATATCAATTGACTAGTAATGATGTGGAGCATTTTTTCATGTCTTTATTTGCCATTTGTATCTCCTTTAGTGAAATGTATATTTTGCCCATTTTTAAAAATCAGGTTTTTTTGTTTTCTTATTATTGAGTTGTAAGAGTTCTCTGCACATTCTACATACAAGGTTTTTTTTTTTAATTTTTATTTATTTATGATAGTTACACAGAGAGAGAGAGAGAGAGAGAGAGAGAGAGAGAGAGGCAGAGACACAGGCAGAGGGAGAAGCAGGCTCCATGCACCGGGAGCCCGATGTGGGATTCGATCCCGGGTCTCCAGGATCGCGCCCTGGGCCAAAGGCAGGCGCCAAACCGCCGCGCCACCCAGGGATCCCTCTTCAAGATATTTCTTAAGAAGAATTTGGGAAGTATATTTGTATGTCCAAAAATATTTTTCATTGTGTTGTTTTTCCTATGTGAATAACAGTTTGAGTCAGGTTTTTTCTTTAGAATTCCTGAAATATACATTATCTTCTAGCATTTCCTTGAATTTCCATCAGGAAATTCAATATATTTCTATTAGGTAAATTTCTATTAGGTCCCTAAGGTCAGGACCTGAGCTGAAATCAAGAGTCAGACCCCTCAATAATTATCTTTCTAAAAAAAGTTTTAAAATGAAAAAAAAAAAAAAAAACAAAAAAACTCAAAGACAAACTTTCAATTTAGGAGGAGGGAAGACTAGAATGAGAAATAAAGGTCCAGGTATATGATGTTTGATGTTTACAAGAGGCAAGTAAAATGATGTAGAATGACTAAAATTAAAAATATGGGCAATAAAGATCTGATATACACAAAATGATAGAGATGGCAAGAGTAATATCAGACAGTATAGACTCCAAAGCAAAAATTAAGCATGGCAAAATGGTATATTTTGTAAGAATAAAATCCAAATAATTACACATAGGATGAATTCAACCGAATTCATAGTCACAGTAGGAAACCAACATATTTTGCTTACTGATTTGTCAGTTTTGAGGAAATAAATAATGTAGTATAATAAGTGTGTCAGGGAAAACAACAGGGAAAGGATGGCTTATCAAAATAAATGTTTTAGAAAAATATCCAGACATTTAGAAAAATAATTTAGAATATTACCATAGCAACCGTTTTTAATCTAAATTTATGATACAAAATATGAAATTAAGAGAATATGTACAAAGTATTTTACTAATCCTGAGGTGAAAACTTAAGAGGTATAAAGGAAGAGAATAATAGGACAACATTAATATTATAAAAATTTCTGTAAAGTTCCCAGAAACAGCATTAAAAGAATAGACCATGAAAAAAAATACTATTAAATGGTGTACCAAGTCACTAATAGCCACAACACATAAAGAGCCATTACAACCAATAAGAAAAAGATACACTTCAATAGAAAACTGAGAAGATGAACACATAAGTTAAAAAAGAATGCAAATGACTGATAAACATTTACAGATTTTTAACTCTATCAATAAAGAAATGTAAAATTAAAACAGTAAAAACATAGCATTTTTCATCCATAAAATTTCTAAAATGTAAGAAACGATTGTATCATGTTGATACAATTCTTGACAGGTCTCTCATGTTTCTGCACATCTTATAAGCAGGGGGCACTGATAGCCTTTGTTCCAGACTATCTTTTCAAGAATGTCTATATAGCAAACATCCATGGTAGATAAAGAGAGATTTCCCTTTAGAGTAATGGGCAAGTCTGTAGCATTATAAATATAATGCCTCTCTGTAGGGAAAAGGTTAAGCAACTTTACTTGCAGCCCTCTATGAACGATTCAGGTTCTCCAAACTCAGGGTTCCTGTCCTGTAATCTACCGTGTGTGCTGGAGTCATCTTGTCCTTATCACATCACCCAGAAGAAACTGGAGTTCAAGCAAACTGCATAAGAAAACGATGATACTCTGGCTACTGCTGTTGCTGTGCTTTGTCTCTGGCCCAAGAGTTTCATGTCTTCTGCCAGTGTCCATGAAACTGTTGGCTTACAAGTAGGGTTAAATCTCAAGATCTGTGACAATTTTTGGCAATGATATGGCAGTGGCAGCATTCTTATAAAGTGTAAAGATTTACTCAAGTCGGGCAATATGGCACGATCTATCATTATTTAAAATATATATAGCCTTTGACCCAGCAATTACATGTCTAAGCATTTACACCAAGGAAATAAGCAAATGTGCAAATAGATAAACACAAAAATGATCCCTGCAGTTTGTAATAGAAATAAATTTGATATGGCTTAAATATCAATAGGGAATCAGTTACACACGTTTTAGGTTATTCCTAAAATACTGAAATACCAAAAAAGACCTTTAAAAAACAATTTTATATGTGCTGATACTGAAAGATGCTCATCAATTATTACTAACTAGAAGTCACAGAAAATTACATAGAGTACACCATCATTTATGAAACAAATGGAGATTTGTACACATGTATTTCTAGTCTCTGAAAGGAGAACAAATGATTAATGATGATCTCTGGGAAATTAGGTGAGATAGGTGGGCACACAACACTAACGTTCTCCTTTGGGTACTTCTGTATTACCTGATTTTTTTTTTTTTTGAAGAATGTATACATTTTATAATCTAATAAAGTTTCTAAGTATCTGTTAAGTTTTTACACCTAAGACATACAGTTAGGATAGTAAAATACAAATGGACAAGGGGCTGTCCTGGATGTTACTTCTATCTGCATTTATTCCTCAGAGCCGCTGAAACCACGTACAGAAAGTCCTGAGCCATGGCTGAGGAGAGCCTACACTTCTGAACAACACAACGCAAAGCTAAAAGACCTGCAGATTTTGAACAGCTGCTTTTCTACATACAACTCTAAGGAGCAACTCTATGCGGCACCAGTTCTGAGGTATCAAAAGAAGGGATTTACTTAGCAATGGTTAATGATTCAACGTACCATGAAATAGGTTACCTAAAAGTAAATAATAATAATTTCAAGAATAGTGAAGAAACTTTAAAGGGGGGCAGGGCACCTGGGTGACTCAGTGGGTTGAGCGAGCAATTCTTGGTTTTGGCTCAGGTCGTGCTCTCAGGGTCTTGGGAATCCAGTCCTGGTTTTAGGCTCTGCCCTCAGTATAGAGTCTGCTTGAATTCTCTCTCTCCCTCTCCCTCTGCCCCTTATTTATTTATTTAGAGTGCTGCTCCCACAATAAATAGATAGATAGATAAATTCCAAAAATATTTAGTGGTCAACAATATGCCAGACACTGTTTGAATCACTAGACATTAAACACACTATAAAGCTAGAGTAAGAAAAGCAGCATGGGATCAGTACAGGAAGCCAGAGATCACAGAACAAGACTTCAGAAAACATCCTTAGAACACACAAGAATGAGGAAGGACCTTGGATAAATAAAGTATTTGATATCAGCTGGGAAAAACAGAATCCAACAAATGATGATGGGGTCCATAGTTCACAATTTTGGGTGGGGGAAGCGCCTTACTTCCTTTTTCACGCTAAATTATACGTGAGGCAAGTTATAGAGTTTTGGATGATGACTAAGTTCATTAAAAGTACTAGAACAGGGGATCCCTGGGTGGCTCAGAGGTTTAGCGCCGCCTTCGGCCCAGGGCGTGACCCCGGAGACCCGGAATCGAGTCCCACGTTGGGCTCCCGGCATGGAGCCTGCTTCTCCCTCTGCCTGTGTCTCTGCCTCTCTGTGTCTATGATGAATAAATAAAATCTTTAAAAAAAAAAAAAGTTTAAAGTACTAGAAGAAAACAGGTGGATACATATATATTTGCAGTTCTCCAAGGTTTACAGCTCCATGAAGTTAAACCAGCATGTTGATCCCAGGAAATTTAAGAGCACGAGGCAGAGACTAAGACGGCAGAGAACAAAGGGACAGTTTTTGCTGACTATATTTGAAAGTAAAAGACAGCAGTTAGCAATATTTTAAGACGCCAACGGTGAGAGGAGTACTATAATTGCATTACTCGATCACGGCGTTATAGAGAAGAAAGTTAACCATTTCACACGATTTCTGATTTTTTCAACTCCGTCAAACCCGGGAGAGAAGCGCCGGAAGTTGAAGGGCTCAGAAAAGCCAACATCGGAGCTTAAAAAGTTGGTACTCAAAAAAAAAAAAAAAGAGGTACGAAAAGAAGAATCCAACTCAATGAGCAATCCGAGAGTGCCCGCCAGGGTGATGATGCACATCGCCGTGTCTTGCCCCCAGTAACGTAAAAGAGCTGCTGGGGAGCTGCAGGATCGTGGTTGCATTAGGAACACCTCCCTCCACTTCACCAACAGGCACAATGTGGAGTGCGCAACTGCAGAGGCATTAAGCGAGCTCTTTAAAGGACACAGCGTGCCTGAACCCAAGGAACTGCACGCCAGGAAGCAGGAAAGGCAGCTGCTGTCCTCCGAGTGGGGCAATCCAGGTCACCGCACCTGGGGTCAGATCCTCCAGGGCAAGGTGCCAAACACCGGCGTCCCGTCAACGCCGCTACCTGACCACAGGCTTATTCATCACCTTGACTTTCTATTTATTCGTGAATCCCGATTAATGACTGCAACCCAAGGCTACGTGCCAATAAGCCCTTGGGAACCATCAAGGCGACCCCAAACCTCTCCCACTGCCAACATGAGGATGGGGAGGCCAAGGGGGCGGTCTCCGCCAACACTGCGCCCTAGGGACACCCCTGCACTTGGAAACAGGGTTGCCGCCCGGTATCTTGTGGCAGTCCTAAAACCACGGGCCTGGTTAGTGCAAAGCATCGATGCTACGGGGAAATCAAGGCAACACGCGGGGGCAACAAGCACGCGGGCGGGCAGGCGGCCGCCGCGGGCTGCACACTCGGCTCGGCCCTGGGGGCCCCGCGGGGTAAACGCCGTGCGGACACGCTGGGGCAGAGAAGCAGCACACACGGCGCCTAAGCCGCTCACAGGTGCCCAGCAAGCTCGGCAGGCGCGGCGCGGCGCGGGCCTGGGGGGGGAGGGGCGGCCGGCGGGGCCCTCGGCCCGCGCCCAGGCTCCCCGAAGCGCGGCGCTCCGCCCTGGCCCGGCCCCGCCCCAGCGCTCAGGGAGGAAGACGGAGACCCGCCGGAGGAAAAGAGGTAAAGGAAGGGCCGTACCCTGCCGGGTCCGGGAGAGGTGCACGCCGTGGGCCTCACCAGCGACCCAGGCGGCACCGGGAGACGCGGGCGCGGGGGCGGCTCCCAGAGTCCCGCGCTGCGGCGCGACGGCTCAGAGGCCGGCCCAGCGCGACCCGGAAGGAAGACGCGGAGACCGCGAGGAGGGGCGGGGCCGGGCGGGGAGGCGGGGCCGGGCGGGGCCAGAGGGCGGGGCCGAGCGGGGAGGCGGGGCCGGGCGGGGAGGCGGGGCCAGAGGGCGGGGCCGAGCGGGGGAGGCGGGGCCAGAGGGCGGGGCCGAGCGGGGGAGGCGGGGCGCCGCCGCAGCTGGAGCTCCGCGCGGCGTCCGCCAGGACCGCCCCCTCCTAGGCCGCGGGGAGGAGCTTCCTACTGGTTCCCCAGCCCCAGCCGCGCCCTATAAATTGCTCCCTCACTACCCAGCAGGCAGTGGTTGAAATCCACTGCGGGAGTGACGGGTTCCTCGCACCAGGCTGCCGTCTGTAGTGTGGTCCTGCCAAGGCTTTTGCAGTCCAGAGTTGGCGAGCCGGGTAACGCCTAAGGTCCTCAGAGCAAAAGCGGAAAACAAAGTTATAGGTGCTCTGGAGGGCCTGATGCACCAAGTTTGCAAACCTCTTCTGCCCCAGATGCGAATCCGTCCTGCAAGCTCATTTCCCTCACATTTGGAAACAGTTGTCCATAACCTCTCATGAACAAGCTGGTCTCACGACTCCCCTACTCAGTTACTGTTGTTTCTCTTCAGTAGGTATTGTATCTAATTCAGTGTTAGATACAGTTAGATATTGTATCTAATTCAGTCGATATTGTATCTAACATCAACTTTTTAAAGTTTGCATTATACTGATCTTGTTACAAGATTTCTATTAAGACGTAAAAACATGGAGAAATGAAGAGATGTTAACACATCACTTGCTATTTATTTGCCCCTAAAGAGGCAAAATAATATATTTATTTATAAAGCACACATATGAACTGAGCTGATATATGATGTGCAAAAAAAAATTGTACGCAAAACTGGACATTTTTAAAAAGAATACATGATGTCCAGTACAAATCGTACGCAAAACTGGGCATTTTAAAAAAGAACTGAAGCTTAATCTCCAATCTTCCTTGAGTGTGGGTGGCTTAGTGACTTGCTTCCAAAGAATATGGAAGGGAGGAAAAAGTAGCTTTATTGTGGAGAAACCTGGTAAACACTACCTTGGTCAGATGAAAGTTAACACCATCAATGATAAACCAAGTTGATAGTATGCACTCTGATATGGTGTGATGAGAAAGGCACTTCGTCTCCATAATATTCTTCCTCAAAACCCATAAACCCAGTCTGGCCTTCAAACAACGCCAGAAAACCCAGAAAAACCTACAAAATACCTGAATAAACTGTCAAGTTAATGGAAAAAATATAACAAAACAAACAAGGAAACACTGAGAAATTGTCACAGACCAGATGAGGATTTGCATGATAGGACCACTAAATGTTACATGGTATTTTGAATGGGATCCTAGAACATGAAAAGGATGGTAGTAGCAAAACTAGTAAAATAGGAATTCAGTTAATAGTAATGTACCGATGTTGCTTTCTTCATTGTAGCAAATGTATTATTATAATATATGATGTTAATAAGTAAAGGGAAAATGGATGAGTGGTATGTAGAACCTTCTGTACCACCATTGCAACTTTTCTGCAAATCTCAAGTCCATTCTAAAATCACAAGTGGACTACAAATAAATTAACTTATTAATGAGTAAACAAAACCTGCTCTTTTATGATTGCCAGTGAGACTTAATTGAGTTGATGTCTTTAGGCACTCAGACCCAGTCTAACTAAAACAGTTTCTTACTTCTAATTTTTAAAAACATATTATTTCTAATTTTTAATAAAAATATAGTTTTTATAAAATATGTTCAGAAAAGAACACAAAATATGAATGTCAAGTTTGATGAAACATGAACATGCCCATGTATTCATCACTAAGATCCAAAAATAGATCATGGGGCACCTGGGTGGCTCAGTTGGTTGGGCCTTTAACTCAGGTTATGATCCCAGGGTCTTGGGATGGAGCCCCACAATGGGCTATCTGCTCAGCAGGGAGCCTGCTTCTCCCTCTCCCTCTGCCTACTTGTGTGTTCTATCAACCAAATAAAATCTTAAAAAAAAAAAAAAAAAGATCATTACTAGCACTCAGAAACCCCAACTTATGGGGGATCCCTGGGTGGCTCAGCAGTTTAGCACCTGCCTTTGGCCCGGGGCGCGATCCTGGAGACCCAGGGTCAAATCCCACATCAGGCTCCCTGAATGGAGCCTGCTTCTCCCTCTGCCTGTGTCTCTGCCTCTCTCTCTCTCTCTATGTCTATCATGAATAAATAAATAAAATCTTAAAAAAAAAAAAAAGAAACCCCAACTTATTTTCTTAAATCTCTATCCTTCACTCCTCCCCAAAGGTAAACATTTTCCTGACTTATAATACTAGACTGATTCTTGCCTTTATGTAGTTGCATTCATACATTATATACCCTTTGGGGCCTGGCCTCTTTCTCTCAACATTAGGTCTATGAGAGCTACTCATGTTGCTGTGTGTAGTAGTGGTTTCTTGAGTTTTTGTTGTATAAATATACCATAACTTACTTATTCTACTCCTGGTGAACATTGAGCTATTTTTGGTTTTGATTATTGCAAACAATGCTGTTATGAACATTCTTATTCATATCTTCTGTTGCATATCTTTTGCATGCCCCCCATACATTTTAATCTCCTTGGTGTATAAGAGATATAGTAGTTGGTGCTATTATTTGTTTAGTGTTTTGGTTTGGTTTTTTTAAGGCACTTAAGGTGCTGCTTGGAAAGTGGAGAAGTTTATATTTTAGGAAAGTGAAAGACTAGGGCAAAATTCCATTTCTGTGACCAGAGTTTCGGTCATCATTGCTCAATTTACCCTCCCTCCAACCTTCTCATCTCAAGTGCCATAACATTGCCTTGCTTCATTTGCTGAGCAGAAGAGCCAAGAAGGGCCAAGGAAAGGGGCGATACTTATCAGTTAGCGATGGCGCTGATTTAATGGGTGAACTAGTTATTAAATGGAATGTTGTTTGGAGCTGAATAGCATCCCACGCCATAACAGCACTATTACAAATAAAGAAAGTCCCAACAAAGCTTAATTGTGCATAAAGAACCAGCTCAGCAAGCTGGTTATGATCCATTCTATGTTCGCTTCAAAAGTTACAATGTTCTACTCAGATGGGGAGGCGGGCAAAGAAGCAGCAGGTTCAAAACTCTTCTTTGTCTCTTAACTCTTAAAACACTCACCATCATAGCCTCTCCCATTTCAAGTGATTTGTCTTTATCTTAAAAGGAAGTATGTACCAGTTATAAACTTTCAGGGTGAGGAGTATGTATGGCAATAAAACACTGGATCAGAGGGGCAGAGATAGCATCTATTCCACACACTGCAGAGAGAATCAAAAATGTTTTTCCATCATTGGTACCAAGTAAGGTCTCCTGTCAAGTCAAGATCTCTCAGAAAATGCAACTCTATACATTTTCTGCCTAACTCAGCCAAAAAAAAAAAAAAAAATTCACCTGTTTGTGAAATCTGAAGTTAACTAGTTTGTTGAAGAGTGGCTTTTGGTGAGTAATATTAGCCAAGATTTTTATTAAGCCATGGACCAAACAGCATGAATAAGAGCCATTAAGAGTGATCTCTTGGTGTACTTTCTTAAACCTCTTACAATCTATAGCAAGTTTTATTTTAATATTAATCTACCATAATATTCACCTAGAAACAGTCACAGCCTGATGAAAAAAAATAAGAGTTTTAAGCAAGTATGCCCAAAAGTCATGTAGTCCAAACCCCTGTATTGCTGATGAGAAAGCTAAGACTCAGAGAGATGGACTTCTCCAAATCATTCTATCAGACTGTCAATGACACCTGGTTCTCTGACTTTACATGCGGAGGGTTCTTTTTTAACAATACAGCATTACTTTATGATTTAACAGAAGCTTAACTAGTCCTATTACCATAACCTTGAAGTACTCTGAATACAGTAGAAGAAAATTGAACTTGGGAGTAGGAAGACCCGTGTATCCAGCTCTGCTATGTAAGTAACTCTGTGATCTTGGATAAGTTACAACTTCTCTGAGCTTGTTCTCAATTCAATGAAATGTGCCTAACTCACAGGCACTGGAGAGATTCAAAAGAGATCATATATATGAAGGCACTTTGTGAGCTATAAAGTAGTATGCAGATGCATGAATATTATTAATATTTATTAAAACATGTTGAAGATAAGAAATTGAATCTTTCCAGCACAAAATGTCAGAATAGAACTTTCACGTCCATTCTAGTCTAATCCTTTCGATTGTTACCAGAGGAGGGAAAAGCCTAGAAAGACTGGATAATTTGTCCAAAGACTTAAGGCAAGTTGCTGGCAAACCAAGACTTGAATTAGGTCTCCCAACGTGCAGTTTCAATGAACTTCTAATGTGTTTGATAAGTGAACACTAAGTACCTATCAGTAAGATGGCTTAAAACAACCTGATAAAATTTAAGACTGAATTTACACAGGCCTAGAAGTGATATCTTGAAATACTTTTCAAAAGTATTTTTTAAATATATTTTAAAAATAAATGCTTGTCTAACTCATACTGTCTGTGCTGTTTTGCCTTCTAATGTTCCTTTTCCTGTATCTTGGGTCATTTACTTAAAAACTTAGCATTAATAAAACATCTTTGGTGGTTGGGGTGCCTGGGTGATCCAGAGTTAGGCTTCTGACTCAGTGGGGAGTCTGCTTCTCCTCCTCCCTCTACCCTTCCCCATGTTTGTGCACTCTCTCTCTCAAATAAATAAATAAATAAGACTTTTTAAAAAATATTGGTGGTTGAGACTAACGTAGGAGAAAGACCAACTGGAGACAGTGGACAAATCGAATCTCTTCCTGCCTATTGTTCTATGAGGATGGAAACACAGCCACGAAAATGATGCTTGTGGGCAGGGGCTCTGGTAAGGCCAATTGAGGCTACAATCTCTCTTCTTCCTACTTTTCCTTTTTTTAAGTAAAGGTGCTTTTGAAAGAGTTCCTGTGTATTTATATTAGGCAGAACCCTGTGGTCTAGTCACAGAGTGACATGGCGATCAATAGAAAAAAAGCAAAGATTTTCTGTCCATACAGGTAAAACAAATATCTGAGAGTTCCATATAATTCAGTCTTCAATCCCTCAGAATTATTTTGTCCTCAATGGATGATTTGAGGGGACTGGATTATCCAGATAAACACGTATCATTCACCTATGTATTCATGCCCTTGCACAACTGTGCGTGTCCCTTCCTCACAGTAACATAAGCTGTATATTTAAAACAAAAAATTGAAAATGCTATTTGCTGGGTAAACCAAATCCTTTGGAATGCAAAGAAGTATATTCTATTTTTGTTATTGAGCCATGAACATGTTCCTCATCTAGTTAATAGGAGTAATAAAATGTATATAGTAAATACAAATGACTCAAGAATAATTTATTAAGCATAATTTAAAATGAAATCCTGACAATTGCTGAACTTTTATTATAAAGCTTCCACAAAACCCAGTACTCTTTGCTGAGGCACTTCTTTCACCCAGCAATCCTGCATCTCTCATGGACAGTGTATAAAAGAACAAAGGTCATCTGGCAAAAAGCTCCCTAAAAGTACATCTTTAAGCATCATTCTTGGAGTGGGCATCTGGGTGACCCAGTTGGTTAAGCAGCTGCCTTTGGCTCAGGTCATGATCTCATGGGTCCTGGGATTGAGCCCCTCATCATCCTTGTCCTCTGGCCCCCCTGCTCAGTGGGGAGTCTGCTTCTGCCCCTGCCTCTCTCCACCCCAATACCCCCTTATATTCTCTCCCACTCGCTCTCTCAAATAAATAAATAAATAAATAAATAAATAAATAAATAAATAAAATATTTAAATAAATAACATTCTTTGAGATACTCCATTTGGGATTTCTTGGTTAGATTCCTCAGTGCCTTACTGAGAAAAATCCCTATATTTCAAAGTTATTTAAAGAGAAACACAGAAAACAAATTTACTAATAAGGTTTGCCTTCCCCACCACCCCCACCCCCCATTATAAATTGGTAGAAGGTTTCCAGAATTTCCAGGAGAAATTGACTTTTCCTTAATAGGTTTCTCAGAATGTTACTTCAGATAAAGCTCCCTAATATATACTATTCTCTAGCTATTTTTTTTTCTTGCTTATCATTTCAGCCTCTAATGGTGAGAGATTTGATTGCTTTTGAGTAGGGGTCTTTTCCTCTAAATCAAATGAGTCATAAAGCAAGTCACTGAGAGAAGAGGGTGAGAAGCCAGGATGGCCTGCTGGCAGTGTTCCCCCCTTCCGCTCGCCTCCTGGCCTCCTGCCCCCTGAGAATGCTTGCGGCTGCCAGCACAGCACAAACAACTTGGAGATGGGCCAGACGAGATTTAACGATGGTCAGTTGGGATCGATCTGTTATGGAACTGGGCACTTTATTTACTATTTACTAAGTAGATTGCTATTCATATAGTGTTGGGCTATTTTATAGGATAAGATATCTTGAGCTAATTTCATATTTGCATGTCCTATTTCCCTAATAATGAATATTTTTCCATAGCCTTTAGTGCAGCTGGTAAACAAGCTTAATGCAATTGCTCAAAAGTACCTCTTCAGAGAACCAACACAATTATTTGAAATTTAGAAGAGTGGGTCTTTGAGCTACTTCCTTTGAAGGTCATATTTTGAGGAAGGGAGGAGGCACCTTAATATTTCTATGAGCAATATTAGTTTTCATTCTTCAAATAATTTATGTTCATTTAGACTGAGAGTTGGGATTCACATACAAATTGTACTTGATGTTTTCTTCTATTCCAATTTTGTCTGTGCCTCCAATTACAAACAGAAATCTAAGCAAGCATTCTTTTCCATGTAATACTTGACAAATACAATTTAGGTAAAAATGGTCCTATATGTCGATACTTCTAAAACTTTAATGTGCAATGGAATATTATTCAGCTATGAGAAAGGAAGATATTCTTTGATTTGTAACAACGTGAAAGGATCTTGAGCACATTATGCTGAGTGAGATAAGTCAGACAGAGAAAGACAAGGACTATCATCCCATTTACATGTGGAATTTTAAAAAGTTAAACCTGTAAAAAAAAAAAAAGCAAAATATTGGTTACCAGGGAATGAGGGAATGGAATGGGAAGGATTAAAATGCTGATGTTTAAGAGAACAAACTTTTAACAGGTAGTAAATAAACCATAGAGATCTAATACACAGTATCGTGAATACAGATAATAGTGTCATACCATAATTACGTAATGCCATAAATATTGCTACACTGGCAATCCTGTTACAATATATAATGTGTCAACACGTTGTATACCTTAAACTCACACAATGTTACATATCCAATTCATCCATTAAAAAAAAAAAAAAAACCTTAAATGTGCATATGAATCTCCTGAGAATCATATGATTCTCATTGGATGGAGCCTGAGTTCTAAACTTATAACAAGCTCCCAGATGATCCAGATGCTACTGAAACATGCAATACACTTTCAGTAGAAAGCTTTAGGCCATTTCACCTGCAGAGGATTATATCTGAACTGTGAAGACTTACCATGAATAGGTACTAAGATTACAAAGCAATACCTCAACTTCAACTGGAGACTCAAATAAAGTAAATGGATAGAATCTTGTTAAACATTTGTGTTGACTCCTTTAGATGGTTTTAGATTTCCTTGGGAGTAGGGACAGGTAATCCATATTCTCTTTCTGTTTTACTGAAAAGTAAGGTTCAAGAAAAAAATCTATGAAGTGTTGCCATAAGCAGGCATCCCTTTAGGCTCAGAAGACTGTGGTGAGCCCATCTTACAGGGTAATTGAGAAATCCAGCAACCAATAATAGAACAGTTTGGGGGTAAAATTCTGACATATGCCAACACTGCATGAGCTTGACCAATTTAACTTTTTATACGTCAAAGTTGTCCACCAGTAATGTCATGTCTCCAGCTGCTGTTCTGCTCCACCGTGCCTTTGTTTTCACCCAGCTCAAGTGCAGCAGGGAAATGAGGGCATAAGAAAAACATCAGATTTGTTATTCACAGCAACAGCTCCAAGCCCAGACAGCTTCAAAGTAAATCTGAGCAAGGTCTTGCTGTGACTTTGTGACCAAAGACTTAATGTTCTCATACCATTAGTGGGCTCTGGCACTTTATCAAACCTGTGATATTGACTAACTACCAGTAATTGCTGATTTATGGGCAAAGTTTTCTCAGCCTTGTTTTCTTCAGGACTTTAATATACCTTCATCTTCTGGAGACGTGTTGAATCAGTCAGTTCACGTTCTCCATGAGCTTTGCTGTTGACATATCTAAATAGAGGACATCTTGCCCTTTTACCTGTTGCTGCTGAGATGACTTTGTAGTACTTCACTTGCCTTAAGTTATCACTTAAGAAAAAAGCGCACTTCTGGGCATTCAGGAAGGGTAATTAACAGAATATAGCATGTGGGAAATAAATTTTGTTCTAGCATTTTTTAAAGCTCTTTACTTAAGCAGGATAAGATGATGATATAACTAGAAGGATTTCTAAAGAGCATCTAGTCCAAGTGATAACATAGATTTCACTTCTAGTGTCATAGGACAGAGGAACGAAGGCAGATATGCCTTTTATTTTCTGATAGAGAACTAGTAACAACCCTAACTTCTAGTCCGTGCTTCCCTTCTCTTGTTTTTTTTTTTTTCTTTTCTTTTCTTTCTTTCTTCCTTATCTGACACTCTCTACCTAGATACAAGTAGCAACCAGACCTCAAAATTAGATCTGAGGAAGGATTAGGGTCATATCAAGAGCCTAAGACAACTCTATCAATTTCACCTTCCCTTCAAACTTCTACTACTTATTCCATTATTAACCAAGCACCTGGGGCTCCTCAGAATCACTTCCACAGCAGCCTTTGTCCTCTAGCATTTCCAAAGGTGTCCATATTACTATGGGTGCTTTGTGCCCGAATGATTATGTTACAGCAACCTTTGAACCATACTATAAAATATTTATGACCAAGCCACAGCTCACAATAGTTGGACACATAGATAAATCTCTGGTTTCCAGTTAATTCCTTTTCCAGAATCAAAAACTCCTGTCAGGTGCCTCCTTCATCTCTTTTCACACTTCCTCATTCATCACAAACAGCACTGGGAGGGAAGCAGAGGTTGGTGAGACCAAATGAGACCTTATAATATCTTGGAAGCATCCAAGGATAGAAATATATTTTGTCCTGTTTATTTCTAGATTCAGGAGAGTGCTAATTGCAGCCAAGACATCTAGAGCTGATTTAGATTTCTCTCTGGCAATGTGACCTTGGCTGAGTTACTTCACCTTTTTGATATTTTGTCAAGTGTGGATAATAGCATCTCCTCTTAAATGTGGTTAATCAAAGAAGATATGCAAAAGAACTTTGCTCTCTCCACAGGAAAGGTTCTAGTCTATATAAATATAAGGAATTATTAAGATACTGATATTTTCAGGCTGAGTTGAGTTTGATTGAATTTTATACCATTAAATGTGCATGTTCAGTGATTTCTTTATTGGTAGGCTGATTCTTAGTATGTTAATGAAGACCTATGTATAGTTTTCTTGATTAACTCATGGCTCAGGACTTGTTACTTCAAACACCAAACAAGATTCAGTTTTTTGAGGCATTGACTCCAATATCTCAATTATTCAACTTAGGAATTAGTGTAAAATTAGCACAGATCCCTGTTCATATGGAAATAGATGGGTATGTTAATTGGAATGCTGTAGCTGGAAAAAATCTTGCATAATGAAAGGATTGATATTAATATCTTTGAATGGAAAATGTATATCATATTGTTAGTAAGAAATAATTCATTCACATGTGCTTGTTCTAAACAATTATTTTATGTAGTTCATCTCACTTCCAAAATACGAGCTATTCAATGTATCTAGGAAATATTTTGAAATGGAATTATGCTAGCATATTTTTAACTTAAAGCAAAAACTATGTTGAAACACTGAAATGTCTTCCTCGCTCCTTCTTACTATGTTTTCTATCACTTCCTGTGTTCAAATTTTCACATCATCACTGTCAGTCTTATTAATTCCTGATCATAACTGGATAATTAGAGTACACTTCACTAACTATATGGATAAAATACTACTAGATGTGTGTGATAGCTTGCCATCACTAAAATCCCTTAGTTATTTCAGGTAGGTCTCTCAGAACCTTTTTTGATTTTATATGCAAAAGTAAACCCAAATAGTGGGAACAATAATTTATAGAAATTCTGAGTGAGATGAGATACCAGTTTATATCACATGTACATATATATATGTATGTACATGTATTCCTATATATAAGTGTACACACACACACACGCACAGCCTGGACTCAAGTTGAGGCCTTTAATCAGTTTTACATTTCTGAAGCTTTTCATTATATATGTATATTTTGCCATTCCTTTTCATTTAGAAATTAATTTAATAATATCATATTGTGACATTATAATATCACAATCTATAATGTGAAAAGCACTCTGCTAAATGTTGTGGAGGAAATAAAAACCAGCAAGGACGTCACTATCTAGATGTACAAATATCCATATGTACAAATATCTTAATCACAAGAGGACAGCTTAGAAGCAATATAAACAAAATTCTGTGTGAGCATAAAGTTGAACAAAACTGTCACTAAGCATGGCTGCTTAAAGGAGTTGGCGTGTTAACTGGGCTAAAAAAAAAAAATAATAACAATTCCGGGGATTTCCAGGCAAAGAGAACAACATGAAAAAAAAGCTTGCAGGGGGTAAAAAAGCAAGAAGTGTTTTGGGATTGGTGATGAGAGAGAGTTGCAAAGACAATCCAGGTATCTCCTACTTCTTTTCTACACAGAGCACTTTGTGATAATCTTACTTCCTTTTCATCAATGCTGTGAAAAATTGGTTTTGAATACAGATTGATATGTGAAGAAATTCTATAGCGGAAAGTGATTTCCCAGGGAGAACATACACAATAATTTCACTGCTCTGAATCACCAAAGACAACTGAGGATGGCATTACCTAACGTAAACATTCATGGGGGCCTAGGGAGTACCCAAAAGGAAAAAAGAATCATCTGATAATATGATGTTGGCAACCATGTGACCAACCCAGTGCACAGAGAAGATGACCAGCAAAGCCTAAGAGGCCACTGGATGAGAATCTGCCAACTGAGACACAAGTCCAGGCACCAAGTATCAATTCATACTCCAGTTGAAGCCCTGTGGTGAAGGGGACTGGGAGTTTGGGATGGCATGGAGCAAATATTGCTGAAACCAAGGTGTTTCTTCAACCATTTCTAACTCAAGATTCTGGGAAGAAAACCTTCAAACATACTATTTATTGACTTATTTGCTCAAAGGGCCTATTCCACTTACTGTGACTGTATAACAAGTTACTCTAAAACTTCATGGAGAAAAATAACTATTATGTTTGCAGATTCTGTGGGTCAAGTTTTTGACATGAGCTTGCCTCTGCTCTATACTGTCTGGGCCTCAGCTGGAAGACTTGAAAGCAGAGGACTAACTGGATCAGCTGAAGGCTCATTCTCTCAAATAGCTTGCATTTACGCAGGCTGTTGGCTGGACAGTTCCTCTCCACCTGTGGTCTCTCTGTAAAAAAGCTCCTTTGACTTCATCACAATATGGTGGCAGAGTTTAAAGGGCAGGCATCCTAAGGGACAGAGCCACATATGGCCACATGTCCTTAATGCGCCCTAGCTTTGCAAGTCATATAGCATCACTTCTGTGATGCTACCTGTGGAAGTGGTTGCAAGCTCCTGCCCAAATCCAAAGTGAGAAAACAGAGACACCACCTCTTGGGAGGAAGAATGGCAAGGTTCTGAAGAGCATGTCAAACCAGAAACACTGCTATAGTCATATTTGGAAAAAGGATCTGCCACAGGGCCCTATAGAGCTCATAGAACAAATACTGTTGCCCATCCCTCTCTTTCCCTCTCTTATACCTTTGTAACTGTTGGTGGTTTCTTAAATGAAGAGAGAGACAGAGGATTAATAAGTCTGGACACTGCTTAGGAGAATTATGGGTTATTAGCTTATTATGAGTTTTCAAAATTCAAACTCAATATAGATTAATATTCCTGGAGCATGGGAAGGATAAAAGTATCTGAAGAGGTGGCTTGGGATAAATCATTGAGAATTTTAAATGTCATGCTGAGAACTTAGGTTTTACGCTGGACTTGGGACTTTGTTTTGTGGCAGTGGAGAACTGACTGCAGAGTTTGGATCAGGTGAGTGACATAATCATTTAGGAAAATGAGACATTCTTAAGGCCTCGGGCAGGATGGCAAGAAATTAGAAACTGAGAGAAAACAGAAGCTCTCTTTTTTTAATTCAAGTATAATTAGTACAGTGTTGTATTAGTTTCAGGTGTACAATATAGTGATTCAACAATTCTGTACCTTACTGATTGCTCATCATGATAAGTGTACCCTTAATCTCCTTCACCTATTTCACCCATCCCCCCCCCCCACCTCCCCTCTGGCAACTTTATATTTATATAAAGTTTTTTATTTATATTTAAGAGTCTGGTTTTTTGTTTGTGTCTTTTTTTCTTTATTTGTTTGTTTTATTTCTTCAATACACATATGAGTGATATCATACAGTGTCTTTCTCTGACGGTCTTATTTCACTTAGCATTGCATTCTCTAGATCCATCCATGTTGTTGCGAATGGCAAGATCTCACTCTTTTCTATAGCTGAGTAATATTCTATTTTGGTGTATAGCCACATCTTCTTTATCCATTCATCCTTGGATAGACGTTTGGTTTGCTTCCATATATTGGCTATTGTAAATAATGCTGCAATAAACATAGGAGTGCTTATATCTTTTCAAATTAGTGTTTTGTTTCCATTGGGTAAATACCCAGGAGTGGAATGATTGGAACACATGGTAATTCTATTTTTAATTTTTTGAAGAATATCCGTACTGTTTTCCATGGTGGCTGCACTGACTTATCTTCCCACTACCAGTGCATAAGTATTCCTTTTTCTCCACAGCCTTGCCAACACCTGTTGTTTCCTGTGTTTTTGATTTTAGCCATTCAGATAGGTGTGAAATGATATCCCACTGTGGTTTTGATTTGCACTTCCCTGGTGATGGGTGATGCTGAGCATCCTTTCATATGTCTGTTGGCCATCTGTATGTCTTCTTGGGAAAACTGGACAGCTACATGCCAAAGCATACAACTAGACCACTTTCTCACACCATTCACACAGAAAAAAAATCTCAAAATGAATTAAAGACCTAAATGTGAGACCTGAAACCATAAAATTCCTAGAAGAAAACAGAGCGATAATTTATTTGACAGTGGTCATAGAAACATTTTTCTAGATATGTCTCCTCTGGCAAGGGAAACAAAAGCAAAATTAAACTGTTGGGACCACACCAAAATAAAACAAATTCTTTTAACTGACCTCCTATTTTTTAAAAATTTTTTATTTATTTATTCATGAGAGACACAGAGAGAGAGGCAGAGACATAGGTAGAGGGAGAAGCAGGCTCCTTGTAGGAGCCTGATGTGGGACTCAATCCCAGGACCCTAGGATCACAACCTGAGCTGAAGACAAATGCCCAACCACTGAGCCACCCAGGTGCCCCTTAACTGACCTCCTCTTAACAGAAATGCCTAACTGATTCTAGTTCTCAATGCTGTCTCCAAAACCCATGGAATGATTTGCAGGACACTCTGGATGCTGAGACCAGTAAGACATACCCTAACACTCCTTTGTATTCCTACTCCTTCCAGATGAGTTGCTTGCTTACCAAGAGTCAGGATGTTTGTTCCCAAATCTGTTTATGAGCTTTAATTTCAATTACATAATTTAATTAAATATTTTAAAACAAATTTAATGATAGGTGTGAAAGGAAAGAAGGTTGTTGTTCTGTGAAAACCAAACTCTCTGCTTTGGGAAAGACTAAAAAAGGGTTTAATAATTACTGTAGGACAAAGGGTGGATGGAGCAAAGTTAAAAGATTGAGGTAAAAAATGAAAACCTGGAAAGATTCTATAGCCAGTCTTGCTCTTTCAGAGTAGATGGTACAGTATAGCACAGTGGTTAAGAGCCCATAAAGCTAAATTTAGTGAAACCAGTTCCAATTCTATCATCTACTATCTATATGATTTTCGGCAATTTACTTAACTTTTATATGCCTCAGTTTTCTTTTTTTTTTTTTTTGTATAAGCCTCAGTTTCCTTATCTATAAAACAGAATTACTAATAGTACCTATATCATAGTTTGTATGAGGATTAATAGAGTTAAAATTAATAAAGTGCATAAAAGAATATCCACTATATAGAAAGCATTAAAGAAGGCTATTATTATTAATTATTATTATGCACTGTGAATATGACTTTTCACATTCACATTGTCCTTTTCAAAGAAGGACAATGCAGGGGCGCCTTGGTGGCTCAGTGGATTAAGTGTCTGCCTTTGGCTCATATCATGGCTCCAGGATCCTGCAAATGAGCCTTACATCAGGTGTCTGGCTCAGGAGAGAGTCTGATTCTCCCTCTGCTCATGCTCTCCCTCTCTCTTTCTCTCTCTCTTTCTGTCTCTCTGTCTCTCATAAATAAATAAAATCTATTAAAAATTAAAAAATAAAAGCAGAACACCAGTAAATGGATTAATTCAGGAAAATGCTATGGCTACATTATCATATGTTCACAAGATATAAGTGTATCATTTTTTTAATAATTCTTTGCTGAAACAGACTTATAAACAACGTTGACAAGCCATTAGTCCCAATGATCTAAGAGATCCTTCTCCATCTGGAGGGCCCTTGCCAGGTGAGGGATGCTAGGAGTCTATGGCAGAGGCAGGGAAAATGGAAAGTAAGCAGCAGAGATAAGAGACTTAATAGAAGGAAACTCAATAGTAACTGAAAACTGTACACAAAAGGAGAGCGAGGACTCTGACCCCAAAGTTGGAGCCTGAGTACTTGAAAAGAAATTCTTCAGAAGAGGACAACCCAGGTGGCTCAGCAGTTTAGTGCCATCTTCAGCCTAGGGTGTGAACCTGGCGTCAGGCTCCCTACATGGAGCCTGCTTCTCCCTCTGCCTGTGTCTCTGCCTCTCTCTCTCTCTCTCTCTCTCTCTCTCTGTGTGTGTGTGTGTCTTGAATAAATAAATAAAATCTTTAAAAAAAAGAAATTTTTCAGAAGAGAGAACTCTATTTGGGAAAGAAATAATGAAAATGCTTTATTTAAATATAAATGTTTTTTAAACTTTGATATTTCCCAGGATTTGGTCATGAGCCCTCTGCATTTCTTCCCCCAAACAATCTCTCTGTATAAACCCATCTTGTGGCTATGGTTAGCACATTCTAATCATGTCAAAATTCATAATCCAGCTCAAACCTCTCTGCTGAGCTTTAGTATATATAGCTGGGTCCCAAATACAGCTCTTCTTGAATGTTCTACACAACACTCATTGAACATTCACTGTGTGCCAAGCAATTTATCATCTTCCCACTAACACCTGTTCCTTTCCCAATTACTGTAACTAATGATGCCATCATGTACCCAATCATTCAGGCCATGGGTGATCTGGAAACCAACCTAAATGTCTCTTCTTACCCCTTACATTTAATTGATCTCTAAGAGTCGCCATTTTACCTTGTAAATATTATTCTAATCCATCCCTTCTGCCTCCTAACTCATTTCCCTGCCTTCATAACTGATTTCTCTGCCTTCATGCTTTCTCCCTCCTAACCCATTGCTACCAGAATTACATTTGTAAAATGCAATATGAGTATATTGCACAAATGGTTAAGACTCTTCAGTGGCTCTTCATGATCTATAGGATCTAGCCCAAAATTCTATAGATAGTACACAGCATATATGACTCTCCAGATTCATCTCTACCCCTCATACTCTATTATCAGTCATACGGATTTATCATGAAATAATCCCCCCCTCACAGAATTTATCATTCAAAACCTTGGCACAATGGGATTTTTAAGGCAGAAGATTTTAACCTAATCAACAAAGACCATCTCTATTGGCTTCAAAGAACAAAAAAGAAACTATGCCAAAAAAACTTTCTCTATTCTTTTTAAGAAAGTTTACCTAGTGTTAAGTGTCCTACTCTTGATCTTGGCTTGGGTCTTGATCTCAGAGACTGACTTCAAGCCCTGCATTGGACTCCAGAAAGAAAAGAAAATTTACCTCATATAATTCCACAGGGAAAACATCCTCCAAAAGGGATGTTTGCAACCTGTATTTTATTCTAAATATTTGTTTTTTAAATTTATAAATATTTGCTTCTAGTTAACAACTATATTTTGTATTTTCCTGGTGTTTACTTCTATGATTAACAGTGGTATTTTTATAGTATAAAGAGGACTAGAGCTCTGATTTGTAATGTTAGATCTATAAGATGAGAAGAATTTGTCTAAGAATGACTCGACTTCTAACAATCATATAAGAACCAATTATGCTGTCAGAAGTGCCCTATACACAAAGTTAGAAATGAAAAAGAGAACAAAGAAGATATTAAAAGAACACCAAGAAAATACTTTGCACAGCTCTATAATAATAAAACCTAAAAGAAATGAACAGTAGTCTAAGAAAATATAAATTTCCAAAATTGGCCCTTGAAGAGGTAGTAAATCTAAATAAATCAATTTTCATGGAAAAAAATAAAGTTGTCACAGAACTACTACTTAAAAATGTGCAGGACCCAGATGGTTTTACAGATGAATTATTTCAAACTTTCCAGGAACAAATTGTTTCTATGTTATATAAACTGGTCCAGAACATAGATAAAGAAAGAAACTGTTTCTTTTCCTTATATGAAGTTAGCATCCATTTAACAAGGAGAGCACAAACTTCAGACCAATCGCCCTTGAAGGAACTGACACAAAACTCCCAAGTGAAAGATAAACCCATTTACTTTAAATGTTTTAAATGTTAAGGAATGACCCCACAAAGTTAATTTCAAAAATGCAAGGATAGTTCAATAGTGGAAAATATATTAATATCAAAAGGAAAATCATATTATTATCCTGTACTTGAAAAAAAAAAAAAAAGAAGAGGCATTTATTTTTATAAACTTGAACTTAGAAAATGCACAGATACTCCATGCTTGGCATAATTATCACCTGCTCTTAAAATGAGTATGAAATAGTTAAACAATATGCCCTGAGATGTCACCAAGTATCATAAACTTCACATATTCTGTGCAGGGGAGGAGGCTGTTTCAGTCCAACTCTAGCTCTCTCCTCTCAGAAATGGAAACTGAAAGGTAAAGTCCCTTGCACAGCACTGCCCTGGAGCACAGTGGGTATAGATGATGCAGGGAGCACAGAACACTGGCCACATAGAAAAACCCCACTCGGGGAAAGCAGGAAGATCGGCAGGCATTTTAATGAGCATGTTGTCAGGGAGACATACAACTGATGGAGCAAATGCCAATGCAAGAGCTGTTCATCCTCTGGAACTGACATTACAGCTCTGGTGTGAAAAGGTGATCCCTTAGCGTAGGTGAGAGAGGACCTGAACAGTGGGAAATGGAAAAAAAGGCATTGATCCTGCTCAGTATAAGAAGAGCATCCAAAGTGTGGCAGGACAAAAATCATTACCTTAGCCACCCCTGGAACCACACTAGGCCTGCGCGTTAGTTTGGGATATTTATTTCTAATTCAGTTCATCATAGAATTTGTAAGGTAAAGAGAGAGGGATGTGCTGAAGACCTTGGGGCCTGCAGGCACACGGCCACTTTCTAAAGAGAGTCTCTTGAACTGGTTTGTTTTTTTGTTTTTGTTTTTGTTTTTTTTCGTTCTTCAAGCACTGGGATGAGATGTGCCTCCTGCTTCAAGTGAAAAGCCACCTGCCACTCTAGCAGCGGCTGACAGGGGAAGGGGACGGTATAAGAAGCAAAGGCAGCCTTAGAGTGAAGCCTGCAGACATTAAACTAATAGTAGAGGATTAAAATTGTTTATAATGCAATGAATATAAATCAAAGTGACAAGATGATGCTTGAAATCTAAGCACGTGATTACCTTTTAAAAATACACTTTGGGAGGGACCTGGGTGGCTCAGTGGTGAGCGTCTACCTTTGGCTCAGGTTGTGATCCCAGGGTCCTGGGATCAAGTCCCGCATCAGGTTCCCCGCAGAGAGCTTGCTTCTCCTCTGCCTGTATTTCTGCCTCTCTCTGTCTCTCATGAATAAATAAATACAATTTTAAAAAATTACACTTTGAAGGATGCCTGAATGGCTCAATCAGTTAAGCAGCCTGACTCTTGATTTCAGCTCAGGTCATGATCTTGGCATCCTGGGATCCAGCCCTGTTGCCAGCTTCCTACCCAGTGGGGAATCTGCTGGTCTCCCTTTCCCTCTGCCCCTCCCCTTGCTCTCTCCCTCTCTCTCTCTCTCACACACACACACACACACACACAAATAAATAAATAAATCTTTAAATATATATGTATATCTATATTTTGTATAGATATAAAGATATATATATATTTATATACACTTTGGTGGTTTGCATGCAGAAGCAGCTATTTCAAGAGTCCCAAGACCACTGTCAGGCTGAACAATTCATTGAAAGGACACACAGGACTCAAGAAAGCTTTTATACCCATGGCCGTGGTTTACTACAGTGAGAAGATAAAGATGAACATGAGCATAAGGTAAAGTCTGAGAGACACCAGACACAAGCTTCCAAGTGTCCCCTTCCAGTGGAACTGCACAGGGACACATGCAATGCTCTCAGTAACAATGTTTGACAGCACCTACGAAGTGTTCTCAAGTAAACAACTCAACGGAGTTTTGGTGTCCAGTGTTTTTACTGGAGGTCAGTCATGTAGGCATGCAGGGCTGTAGGACGCTTAACCAACTGAGTCACCCAGACACCCCTTTTTAGAGCTATTTTAGAAGCATAGCAATATTGCATAGAAGGTGTAAATATTTTCCGTATACTTCCTGCCCCACATGTGCATAGACCACCCCCCCCAGCACAGTGGTACCTTTGTTACAATTGACGAATCTATATTGATATACCATTAACACTAGAAGTCCATAGTTTCCACTAGGATGTGTTCTTTGTGTTGTACACTCTATGGGTTTGGAAAAATGTGTAATAACAAGTATTCACCATTATAGTATCATACAGAGTAGTTTCACTGCCTTAAATATTTTGTTTCCAGCCTATTCATCCCTCTGTCTCCCTAACCCCTGGAAACTTTTGATCTTTATACTTGTCTCCATAGTTCTGACTTTTCCAGAATGTCACATAGTTGGAACCATTTGGATTTATCCTTTCCAAATTGGCTTCTTTTACTTTTAAATATGCATTTAACTTCCCTCCGTACCTTTTAGTGGCCTGTTCATTTATTTGAAGCACCGAATAATATTCCATCATCTGGATGATCCACAGTGTATTTATCCATTCACCTACTGAAGGACATCTTGATTCCTTCAAAGTGTTGTCAATGATGAAAAAAGCAGTGATAAACTGCTAAAAAAGCAGTATAGGTTTTTCTGTGGAAATGTGTTCCATTCCTTTGGGTAAATACCAAGGAGCACAATTGCTGGATTGCATGGCAAGAATATGTATAGTTTTGTAAGAAATTGCCAAACCATCTTCAAAATGGGCTGTTTGGTTTTGCTTTCCCACCAGCAACGAATGAGAGTTCCTGTATGTCCTTAGACTAATCACACTTTTAGAGGAACCTTATTTGGTCAAACAGGTAGAGCATGGCCCAAGGCCTTGGGCATGCAAAAAACACTCCAATTAGGTAGACTATTCTAAGATGTCAGAGGTTATCTCCCAGCAGTTAGCCAAGGGCCAGCCCTGAAGACAGCTCTGGTTTTCGAATGTGCGGAGTTTGAACCATGAGGTCTGCTGAGTTAACTCTTTTCTGCTCCCATAGCTCAAGTCCTGAGCACCCAGCTGCTATGGTAAGTACCTGGTCTACAACCAAGTAGTATGAGAAGCAAAAGAGCACTCTTTCTCCCAGGCAGTCTGAAGTAACAGGAAAAGCCCAGTGGCTAAAATGCTGACCCTTCTCTGCTCATACTAGGTTTTTTCATTATTCCTGGGGTGGCATCACTCCAACTCCCCCAACTCATCCTTACTTCTAGTTAGCACTGTACCCTGCTGGGAGAGATACAAAATGAAGCCCTCTACTATCCTCTGGGCTAGAAATGCAACCCCCTCCTCATCCCCTTGGCCCAGGGAAGCCATAAAGAAGCTTGCCTGGGTTTGATTGGGAATTGGTGAGTTGGAGTTCTTGTGAAAAGAGCCATTTGGTTAGAAAAAAACAACCTGCTCTCAATTCTTTCTTTGGAACTAAGCAAAATATTAATCTTGAACTAGACTACCTTAGATCCTTTGCAAGGCTAAGTAGGATTTGACCCTACTGAACGAAGCATGTACTCTAGGTTGGCAATACCCCATCTGTCTCATAACCAGAATATTTGGGTTCGGGACACAAAAGTTTGGGTGGGGCTGAGAATGATGCCACTCTTAATGACCCCTTAAGGCCCACCCTCGATATTTCAGGTTAGACAAGGCCAGACCAAGAAAAATAGTGTGTGCCATTTTAAGGACGTTGGATTTATCCTGGAGTTAGTGAGAAGTTATCGAAGGAATTTACATGGGCCACAGCAGACTAAGGTTTATATTTTTAAAATATTGCTCTGAACACAATGAGAATGGAGGGAGACAGGAGTGGATACCAATTTAGGAGGTTGCTGCATTAATTAAGGCCAACACTGAGCACTGAACAAAGACAGTAACCGTAGGAGTGGAGAGGAGTTTGGAGGAGAGATATTCAGAGAGTAAAACTGATGTGCAGGAAAGCATCTAGCATAATGGCCACATTCTGGGTTAGATGAGAGAAAGACAGAGAATGCTTTAGTCTCGGGTTTCCAGGAGGGAATACACAGGAAGGTGTAACATCTGCATGATGGACAACACATAGGAGGGATTAATGACATCTTTATTGATTGTTGGAAGAGGAATTTTAGGAAAATGATTCTGAAAGCAGTTAAGTCCCAGACCCCAGAGAGAGGTGAAATCAAAACTTGAGAGCCCCTGATTCGGGTGTGACAGAAAGAGAAGGCATAAGCACTACTGAACTTTTAAAAGAAAGATCCATAAGTTCTGATGATTGATTAGTAGAATACAATGTATAAGGGGGGTGGGGGACAGTGAGGATGAGTCACACTTCCAACTTTTAATTCCTGGCAAAGCAGCAAAGTTACATGACTGGAGTCCCATGGATGAATGATATTATTAATTCCAATAAGAAACTTCAATTTGAATTTTGTTGTATGGCTAAATCATTTCTCTCCATTTGGCAGAAAAGTCTCATTATACTTACAACCATTATCCCCATTGGGAAAAGAAGTTTTCTTGCCCAGAACTGAGCTGATTGCCAAATTCCTGTTTGGGCTGATGATGTTTAAGTGCCATAGCTTTTGTTTCTAGGTTACTCTTGCTCCCTGATGAATGGGGATTTAGTTTGTGTAACCATTTAAAGCATCAAGTTTTAAAGCCTGATTGTAACTTCTGGTTGGAGATGCTTGACCTTTTATCCACATTTAAATATCTGAAAAACATTTGGAAACTTCAGCTGGGAGATCAAACAAAATTCTGTCACAAAGGTTCCTGACCTTTCTACATCTCTGAGAAAAGGAATTAAGACTTCAAGCTTTCTTAATACACATTTGCAACTAAGCTCATTGATTGAGAGCTTTCTGTTCTGCATTTGGCTCCTCAGCTTCACCCAGTGTCAGTGTGAAGTCTGTCACTCTTTATCCATTGCTTTCTCTTTTTTTCTCTGACCTCTATAAAGTTCAACTGACTTTCAGGTGAATAAATACAAGTCTAGATTGTGTTTAGATTTTAGTAGATATTGCCAAAATGGTCAGTCATAAACTGGGAAGCTAAAATGTCAATCATCCCAACACTGGCTGGCAGAGGGTTTACTTAAATTTGAGACCTCAGTGTTGTTTTCATTTGAGTAAAACTGAATATTTTCCACCTCTTCATTTATTCATTCAATAACTCCTTTTTCAGGCATACTGTGCGCCCAGTATTAGGGATACTTCAGTAACTAAAAACTAAGACCTTTCACTCATAAAGCTTATGCTTGAGTGGGGATATAAAATTATAAGCATAATAGTTAGCATATCTATGGTATGTGAGGAGGTGATTAGTTCTCTGAGAACAAGAAAAGTATAGAGTAGGCTAGGAGGAATAGACCTGAAGGAGGTGAGGGAAATAACCAGAAAGATAACTGAGAAAAAGAGCATTCCAGCCAAAGGGAACAGGAAGAGGGAAAGACCCTAGGACTGAGTGCTGCCTAGAATGTTCCAGAAGCAGCAAGGAGGGAGGTTTTAGGGGGTTTAGCAGAGAATGTAGGCTGTTGCAAGCATAAGCATGGATAGGTACTCTGAAATACCTGTTGACAACTCCAAACCATAATTGACCTTTGATTCCTATGCAAACTTTTCTTCACTCTCTCATTTCCCAAATGAGTTTTCTGCTTGTTAAGCTCTATTTGCACCATCCTGTTAAACCATTCCTGTCTACTTCTACCTCTATGCCTTTGTACATTCCACATGGCACCACATTTTGTATCTTTATTCGGATAGCAAAATCCTCCCCTTCTCTAAGGTCTACCTTTTGGTTCATCTATCCTTGGTGATGTTTTCCTTAAATTCACTTACCTATTTTGGTTCATTCATTGAGGGCCACACATTTTATCCCTTGAGTATTTGCTATCTTGTGTCATGCCTTTATTACATCATGCATGTTACGCTTTTCTCATAGAGTATGTGCTTCCTAAAGTTCGAAATCATTCATCTATATTTAAATAGCCTTTGCAGTTAGGTATAACTGGGTACACAAGCATGAGTAAGACTTTATCACTATCCTGGAGGAGTTCGATCTGGAGAGAAAATGGCTGGCAAATCAATAACAGTGATACTCTAGGATCTGTATACAGCTATGATTCTGAGAATGACAGAGCACTCTGAATAGAGAGGAAAGAAGAACCACTATACATTAGAAGCTACACATTATCTCATTTAATTCCTACAATAGCGTGGCAGATAGAGGTTATAAGTCTCATTTTAGAAGCCAAGGAAATTGAGGTCCAGAGAGGTGAAGTTTCATGACCATGGTTATTCAGGCAGATATGATCAGTCCTGGGACAGGATTTAGGTCTTTGATTTTTACTTAACTACACAATTTTTCCACTTGCCTATTATGCTTTACCAGTCCAAAGAACACAGCAACTAAGAAATATGTTTTATAAGCAGTCAAATAAAATAGCAATTTCTTTCATTTGTCCTTATGTTGCCTTTCAAATATCAGAGGATGCCCATGGTAAACAGACTTTTCTTTATTTTATAAACTTCAATCTTGTCTCTCCTCAGACTTTGATTTAAGAAAAATGAAATCCAGTTCTAGCTATATTTTTCTCTTACAATTCCTATTACATGTTTGTTTAAAGATCAGTTGTGAAACGGAAATGTCAAGTTTGAATTCTAACTCTGCCTTTCATTTATTACAGGTTACTCAATTTAGTGGTTTTAGGTTGCTCCATTTGTAAAATAGAGATACCTGTATGAGGATCCTGGTAGAATTAATTAATATTTTAAGAACATCTGATATCATGCAACTGAAAAATATAAGTTAAGTGAGCATAATTACAGTTTTCATTGCATGCATAGAAAACATGATAGGATACATGCATTAGCATATTAGACAATCGGGTGACTTCTCCAGTAACTGTTATGGGAAAAAAAACCAAAGACCACCCATATGAGAACAAACAGGGGCTCTATATTCAGAACTTGCTATCACAAGGGAGTCAGCCACCATCACTTGCATTGTGGCAGAGACTCAAAGGCAAGCAAAAGAGTGGGAAAATGCCATAGTAGAAAGAAGAGAACTTCTGGGTGTGCTCTAACTGGAGGCTGTTAACATCCGGAAGCTATAGGCTAACTAGAAGTGGAACATCCTAAGGGAGTTGTTTAGAGTGCATATTTGGTTTTCTCTGGTTGGCCTTTAGTTGGGAGCAGAGACAAAAATTAGGGAAGCTGTCAGTTATTAATCAAGTCCCGGCCACTTTGTTACAGACATGATTGGTTTGGTTTCCTGGATTGGTTGCTAAGGAGTGGTCTGACTTTCCACAGGTCTGATTTAGGGCAGATTAACTTTCTAGGCTAGTTACTGTGGGTGATGGATGCACTGCCTGGGGTGGTTGCTACACATTGTGGGTCAGAGTTATATTTTTACGTATGGCTTGGCCATGGCCTGTGTGCATATTCAATCTCGCATTATAGGTCTATCAAAAGTTGATTTAGCAGGTCTCCATGGTTTACAAGGCCCTACATGCACTTTAATGAATTGCTATTTTTAAAAATTCACTTCTAGAAGCATCTAGAGTACATATGCTGATTTTTCTAAGCATTAACCTCATTAAATTTGATATATGAATAAGTTGGGCATTTCCTTCTCTTGTCAAAACTTTTAGCTAAATATGCCAAATGTGACCTAAAATTTCTATCATGATTTATAAGAAGATATATGTAGGATAGAAAAGTCACTGTTAGATTGTGAAGAGTTTATTACCATTGTTAATTATCATTGTTAATTAACCCTCTGAAAAAAGTAGACTAACCATATATGTGTTCCATTTTTGAAGGCTTATAGAAAAAAAAAAAACCTGCAACAGGGACTCAAGATGCTACACACTAAACAATAAGAAACTTCTAGAAAATAAAATTACATTTAGTGGTGCTTTGGTGGCTCAGTGGTTGAGCATCTGCCTTTGGCTCTGGTCGTGATCCCAGGGTCCTGGGATTAAGTTCCATATCAGGCTCCCCATGGGGAGCCCACTTCTCCCTCTGCCTGTGTCTCTGCCTCTCTCTGTGTGTCTCTCATGAATAAATAAATAAAATATTTTTAAAAAACCACACATCTAAAACTCTTCATGACAAAAATCATAGTCACTAACACAGGAAAGGTAATTCAGGCATATGCTGAGAGAGTCATAAGACAGCTATCAACATTGTGGCTTCAGTAAATATTCTCTTGATCATTGCAAATGAAAGTAGCCAGAAAGACAGAGTAGATGTGTATCCACTGCTTGGATAATTTTTGATTAATGATGCATCTTTTCTCTACTTTTAGTTTTTATTATCAGAGGATGGATGAGACCTTTCCTGGCCCGAGGGGGTAAACTCAGGACTAAACTAATCAATAGGTCAAATTTCATGACTACAGTGATTGGTTCAGAGGTGGGTTCATGACCTCACTTGGTCCAATCAGAGTTAATGTCACGACTTTTAATGAAAATGCTGGAACAAATATTCTCATACTTCCCTGGTAGGCATGAGCCATGAAGACTATTCCCCAAGGGCAATTGGTAGCCAGCTTACAGCCACAAGAAGAGTTCAAGTCCAAGAATAAGATCAACAAAGATGAAACACAGTTCAACAGTGCACTGGAGAAACTCGGTTTTCTACCATCTTAAATAGAGAAAAACCCAGTGCCTTCCCTTGGGAGTCTCCTTTACTATTCACATAGAACACTTCACTTCTGGACACTTCAGGTCATCAAATGTGTCGAGATTTTTCCCCACAATAGCAAGCAATTCTCTGTGACACTAGCTGGCTATCCTATAATTTAACTCAACGCAAACACTATCTACCTGGAGATAATATCCAATCCCAGATCCCACACGTTAAAGGTAGTAGTCCCACAAGAATATACTCTCCTTCTCTCCCCCACCCCTGCCCCTTCAGACACTAGTTGCAAGTCCAGGCTGTCTCCTGCACTGCTTCTATTTTTTTTTTTTTAAGATTTTATTTATTTATTCATGAGAGACACACAGAGAGAGGCAGAGGGAGAAGCAGGCTCCCTGCGGGAAGCCCGATGCAGGACTCCATCCCAGGACCGCAGGTCCATGACCTGAGCCAAAGGCACTCAATCACTTAGCCACCCAAGTGCCCCTGTCACCTGTGCTTCTGACCAAGTGGCTATAGATGGCCAATTCCAACCACCCCCTCTTTGGGGTCAATCAATTGTCTAGAGCAGCTCACAAAACTCAGGAAGGCACTTACTTGCATTTACTAGTTTATTGAAAGATATAATAAAGGATTCAAGTGAACAACCAGATGGAGAGATACATGGAGTGAGGTCTGGGTAGCTCCAGAGCACAAGAGCTTTTTTCCCTGTGGAATTGGGGGTGCATCACCTTCTCGGATATGAAGGCATTTCCAGCCTAGAAGTTCTCTGAACCCACTACTATTGGGATTTTGCAAAGGCTTCTCCTGGAGGCATGATCAGACATTAACTGCATTTCTAGCCCCTCTTCTTTCTGGAGAATGAGGAACAGCCCTGGAAATATGGCTTTTCCCAGCTTCTAATCAAGGCTTGGTCTTTCCAGTAACCAGCCCTTATCCAGGAGCCATCCAGGAGCCCACCTATAGTCACCTCAATAGGATGAAAGATGCTCCTAGTGCTCTTATCACTTAGAAGTTTTTGAGGGTTTTAGGAGCTCTGTGTCAGGACCTGGGAGCAGAGACCAATATATGTATTTCTGCATTATCCACAAGCCATAAAGAGAGATGCCAGAGAGCAATTGATGATATTGTTTGATTCTTTTTTCCTAATTATAACTCTATAATCTATATCTTTTTCTGATTATAAAATAAATACAGCAAAGCAGAAAGACAACATAAACAAGGCTAAAGAAATAGGTAACCCATGACCCATAATCCTCTCATCTAGAGATGACCTCATAAACATTTCAATAGAGAGTCACCTGGATGAAGACAAGCTTGTAGGGCGATATATTTGGGGAACAAACCAGAACAGCAGCACCTTTCATATTTATCATATAATTGCAGTAGACTGCAATTGCCATGCAAGATGCGACAATTTTTTTCAGCAAAAGCCCAGTTGCAAAGACGATTATTTCTTGCAAGGAGCAGCTATGGCCTCCAACGTTTGACTACAGACAGCATGAGAAACATGGCTGGTCCAACCCAGGTTTGATTCAACAAATTCACACATGTAACCTCAGTGTCAGAGGAAAACTGCGAATCTCTAGTGGAAGCTGAGGCAAAAGTCATAGCTTTGAAGGAGAATGATGTGTTCCAATCCCTAAGGCTCCCCTACCCTCAGGAAGCTTTCCATCAAGAAATGTGCTTTTTGAGCCCCTGTGGGAAGTGAAATGAGCAGCCAAGTGCTTAGAGTGATTTCAGAACTGTCTTCATTTGATCAGAAAAGTGCTTTCCCCTTCAGGCCTTTCATGCGCCTTACAACTTAAGGCAAAAGCTCCCATTCCTAGAGACATTTCTGTGCAGTGAGAGAACAAAGCTTGGTGCATCAGTCCTACAGAGACTTTTTTACATGTAAAAGAAACCAAATTGGACTGTGCTAGAGTTATGTAAATGAACCAGAGACAGCCCCAGATAGCCTAAAATGGCCCCACTGCTATTTACTTCCTCACAGCAGGCTAAGACCTTTAGCCCAAAGCCTGCGAGGCCCAAACTCAAATTTTCACACGTTGAATTGCTTTAAGTAGAATCCAAATAAACATATTTTTAGCCACTTGGAGCCTACCTACTTTACATACCCCGTGAAACTGCACCCAATATCTGCTAACCATAGATAAGACAAAGCCTGTAGCTATTAAATGAAGCCAACCCCCTGTTGCCCTTCAGAGTTCTCTGACCCAGAAACTCCCTACCTTACCACTGAAAAGGAAAGCACATAAACACATTGCCCCCACTCTGATTTCCTCCGGCTTCTCCAGGACTTCCTTTGCCCTCTTCCTCTTTTGGGTGGTGGCCTCCGGCTGCTGTTTCTGGAAGGTCCCTCGCCTCTCAGGCTGCCTGTCCCAGCACTCCCCAGCAAAGCTAGTTGTGTGTTACTGTGGTCCTGTCTCAATTTTGTTCAACCCTGGCGTCTCTGAACTTACCAGAGCCAGCTGAGCTCGGGCTCTCTTAATGTATTTGTGCTATTTTGTTCAGAAGAAATGTATTCCCGAAATCAAGATCTTATCAATGAAACAAATTTCATTGTTTATCCATATTAATTACACTTCTCCTGCTCATCCAAGTTTTGAACCAACTGACAGATCAAGGAGTCAAGAGGAAGGTGATCAAACTTCTGACAGAAGCATGAAGACCATGGCATTGGTGCATGGCAACAACAGGCTTCCTAACGCTGCCACTCAGAATCAGGCACAGCTTTGGTCATTCGGCCTCACGAGGGGCTGGAGATCTAACCTTTCCACTCCAGAGGCAGGTGGGAGCTCAGTCTCTCCAGGCAGCCCGGCAGAGGCACCCCGAAGTGCTAGGCAGGGGAGAGAGCTCAGGCTTTCCTCAAGTGCGCCAGCCAGAGAGGCCCCTGAGTGACAGGGCAGAGAGAGGCTGAGAGCTTCCTCATGGGTGGCCCTCCCACACAGGAAGAAATGGCAGCGTTGGGAATCGGTGTTCTCCGATAGCACACTCTCTTCTGTGACCGCAACTCTACCAGTGGAAAGTTTCTGTGGGGAAAGTTTAGATCCAAGCAAGATGACAAGGTTTTACTTGAGAACCACCACTTCACAGACATAACACTTACAGGAGGAAAGCTACTACTTCTTCTGATAAAAACACTCCTTCGAATGCTCAAGTTCTATCAGTGAAAATGACTACATTTATTTGTATGTTTTGGGTAACAGCGTACATACCTAAAAACATGTCAGTCTCACCGAAAGAAACACAAAGGACTGATCACCCCTAGTTTAGAGGTGCGAGACTTCCATATTTTCTTCTACGCTGGGAAAAAATGCTATAGTTCGGGGTTTGTTTAGAACCTCTTCCGGTGATTACTTTCTGGCCTTTCCAAATGAACAGTTCCATCTTGGTTCTAAGAAAGAAGAGGCTTTAAACTGCAGCAGGGGCGAGAGCAGAAAATAGAGGTAAGGAAAGCTTGTGTGGGAGCACCTCACCTTATGTGTCTCTACGGCAGGTTGTCATACAATGTTCAGCAAGTCACTGCCTATGTGGGTTACAAATCCACATAGGCCCACCTAATCTCCCTGGCACACCTCTGTATTTTGAGGTGTATTTGTAAATAGAAACGTGGCGGAAATGAAGCATACAGAACTTCAGTCGCAGGAAATGAGGACAGAAAAGTTTTGCACGCAGGAGAAGGAGAGGTTATATGAGGGTACCGTGGCTGTAACTGGAAGCCCTGAAACCCCGAGCGTGTTGTGACACTGTTGTGACATTTAAGAAGAGGTACACCAGACAATTTAGATTTCACTGTGACATATGCTGTATAAATTCTTTAATGTTTAGCTTATCTTGCACTAAACAGCAGAAGAATACTTAGTAAGTGCAAGTAGGTCAACATCACTTTAATTTGCATTATCAGTTCAGAAGAACATTTTACACTATATGTGTTGTGATAAAACACTGTGTCATTTCTGTCACCCGATGCAGAGTATTTTTAGGTCTTTGCACATTATGTGTAGAGATATTTGGTATTGCCTTTAATGTAACTTGCCATCTGTGTTCTAGTTTCTAAGCATTGGCAGAAGTAAGCTAAAAGCATTGGCCAAACTTCAAGGGGTTAAGATTTTTGCTAACAAATATGGACTATTTGATATGAAAACCATCATTGTTTGATATGTCAAATAAAACATTTGTCAATCAAAAGTCTTTAAGCACTGGGCTATGTGACATTTACTCTTTTATAAACCAACAAAGTCCCTGGTGGCATGCCTTTTTTCCTCTCATTTAAATAGTGGTAGGAGAACAAATCATACTTCAGGGCAAGTTGATAACTGCCAGTCACGATTCCTGCCTTGTTTACTATAATGAGGAGGGTAATAAATGCATCTGACCATTTCGGCTGGCATTTGCATAGATGAATGATTTGTCCAGTCAGTCGCTCTCCAGTGATTTGGGTCTTTTTGTCAGCACAAAGAGCATTCAGTCTCTCTGGAATTTACAGCAGCCAAGCTCTCATTAGCAAACATCCTTTACCATGAATGATTCAAATAATTACCACTGAAATAATAAACTGTTTCACAAAAACATTTTATTTGATGGCTCCAAACATCAACTTTTCTGAATTGTTGACATTCAAATAAGCCAGAGAGCTTCATTGTTAAGGAACAATGGCTCTCTTGTTAAAGGGTGGGCATTGTTTTACCTCCAATAGACCTTTAAACTTGGCCAGCTATCAAATGCGTCCCTCAAACTGCCAGCCAACATTCTGGGTAATCAGAGGGCATGTACCAGATGGAGCTGTTAAAACTTTACATATTCAAACTCCAGGAAATTTTCTTTAGATTTTCTTTTGAGGTTGCAAACCTAGAACTCCAGATTAATTAGCAGCTGCTACTTTGTATCTTTTTGCACCTAGTGGAGCCAAATAATATTAAATGTCCTCACTTATACTAAGCTATTCAAGTGCGAGTTCTTCACTGTAATGGTATTCTATGTGTATAATTAAGTGTTATTTGATATAGTTTTGGAGTTCAAACAAATGAGCAAGCAACAATTATACCTTATTATGATCTTCTCTAGTGCATAGCCATAGGGTTGCTCTCAGTGCATTACCAAATTCATAGCACCAGGCAGGCAGCAGTTCCTGTTATCAACTTTTTTCACCCTCTGCGCCATGCATAATTTAGAGAGTTTTATTAATTTTGAGCTGGTTTAATGTATGCGCATGTTCTAAAGATCTAGGTAGATTGTATGACTAAGTTTAGCTTTCATAGTGCAATTGTTTATGCATGTAAATGTCTGAAAAATATTTTCCCTCAAAGCTTAAAAAGCTATGGTTTCATTTAAATAGATTAACTTGCACATTGCACCTTCTTCCTTACCTGCAAGGAAGAATTCAGGAAGGGAACGAATGGAATATATTTCTGTGCTTTGCAAATTTCCTCATTACTTTGCTTTCACTTTCAAATTTAGACATGTTATATATAGCAAGAATGGAAAACCGTCAACAATACTGAAATACCTTGATGTTTCTACAAAATTACAACACGATGAGGGAAAATCGTGATCATCGGGACGCAAAATTTTTAAATGTTAACTTTGAGGGATAGCTTAAGGATGTTAATAATACCAAGTAGATTTTATAGACTCTATAGCCACTGTCTCCTAGAAGTCAAGGATATCAAAATTACCCTTTCAAGATGTGCTTGATATAGGCGGCCCCTTAAAATGGCATACCAGTGCTTACGCTTCCATTTCTATCCCACAAAGATAGATGCAAACTAGAAACATAATTTGTCATACTTAAAATAATTTACTTTGCTTTATCAGGACTTTGTGTCCAAATTCTCAAGTTTCTCCTCTGCCGCTAGCTCAGAACCTTTGCCTCCGAACGGTGTGGCTTTTCTGTTTCCCATTCCCTGTGCTGCCTGCTTTGGTTGGTAATCATGGTCAAGACTACAGAGCCCATTTTTCATTTTGTTATTTGGCTTGTCAAACCAAAGGTCAAGAGATGATGAAGAAACCCCAAAATAGCCCAGGATTGGCAGATTTTCCCCTAAGTTTTCTAGCGGAATTTGGTGCTTATGAAAGTGAGGGAATAAAGAACTGACTCTAGCCATAAATCATGCAGGCGAGAGCTTTCCAAGTATTGCACGGTTTCAACTGCCTTGTGCCCAGAGGCCCAGAAATGAAAAGTGGGCATCCTACCATTAATAGTGCCATCCTCATGATCTTAGGGCTGAGGGCATGTGAGAAGAGCTTTCTGACATCGACTCATTGTTTATGATGGGAGATGTGGGCAACAAGTAACTGCAGCCTTAACTCTTTACGTGTGATGTGACAGGATATACAAGGCATGACTTGATACACGAGGGCTATAGGATCACAGGATGTTAGTGCCAGGAGCGACATCAAGAACACAGTAAGCAGCAGAACTTGTACTTGAATCCAGGTCTCTTGGCAGTGAAGGCAGAGGTCATTCTCTGAGTGAGACCATAGTGATATGCCCCTGAGGCTCAAATCTTACTTGTGAGGACCTCTCTTGTTACAAACTGGCACAATTACGTGCCCTATATGTACCCGAATTTCCTTTCAGGTCAATATAAATGATTCTGCACAGTGCTTGGCCAACAGGTCTTTCGGTGATGATGTGGCTCTAGATGCAGTGACAAGGATCGTTTGCAGTAGTGTTGACAGTCCTTCCCCAGTGCTCTGAAAATTATAAATTCTCTGGTATTGTGCCACTGGAATAAGGGAATATGTATGCTCTTTTTTAAAACGCAGGGATTTTTGTTTGTTTGTTTAACAAAATATTCCAGGGACAGCTACTATCAATTGCTGAAATGTTTAAGCCCAGATCTTCAACTCACGTGGACAGAATATTATTTTCAGTTCCATTTGGAGGGGAAAAGAGAATGACCCCTGGTTCCTTTTGAAACAACTAATTCAGTTTCTTGAATTGTCCCAAAACTCTGATGTAATTGACATCGTGGTTTGGTTATAGAATTTATGTAAGACTTCCCTCCTTGGGATCCCTGGGTGGCGCAGCGGTTTGGCGCCTGCCTTTGGCCCAGGGCGCGATCCTGGAGACCCGGGATCGAATCCCACGTCGGGCTCCCGGTGCCTGGAGCCTGCTTCTCCCTCTGCCTGTGTCTCTGCCTCTCTCTCTCTCTCTGTGTGACTATCATAAATAAATAAAAATTAAAAAAAAAAGAAAATTTAAAAAAAAAAAGACTTCCCTCCTTAATCAATGCACTGATAGGATGAAATTTTGCTTTAAGCTCTGTTATAGGCTGAATTGTGACACCCCCCCCCACCAATGCATATGTTGAAGCCCTAACCTCCAGTATCTTAGAATGTGATTGTATTTGGACCTAGGGTCTTTAAAGGGGTGATGAAGTTAAAATGAACCTGTTGGGATGGACCTTAATCCAATCTGACTGGTGTCTTTACAAGGAGAGGAAATTGGGACAAGAAAATATACCAGGGGTGCACTCACACAGAGAAGAGACCACTTGAGGAGGGAACAAAGAGCGCAGCCATCTGCAAGTCAAGGAGAGAGGCATCAGAGGAAACACACCCTGCCAACACCTTCATCTTGGACTTCCAGCCTCCAGAACCCTGAGAAGATAGATTTCTGTTGTTTAAGCCCCCCAGTCTTTGGTATTTCGTAATGGCAACTCTCACAAAGTGCGTACAAACTCCTTGAATGTATAACTTTCTCTTTCTTCTAAAATAGCCCTTATGGAGCCCTTGACCTCAGCCATATTTCCTCCCCCATCTTTTGCCTAGCTCGCTCCATTCTCATCTTTCGTTTTAAGCTTAGTTAACACCTCCTCCGGGAGGCCTTCCATCACTGTGCTGCCCTGGTCCAGCATTCCTCCTTTGGGTTCAGTTGCTGTCCCAACACTTATCCCACAGCGCCACGCAGTAAACCCGAATTAACTCTTGCAAGCAATAGCCAAGGACTTGCTCACTTGGAAGAGAAAAGAACATTATGTTATAGCTCTTAGCGGCATTGCTGGCTGTGTCTCTGTAAGGAAAACAAGAGAGTTCCGAGGACATGTGCCCTGTACTAGCTTTGGTGAAACGTTTTCCTGATCAGGACTGGTTTAAAAAGTACAAAGCAAAAAGAGTTAGGGTAGGCAAGAAAAGTTGCAACCAAAGGGTTTTGTAAAGCCAGACATATGTCAGCCCATAAGTGGGAACAATATAAGCTAGAGAGAAATGTGGGGAAGTTCTGTTGTTAGAACGCATATGCAACGGAAAATTAGCAACTTGAGAAATAGAATAAATAGTAGTGTAAAAGTAGGATTGTTGGAGTCCTGGACTTGGGCTCTCAGGCTTGCAAAATGCCATGCCCTACCGACTGCTGGTCTCCTAGAGGCTTATATACACATGTGTGTACACTCACACGCACTTGCACACCTGTACACACACACACATGTGCACGCACATGTGTGTTTAAAGGAGAAGCAAACTGGATAGTCCCAGAAGGCAGCTGTCTCTCATTAACACTTTACCTAATATTGTGTACTTTCCCTATTCAGCCTTTATTAGCTGCTTTGAGACTGTTTTTTTCATATCTGGTCCGATGTGGAAAGTCTTCTGATTGCACTTAACTAAAGCAGGAAATCCACCTACTAGATCTGCCTCCCTCCCCGAAGTTCCCTGAGAGCAGGGGCTGTTTCCATGGCATCGTCAGTGCCCAGGGGCACAGGACCTCAAGCTCACTGTCCCCAGTAAATATTGTTCTTGAAGTGGAATGAACTGAATGAGGGAGAAAGAGTAAAGTCTAGAATGAGAGGAAGCAGAGAGGATGCTTTCTTGCTCTGGCTTATTCCTCAACTACTTGCCACAAACCCAAAAGCCTCTGGTGTTTGCAGTTGTTCACTCTTTTTGTACTCGAACCCCTCTTGAATGACCACGTGTATAATAGTCTTTTTTCATTTTGAAAGAGATGTATCCAAGTTTCCAGAGTTAGAATGACAAATTGTGCCCTTCCTAGCTTACTAGATAAATATACCGACATGACCCTTCCGACAACTTTTCCCATTTGACTCGAAATAGTTATCATGAAATAATTACAGATGCTCTCTCCTGTTACGTGGAATAATTGTCTCTCCCACCCCCACCCCTGAACTTAATCTCTAGGCTTTAATCATCACAAAAAATTTATTTATGCAAGGAAATAGCAAGTTATTCACTCAGCTCATTTTATTCACCATTGTCTTCTGATTTCTTCACACTACTTAATTTAGCACGTCAAGGTGAAACGATTAGTTTATCTCACCTTGACACGGCTATAGTCCACTGACAAAACACGTTTGTGACATTCTTGTTGGCTACTTCCTTTCTGGTAATAGCTACCTCCTGAATTACTTATCGGTGGATGAGATTTCCAAGTCAGAATAAGTATGTGACCAGCAGGTAAATCTGGCCGATAGTAAATCAGAACAAATAAGGGCATCAAAGCAAATGCCATCTCTTAGGACCACTGCACATGATAAGTGGTTGTTTCGGATCAACATCTGCTTTTACTTCTCTTGACGATAAGAAAAGCCCAATTAACACCCGCAGTTTAAAAAGATGCAACTTTTTATTTATCTAAGACTCTACTGCTAAAAACCTTGCCAGATTTACAATTCTAAAGACAACAGCTTTTTGTAAATGTGTTTTATTTGCAGTTATAATATCTATAGTTAAATCAGTTCATTAAAAATAGAGTTGTAAACTATCTCTCAAACTGCCATATTTGCGTGTTTAAAACAAAATGATTAAATCATATTCTTACACTGCATTTGGGTAGAACTGTGAAGTTGTCTAGTATTCAAAATAACGTCCTTAGTTAGGAAATCCTTTCTTAATTAGGATAGAGGTTAGGACAGTGTAATTTTATATTACACATCTAGTCACTCAAGCCAGGATTAAGTAAGTATGGTCCCTAAGCACTTCACCATGGTCGTATTTGCTACGCTTAACTGGGAAAGAGCTGTTACCTGTCTAGGTCTCAAGGCAAATGAGCAATAGGCATAGAAGCAGTAGAAAGAGTGACACCGTCTTAAGCCCAGAACAGCCCTGAACTACCCAGAGGTGCAGAGCCTTCAGTCTTGGGGAAAGCAGGCTCTTGCCTTTTGAATTATATTATTTCTTATAGCCCTGCTTGGCTTCATTCTTTTTCACAAGAAAGCGAAGGGACTTTTTTCTTTTAATAAGAGCTAAAAAGACCCTAGAGTTTCCAGGAGACTCTGTTGTGGAAGAGATCCTATGAGCGAGGGGTGCATGGGCAGAAGGTGCTCTCTGGAAGGAGAGCCAGAGACCTGGGTCCCCAAGCGCAGAGCCGGCTCTGCTAATTGTGTGCTTTGGGTTTGCCTCTTAATCGCTCTCTACCTTTATGTCTTCATTGTTAAAATAGGAATACTAATAGCTGCCCTGCCTGCATAGTTGTTATGAGGATCAAATGAATTAATAAATGTGAGAGTGCTTTGGAAAAGTTAAAAGTGCCACTCAAGCGTTAGTTATTCTTATTTGGCTTTCATATTCTTCGGAAACCCCATTTATAATAAGGCCCTCCTGGAGAAGTAGCTGTTTCTTGAAATCCCATGAAAGCTTTGTCTTTGTATTATCTCTTACGGGTTCCTTTGGAAGTTCAGCAAGTCTGGCTGTTCCCTACTGTGCTGTGCATACATTGCCCAAAGCGATTCCAGGGCCGGCCTCCACAATGGGCAGTCTGCTCCGTGCACCGTCAGCTCATTGAGGATTGGTGCTATGGTGAGGAGATTAAAAATACATAGGCTATTTTTTGTGTTTTTCTGATTACAAAACTAATACTTTTTGTGTGCGTGTGGGAAAGGAAGGGTTTGTTTTACTTGCAACAGGCGTGGAGAACCAGGGATATTTACCAAAGCAATGCCCCTTGAACAACAAAATTGGGGAAGTCTTAAACTAAGGAGGTACACATTCATGAAGGGGCACGATAAAGGACAATTCAGTATAGAATTGGGGCAGAAGTTATCCTAAGTCAACAGAGTCCAGGTCCTAGTTGATTAAAGTCTCCAGGGCCATCAAGGGTGGGTATCAACAGCTCTAGGGCTCCAGTCAGTTCTGTGTTCACATACTTAAGGGAGTTTCCTGCAAACAGGATGCAAGAATATGCATTAAGTTAATCTTTGCTTTTGAAAAGGCAATGGGAGTTTTACTACTGATTTATTGTCTCTTATATGGTTAGGCTATCTCCTGGCCTGATAGTGGCTGTTTGTTTTTATATTCTTTTGTTCCCTTAAAATTTTTAACTCTAGAGGTCTATTTTTCTACAACTTTAACATACTTCAGGGGTTCTGCAAAAAATGGGCTTGGGCAGGTAGCATGCATCTTGAGAGAAAAGAACAAAACTGGAGGTATCACAATCCCAGATTCCCAGATACACCACAAAGCTGTAGTAATCAAAGCAATATGGTACTGGTACAAAATAGGCACAGGCCGATAGAACAAAATAAAGAGCCCAGAAATAAGCCCACATTTATATGGTCAACTAATCTATAACAAAGGAGGCAAGAATATGCAACGGGGAAAAGACAGTCTCTTCAACAAATAATGTTAGGAAAACCGGACAGCTACATGCAAAAGAATGAAACTGGACCCACCTTTTAGCGCCATGCACTAAAATAAATTTAAAATGGACCAAAAACCAAAATATGAGGCCTAAACCCATAAAAACCCTGGAACAGAATGTAGGCAGCAATTCTCTGACATCAGGCGTAGCACTATTTTTCTAGATAAGTCTTCTAAGGAAAGGGACACAAAAGCAATAATAAACTATTGGGATTGCATCAAAATAAAAAGGATTTGCACTGGAAAAGAAACCATCAACAAAATAGAAAGACAATCTGCGGAAGGGGAGATGATATTTATACATTCTTAATAGAACATTTTTAATTGACAGAAACTCACAAAGAGAAAATGTAAGTTACCTACTACCTCAACACCAATCCTTCAATCCTACTATCTACACATAATTATTGTCAATATTTTGATACATATCATGCATGGCCTTCAGGCCTCTTTCCATATATACATAATACAGTTGTGTATTTGGAAATATACAAGTCATTAGGGACCAGATGTTTGTTACTCCCCCTCTCCCCATCCTTATGTTGAAGTCTTAACTCCCAACATGACTATTTGGCAACAGGGCTTTTAGGAGGTAAAGTTAAATGAAGTCATAAAGGTGGGGTCCCAGCCCAATAGGATTAGTGGCCTTTTTAAAAACAGGCACCAGAGAGACACTCCCCTCTCCTCCTACCCCTCTCCCGCTGCTCTCTCCTCTCTCTCCCCACCACATGAGGACACAGCAAGAAGGCAGTGGTCCTCTGCAAGCCAGGAAGACAGTTTCATCAGATACCAAATTGCCTGGCACCTTGATCTTGGATTTTCAGCCTCTGGAACTGTGGGAAATAAAGTCTTGTTGTTTAAGTCACCCCGTTAGTGGTTTGTGTTCTAATAGCCTGACCAGACCAAAACATGTGTATTATACACTGCTTTATCATTTATTTTTTTCACTTAACAAGTAGATGATGAACATTTCTCTGGGCATTAACTATTCTACACTGTGATTTTTAATGCTTAAAATATGACAAAAAAATAGATGCAAGCTAAATTTTTAATAATCCCTATTGGACATTTTAATGATTTTCAATTTGGGGTTATTATAAATACTGTTGTAATGAATACCCTTGGATATTTATCTTTTTTACATAGCTCTCATTCCTCAAAGTAGAACTGCTGGATCAAAAGGAATGAATATTTTAAAAGTTTTTGATATATGTATTAAAATGTCCTCCAGAAAGATTGTATCAATTTATACTTCTACTGACAGTTATCTGAGGTTTCCTACTATCAAGAACTCCCACCAATAGGCACTATCATTGTAAAATGGTATCTGTTGATCTGAAGGCAAAGAGGTATCTCATTGCTATTTTAATTTGTATTTTTAATTCCTAAATTAATGAATTATATTTTTGGAACATTCTTTAAGGATAGCAAGGAAAGAATGCCACCCTTAACATATAAATATTAACAATTTTATTATTAAAATTCTAATTTTTCAATATGACATATACCTTACCACTTGTAGAGCACACCTAATCTACTCACCAACCCTGCAGCTTCCTTCCTTTTTTTTTTTTTTTTTAAGATTTTATTTATTTATTCACAAGAGACACACATACAGAGAGGCCGAGACACAGGCAGAGAGAGAAGCAGTCTCCATGCAGGGAGCCCGATGCGGGACTCAGTCCCGGGTCTCCAGGATCATGCCCTGGGCTAAAGGCAGGCGCTAAACCGCTGAGCCACCCAGGGATCCGCAACCCTGCAGCTTCTAATACAACTTCACTGCTTTACTTTTCATGATTCTTAGAAGAAATATGGAATTTTTAGAGGTTTTATGGAAGCTGGAATTTATGTCTAAATTAGCCTTAGAGAAACTTCTAGGAATCCTTAATACAGAAGATTATGGAATGTTTCAACATAAATGATGCTGGTAATACAATAGGGTCTTTAAAATAGGTCTGTTTAATTTTACTACCGGGCTATTTTTTTCCACATGCCCTATATATCCATTCTTACTCTTCATTATGACATATACCCGGTGCTAAATAAATATCTGTTAGATCATTGAATGGATTAATGAGGGAATAATCTATTGTTTTCTCACTTTAAATTGAAGCAAATTGTATCTATTCTAAAACAATTCTACCCATTTCTATTCCCATGGCATCCTCCTTTACGTTCTTCTCTGCTATGATAAATTCTACTTCTTTTCTTGCACTATCTCCTGAAAGACCCTCTTTCTGGAAACTATTGGACGGCTAAAGAGTCAAGGAATTGTGCTTCTCATGCTCTAACTCTGGCCAAGTCTTCTGCTGAGTTTCAAAGTAACAAGGGATAAAATTAAGGAAAGCATGAGTCACAATTTCTCCAAGTCACATGGAGAACAAATGACATGGTGAGTTCCCACTTTATTCTTTTGTTTAATCAGAATTCGCCATAGAAAATTTGCCCTAAATTGGCCTTGGAAAATTTATTGTTTATTTTTTTCAGCCCATTACCCCTAGAGGCTTTTTTTAATCTTTATTTTCTTTTACTGAGACTAACCTTGATCTACCCTCCACTTTTGTCCACTCCCAGTGAAAATATCTTTTCTAAAAATTAGTGTCTGTTTTACAGTCGTTTGTGAAGAGGCAATTGCTGAGAGATCTGTCATAGCATTTTTGATACAGTTAAAAAAGAGTTAAAAGAAATTTTCTTCAAAAAGACCAGTACAAAAGTACTCCTACATGTACTAGGCTTTCAGATGCCTCAAATATTTTCATGAATGAAAGCCCTTTTGGTTATTTTCATTATAGGGGAAATTCTTTTGTGGAAAATTCAAACCAACAAAGAAAGCTCAGATTGCAGTTCTAACATTTTTCAGCAGAGTTGACCAAACATGAGTCCTAAATTGACGTATTATGAACACAATAAATAAGGTTTTAAAGGCTGGCTAGCACTGCAAAGCTTTTTGAAACAGACCTCTCCTTTATGTATCTATCTTTCTGGGAGTTCATGGATCATGAGAGGACATGGAATTCGAAAGCCTCTGGTTATTCTTACAATGGCCACAGCTAATGGACAGCTGGGCAGCAAGGGTCGGTCACTTCCTGTAGAATCATCTGTGATGAATCATCCCGGTTGCCAGCTTGGGAGTGCAGGAGCTCTTACATTGCCGACTAGAGTTATTAAAAGACTGCACTGGCATTGTAAAAGGTTAATTGCTAATGGATAAACAATTCAACCCAAACCATTTCTGTTGAATTCCTACTTTGTACAAGACACAAAGATAGTAGTGCTGGCAGCTGTGACATGGGCAGGGTGGTGTTGGTGATGGAGGTGGAGGTGGTGGTGTGTGTGTCTGTGAGGGAGAGAGAGTTACAAAGAGGAATGACCTAATCTCTGCCCTCAAGTGTGGAAATACTATAATGGAGGCAAAGCTAGGGGCTGTGGGAGCAAAGAGATGGGAGATACGTATTCTAAAAGATAGGGGACAGGTATGAATCACACAGAGGAGCCTAGTCAATGGCTCTAGTATTACGGTTTAAGAGATCAAAATTGAACTCCATGAAGTGGGTCAAGAGGAAGTGAATAGTTTCAGAAAGAAAGCGGTCTTGTAGGTGGCCAAAGAAATACAGCTTCAACAGACTAAGGGTTAATTAATGAGAGAGAGGGAGAGAGAGACAAAAGACACACACACACACACACACACACACACACAGAGAGAAAATGGCAGAAATCTCATTGTAAAAGAACCAGAATCTGGAAAAGCCCAAGCCATTTAGTGAGACCTAACTTCTTTCATGTTCTCATCTGTAATAATCTACCCACATATAGAATGTCTGCTCCACCGCTAGAGTGCAAGCTGCAAGGAGGCAGCCAATTTGTCTGTTTTGTTAATTGCTCCCCAAAGAGTATATGACACTAGTAAACACATAAAAATATCAGCAGAAAGAATATATGAACATATGTGATAGATGACTTATAGAACCACAAGGGAGGCCTGTGTTGCAGAAGCTGGGGTTTGAGGACATACACCCCCCCCCACACACACACACATCATTATCAGGTGGTAGCATAAATCTGTGAACACCAAACTGCTAAAAATGTGTGGGCTAGCAAGAGATTGATTAGCATTTCTTTCTATTCTCCTGGATTGGCGTCTAGGACCCTATACTGCCATGAACCCATGGTACCTCATTATAAGGAAAGCAGAAAACACAATTAGAAACAAATGCCATCTTTGGAGCTTATTAAGAGTTAGTCCAGTTGGTTTTACTCCTACAGGGCTGAAGATTCGAAGGGAACACCAGAGTCAGAAGCCATCAACTCATTTGGGAGTGCTGCATGTGGGTCTTCTGAGACGGCAGGGTGAGGAGGGAAGGCTAAGACATGGGACTAGACTTTCACCACGTGCTGTGGCAAGAATGATTGAGCTCCCCATGGATCAAACACATACAGCAAAGGTAGGTAGGCAGAGGTCTGGAGTGAGAGGACACCAGAAGCAAGAGGTAGTGGGGCCTATTGCTGGAGATGAGTGTGGAAGGGTTGCAAGGGATTGAGCTGAGTGGATTTCTCAGGTCAGGGCACTGTGCAGTAGAGACGTGTGACCTCCCTGCTTCTTGGAGAACACTTGGAACAACTCCTGGCCTGGAATGCTCTCCCAGTGACGACCACCCTTCGTTCATCAGACTAACTCCTCTGGACTCGTTGATCAGGTCAAATGTCAATTCCTCAGAGAATGCCAGACAATAATTATCTTTGTCATTTGTGATTAATGACTGTCTTCTCTTCTATACTGTGGCATTCTCAAGGGCAAAGGACCCTGTGGCTCCAGCTCACTGTGGCCTTCCACTGCCCAGCCGTGTGCTTGGCATGGAGCTGCAGCCTGATGGCCAAGGGGGGCCAGCTCTAGGTTTGGACTGCTTATCTGAACACTAGTGTCAGATTTTCTAACTGCACTGCTTCTCTAGACCTCAGTACCCTCACCTATAAAATGGGGTAAAGGGATGCCTGGGTGGCTCAGTGGTTGAGCGTCTGCCTTGGTCCCAGGATCGAGTCCCACAACAGGCTCCCATCAAGGAGCCTGCTTCTCCCTCTGCCTAAGTCTCTGCCTCTCTCTATGTGTCTCTCATGAATAAATAAATAAATCTTTTAAAATAAATAAATAAAATGGGGTAAAAAGTACACTGACGCTATAGGGTTACTGTGAGGATTAAATGAGATCATACATGGAAAGTATGTGGCTTCATGCCCGACACAGTTATGATCCACAAGCTAGACAACTTTTGCTTTTTATGACTGGCATTCAGTAAGTATTTGCTGAATTGAATTAACAGGAGCCAACAGTCTTGGGGGCTTCCTGTGCCAAGTACCGTGGAAATGCTTTAACATTTACTATTTCTTTCCATCCTTCAATCCCTCCCTGAGAAGAAGGTACTACTCTCACCCTGATTTTACTGATAAGGAAGCTGAAGTATGAAGAAGTCATGAAACTGACTCAAAGTCACACTGTGGCTCAATTGGTGAAAACAGGTTAAGGTGCATCCCAGACCATGACATATATTGTTGGTCTCCAACGGGTTTGCTGTCAATGCTTCTTTATCTTCAGCACTGTCTTTTCTGGCCAAAACCAGAACTGTTAGCAAACAGCCCATCTTATATGAAAACATTTAATTTATATGGCTATGAACTGAAAGTAGATAATTTTCAAAAGCACAGTCAAGGGAACTTCCTCTGTGGTCACATTTATTATTTCTCATAATTTGGTCACATTTATTATTTCTCATAATTCAGTAAAATATGTCATTTGCATCAAGGTCATTTTGCTATTTGATTTTATTGGACACATGCAAATTTAGACGCTACCTTAAAATCTGCAAACCTTGAAGTGCATAATCACCACAGCATTGATGTAAATATAAATCACTTAAAATATATCAGAGTAGGAATCCTAAGAAAGTTTGACTGAAGAAAACATCATAGACATCTATATTTGGCTATGTTTACATCTACCTATGTAAATAACTTTCTATTCATACTCATAAATATTGAATTCAGCAGTACTTTATCTTTGCATTCTTACCTTTGAATGGCACTAACATATTGCTCACTCGAAAGTTAAAAAAAAAAACTTTAGAAAGTAGTCCACCTAAAGCATTTGACTCAGAAAGCTAATAATTTTTTCCAGTTGTTTAAATCATCACCATACAGTAGTGCACAGTGTTTCCTTCTAAGTCTCATCTTTATTAAATGCACAGAAATTCAGTAGGCTGAAAGGTTAGGAGCTCAAGCTCTTGGGTTATACTCACCTGGATTCAAATTCTGACATGACTTAGTCAAGATATTTAAGTGGCATAATCCCTAGTGTCTCCATCAGCAAAATGGGATAATAATAGAATTTACTTCCCAATGCTATTATAATCATTAAGGAAGATAATAAGAGGGCACCTGCATGGCTCAGTCAGTTAAGCATCTGCCTTGATCCTCAGGTCATGATCCCAAGGTCCTGAGATGGAGCCCCTCATCAGGCTCCCTTCTCAATGGGGAGTCTGCTTCTCCCTCTCCCTTTCTCTTTACCCCACCCCTCCCCACTGTGCTCCCTTTCTCTCTCTCTCTCAAATAAGTAAATTAAATATTTTAAAAATATATTTAAAGAAAATAATACAGCAGTTCCCCTTATTCATGGGGATACACTCCAAGACACCCAAAACTACAGACAATATGGAACCCTATATATACTCTGCTTTTTCCTATACATACATTCTTATGATAAAATTTAACTTATAAAATTAGGCATAGTACGAGATTAACAACAACAGCTAATGATGAAAATAGAACAATTATAATAATATAATAAGAGTTATGTGTATGTGGTCTCTCGGTCCCTTTGGTACCATGCTCCCCTTCTTCTTGTGGTGGTGTGAGATGATACAATGCCTATGTGATGAGATGAAGAGAATGACGAAGGCATTGCAACTTAGCATTAGCTACGATTGACCTTCTGCCAATATCTCAAAAGGAGCATCTGCTTCCAGACTGCCGCTGATCTCAAGTAGCTAAAATTGTGGGTAAGATTGGACTACTGTAGTTGTGAGGGGCTGAATGGTGTTAACCTACATTTAGAAAAATAACTTCCAACTATATCTTTTAGTGACTCCCATACACCACTTGGTAGATGTTTAAGTAAATTGAATCAAAATTCAGAAGGTGAACTGTTTAGAGTCAAACAACATAGTCTTAGTATGAGTTGCTATTTAGTTTTTCCCCCAACACATTCGAGGACTGGTTGTATAGGACTCAACCGGAAAGGTTTTGAAAATTTAGGATTCTGGTAACTGAAAATTCTGACTCCGTCAGAAGGTGTGATATTAGGCCACAAATGCATATTTGTAAAAGCCCCTCCAGGGATTATTCTGGTGGACAGCCAGGTTACAGACCATTACCAATGGTCAACTCAATAAAAAATTTCCCCTAGTACTTCCATTGGCGGATGAATGCCCCATAGATGGAAAGCAGATCCCACGAGTTTCCTGGTTAAAGACTGTCCATATCACAGCATCTGCAGCCTCATTCCAAAAATGAGTTTTTCAACTCTCTAAAGGTATGGCCAATGAGAAGAAGTCCCCAAATGGCATGAGAGAGACCAGAGGGAAGGGGACCTGAGCCTGAGCATTTTCCAAGGCCTCAGTGCCCCCAACACAGGGAACAGCAGCTCCTCCCACCCAGCGACTGAACTGAGTGGCATGCAGCCCAAAGGAGACACGCACCCCCACCTCCTCATTGGATTTCTGCTCTCCTGGATCTCCCTGTGCCATCTATCACAAAGGCGGTCAATAAATACTCATCAATTAATTATTGTAATCTTAGAGTCAGCCTCCCATTACAGCAGCCCATTCTGCGCCTCACCTCTGGGATGTGAATTTAGCCAACAAAGTTGATTTAGTGACCATGCCTCCCCATTGAATCCTGTGAAAAACTGCACACATTTTATTTCTCCCGCCCTCAGGCCTCCTTTCTCCAGCCATGTGTGCTCATCCCCTGCCACACGCCCTCCTCTTCCTTCCTGCTTTTGTCACGCCTGCAGGCACGCCATGGAGTCATGTGCTCTAGGGTATAAATAACAGACCAACATTCATCTCTGTGGTGGCAGAGAAGCTGCTGCCACTTTTTCTTTTTCTTTTTTCTGGAAACCTGCCTTTGGTGTGACAGTATACTACAGCAGTTTGAAACATTTTCACAAAACATTTCTGAGTGAAGCAGGGAGAGGAGATGGGGAAGTGAAGATACTGCTGTGGCCTTCACACATCAGTTTATAACTTGCCTAAATATTTGTCATCATGTCAACAGCACTTAAACGTGAGCCAATAATTCATTTCAATCCAGATCTGTATTCTCTGAAGTGCTCTTGGGGGAAAAAGTTGCTCAGTGCTTCTAAACTTTTATTCCTTTATCACTGGGAAAATACTTATTTTTTACTTATTTAGGATCTTCTTTAAGAATCTATAACGAAGATGTAAATTCTCACAGAGCAGACAACGTGTCTGGTGTTGCTCACCATTGAATCCCCCATAGTAAGCACAATGACTGATAGTAGTAGGGGCTTTATTATTATTATTTTTAAGAGTTTATTTATTTCTTTGAATGAGACACAGAGAGAGAGAGAGAGGTAGAGACATAGGCAGAGGGAGAAGCAGACTCCCTGTGGGTATCTCGATGCAGAACTCGATCCCAGGACCCCGGGATCATGACCTGAGCCAAAGGCAAATGCTCAACCACTGAGCCACCCAGGTGCCCCAGTAGGGGCTTTAAAAAAAAAAAAAAAATATATATATATATATATATATATATATATATATATATTAATCAAGGAAGACACACTTTAGAAGAGTGTTGGGGGACTAAAGAAGACAGATTTGGGATGCCTGGGTGACTCAGTGATTGGGCGTCTGCCTTCGGCCCAGGGCATGGTCCTGGAGTCCCAGGATCAGGTCCCACATCAGGCTCCCCACGGGGAACCTGCTTCTCCCTCTGCCTGTGTCTCTGCCTCTCTCTCTGTGTCTCTCATGAATAAATAAATAAAATCTTAAAAAAAAAAAGACAGATTTTTTGCAAGGCCATTTCAAGGAGAGAGAACCCCCAAAAGATGGAAAAGTCTTTTCTTCTAGTGTATACAGAGAGAGGGGAAAGAGATAGGAGGGGAGGGAAGAAGGGGAAGTAAAGAGAGAGAGGGAAGGAAAGAAGGGGGAGGGAGGGCAGGAGAGACAGTGGGGGGAGAGAGAGGGGTGGAGAGAGAGAGAGATGGAGGCCGAGAGAGTGTGGAGGGAGAGAGAGAAGAGAGAGAGGAGGAGGGAGAGCATAATAAGATGAAGAGGACAGTAGAGTATTCAAGCAAAGGAATCATGTTCTCTTCACCTTTGTTGCCCTTGATAATAAGGGGAGTGTAGAGAACAGATATGTGCTTCAAATAGAAGTTCCTGCAATTGCTCCTCACCCCCGCCCCCCGCCGCCATGTTAGCCTGGCATGGTTTATAAGGCCCCACATGACCTCGTCCCTGCCCAGCTGTGCAGCTTCAGGCCCATCTCCACCATCCCCTCACAAGTGTGTACATTCCAGCCATTCTGAACTTCCTTCACATTCTCTTGGGTATGGGCATTGGCATATGCTACACTATCTGCCAGGAACACATTCCACCCCTTCACCAGCCAATTCTTTTGGGCCTTTAGATATCTGCTTACATGTCACTCCCTCCAGAAGTCTCTCCAGGCCTTTGGGTTGGACTTCCTTTCGAGGTTTCCCTGTTCTGGCCTCTCCTAGTTGGTCCGTGACTGCTTGTGTAGCTGCCTCTGCTGAGGCCGTAGGCTCCAGGGGGCAGTGATCAAGCTGATGTTGTTCACCGTTGATTTTTCAGCACTGAGCACAGCCTGACACACAGTCCATAAATGTTTAGTGAAGGAATGAAAGAAACGAAGAGGAAGGAGGGAATTCTCAGCCTGAGCCAACAGCAAGGGGCCATCTCAGCAGAGATGGTGGCTACCCTGAGTGGAAGTTGCTTTTCCTGGCCTCTCTTAAGATCCATTTGGTGGGGATCCCTGGGTGGCACAGCGGTTTGGCGCCTGCCTTTGGCCCAGGGCACGATCCTGGAGACCCGGGATCGAATCCCACGTCAGGCTCCCGGTGCATGGAGCCTGCTTCTCCCTCTGCCTGTGTCTCTGCCTCTCTCTCTCTCTCTCTCTGTGACTATCATAAATAAATAAAAATTTAAAAAAAATTTAAAAAAAAAGATCCATTTGGTGGAGTCCCAGAGGATGTGGGGAGGTGAACCTGATACAACTGAGCCTGAATTATGTGTAGGAAAGAAGAGTAAATGATTGCTAATAAGACTAATAGGTTTTGAAAATCAAAGACTATTTCCAATTAACACACTCATTTCTGTTAGGAAGCAGTTTTTTTTTTAATAAAATTGTCACTTAACATCAGACAGAAGTTCTTATCTCATTTTTAAAGCTTTATCCTGGCCGATGAGGAAAGAATAGGCCAACCAACATAATTCCATGCAACGATTTTGTACAAAATTTAAAAAACAAATAACTTGATTTTAGTGTATAGAAACAATCAAAAACAAAGTCTTTAATTCATTTTAAGACTTGCGTTTTGAACATGGAGGTTTTTCCAGCTGGGAGCTATTACCTTGGTTTCTGCCATCTATACTCCTATCTCCAATGCTTACATGTCTGGAGTACTGTCCCAACAAGAACCGTTTTATCCTGGTTAAAAAAGAGGGACAAATCAAGTCATAGTAATGACAGTGACCCAGATCAGGAGATACCAAAAATGTCCTGACTGCTTTGATTTTCTCACTCCAGTGCCAAGTAATTTTGGGTTGTGTCTTTTCTACGAAAAGGCTTTCAGTTTCACTGCATGAATATAGTGTTGATGCAGCATGCACTTGCCACTGGGGAGACCACAGTCCTGGATGTCCCAAGCACTTGGGGCTCCTGTCTCACTTGGCTACTCCTCTGTTACCTGATGAGAGTTATTTATTTGAATTTTCTTCTCTCATTTTTCCATCTATAATGGGAAATTTCCTTATAATTTTTTTCAGTCCACCCATCTTATTTCAAATTCTTATGTGATCTGTTTAAGATTTTAACCATTTTGTGTTTCTCTATCACTTAATTGGTTAAGGGCTTTGCAAATAAAAATCAATTGTCCAGAGATTCAAGAAAAGAAAAACCTGGCTGAAAGCACTAATTTAATGAGGATATCTGTTATCTGCAATTATCTATTTGATATCATCAACTGCTTCATTAGAGGGGAAAAAACTATGTCGAATAATTCTTTGAATGCTACCAAAGCACTTAGCACATAAATATCCAACTAATACTCATTGATACACTCTTCTAAGAATACTTGGCATTAATCAAATATCCTTTATCAGCCTATGATCATTTTTCATCTATGGGAGAAGAAATTAGCTGATGAGATTTAATTGATATAGGAATCACCAAGGTAAACCTTAAAAAAATATGGGGTTTCAAGAAATGGAAGAATGGAATAAAAGCATCCCATTAAAAAAAGATGCTAGTAACGCATTAAATGTCATACCTTTGAAATTACCTTGTTTCTTAATTAGAATTCTTCAAGCATATCAATTGAACTTGTCCTCACTGAGAACCACACCCTAGGCAAATTCAAAGCATGGAAGGGAATTATTTTCTAGTTAATGGAGCATGTAAGTTTATTTTAATATTCAAGGTTATGATGGGTGAAATGTAAACTGAGAACTTTTCCTTTTTATCACGGGTCATGGTATAATAGCAGTACTTACTTTATGAAATAAATGTCCAATTACCATAAAACAAATGGAAGGTCATTACATTTTACTTGGCTTTTGTATGCAGTCTATGAAATGCGTTTCCTTACAAATTGGCATGCTGTAATACTTTGTGTTTGTAGTCAATCCAGGGAGCCCAGCCTTATCTTTTCCTCATTACAAACCACATGGGCTCCATTCTAGCGGCGATAACTTAAGTCTTTCTCATCACTGAACCTTTGCATTAACCGTTCTCTCGGCTTAAAATGACTTCTTCAATTCTTCCACCAATCTACAAACCTTTTCTTCTTCAAGACATTTCGGAAACTCATCTCTCCCACATATTCCTTCCCTATGACTTCTTTAACCTTTTGTAATAATACATATGTGAAGCTTGGGTCAGATATCCTTTTTCGCTAGATAACCCAAGTAACAAAGAAGTCCCTTATTTTGGCCTGAGAAAAGATTCCTGGTTCCGGCTCTCTACGTGTTTGTCTTTTGGGTGAGGGTTTTAGGGATGGAAGGGGACTACTAGTTAGCAGTGTGTGTGGCTCAGTGTTAGTTAACATCCTTGGGACAGAGTTTGCAGTATATCCCAATATTACCCTTCAGTGTAGTGGGTCCTTGTAATTGTATGCTTCTCGCATTTGCATTTGCCTGTCTCCACCATTAAATTCTATTTACTTCTTCCATTTATGGTGAACCTTTTGAAACCAACAGTGATAGAATTACCATGTGTTTCTCAGAGGAGGAGTGAGGATTCATTGGTTGATGATGCCAAGGTCACAAACTCAATTGCCTTCACAGCCCAGGCAAGTTACATAAATGTGCAAAGAGACACAGTGTTAGACAGGGAGCAGAGGCTATGTAAGCTGGAGGGTACCTGCCCAGCCTAGAGGCATTCAAATGCAAAAATTCACAGCACCCCTGCCAGTCCAATTTGGCCTTCCAGTCACTAGTTTGCAACCCCTGATGCCCTTATTTCTTGCTCTGAGCCTGTGAGGTATGTTGGTGGTGACAGGGCGATTAGCTACATTTTATTGGTGAATGAATTGAGACACAGAATAGTAACTTTATAGAAGCCACACAGGAAAATCAGCTTCATGCAGATGTCTTGTTCAAAGAGAATAGATTGCAAAAAAGGTAAAATTAAAAAGTATGATCTAAGACCTGGGAGTGAATGAGTAAACCTAATTCCTTTAAAGGAAAATATTCTAATATTTGGAGGTGGTTTTTCAGTATATTCGGTAAGTCTTAAAAACATAATGGAAAAAAAAACAATGAAATCAGCTAGTCCCTTTACTGTGATTTGGATATATTTACACATACATACACATGAACATAGACACACACTCACACATTTATTTTTATGATTAAATCCTAATTACCCTGGGAAATTTGGCAGCTTGTCCTTCCTATGAGATTTTGGCTAATACGTGAACTACTTTGGTTTATAGGAAACCTAATTTTAAGGGCAGGATTGTTCCTTGCCTAGATATCCTGCAGGTTTTCTTCAAGATGATGCTTTATTTACTGTTGTTACTCTTAGTTGTGATGGGAAAGGAAAGTTGGGAAAGAGATCCCAGAATCCACTATTTAATGTGAACGCTTTGAAATTTTTATTCACTTCTACTCCAAGCTGAGAAGTAGGCAAAGCATATTCTGCAAATCAAGCCCGTTAAAATTCCACTGCAAAGTGTGGACTTGAATGACTGCAAGTGGAGCTGTCAGTTCGTACAGGCATCACTGTCAAGGAGCCGTGTCATCTGTCAGTGTCGGTTCCAGCTCACTGTTCCACATAGAGGGAATGCACTGTTGCCTCCCAATTGATAACACGCTGCCAGAAGCATGTTACTTTCTCATCCGTCTTCTTGTAGCTGTCAAAAATGGAATCCATTAATTAGTTTGTTCTTGTGAATTTTAGTTGTTCTAAAGACATGTAAATTTCAAAGTAAGACAAATAAAAATCCCAACCCAAACCATGAGGCCAATAAGGGCTCAAAATCCCAAAGTGGCAGCTCTTGCTGACAGTGGTGAGAACTGACCAGCTAAACTCTGCCTTAAGTGAATGTAATGATGTGGCTAGTTTCCCATCCCTTTTAATGAGAGCATGTTTCCCAAGGCAGCCGAGGGATGGAGAGTTCGAGCAAAAGGCAGGAGACGCCCTGAACATGGCTCTAACTAGTCAGGCAGTTTGACACAACTTAGGGAGCCTGGTTGCTGCTGCTACTGCATGATTACCTTTTTGTATGTTATTCCTCTCCAGTGGCTTTCAAAAAAAGTTTGATGGGCTTTATTTCCCTCATTTTGGTGGTCCCAGAAAGCCTAGGCAATTCTATAAACTCCATATACTTCAGACAGGGTGCCTCATGTGTAATTCACTTCAGCATTCCAATATACAGTATATCTGTGAATTGAAGGAATATTCTATAAGAAAGTTGAAACAAATATATTGAACAATCTTTATGTCTGGTGTAGTATATTGCAAAAATGAGTATGGTTCAGCTTAACCCAATTTTTTCTCTCTCCATCTTTTCGAGTCAGTGATAAAGGATCCCACTGACAGTAAATTATTTTATTCTTTTCAATTCAATAAGCATTTATTAAGTGACTACTCTGTGTAACTCACTGTGCTAGGTACTCTGGGAAATACAAAAATGATTAAAATACAGCTTGAGTCCTCTGGAAGCTCATGCTTTAGAAGAAGAGGCAGCTGCACACACGAAGAGCCCTAATTCAAGATAGACTGCAGGAGTTTACTGAAGAATGGGCCGGAGGAGAGAGGAAAGAGAGATGAGCTCTCTCCGGGAGGGATTCCTGGAGTGGGCAGCGTGCAAGCAAAGATTTGAAAGAAGGGACCGGTCTTCACATGGCTGTAATGTCCTCATGTTTAAAGGCTATGCCACATACGGAGGGAAAAGTATACACCAAAGAAGTGAGTCTGCAAATGACAAGGAAGACTAACCTTGCACAGGTGGAGATGTGCGGGGAAGAACTTTCCAGCATGAGGCCTGCCCTAGTGTGGTGCAGGGAGGACTCCGGGACAGAGACATCCTCCTAGCCTTTTACTAGCAGGTGCTCCCTTTGTGAAAAATGTATGAAGAAGTAGTTGCTTAGGATTACATCTCATGACTTGTAGCATAAATAAGTGTAGCATAAATAAATATAACCAGAAGTATCTGAGATTTTTTTCAGATTTAGGTTTGCTCATCTCCAGCCAGGATATAATAGGGAAAAATATGGTCACTCGAATGAATGGAAAAGAAGGTAAAAAATAATTTAGCAGAATCTTTTTTAAGAGCATCAAAACATTTAGGGAATTTCTGATTCTTTTCCAGCAAACAGCACGGACGGTCAGGATTATTTTAAGGCCCTGCAGAGAAGGGACTTGGTTTTGCTCATTGCCGAATCCCTCCAACTCAGAAGAGTACATGGCTCTTGATAGGGAATTCCAGCAACATCTGTTGATGGCCCTTTTCACAAAACCTATCAGTTGTAGCTCAGCCAGGTCTCAAAAGTAGAACAAACACTGCTCTGCTCAGCCGCATGCTCCCCCTACACAGGAGCGCTAGCTTTAGTTGGAGGCGAAATGCTATGAGGAAGACAAGAACTTGTTCCTAGGTGTAAAATATGGACATTTGCCAATTTGGCCAAAGTTCTTTCTTATGACTTGAGCAAAACAGATTTAAAAGGAAAGAAAACTTAAACCAATAGCTTAGAAAAATGAACTAGGACAAAGGACTTTTGCTAAAGCCAAGAATGATAAAAAATGCTAAGTTTCTTGCTATCAAACTCAATCAAGAAGGTCATACCCCGAATGAGGTGAGATGGTCAACTATTTGGTTAATTCAGCCCCCCTCTGGTCCATTTTAATTCAGTGAACAAAGTGTATTTTGTATGAAGAAAACTAGTTTGACTTTCTTCACATGAAAATAAGCCAGGTGACGGTAACAGGGCCCATCAGGTGCTTCTGAGTCCAGAGGAGTCCATGTGGTAACCTCTCTAACCTGAAACAATGGGGGTCCCACCTAAGAAACATTAGTATCTGTTAAGGGCAGAGCACAGATATAGGCAGGAGCAATATGTCATCTATTTTACATCTACCCTTAAGAGTGGGCCCTGGGTGCAGATTCCTGGGGGCCCCCTTCTGGGCCAGGCCTGGATAGGGAAGGGGAGGTGTGGGCGGCAAAGGTGGGAAGCATTACGGGGTGGGGGGCACTCATGGCAGCAGCCATTTTCCACAGGTAGAGAAATATTTTAATCTCTTAGTAGTCCATTGAGCCAAACCAGAGCAACCGATTGAAAATTATCCGTGAATACAGCATAAAATCTGGTTTCTATCCACAAGGAACTTTTAATGAGTGCTCAAGTCTATTCGGAAGAATATTCCAGATGGACTGAACATGAGACCAACTGACCAGAGGAGAGTGTCCAGAAAATTGGCTGGGTCTTGTCTGTCTGTTAATAGATGCATTGCAAGAACTCAGATCCTGGCTGAAATGCTAGTCCCCGCCTGGCTTGGCTAGGATGGGTGCTTTTTAAGGGTGGTTGGAACATATCACAGAGAGAGAGCAAAAGGCCCCTTGAACCAGTCGCGGTGTCATACTTCTATAAGGTCCTTCACGCACTCTGATACAGTGTTACTCTTCGCATCAAAATCCAGTTCACTTAACTGCTACACACATGACAGAACCAAACGGATCGGGCTGTTTGGCCATTCTAATCCCTTCCATTCAGCAGCAACATCTGGCTTCCCTCAGGTCGGCTTTCCTCCCTCTTACTCTCCCTTCAACTTCCCCTCCCCAGCCTTCTCTCCATAGGTGATTATTAAGCCTTCTGTGTCCTGGGGGCAGGGGATAACTTTAAACCGGAGATCATGGTAACACTGAAATGCACACAGTAACTCATGGTTGGTCTACACCAAGATTCTTTCACCCGCAGCAAACTACTTCCACCTTGCATGTAGCGGGTTGACAGGCCCAATGGGGGATGGATGCCATTAGAGCAGGTTGCTGTAGGAAGAGCTGCATCTCGGAGGAATAAGAAGAGTCATTCGTCGCACGGTGGGTGAAAAGCTTTGCAGGTGGCACTGGAGCTTTCCCTTTGCACACGTCTCACTTGCTCTGATAAAAATGGGCCACTTAGCGTGGCCTTACCCATGCCAGTGCCATCTGATGAGTTGGGTGCCCACAAGGCAGACAGTCAAATCATTAACTGGACTTTGATCCCATCAGAGTTAGGTATCAGTCAAAAGTAGTTTGGGGTTACTACCAAGAATCCTTTTGAAAAATGAATACATTTGTGGAAGTTAGAAGCCCATCCATGCCTTTTCCAACAGAGGAAACCCTTAGAAACACCTGATTTCTCATTTAACTTTCTTTTTTGTAATGACCATATTTATCCTTGACTATGAACTCCTGCCATAAAAGAAGACAGCCGTTTGGTTAGTTGTCTGTAAATAATACAGCAAGATCTATTTACCTAATTTCTATATGTAGGTTTCCCCCTTCTAATTGAATGCTTTTTCTCTCTCTCTGTCATTAAAGTCAGCTTCCCGTGACCTTTAAATTCAGTTAGAAAAGTTAATCCTCTGGTTAATCTGGACCAATTGGTTTCTGAAACACCACTCAGTGACAAACCATTATTTCTAGCTCAGCTTTTAATTGGTTAGAATGTTATTGCTGCGAGATCCAGTAGCTGTCAGCTTTGCCTGCTAGCCAGTCTGAGCCTTCTGGACGTAGTCCAAGTCATTAAAGCAACATCTCGTGTTCAAGCCGGGGATATTTATCCTGAACCCAAGCCCAGTGCTCTCTCCTGCTCTTATTTAATTAAGGCCTAGGGAATGTTGCAGGGAGTCCTGCTACAGATGGAGGACAAGTATACTTTTGGGGGGGGAACCTTGAGGTTCAGCTTCTTTATGTTATATGCTATTTTTAAATTATTAGGTGAAATCGCCATTCAAGTCACAACTTAGCACTGATGCTAAGTACATGTTTTCTCAGATATTGTATAACCTGCCTCAGCTTTGAATTTGCCCCTGTACTAAAGAGCCCAAAAGAACCCAATTATGTCACAGTTAGGGGAATACTTACCCAATGTCCAACATACAGATAACTTACTACAATTATTTCGCTCTTAGGAGGAAGAGTAGAAGCTCTTGTGTTTTCTTTCTAATTGTCCTATTAGTATTCGAGGTGCCCTAACTAATAACAGATGATCGTTGCAGTCATCCTCCTTTTAAACAATCACAGGCTCAAAGGAGATCATCCGCATGTATTTTTTTCCAGCGATGCACCCAGAGAGGGGGCTGTCTGGGGCCTGTTGTCAGAATGCGGGATTCGGGCCTGAGCTTTCTCCTGATGAGCTGAGTGATTTCGATGAAGTTATTCAAGTTCTCTGGATTCCAGTGGCCTCTTCTACAAGATAGCAGGGAGATACTACTTATGATTTTCTTAGTGGTGAGTATTCATTAAAAAATAATAATAATAACATATTGAAAACACTGAGAGCCATGCAGGCAAAATTTTATTAACATAAAATCATCTCATTATGGGGATCCCTGGGTGGCGCAGCGGTTTGGCGCCTGCCTCTGGCCCAGGGCACGATCATGGAGACCCGGGATCGAATCCCACATCGGGCTTCCGGTGCATGGAGCCTGCTTCTCCCTCTGCCTGTGTCTCTGCCTCTCTCTCTCTCTGTGACTATCATAAATAAATAAAAAATCAAAAAAAAAATTTAAAAAAAAAATAAAAAAAAAAATCATCTCATTAAAGGAGCTCTTGGAGTGACAGGCACAGTCAAGGTTTAGTCGCTTAAATGAGAGTCTTCTTTCTCTTGCGATCACAACTCACCCTTTCCTGGTTTCTAGTGCCCCAAGAGTTCCTGCTCCAGCATCTTCTCCTCACTGCTTCTGCCCTCAATTTGTCTGATTTCATTAAGGGGTGAGAGGCAGGGAAATGCTTCTTCCCCATTCCTGATGATCCCTTCCCTATGGCAATGTCCCCCACAAGTGAAACCCTCCTGATCCCTTTTCCTCATCTCACTTCCTTGACCCTTTGGTAGGTCAAGTGAGGTATTAAATTGATAAATTGGGGAAGAATGAACCGAGTATGCTTAGCTCGATACATCCCTTGTTGGCTCAGCACTGTGCCATCACTGCTTCCAAGCAGATAGGCTTCACGGCCAAGGCCCTGACCCAGCAGGGGTCATCCCTGAGAGTTTACCTGTCACCGAATGGGTAATTCCATCTAATTCTGGCCTTCAGCATTTCGAAGTCTCCTTCCTTGTAGATGTGAGCCATATTCTCCGCTCTGAGTTTTATCTTTCTTCCCTTTTATTTTTTTTTTATTCAGAACTCAAGTGAAGAAGAGAGTGCTCTTTATCATTTGTTGGACACACCCATAAGCCCTCCAAACTTACAAACCTACATTTCTATCCTGTGCCCCCACCCCTGAGCTCCAGATCCATATACCAATTGCCTTTTAAAGAATTCTCTCTGTATGTTCAGCTAGTACATGAAGCATGCATGCACACACACACAAAAAAAACCCTGAACTGAATTATTAAATTAAAAAAACTCTTTATCTCTCCCTTAGCACGTTAGATTGCAATCATGCATTTGCAGGTCTCAGCCTGAGAGCTGAGGCAGGGAACTGGACCTCTGTCACACGGGAGGACAATGCAGGTGCAAGAAAGTCTACTGAGTGAATAAACCAGTGAGGGAGCAATAGTGAAACTGTTGGGACAGGGATGCACTGGGCTAGCCCCCTCCTGCATCTTGGCTCCCTTCTGCTCCCTCAATTCCAGCCTGATCCAAAGATCCTGTGTCAGGGCAACAGGCACAACTACATGAAGATTTCTGAGCACACAGAGGTGAGACATCAACTCCATGGGCCCTCAGCTCTGAGCGACTGGCCCAGCACCTCTATTCTGCTAACTTGGATGAGTCTGCCACCAGGCACTCTACAGGGGGGCACACCCTCCTCATCCTCTCTACCTCTATATATCCCTGAATTGGGCTGCCTCACTCATCTCTTCTTAAACCCTCCCACTGCATTCTCTGGAACACACCCAAATTGCCTTTATCCTTAATTTCTCCTCCTACTGGTCCTTTTGCTTTCTTCTTTCAACTGAAAGCTGGCCATACCTGGAAGGCACTGCCTCCTCTGCAGCTGTAACAAGTGGCAGGCATTTTTCTTACATTCTGCCTCCAACTGGGCCATAGCTGTCATAGGTAGCCCCGTTACTCCTCATTTCCCTACAAAATGCCTGACCTTCTACCTGCCTCTAAGCCCTCAGTACCTTTGAGGCTCTTGCCATCAGATACACTGACCAGAATCCTTGCTTGTTACATTTACTTGCCAACCCCTAGTCATCAGAGATGGTAGTGCCAGCCTGGTTGTCACCTCTCACACTGCCTCAGTCTTAATACTTGGGGATTTTTATATTCAAGGGGACAATACTTATGATATTCTGGGACTCTCTCTCCAATGACCTTGACCTCTATGCTATCTCAGTCACTCACTCCCATGGTCACAGTCTATACTTTGTCATCATCAGCATCTGCAACTTCTCCATAATCTCAATTTCAAGCCTTCTATTCCTCTATTTCCTGCTTATTCCTTCTAGTACCCTGATTTCAATAATATCTCAAGTGGGGCTTCCATTCATTGACTCTACCACCCTTTCTCTGTCTACTTCCCCTGGTTTCTTTCCTAATCTAAGGGCATTTTGACAAATATATAATGGAAATGTGAAAGGAAAAACTGTAGAAGAAAAAACAGAAATGAGAGGGAATCTATTTTTACATCCCAAATAATAATCCTAACATGCACATTGAAGAATCCAAAACATTTCCTCAGAATTGGAGGATTTATTTTACTCCTACTGTTAGACCAAGAAACCAACGTTCTGGACTATATGTAGTCAGAGTTCCAGAGCTGCTCTTGCATTACTCCTCATATCAAGTAGATCATGTAGGAGTCCTTTGCATAGCAATACAAACTGGCAGGGCTCAAAATACAAATTGTTTTGGTGGTATAGACTAATTTGGCAAAAATCTCTTACTCCTAGGGTCCTTGTGATGCAACCATTCTATGAAGAATTACAGTCCAATTTATTTCTGGAACCCATCCTACCGCTGGGCAGACAAATTCAACTTGAATTTTATCTTTCTCCCGCAGCATCTGATGAAGGGGCTGGTAACTTCATTAGAGTAGTAGATAGGGCTGTTATTGTATATTAACAATCACTTCTAAAAAGACAAAGATGTACCCAACAGTGCTCATTGTTGAGGCACTAACTTATTATTGCTGTGTTAAAACAAGTCATTTGACAGTAATATCCCTTGAAATAGTTTGGAACTTATTTAAAATAATCCATTCACATTCAATGGAAAATAAGGTAAGTAAAAGCTCACCTTAAAAATTCACCTTAAAAACTATTCCCCATATTGGTCACTTCTATTGGGGAGAAAAAGATGTCATTGAATACAGATTGGAAAGAATTAGACTGGGAAATACCAATTAGGTAGCAAGTCTACATAAAAATAGATTAAAGTGGGAAAGATTTAGGGATCTTTGGGGATTAAGATCTTTATCTATCAATGATCGATCATCTATCTAGTGCTGTGAATTTGGTAAAAATAGCATTGTGTTATTTTTCTGTATCTTTTCATTTTTACTACATATAGAATGAATTGTATCAGAATTGAGACAGAAAAGATGGATCCTTATTAACTCTTTGCCTAGAGAGGAAGAATTTCTGAGCATGAACTTTTTGCCACTTAAAATCAATTAAGTACCAAGAGAGCCATAAACTGGCCCAGGGCTGGAATCTATTGTAAAACTTCCTGGAAAATTGGAACAAAGAAAAGATGCTAATTTCTCATAGTAGAGGGGGAAACATTCTATTAATTGGATCAGATTACTTTTTATCTTCTGGATTTTAGAGACTGACCAAGACAATAAGTACATTCAATAAATTTTAACCCAATCAATATGATGCAAAGATTAGAGAACTCTGCCGTTCTTTCACCTGACAGGTAGCAAGGATCAGTGAATTAACAGAGGACTGCTGTCAGCATGCTGAATAATGTCCATGAGGTAGTGCCTACTGGGAAACTTCACAAAGATTACAAAACTTCTCTAGGCCTCCATTTTCTCCATTTATATATTTATTTTTAAAAATATTTTATTTATTTATTCATGAGAGACACAGAGAGAGAGGCAGAGACACAGGCAGAGGGAGAAGCAGGCTTCACGCAGGGAGCCCGACATGGGACTCAATCCCTGGTCTCCAGGATCAGGCCCTGGGCTGAAGGTGGCCCTAAACTGCTGAGCCACTAGGACTGCCCCATTTTCTCCATTTAAAAGCAATTTTATATATGCCTTTTAAAGATTAAATTTATCAGCTTTTCCTCATTAAAACTATTTGCAAACTTAAATAGATTATTAATAGGCTTGGAAAGGGAGGGTGGGCAAAATAACTATATTTTCTTTTTTTTGTAAGGTTGTCCTAAGGAGACTGAGCTGGAAGTGGGGCTGGAAACACAGAAACAAATAAGGACATTGTTGCAATAATCTAAGAAAGAGACAATGAATGTTGGCATTGGGGGATGAGAAAGGGATGGAGTGGAGATATATTAGAATAGAAAATATCGCTTCCATTTTCTGGTCCACTTAAAGCCAGTTGGTGGCATGGCTTACACCCATTTCTTATGACCTACGGTTCTTTTCTCTTTCTCCCTTCTCCTTTTTTTTCTACGTCTCACTTACTCGATTCCCTGCTTTTCCCCAATGTTCCTTCTTCTGTTACTCATATCCTAGCTCTACCAGTCAAGTCTATGACTTGGCTGGTCTTCTTCGAGAATCTAGGATCCCGAAGATCCTGTGGACGTAATGCATGTGACAGACAAGGGATCTAATGGAGATGTCACAACCACTGATTTAATTGTAAATAGTAAACCACTAAATAATTTCAGGCACTAACATCAGAAACCCTAACAGGAGAGACCCCTATTTACTCCTCTGCTATTGGAGAAAGTCATTCAAGATAAACAAGTAGTAGATAAAACTGAGGGGGAAGGTGAGTAAACAGTGATGGCAGTAATTGCAATACTTACCATCGGAGGCAAATTGGTTTCTTTTTGCTAAACAAAGTGAGTTCTATGGTAAAAGATGATACAGAAAAAAAAAAAAAAAGCTTTTGGTCATCTAAATAAGATAAGTGGGTGGTGTGATGAGCACATGAGGCCAGGAATAGCAGCTCTTGAAACCCTCAAATCCTCGTGTCTGTCACCTGCAGATGGTCAAAGACTATGTCAGAGGAATGGGTACAGGAATGGGTACTATTTACTACTACGGAAAAGTGTGTTTTAGTGGGAAGCAGTAAAAAGCAGTGACCAGAACAGATTATGGTCAACCCAGCACCATCCCCACTTCCTTCTACACTCTTCCCACCATCCCAGGGGAGAAACCTGGGAACTATACTTTCCAGAATTCTTTGTTTTGCAGGGTCCCAGATTAGATTCTGTGGGTGAAAGTCACTCCCATGAGATTTAGAGAGTGAAAGAGAAGAAGAAAACATCCTCTGGCAATGGCTAGTGCCCTGGCATTAGCAGGCAGGACACATGGAGTCTGTCTGGCAGCGTCAGGAATCAACTACTTTGTGCTGCAGGAAGCTGAAATCACAAGCAGTGACTTTCCTGTAATGCTGGCCCATGTAGACTTTCTGAAACTCAGGAGTAGCCTCCTTGACCTTTGCTTCCCACGTCTTCCCCATAATTGTATAAGCCTCTAATTCCCTGTGATAAATCTCTTCCTGCTCAGATGACCTAGAGTGGCTTCTGCTTCACTGATGGATAGTGATGATAAGCTTGGCTCCAGAAAGTGCGGGTTACATCAGAGCCACCACATACTACCTGAGGGACTTTGTACAAGTTTCTTAAATACTTGAAAAATAATTTTCCTTGTTTATAAAAGCAGGAATAATAAAATTAGGCCTGCCCTTCTCAGACAGTTTCATCAAAACCCTCATCAAGGATTAAATGAGTTCAAGCATGATGTAATAAAAGCACTTAACACAGTGCCTAGAGCAAATGAGCTTCAAAAACACTGTTAGCCATTCATTTTATGTATAACAATACTAGCAATAATGTACTCAACCAATAGCTGTTTCTCCTGCATCCTTGTGGCTAGTGCATACTTGCCTCAGAACAGGGAAGGGGTGGGACGCCTGAGTGGCTCAGCAGTTGGGCGTCTGCCTTCAACCTGGGGCATGATCCTGATCCTGGTGTCCCAAGATTGAGTCCCGCGTCGGTTCTCCCTCTGCCTCTTTCTCTGTGTTTCTCATGAATGGATAAATAAAATCTTAAAAAAAAAAAAAGAAGAAGAAGGGCAGGGAAGGGGAGAAGCTGCAACTCAGAACACACCTCTGGGCAGGGGTAATAAAGGTATGATTTCTGCAACTCTAACTTCAAGAGAATGACCAAAAACTGTGGATAAGGGGCACCCTGGGTGGCTCAGTCAGTTAAGCGTCTGACTCTAGGTGTCAGCTTAGGTCATGATCTCCTGGTCCTGGGATGGAGCCCCGGGATGGGGATTCCCATTCAGTGCACAGTGGCTCCAAATTCTCTCTCCCTTCCCCTCTGCCCCTCTGCCCCTCCCTCTCCTGCTCATAAGGAGCACATGGGCACTCTCCCTCTCTAATAAATAAATAAAATCTTGAAAAAAGAAAAGGAAAGAAAAGAAAAGAGAGAAAGAAAAGAAAAGAAAAGAAAAAAGAAAACAAAGGAAAAGAAAAAAGAAAAGAAAAGAAAAACTCTGCAGTCAAATGCTCTACCACTGAGCTATACCCCCCGAGAAAAGAAAAACTCTGGACAAGGCCAGAGATCCATGGCATGACTAAAGCTAGAACTGATTACAGCTCTATCTGTTGCAACAAAAATCTTGAGCAACGGCCCGGAGGCTGGAATAGCTGTTGATTAGAGTAGAAATTGGGAGTAGAATGAGACTTCATTCCTCCAAACCTGCTCTGTTCTCCTGGAAACTGTGGTGATCTCTTTCCATCTCTGGTTTTCTGTGGACTGGGTGATAAATATTCCAAAGAAACACAGAAGTTGGGAGACTAGTGGTGTTTGACCATAGATTGCAACACCAGATTAAACCGACTTGGCCCTCCAAGGAAAAGAGACCTTAATCATGAATTCATTAGAACCTTCCCTGTGATGTTAGTTTAAGAAGATACAAAACCAAAGAGAGGATGATTGTTTTGGCCTCATGTCGGAAACCGTACGCACATAACAGCATGACATATCACAGAGGAGTGATACTTCTAAGGCAAAGTGGTGCCTTAGAAGGTATGCAGGGTGATTTCCTATACTTTCCCATCTGGGCTCCCAGGTGAGGCAACGAAAATTGCCGTGGTCAGGGTTCCTCCCTGGGAAAGGTTGCGGGTGTCACTGAAGTCCCACTCTGCTTCTGCTTACCCAGAATTTGAGCAGAGTCATGTCTTGTAATTCTTGATGGCATGTAGCGTCTCCGAGTCACTAGCTCCATAAGGGAGGGCAATGATGTGAAGTACTCCCCAGAGCAGAGCTTACTATGGTTCAGGAGAAGGTGACAGGGTGGCCCCCAGGGAATGTGCTGGGCTGATGGGCCGTCCCTTGATTCTCTTGGGGGTTTCCTTGCAGGGTACAAAAGCTTTCCCTTGTACCCATATCACCCATGATTCCTGAAGGTCCACTGCTTCTTTCTTTCTTTCTTTCCATGGAAACTTGAACACATTTTCATTTTCCTATTCTGTCTTCTTCTGTAAAGTTAAAAAAAAAATCTTAGTTAGTCAACTTAGAGACAGCAGCTATCTTTTATTGCCCCTTCTACTCACATTAGTTGACTGCAGGACGTAGGTAAGATTCTCCTACTCTTAAAAATGAGGCTCTGAAGATAATATTTAGCTATCTAGTGTAATCCCGAATTCAGTTTTCTAGTCACCAAGATGTCGATGGGGATGAAGATCCACCAGATATTTTTTTTTTTAAGATTTTATTTATTTATTCATGAGAGACACACTGAGAGAGAGGCAGAGACACAGGCAGAGGGAGAAGCAGGCTCCATGCAGGGAGCCCGATGTGGGACTCAATCCTGGGTCCCTGGATCAGGCCCTGAGCCAAAGGCAGACACTCAACCACTGAGCCACCCAGGCGTCCCAGCCACCAGGCATCTTTGACTGGTTATCTTCACACAGAAAGTCCTGGCACAGAACGAGCATCCCATGGTATGGGAGGAAGGTATGCAGATTACATACAGAAGTGGTTCATGGGTTGAAAGCTCTGCTAGGGTGAAACAGAGAGATTTTGCTTCTTCATCCAGAAATCCTAGCCCTGGATAGATGGAGGGACTGAAATTCCAGGACACAGCACCCCCAGCCCTGGATTTGGCCCTTGTTATAAACCTAATTGATGATGTTGGTTTTCTTAAATGACACACAGTGTCCTTCTCCTGGAAAAGCTCTTACTCTGGATTCCTCTCTGATCATCAGCCTTTTGGAGCCCTCAGGAAGTTTAGTGGGACAGATGGTGTGGCCCAGCTAAAATTCTCAGAAAACAAAGTCTGTGTTCTCCAAACTGGGCCTTCACAACTAAAATTCATAGAAGGTAAAACAGAGGCAAAAGATAGTATTCATTTGTCACTCAAGTGTTGATTTAGGAAAAGCCAGGCTGAGCTAACTTCTGTTTTCCTAAGAAGTAGTCTTCTTATCTATTATTTTTTCTTTTTCTGTTGAAGGAGAGATTTAAGAATTCAGTCTTAGGGTTAATCTTTAACAGTAAATATTCAACTACAAAAAGGAATAATGCTTTTAGCTTTAAAATATTATGGTACTCATCTCTATTGTTTAGTAGAGAAAGACACCTGCTTGAAAGGGTTTGAAAGGGACATTGACAGTTACAAGTAAACTGTCAATGTCCATTTGAAGGAATTATTTGAAGGAATTATTTCAGTTAATCCTCATTTGAAGGAATTATTTCCTCCATTTGAAGGAATTACTTCAGTTAATCCTCTCAGGTATACATTAGGACTATTATTATCCCCATTTTACAGATGAGAAAATTAAACCTTGGAAGTATTTAGTAGCTGGCACAAAGTTATACCACTAACACGGAATAGGATCAGGATTAGAATCTAAGTAGTCTGATTCCAGAGACTACACTCTTAACCACTGGGCACATCACCTACAAGAATAAAGATAGTTTTCTGAGGCACCAGCTTTTAGGCTTCTATAAAAATGGTGGCCAAGGGATACCTGGGTTGTTCCATTGGTTAAACATCTGATTTAAACATCTGATTCTTGGTTTCAGCTCAGGTCATGATCTCATGGATTTAGGAATTGAGCCCTGTGTTGGGCTCTGCACTCAGCAGGGAGCCTGAATTTCTCTTTCTCCCTCTCCCTGTGCCCCTCCATGTGCGTGCTCTCTCTCTCTCTCTCTCTGTCTTTCTCTCTCAAATAAATAAATAAATAAATAAATAAATAAATAAATAAATCTTTAAAATGAATGTTGGCCAAGCCTTTTAATTGTGGGACAGCAGTCCCTCTGACCCGACCAATGAGCCTTTGCTGTTGGCCCGACTACCCTCCAAACTCCCAACTTCCAGCATACTTTCTGTTTCATGGGCACAAATCCTGCTCCTTCTTCACCACCCAGCCTTGATGTGAATCTCAATCTAGGCTTTACCAATGGTTCTTGAACTTAGACAGGTGGGACCCATACCCCTCAGGGAGGGAGCTATAGGCTTATCACCCCAAAGTCTTTGCATCACAAGGATTACTTTGTAAATTGTGTTATCAGTCTCAGCGGTTGCAATAATAAACTATTTACAATAATTTATTTGTCTCCAACCTAAGTCAATGAGAGCCATATCACATTTCTAACTCCACCAGAGCGATGAGCTATCAGTCTACACTTGAAAATAATAGTATCTTTCCTTTGTGAGGAGCTTTCAAGGTTACAAAGTGCTTTCATATCTATTTAATTTTCATGAAAACTCTGAGCTTATTCCCACTGTCCCTATTTACAGATGAGTACACTGCAGTTCAGAGAGAGATGAAGTACCTGGGGCTCAAAGTCATACAGAAAGAGCAGACATGACACCTAAAACCCAAGCTTTCCATCTCAAACTCTAGTGTGCATTGCTATTATGATGTTACTTAAGGTAGAATTTCACCTTTATTTATTTTCATTCCTGAGGGTAGATGTTCACAATGGTATGTGTAGCACATACTTTCTCATGTCCTCTGTCTGACTTTTAAGTAGATAATAACCACCTAATCAACCTGGATGACTTGAGTCTTAGATAATCTCTTCTGTTTATAGGAGTCATCTGTCATCATCCAAATAACTTTAACATTATACTTGACATTTGTAACTGGGGCTCAGAAAAATCTATAGTAATAGACAGCTTTTAAGAAATGGAATAACAGCTAGTTTAGTGTTACAGTAGACACAATACTGGATTAAGAGGGTGGAAAATGAGTCCCTAAGAGTGTACATTTGGGCAAGTCACTGCCCTTCCCATCTGAAATCTAAGGGTGTTGGATTAGCATTAGATCATCTCTTAAACTCTCATGTTTTATGGGTTTGTTCATTTCGGCTGAGATCTAAAGGAAGCCAGTGAATGTGAAGGCAATAGAAGGCCAGCAAAAATAAAGCTGGCTTATCATTCCCCTGAACCACCACGTTCAGGTCCCAGGTGACAAGAAGATAAATGCTGAGAAGAACATGGGGAGCTTGCAGAGCTGGGTTGGAGGTGTCCCTGCAGAGGCTCACCCAAGCCACGCAGGCAGAGCTGCTCCCTATAGGCTTCCAGGGCAAGGGTGGCAACAACCTTCCCAGAAACAGCTCTCTACTAGTTTAGCTCCTCAACCACATACCTCCTCTGTGCCCTTTTCCTTTTTTTCCAGTTTCTGTGGTTGAAAAATCTTTGATGATCGCCAAATGGTATAATAGCAAAACACAGAGGAGCTGTTTGGCCAAGAATGGGACTCGAACTTTAGACACTGTCCTCTAAACAGTGGAGGAAATTGAGATTGAGTTCCAGCATCCATTCTGCCTTTCCCAGATGATTAACCGCAGTGTGGTTTGGGGGCTTAGCTCAGCTCCAAGGGCAGGTTCCGAGACACATAGGCCAAAGGTGGGATTGTGGTGTTCTTCTGATCATTCTTGCCAGTAACTGGTTTAAAAATCCAGGTTTGGGCCAATCCACACAAGGCCTTAGTGTGATAAGAGGAAATGATTTGTTCAAAATTGACTTTTCCAAGAAATCTCTGGGAATCCGTCTCCTATTATATCACCCTTGCTCATTCAAGTGCAGCCATACTGACCTCCTTGTTTCTTGAACATACCTGAGGGTCTTTGTATGAGCTGCTCCCTGTACCTGGAGTGACTCTCCCCACACACTAAAGCTAACTTCCTCATCTCCTTCAAGACTTGGCTCAGATGTTACCCTCTCAATGAGACCTACTCTCCCCATCTTATTTCAAATTGCAATCCGCTCATTCAACACCTCAGATTTCTTTGTTTTCCTGTTTCCACCCTCCACAATATCTTTTAAATATTCTATGTTGTATAATTGTCACATTTATTATTGCATATTTCCATTCACTCACATGTAAACACATGGTGGGGATCCTTGTTTTGTTCCCTGCTTCACCATGGGTGCTTACCCCAGTGCCTGCCTGGCTCATGGTGAGCATTCAATACATTCTCTTTATTGCGCATTCTTATAATCAACCACAATCTGGATCCATTTACTTGGGTAGATCTTATCTGCCAAAAAATTTATGAAGTTCAAATATAGAGCAGATAATGATATCATCGTGATTCTAATCAGATTATCATAATCATCTAATAGGGACAATTTGAGAGAAGCTATTTTTTTTCAGTTATACTGAGAAACAATTGACATACGTCATTATACAACCTTACAGGTTGATTTATATAAATTGTGAAAATGATTACCACAGTGGGTTCACCTAGCATCCATCTTCTCATATAGATACAATAAAAAGAAAAGAAAAAAAAATAAAAACGATTTTCTTTGTGAGAATTCATAAGATTTACTTTCCTAACAACTTTCCTGTATGTCACACAGCAACTCTGTCCCCAGTAGTTAATGTACCTCGTGCCTGGAAGTTCACACCTTTTGACCACCTTCCCCCGATTTTCCTTCTCCCTACTTTTTGCCTCAATTGGTTTCTTTCCTTCTTTCCCTCAGTCCACATGTAAGTGAGACCATGGAATATTTGTCTTTTACTTAGCATAATGGTAAAGAATATCTAGATTTTCACAAATGCTAGGAGTTGTGTGTTTTTTTATGGCTGAATAGTGTTTCATTATATATATAATATTTAATATATATTTATATATATACATATAAATTACATATATATATTTATCATAACTTCTTTATCCATTCATTTATCAATGGACTCTTGTTTCCAAGTCATGGCTATTGTAAATAATGCTGCTATGAATATGGGGCCACAGATATCTTTCTGAGTTAGTGTTTTAATTTCTTTTGGATAAAATCCCAGAAGTGGAATTGCCAGATCATATGGTAGTTCTATTTTTAATTTTTTGAGGGTTCTCCGTATTGTTTTTCCTAGTGACTGTACCAATTTACAATCCCAACAACAGCACAGGAAGGTTCCCTTTTCTTCACATCCAGACAAGCATTTGCTATCTCTTGCTATGTGACCCTGCCATTCTAGCAGACATAAGGTGATATCTCATTGTGATTTTGATTTGCATTTCCCTAATGACTATTGATATTCAGCATCATTTAATGTACCTGTTGACCTTTCATATACATTCTTTGGAGAAGTCTCTATTAATAATTACATCACGACAACAGTCTAAACAGGCACTACTATGGGCAACCAGGACTTGGGGTCACCCTATTTGCTAGGGAGTGTGGTCCAAGAAGCAAGAGTGAGGGACTGCAGAACAAAATGGGAAGGAGAGAGAACAAGCATTCTGGAGCTGCCTCCTGCTCTGAGTGCCTGGTTGCTGGATCATGGGGACAGTCTGAGGAGCCAGATGCACTATGTCTCAAAAGCAGCTGTGCAGAGAGAAAAAAAGGGCAGCATTTTTGCCTCAGCCCAGTTAATGGTTCATCCACAGGGCATTTTCAGGCTGCATATGCACATATGCTAAGTAGGTTCTTGTGGAGGCTCTTCCAGGGCCTCCTAAGAAGCAAGATCTGATGGCACAGACCTAATGTATGAACCTCTAGGAAAAGCAAGAGGCCACTGCAGGAGTGACTGGACTAAGAGACAGATAAAGCCAGGAGAATATAAGTGGTGAATAATGGAGCCTAATATAGTGATCTACCCTTTGAAATACGGAGTACTGCCTAACTGCCACAGGCCAGAGTAAAATGAAAAGAATTCAGAAGACACAGAGTCTGTCCCTTTTGATAATCAGAACTCCTATCCTAGGCTGTTATTTAATTTAATTGATCTCTAGATTTCTTTAATACCTTGTACCAATTCTTAAAAAAAAAATTTTCTTAAATCTATGCACAATCACCCTTTGTGGTACATGGGCAATCATTTTGCTTGGAAGAGTGGGCTTTTTTTTTTTTTTTTTTCTTTTTAGATAATTCTTTTCTCCCCATGGATAACATGGCTTTCTACTGGAGACAACAACAGAAAATAGATCTTTCCATGTCTAAGATATTCTAACTCTCTTAGCATTGTGATCTCACCATCTTCGTTTCTCCTGCCTCCTTTTCAGACTACACATGATGAAGAGATGCAGCTTTGGTAGTCATAAAGGGTTAGGGCATGCAATGCCTGGGCAAAAGCGATGATGAAGCTTTTCCCTAAGCGGGAGAAATGAATCCCACGTCTCCCATAGCATTTGGATTCTCAAGCTTTCAAAAATGCTACATCAGCATGGGCCAGAAACAACACAGAATATCTCTATTTGGTCTAAAAATAAAATACATTTTAAGAAGTTGTTGTGATAAAATTAAAATATGGAACCCAAGGGTGCTCTAAAGTGCTACCTGGAGGTTTGCTGTGGAAATTCTATGAGCTAATGTTTTGTGAGCTTTAGTATTGTCATAAAAACAGTGGGTCTTTGCAAGTGGCTGCTTTTCTCTCTCTGAAAGAGCTATAGGTGGAATTTAGAAAAAAAGAACTTTAGAAAAGTAGATGGATTTGGATTTAGGGTTGTATACAACTTCCACAAAGATTTATGGAACATCTGCATATGTCTAAATTTGGGTGCCAGTGAACTAGGAAGACCAGAACCTCAGTCTTGCAAAAAATGGCTCATGGGCCCAATGGTAAGTGGCTGACACCATTTCTGAGGCCACACACTCTTAGGGGGTGATATGAGGCCTCCCTCAGGCTAAGTGAGGGAGACAGCAAGGTATGCATCAGGACCCACAGGACCTGACACTATAGCCCAGACTATAGTTTCACCTCTCCTGGCAAAATCCCATGAGTCCATCCCCTTAGGCAAATTCAGACCAATTTTAGGCAGGAAAAAAAAAATGTATTCACATTGATGACATATTCCTACTCCACAACCCTGATACTATTTAAAACTGTACACTAAGAAAAATGATTAGGAAATATTTTACAAGGAAGAAGCGGCAATAATTTTTAAATTTGAAAATATAAATTAGGAGGTAATATCTCTAGTTTCACAAGGAAAAGGAATCCCTCTTACTCAGCAGACTCCAGATTTGTTTTCTGCATTTCTTGCAGAGCTGTCCTTTGAACAATTTCCCTTCTTTCTCAAGAAATGAAGGCCTATCTTAAAAAGTCAACCCAGCAATTATTAGAATTTCTCTCTTTCCTCCTGGAATACACTTGAAAGAATACAGAAAAACACTCTGCTGTTTTTATTTGTCTCTTCCATTCTGTAAACTCAGATCCACCACTAATCACCTTCAGAGCTTGTTTCCCGAGATTCTCTATGAAGAACTTCAATCTCTCACAAAGTTCTTGTGATTCTTTTTTCTTGTGGTACTAATTAATCCAAGAAGATATCATAGCAAAACAACCAATGCTTTCACAGAGTCTTCTGCTAATTAAAGTATAATTAGCTCCTCAACTGAGACACATACATTGCACCCAATCTTGGATTCAAGCATCAACCATCCACCCTTTAAAAAGAAGATACAATTTCTCTTCTTATTGCTAGGCCGTGTCCTTGGGCCAATTGTTTTGTCTTGCTCACCTTACTCCTTCCAGGCTCCGAGCAGTCATATAATTGTCTATTACTTTCTATCTGTCTCCCTTTCAGTCTTGTTTCAGTCGTAGAGTCAAAAATCATGGCTCTGATGTGCTACTTCTAACCAAGGTGCCTACTCTACTTCGAAGGCTATAGTGGTTCCCAGAAGCAGACTCAAAGTCATGGACTGTAGGGACTATTTCTTTCTTGATACCTGACGTTAGAAAATAACCATATCAAAGGCAAGCTCTTAACCCAAAGACCCATAGGTGGGCTTTGGGAGAACATGGGAATCCCATAATTACACAAAAGTTGTGTTTATGGTTGTATGTTTACATTTTTTTCTGGGGAAAAAGCACTTAAACTCCATCAGATTTTCAAAGTAGTCTATGACACTGCCAAGATCCCTGGAATAAAGAACTTCTTTGACTGACTTCTCTCACGCTTAAGGAAAAAGAATGTAGATCAAAATCACCAGAGAACCTAGCCCTCCCAAATGAGGTCAGGTTTGCTGAAGGAATAACAATTTCGGCAGTTTTTGAAAACAAGAAAATAGAAAAAATTGCCTATTTAAAAATATATTGTTAAAGATGGTATAGTCTAAATAAATCCCAAGTCCCTGGTGACCTCCATGTGCAGGGCCCTGAGACGGGCTTTGAGACTGAAAACCCTATAACTGGCAGTCTTTTTTTTTAATAATAAATTTATTAAAAAATAAATAAATTTATTTTTTATTGGTGTTCAATTTGCCAACATACAGAATAACACCCAGTGCTCATCCCGTCAAGTGCCCCCCTCAGTGCCCGTCACCCAGTCACCCCTACCCCCTGCCCTTCTCCCCTTCCACCACCCCTAGTTCGTTTCCCAGAGTTAGGAGTCTTCCATGTTCTGTCTCCCTTTCTGATATTTCCTACCAATTTCTTCTCCCTTCCCCTCTATTCCCTTTCACTATTATTTATATTCCCCAAATGAATGAGACCATATAATGTTTGTCCTTCTCCAATTGACTTACTTCACTCAGCATAATACCCTCCAGGTCCATCCACGTTGAAGCAAATGGTGGGTATTTGTCGTTTCTAATGGCTGAGTAATATTCCATTGTATACATAAACCACATCTTCTTATCCATTCATCTTTCGATGGACACCGAGGCTCCTTCCACAGTTTGGCTATTGTGGACATGGCTGCTAGAAACATCAGGGTGCAGGTGTCCTGGCATATCATTGCATCTGTATCTTTGGGGTAAATCCCCAGCAGTGCAATTGCTGGGTCATAGGGCAGATCTCTTTTTAACTCTTTGAGGAAACTCCACACAGTTTTTATAACTGGCAGTCTTGTTTGCACTGTAGATCCTGGGACAGTCTCTTCCATCCTCCTTCCTTTACAAGAAAAAACTTTTGCTCTGAAGGTGCAGAGCAAATAAATCCAAGTCTACATATGCAAAGAATACGCCCCGGCTATCTCTTCTCTCTCAAACTATTGACCATTTCCCTCCATGGGTTTAGGCATCATAGCCTTTTGTTCACAAGTCAGAGACAACCAGGTCTAACGGTTTTACTAGTCATGTTGTGACAATTCCATCAGCAGCACTGATATCACAAACCAATGGCAATATTATTGAATGAGTGTTTCGGTGCTAAGAGCTTTACATGCATTACATCATTCAAGCATGAAACGGTCCTAGAAGTAGGTATTACTATCAATTCCATTTCACAGATGGGAAAACTGATGTTAAAGAAACATTAATTTGTGTGTCCAGGCTCACACAGCTGGTGTGACAAAGGTGGGATTTAATCCCAGTTCTATCTGACCCCAAAGCCTGTCTGTATTCAAAACACTACTCTATAAGGCCACCCTCAGACAACTAGGCTGGAATGGAGTCCCCTCACGTTGCAAAGCAATTTTTCCAAAGTATAAATTTCACAGGTGTGCTGCAAAAGATGCTACCATGATCAATACTTGAAAATGCAAATGCAATCATTATATTATGTTCACCTCAGAACACAAAAGCTTGATTGCATAAAAATGCTGCTTTTATTAGTAAACAGGAGAAGGTTGAAACAGTCTTGCAATTTCTGTATTGCTTTATCACTACTAGTTTAGAGTATGAAAATTTGATCAAAGCACCTTCTTAAGAATTCAGTTTCATTTATATTTTCAGCCCCAAATATAAATATGGCTATGGTACCTTTCAGGGACATTAAGGACACTTGTATAAAAATGGAATTGAATGTTGCATTGTAATCCTCTTTTTCACCCAGCAGAATTTGGAGGAAAAAAAATATACTTAAGCGAGTCTGGAAGTCATAGCTCAGCAAAATGTCATAAAACAGAATATCTCAATCTGATAGCAAGTATTCAGGAATTTTATTTTTAATAAAAGCATCTCTCTTAGGTTTATAGCATCAAAACAAGAAGAGGTACAAGATTATAGTTTCATGACATGTGCCACTTAGAGAAAAAAAGAGAATTATTTTTTTCACTTCCTCTGATGTTGTCAAAGCAAATCATTGCCCTACTTGCTGCAATTCTCTCCCTTGTGAGGTATGAGGTTTGATAGGGGAAGATGGGACTATCTAGTGAGGATCCTCCGTGTTAGACTGGCAATGAGAGAAAAGATAGGAATTGTAACAAACCTCCTTACCATTCTCTAGGTAGAAAGTTCCCCAAACTTTTCTCTCCAAGGATCCAGGGATTACCCCAGAAAGGATTCAAAAATCAGATTCCTGGGCTCTACAGGGCATGAGAGCAGCCTCAGCCTCCTTGGCCTTCATTCTCCATTCTGGCCACCAACAGGAGGAACCAAGCAGAGAATTTGCAACTCAGCATTGGAAGCATTTGGAGGGAATTTTCTGAGAGCTGCTGTAATCAAAGGCCATGAAAATCAGGTGCAGGCACATCAGTCAGGAAAACAGCTTTGAAAACTCTTGTGTATTTGGCGGTTTCTAATTTAGAAGCCGGCTTTGCCCATCCACTGCTTCTGTGTTCACCTGATCTGTGGCAGTACTCACTCTAACCTGGCCCATTGGGAAATTACTATCACCTTGGCTCGAAATCAGTCAAAACCATGGAAATCGCCATATGGTGTGACTCGGGGTTTGTCAGGAGGTGCAGAGAGAGCACCCTTCCTAGGCTGCAGCCACTGACAGTGCAGGCTCTTACGGAGTCACAGCTGGTGGGAGAAGCATGCTGCTACCTGGTAGGGGATGGAGGGCATTTCTGAAAGGGTCTCCTGTGTCTCCTAATTTTTATGAAACCTAAATTTCTTCAAAAACTTAAGAAAAAAGTTATATTCGGATAGGCTTTTATTTGTGCTGGGGAAAAAAATTTATCTTACATTTTAAGATGAAAAGTTGCCTAAAAAATCACAGGTGAAGGAAGGATTCCATTAACTCATAGTGTCAACCAAAAAATGTCACCTTTCATGAATTATAGATTTTCTACAGTACTGTTTCATCTTAGCTGCCCACCTGATGTGGCAGGGAGTCAAAAAAGATGTTTCTCTTTAGCATAGGCTTTTATTATTTTTTTTAATGGTGGAATGCTTTTACTGTATTTTTTTCTTAGCCTTGACTTTTTTTAATTTATTTTTTAAGATTTTATTTATTTATTCATGAGAGACACACAAAGAGAGAGAGAGAGGCAGAGACCCAGACAAAGAGAGAAGCAGGCCCCACGCAGGGAGCCCGACATGGGACTCGATCCTGGGTCTCCAGAATCACACCCTGGGCTGAAGGCAGCGCCAAACCACTGAGCCACCCGGGCTGCCCAGCCTTGACTTCTTTGAAAAACAACTTAATATCTCTGAACTTTATATAGGTCTTAAAATTTATAAGATATGTTAGTTTAATTAACATTTCTTTTTTCTTAGTTTCAATGAAATAAGGCATTTCCATAGCAATTTACCTAATCTAAATATCCATATATCCCTAAACTTCCTTCCTTATAAATATGCCCAGAGCTATCTTGACGTATACAGAAGACACGAAGCAGAGATCTCTCTTAGAGCTGCGTCTGCATCTGGCCAACCTCTGCTTTCCCCAGGAAGTGCTGCTCCTCTCCTGGGGTCCTGGGCAGTGACAGGCCCCTGCTGTAGCCCAGACTTCTCACTCTAGGTTAAATATGGGCAGTTCTTACCATGTCATCTACCATCAATAACCAACCATGCTACCTTCTTCTCAATATTTTGTATTCATCTTTCCAGAGATATATGCTAACTGGAAATAAAGCAAATAATGTAAAAACTAAAAAGAATGGAGGGACCAGCTATGTATGGAAAGATTTGGAGAAGGAGTCTTCAAATTCAGACTCTACTTTAAAATACCCAGGTCCTGAGATCTTGCATATTGGTCATACCTTCTGAAATCTTCCCTGGCATTGGGGCAACTACAAAGGACTGATGTCATGCCCCCAAATTTAGGGTTGACCTAATACTTGCACAATAAAATAAAATAGTAAACTAAAACTAAATTAAATTAAAGCAAAAATTTCCTCTCTAATTGACCCAATCAGAGGATGCAAACTGACAGCCCCCAGGTTTTATACAGCTACTTCCATGTGTTTTTTGGCTCTGTCGTCTGCTTACCTTATATTTTCAAAGATGAATGAGGCATTTTTTTATTCTGTACCATAAGTTGCTTAAGCAGTACCACTCGCAGTAACATTGGAGTCAGGTGCAGAGAAGGTGGCTAGGGAGAGGAATGCTGATAAAAATGCCGTGGTGTTGATAAACTAGTGGGACATCTCATGTGTGGGGTAGGAAGTGAAACTGATGTGTGATACCAATAATAGGACAGGGTGGGCTATCTAGATGAAGTGTCTGGCAGGTTGCTGGCACTGGGTATGGCCACAGGACTCTGGGAGGCTGGGGACCCAGGCCAGAGAGCCGCCCCCTCGCATGCTGTTCCAGCCAGAGGAGACAAGACTGAAGAGGCAGGACACGTGGAGAGATGAGAAGAGGATCAAGTATAGATCCTCTGGGGGGAACAGCCACATTTAGGGGATCTGAAGCGGATCAGAAAATAGCAAAAGCCCCTGGGGAGCCATGAGGGATGGAAACAGGAGGGCACCGCATCGTGAAACGCCAAGTAGGGGCTCAGACACTGTGAGAGGTCGGGGACAAAAGCAGCAGAGAGATGCAGAATCTGACAGGTGCAACGTTAACAGGTGAGCCCTGTGAGGGGAACAGTGGGGCAGAAGCCGGATGTGAGCATCAGCCAGGGGGATGGCTCCTGAAGAAGAGAGGACATGAAGACTTCTTTTCAGAAAGCCAGGTGGCCCAGAAAAACCACAGAGAGCACAAACCACCTAATACTCGCTAGCCGAGCATACCCACTGTTGTATATTTAGGAAAATAAATATTCTGTTTTTGAGACACTTAGGAACTTCCTAGCTCTTGATTTCAAAATCCTCCCTTCCTCCCACCAAATTAGGCAATTCCCTGCATGTGCAGCAATTACTTGTGGTCAGGATCAGAGCTTGAAAACCGACCTTTTGTCTAAGGTCAAACAGCAGCACCGTGGTTCTGGCTTCCTCCTTGCCACTCAGCAGTTGCCCTTCTAGAATTTACTGAAAACAATTCCTCTGCCAGGAGAATTTGCCAGTGCTGAATTTATTGATTTCAGAAAGCTGTGACAAACAACCATGATGCTGGGTGTAGTAAATTGTCAGAATATACTGTATCCCCTAAAGCTCTCAGTGGGCTCAGTTCAACACTGTGAAATCATCAAAATCACGGTGGTTTTCGGGCACCCCGAATCTGACTGTTGATTTTTTTTTTTTGGAGACCATCAAACTTCAAGCTTAATATCATGTTAATTGGACTCTATATAAATAACCGATCTTGTGCAGATGCTTTGTGTAATGTCATGTTACGATAAGCTCGAGGAGCATTCAGTTGATATTATGCACCCTCCGAAGCTAGAAATCTCTTCCACTAAAAGCTGTTACATATCAGATTAGTCCTCTGCTATCTATGTTAGCTTTCATCTGCTCTGTGTTTTACCCTCTTAGAATAGCAATCTACAGTTAAGTCACCAAAAAAATGATATAAATTTGTGGTCAGGAGAGGCCAGATAGCCACTCTGGCCCAGACAGTCATTTCCCTCAATATGTCTCTCCATGCTGAGTCCTATGCCTCGGGACTTTGGGCTGTGCACCCAGCGTTCATCAGGCTTCAGGGTTGAGCTCACGCTGATTGAGCTGGAGATGATGATAAAGGAAATGCCACTTTATTAATTGATCATGAGAAGCCTAACGTTACAGCGGATCAGGAATTTAGCACAGCTCTTCAAGCACCTTCTCCTGCAGGAAAATCCACCTGGTGGAAGACAGCTGGAAACCAGGCCCTGGGTAGACCTGGCCTTACCTCTTCGCTGCTGCTCACTGGCCTCGTGATCCTGCTCAATGAACCTCTCCGCGCTATAGGGTCAAAGGGGTGCAACTGGCACAATGATAGCGTTCTTTCGTGAGGCCGTTGTGAAAATTAAGTGGACAAATTCATGTAAAACGTTTCTCTCAATGATAAGTAAATGTGGAATGAGGATTTACTACCATTGCTATGTGGGAGGATGAATCACGATCAGATTATTGGGTGACCAGGGAATCAGAGAAACACTGGTTTGATGAAGAATCTTATTCCATTAATTTGCTTCTGAGCTATTTGTCATGCATAGAGAGAACCTCCTCTACCCAGAGCTATAAAATTATTCTCTTATATTATAATCTAGTATTTTATGGTTTTTATTTTTCACATGTAAATCTTTGCTCCCTTTCAAATATATTTTGTTTAAGGAGTCAGCTTTATTTTTTTTCCTTAAATGGTTATTCAGTCATCCCATTTCATTGTGTTTTATTTTTTCTATCTTCTCTCTTGAAGGATGAATTTCTGGGAGTGGGGGCTTACTTTCACACCATATTTGTTCTTTGCTGGTATGAATTCTTTTTGAGGAATTCTATCTTTGTAACGTTTAAGTGATGCACATATGGCTATAGTTTTGGGTCACTTTGCAGATCAATATAGGGAAATTTTCTCAGAAAGGCAGAGAGCATTACATTGGGATCTCTTTCTAATTGGAGACCATTAGTTCAGCACAGACGCCTACACATTTCCCTGGTCACCTGATGGGGGAAGGAGCAGGGGAGCGCATTTCAACAGGTAGCTGCTTGGTCCCATGAAAGGAGGACAGGGCCAGGAGCCAAACACCTGAGTTCTGACTCTGGAAAACTTATTTAATTTTTGAGCCTTAGAGTTTTCATTTACAGAATGAGTAAAATAATACCTGTCATTTTCCTCTCGAGATTTTATAAAGATAAAATCACATCATAGAAATGCCTGTGCTTGGAGAAAGCAGCAGTGCTCACCTTTTTATGGGCTGTTAGGGACCATGTGATGCTTAAGGGACCTTTGGCCCCACCAAGGGAGGTACTTCTTGATCACCTCAAAGGGAACCTTAGAAGTTTTGGGGAAAGGAATCTACCTGGGAAATCAAGGATTGTGTTTAGAAAATTAAGAACAGTACTGGTATAATCAGGGATTTTACAGGACATATGGATGACCATACTGGTATCTCCTGATTGGAAATGCCTAAGCTGTAGGGCCTCTGCAGTCTTGATGCAGGAGGGTGCTATTTAGTAATTGCAGATAACATAAAATACTTGCAGACTAACGGAACCAGAGTAACTCCAAACTGTGCCTTCACGTCTCTTTCCTACAATCAATTCTCTCGTCTCTGACTCACACACACAACTAACACATTCACTCACTGTTCCACTCCCAATTTATACGTACATATTCTCAAAAATTTTAGGAGGGAGGCCACTGTAGTGCATACCACAGTCTATATGAATGATGCACTCTGAAGTTGTACCCCATACACAGCCTTCTAGAGCAGCATTGTTTGGCGGCATGAGGGAGGCTATGTTTAAGAAAATAGCTTTAGGGACGCCTGGGTGGCTCAGTGGTTGAGCATCTGCCTTCAGCTCAGGGCCTGATCCTGGGATCCTGAGATCAAGTCCCACATCAGGCTCCCTGTAGGGAGCCTGCTTCTCCCTCTGCCTATGTCTCTGCCTCTCTCTGTGTGTGTCTCATGAATAAATAAATAAAATCTTAAAAAAAAAAAGAAAAGAAAATAGTTTTCATAAGGTGTGAGCATCTCTCTAGGTGAGTCTGCAAACTTTTTATTCACAGAACAGCATGTTGTTTGAGAGTCTGGAGCACTCCAACTGGGGCTGTACCCATAGTAGCAAAGCAAGCTAGATGACTCTCAAAATGGTCAGTCCAATTAGCAATCATTTTAAAGCCTTTCCAGTGCTGGCAAATGGTGTTCTAGAGCACAGATCTGCAAGCTTTTTCTTTGCCCATGAAAGGTCATATAATAAACATTTTTTGCTTTTCAGACCACATAAAGTCTGTCACGACTACTCACCTCTTTCATTATAGCATGAAAGCACTCAGATATCATATGTAACGTGAATGGACAACATGACTGTGTTCCAACAGAACTATCTGTGGTCACTAAAATTTGAATTTTATATGATGTTACCCATCACACACACACAAAAAGACTTTCTTTTTTCAACCATTTAACAAGGTAATACCATTCTTAGCTTGATGACGGGCAAATACAAAAACAGGTAGTAGGTCAGATTTGGCCCACAGGGTATATTTTGTGGGTGGCTACTTTAGGTCCCTCATCAAGGGTCACTCCAAAGAGACCAGTGAGAGCCACTGCTGCTTCTGGATTGTAACACTCTGGCCCAGTCTGGCCCCTGTGGGGACTCTGAATCAACCTTGATCTGTCAATGACCAGTCTAAGAGAAAGAGGAGGAGCTCATTACAAAGCTCTCTCTCTATTTCTTTGGGAGTCAAGATTCTCTGGATTCTCTGCCTTAGCCTTGTCAACGTTAGTGACATCAAAAAACTAGAAAATACTGCCTGCTGGTTCCTTACAACACTCTGAAAGTATTTAAGGCCATCTCACTTGGATTATATTCAGGAAGAAAGTCAGTTTGAACCCTGAGATGGCCCTTCTTTCCGGGCAGATCCCTATGTACATAGCATGTTGCAGATTAGAGAACATTCTCCCATTGCCTACATCAGACATTGAGATGCCCTGTTTTTATTTGTTTATTTCTTGGTTTGGGGTTTGTTGTCATTATTGTTTATTTTTAAGAGATACTAAAAAAAAAGATAAAAGAAAAAAAAACCTTAACTTTCTACCACCTGCTACTGAATTAAGCACTGGTGTGAAAATGTAATATTTTGTATGGTTTGTTTGATCACACTGTTCTCTGGTGCCATATCTAATTTTTCCACCCTGACCTTTCCTACAATTCTGCTGGCTCTTTCATTGGGATTTAAATGAAAGGGCAAAGCATCTTGCATAAATATAGAAACAGTAGGAATTGTATAAAATCCACTGAAGCAAGAGAAACTCAGAGCAATTAATGGCATTCATTGAATCTACTTGCTCTCAGGGAACTTACTATCCTACACCACACAGAAAACCTCTGGGTAACGCACTGTTTATTATTTATGGAAGAAAAGAGGGCTGTAAAAAAAAAGTAATCAAAGGAATTAAGTATGTCCATATATTGAAATCAAACATTGGCCAGACTACGATTTTTGAGTTATCTATTTCAAGAATAAAGGTGTGGATTGTTAGTGAGGACCTGTGTGCATGTGACCCAGCCCCTTCTGTAGGAAATATCCTTTCCTATGAAAACAACCCCTCCCTGCCCCCACACACAATAAGAGTCCTCCGTTTTTAACCTCTGGAATAATAGGAAATATGCCTAGGAATTTTCATAGTTGTTCAAGTCTAGATTAGAATCAGCTCTGAAGAACAGTAGGACGACCCATCAACTCAGACTTGGGCTCCTGGTCCTATCTTTTCATTTGAAGTTCCCAGTGACTTTGTTCTTTCCTTTCCTCTATTTTTCACTTCCTTTTATCTTTTAAAGTTAGTCGATTTTGAAAAAATTTTAAATTATGGAAAATTCAAAAAATATAACATCACATTCCATCATCCAAAAATAACATCTATCACATTTCCTTCTGTTACAAAAAAATTAAATATTGCAACTATAACTAAAGTCCCTTTCCACCTCCCAAGAAGCAACCTTTATCGTGAGTCTGTTGTATATCTTTCCATACCATTTTTGTTCCTTCCATACATATGTGAATCCACAAATATTCTACAGTGCTATTTTATAGATTGATATTTTAATAAATGGACGCATTCTGTGTATATCACTCTGCATCTTGCATTTTTCAATCAATACTATGTTTTTTAATCTTTTCATACATATTCTTTCTTCTTTAAAGCTGCTCATCATTCACACTATCCTTTGGAATTATTGTCTCTACTTGCCGGATGCCTTGCGATGACAATACACAAGCTCTCTTAATTTTAGATATTTTACTGCCAATCACCATGGGAAAATAGGAAATGCTAAACAAAAAATACAGAAAATGACAGAATTTCAGAAATTTTAGTAAGTCCAGAAAATATAGCCCCATGCTATGATTCTTAATATCCTGGCCAGACAGAGATGGTGGCTGGAAACCCCAGCAGTATTGTTCTTTTGTTTTTGAAAGCAGAATTCAGTAAACCTCATCCCTCCTCTTGACCTAAAAAGAAAGATCCTGCTGACCCCACTTCCTGTAACAAGACTCAGCCTAGACTCTTGTATTGGCATGAAGGAACCCAGAATAAATACTCTGTTAGTTCAAATGGGTAAATTACTCTCTGAGGGCATCTAGACCAGATGAAACCCATTTCACAGAAAGATTTCATTGTTAAGAAGACAGAGTGGTGAAAAGCCTCGGTTCTGCAATCCCACTACCTGAATTTCTATGCCAGGTCTGCCCCTGACTAGTTCTTTGGTCTTGGACAAGTTTCTTTATATCCATGTGTAATATTGTCTCATCTCTAAAATGAGAATAATAATGGTTGTTTGAGGATTAAGAGCTAATCTATAATGAGTCCTTGATAAGTGTTAGTAGCCATTACTATCGTTATTGTTATTCGAGGTCCTGCAGATTCATGGTCCCCACATCGATTCGCAGTCAATGAAGAGAAATGAGCTTTATACCTCTTCCTGAAAACTTGTCATTTAGATGCAGTCAATATGCTGGGTTATCTAGTGATATTCAGTTTTAAGGGCAAGCTGAGCTAAAAATCCATACATGAATATAGGTTCAAAAGTTGATATCTCACTTACGTGCAGCCCCATGAATTTTCAGGATTAAAAAACCAGCATCATTACCTTCAAGAAGTTTTGTGAATTCACATCGGAATGCCAACTAGGGAATCAATATTTTAGCAATAGTGCAGGCTGAAAAAAGTGGCCCCTAAGGAGTGCCCTGAGGGCGAGGTAAGGCAGTTATCAGTACCAGGTATTTATTGGCTATGAAGATGAAGACCATGGTCAACAAAGATGATGTTTATTAGAAGCTGTGATTATTTTTACCAAACCAAGCCCACTTGTGTGGAATCATGGAGATACCCACAGAAATAAGATGGTTAAAATAATTTTTGGACACTTTTATACACTATGGAAAGTATTTGCTATGATTTTTCTTTATAGGAAGAAAGCTCCTGTGATAAAACGATGACAAAAAGCATTTATGAACTTTTAGGAGTTGGACCACTTGTGGAGTTTTCAGGTGAAGAAGCCACTTTTGCCAATAATGACAATTTTGTCAATTGTCAATTTTTGTCAATAATCATTTCATGAAACTCCTAAGTTCCAAAAAAATCCCCTAAATGAAATGAAAGCCAGTGTGTAGAAGAGAATAAAAGACAAGAGTTCTAAAGTAAGGAATTTAAAAAGCCAGTTGCAACTTGAAAGATTTTAAGCAAATGGAAACCACTAGAAAAAAAAAAAAAAAGAAATCCCTGCTGTAGCCACATATGGGTTAGAACTCAGGAGGCCACTGGAGGAAAATTCTGTACCTGTTCTGAAAACAAAACATAGTTGGAGTGTCAAAGGTTTGCCTCAGTTGTGTTCAATACACATTCTAGAACTTGAACTTGATTGCTACTGAAAACACAGAGATGGTGAAATATTATGCAGGTATTTTCAGAGGCCCGAACTGTGCTCACCTTATGTTTCTACGTCTCCGGAAAGCACTTAATTGACTTGTTTTTTTGTTTTGGTTTTGGTTTTTTAAATTGACTTTTTTAAAAAAAACTGTGAAGATCAAAACCATGAGTTTCATGCCACAGAACACTGATTCAGAAACCATGCCTTCTCTAGCATTCCAAATTTCATTTCAATCATACATAATTTTATTTAAATACGCAAATAATGATTTCTAATTCCCTAATACGACATGATAGTCTCTGATTATGATTACATAAACTCATGCTGAACTCCTGCTCTGGCCAGCTGTTTGGGTGGGGCTCTAATTCTACCCCAGGAGGTTGTTAAACAAATCTGTGCTCCCACCTGCTGGTTAAGATGCTTATGCGAGGTACTGTTGGCATCACTACCTGGATGGTAAACAGGCCTCATCCAGGTTATTCATAAACCATTTGCAATGAGGACACATTCTTCTGATTAAAGTATATTTTGATCTCAAAGTTGCTTCCTGGATTCATGGCTGGATGGTTTTTGTCAGATTAGTGGTCTCACTGTTAAAACACAGAAGTTATTTACTGTAGATGACGGTCCCTTGCCACTAGTAAACCATCCTTCATAGCACAAATATCAACGTCCAGTTGGATTTAAAGTATTCTCTAAAATTCTCATCTGACAGACACATGGTCTATCTACTACAGAAAATTTTGATATTGCTCAAATTAGGGTCTAGTTTCCTTTAAGCCTTTTAAAGGGTGTTATGTTATTAGGATTTAGGATTATTGTTTCAGTATTGGCCAATCTCATGCATTTTAGGACATCAAACCCAAAAACAGGAGATTGATTTTTCTTCTAGCCCAAGATTTATCTTTTCCCCTTAGCTACTAAAACATTCCATTTTGATGCGACTTAACTTTGAAAGAAAAGTTACAGCCCATGGTAACGTTTACTACATTGGGGTAAAATACATGCTCATTATAAAACTCATAATAAAAATAAATTTTGCATAGGAAGGACTTGGGTGAATTTGAGCCATAAGACAAAAAAAAAAAAAAGCTCATCACACATTTGCTAAATATTAATTCTCTACTGAGCCATGAAATGGAGCAAAGTTCTAAAGATAAATATTAATGGGGAGTTTCTGCCAATACTATCCAAGAGAATACATTATAATAGTAAATATATCAAGTGAGAATTTCGTTTCCCTGGAATTAAAATAAGCTAAAACTTCCTCTTACAAAGAAATCCTTTACTAGTTTGAATTAATATAACCTCTGTGCAATTGTTTTCCTTTAAACATTGATTATTTGGGACCTAGAAAGTCTTCCTGACCTTTTGGTCTTTTGAGAAAACTCTATGCACTATCCCTGTCAAATGCCTGCATGTTGACTTAGTTTTGATGAACATCTTGGTGGCTTTAATAGAAAATCTTGTATCCCAGATTTTTCTCTGCCCCTCCATGACATCATTTTAGATAAATTCTTAAAAAGAACAATGAAAAGGATATTTGAGATTCTATGATTTTAACAGACTTGTCATTCTCCTTCTTGATTTATTCACATACAAAAAAATTAACTCACACTTCTAGAAGTAATTACTAAATTTATATATTCATAGAAAACCAGCATACAAGTAGATGATATCACAATTTGATATTTATGAAATGCCAGTTTTCCATAAATATAGAAAATCAGCAATTATAACTGGAGCTGTTTATTAACATTTGGGAGAAAATAAATAACAAATGGACTCACTATTCATTAAAATTCTTCAATAATATAACAACTGTCCCCATCTCAAAATAGTCCTATGTGATAACCATGTTTTGACTTTAGTGCCACTTACGCTAGTAAGCTTACATTTAAAATAATCCTTGCTAAAATATTCTCATCAGCCTTTTCCCATATTTTCTTAGATATTTACAATCTTAATGTGTGTGTGTGTGCGCATTGGTTCAAAGTATAATCTTATTTGCTATCAAGAATATGACTTACTGGGCAGCCCGGGTGGCTCAGTGGTTTAGCACCGTCTTCAGCCCAGGTTGTGATCCTGGAGTCCTGGGATCGAGTCCTATGTCGGGTTCCCTGCATGGAGCCTGCTTCTCCCTCTACCTGTGTCTCCGCCTCTCTCTCTCTCTCTGTGTATCTCTCATGAATAAATAAATAAAATCTTTAGAAAAAAGAATATGACTTATTAGCCAGGATTGTGGATGAGATACTGAAATGAAGTTATCATGAATCTCTTCCCTAACTACATATGCATGTATATATGTATGTTTGGCTAGTCATTTTGCTCATGTATCAAAAGCAGAACTAGGTGAATGCATCTTTAAGAACATATCAGCAACCCTGGAGAAAGAACCTCAGAATGCACGAAGATGGGCACTTTTAAGTAAAAGTTCATGATTTTAAGGAGGAAATAAGTGGTACATTCTTTATTGTCACAAAGTGCTAAATTTTCTAAAGAGAGTACTAAATTCTCCACCCTTTTGGTCCATCCTCCAGAAGTTCTTCAGGTTTTTGGTTTGTTATTGTTGTTGTTTTGCCCCTCTTCAAGTAACAGGGTTTTAGATACCATCTCTCTTGCGAAAGCTCCCTTTAGCTATGGCCAAGAGAGCTATTTTAAGTTGTAATTTTCTAGCCAGTATGTTTTTGGGTTTGGGTTGTGGCTTTTGAAGGAAGAAAAGGATAATGCACAAGCAAAACATGTGTGAGTAGATTGTTTTCTTAGAAAATGACACTTACCAGTTGAAGAATTCATGGTGTTGAGGAATTTGGCGTGAAAATAGAGAAAGAAGGTAAAAAGATGTACAACCAAGAACATGGGCTGTAATGAGCTCAGAGATTTGGTAGTGAGCCCTCCCCAGCTCCACCAGCAACACCCACTGGATCTTTTCTTGATTATCTGTGGATATGTGGATTATGCATTCTGGGGATCATTGAAAGACATATGGGCACCTGGGTGGTTCAGTCAGTTAAGTGACTGCCTTTGGCTCAGGCCATGACCCTGGAGTCCTGGACTGAGCCCTGCATGGAGTTCCGCATGGAGTTCCCTGATCAGTGGGAGTCTGCTTCTCCCTTTGTCCCTCACCCCACTTGTGCTCTCTCTCTCTCTCTCTCTCAAATAAATAAATCTTAAAAAAAAAAAAAACTAGAGTTGGTTTTGTAACTCATTCATTTAACCCTTTCAACCAATCTTTTATTATTAAGTAAATATGTTCTTTCATGTTACTGATATTTTAAATATTGGCATTATAATCCTATATATTTGCAAACTTCTTCAGGTGTTTCTTTGAAAAAGTTTCTAGAAGCTAAGGTCCTTTTTAAAGGGACCTTTAAGGACCACTATTTTCTAGTGGTGAGAAATTTTGTACATCTCAAGACAAACTTTTTGATTATTCTTTTATTATTTTGATTTTGATTAATCTTTTATTATTAAGTAAATATGTTCTTTCATGTTACTGATATTTTAAATATTGGCATTATAATCCTATATATTTGCAAACTTCTTCAGGTGTTTCTTTGAAAAAGTTTCTAGAAGCTAAGGTCCTTTTTAAAGGGACCTTTAAGGACCACTATTTTCTAGTGGTGAGAAATTTTGTACATCTCAAGACAAACTTTTTGATTATTGGACAAGTCCAATTCAAATAAAAGCTGCTCCTGATTCTCATAGAATAAACTGAATTCCCCTATTAAACTAGAGTTTTTCATGTACTTACCAACAACTAAAAATTACTATTACTCAAAAAAAAATGTTTTCTATATTCCCTATTTTCCGTCAACCTTTCTTTGGGCATTTCCTGGTAGTTTCTTCCGTCTTTAGACTTACTTTTTTTTTTTTATTTTAAAGAGACAGAAAGAGACTGTGCAAGCATGCACCAGCAGTGGAGGAAGAGCAGAGAGAGAGGAAGAGAGAATCTTAGACAGGCTCCATGCTAAGCATGGAGTGGCACGGGGCTTGATCTTACGACCCTGAGATCATGACCTGGGCTGAAATCAAGAGTTAGATGCTTAACCGACTGAGTCACCCAGATGCCCCTCTCTTTAGACATTTTAAAGTGGAAGGTGGAGTAACATAGGTGTAGTATAGTTTCACATTTGAAATTTTGCATAATTTCAACTGATATTCAAAATGACCCAAAGAAATATCTTCTATTTTTAGGCTTGAGCAGATATAACAGAGATTGCAATTTTTCCCCACTATTTATTTTCCCCTCTCTTAGTGACAGAAGACAGCCTTATGACCAGATATAAATTTATTTTCCAACCTTCTCTGCAGATCATTGTGGGAATATAACTACATTCTGGACAATGGGGTGTACTTAGAAGTGTTCTGTGGAGCTTCCGACTTAATGGAAGTTGACTCCACTGGCATGAACATCCCTTTTATTCTTTTCTTATTCCTCATACATGATGTCTGGGACCTTTCTAGCCCAACTGGACTATGGAGCAATCTTGTGGTTCGAAGTAATGCCCCCAGATAGCAAAACAGAAAGATCAGAGAAGCCCGGTGTCCAATAACCATAGACCTTCCATACTAAGGCTCAGTTGTCTAACTTCCATGGCTCAGTTGCCTAAACTTCATTTAGGTGTGAGAAAAACAAATTTCTGTTTTATTTAAGCCATTATTATTCTGGTTGCTTTTAATAGTTTTATTCTTTTGCTAGATACTAATTGCTTAATGCAATTCCTAACAGGTACAGGAATCATAAACCACAAGTGCTAATAGAGAATGATTATTAATTACCCGTGCCCTACCAGGAATCTTGCCTCAGTATAGGACACTCATAGTAGACAAAAGAAGGATATTAAGGATATTATCAATGAAGAAAGCCATATAAAGTACATATCAAGTGTATATAATCAATTGTTTTGGAGAGAATCTTGATTTATGTGACAATCTTTATAACCCTGTATTAAACCAATAACCTAGCCTGATAGATACTAAACACTCATAGAGTTTACCATACATGTGTTGGTCTACGTAGAAACTCAGGGCTATGACTACATTTTTAGTAGCTCAAATTCCTTAATGCTCCCTGGAATTGTCAGAAGCAGGATAATTGTAACAACGACAAAGGTTGAAGTGAACATCAAAGAGATAAACTGAGAGAGGAAATGAGCTGATGTTTAAGATCTCAATGATCTCATGTAAACATATGACTGTTTCTTAGAAAGCAATGGGTATGAAAAACGCATAGAAAAGAAAGATTCTGATGGAAAAGTGTGGAGGAGAGAACCAAAGAGGTAGAATTTGTCAATTATCCCCTGAGTACTAGGCAGCCACAAAACTTTTTCCCCTCCATCTTGGTCCTGCTCCTTTTTGCTTCCTCCTTAGCCTACAATGAGACATAAACTGTAGAAAAATACATAAGGTAACGGGTGCAAACATTGTCCGACAATTGGAAGAGAACTCAAGATAGAAGGGAAGAGGAATCCTAATCTCATAGGTCATAGAGAACTCATGGAGTTTGCTGTTTGCAGCAACTATCACTAACATATATCCCTGGGTTTCATTTCCATTTTAAATCCCTTTTCCTATTATGCAGAAATTGAATGATACATAAATAGCCAATTTAAATGTAAGATAACAATGATGAATATAATTTAAACAGCAATGTCATAAGCCATTTTAAATAACTTGTTAAAAATCCATTTAAGTTTCATTCAACTGTATTAAAGTGTATTTTAATACAGTTAAAAATTCCTTCAGAAAACAACCATGGAAGCTTTGAATTTGAGGCCACCTGAATTATTGCTAAAGATCTGCCAAGAGAGCACTTCCAAATGAGTTTTAATGATATTAATGGTAGTAATTTCCAGCTGGGAAACTTATTGAGAAGAGAGAGGTTTACCTTTTTTTCCCCCAAAAGTCAAGAAGAAATTGAAGGTTTCTGATAGCCATGGGAGGTAGAGTTAGGGTGAGATTCTTAGGTGTAATAATTTGTCTTTTTTACTTCAGTTATATAGAAAAAGCAAAGGAAGAATGATAAAGAGGGGAAATATTTGAGAGAACTGTTTCCTTGGGTAGCTGTTAAGGAGGTATTAACAGAAATTTGTGGGATAATTTCCCAGCTAGAGTACTCATCCAGCACATATGAAATCAACAATGGCCCTAGACATCCAATATAGCCATAAAGGACCTCATATGGCCCCAGAAGGATCTCAACTATTAACTGGAAATCAAGGAAAGTTGGATGTATCCATCAGTGTATCCCAGTGCAAAATCATCGAAGTTTATTCAAAAAGTTTGCTAGTAAGGATTATTTACTTAACAACTAAATGTGCTCTAGGTTTATGAATTTCAAACAAAAACTATCAGAAGCAGGATAGTGTTTGCTTGTTTCATGATTGTTTAAAATGGCTAGGATGAAGAAGGAAGCAAAAGACCCTTGTTCCTATTGTAACAGCAAAACCTGGAAAGATTTAAAATTATACTTGTCGATGGAGCTGCGAAGAACAGAGGATGCAAGGAAGCCTCGATTAACTGAATTCCAGAGAGAAATGAATACATCACAGGTGAGAAAAAAACAAGATAAGCTCCCACCTGCAGTGTCAAGTGCCTGATCTGAGAAAAATGGATGGAGAAGTCCTCATGGATTGACAATAGATAAAGAGACTGCGGGGACATTCTAACAAAATGGGCTGCCAGAATGGCTTAGAATCTGGAAGAGATCCAGATGCAAACTGCCTGACAATTCTTTTCTTTCCATCCCTACCCAACCCTGTCCCAAATTATAAAAAAAAATCTATGAAGATGGGCCTGGAAATCAGAAAGAAGGCAAGTAGTCTTGCACTTGGATTCTTGGGCCCTGTGAGAGATGCATCCAATGGTCAACCAAAAATATCTGAAACTGTGGCCCAACTTCCTCCTTGCTTAGATACTGATGAGATCTACTCACAGTGGTGGCATAGGAGTTTGAGGTTGAACTGATCACAGGTGATCTCCATCTAATGAAAGCTGCAGCTGGGCTCCAGCTCAGTTTCACTCTAGGAGAAATCAGAACCAACTGGCCTCCACCTAACGGCCAGATGGGGGAAGAGGTTTAAATGTTCTGGGAAATAAGTAAAACAACAGAAAACCTTCCCTTGGTCTCCACCGGTTTATATATACCATGTTCAGAACGTACAAACTTATGAAACTTGAGAATGAATAGGAAAACATGAACTACATTAAAAGGAAACGCATCCATTTTAGACAGATATGGGTATTAGCAGATCTCCAAATGATTATTACCAACACACTAAGGCACATACTGGAAAAGATGGATATGATGGAGAAAGAAGAGTGTTATTGCAGGAGAACAACACAACTATTTTAAAAACATCTGTGGAAAGCTCTAAAACTGAAAAATGCATATCTGAAATTTAAAAACAATCATTGGAGAGACTTAACAGCAGATTGGATACCGCAGAAGAAAAAAAAAATCCATGACCTTGAAAACAGGTCAATAGAGATTATTCAAATGGCCAGAAAAAGAAAAAGACACAAAGAATAATAAACAGTACCAGTCACTTCTAGGATATAGAATGGACTAACACACATCAACTTGGAGTTCCAGATATATCCACATACATCAGGTTTATAAGTGAAGAGGAATTTGGGAGGATTGCCTTGCATATATTTGGTGGAACTTCCTGTGAATCTCTAGTTACTTCAAAAGAGAAAGAACAAACAAGGGTCAAAATGAAGGTGAAACAAAGACATTTTCAGATAAATGAAAGCCAGAGGAATTCAGCAGCAGATCCACATTACAAGAAATGCGAAAGAAAGTTCTTTAGGGTAAAAGAAAATGATACTTCATGGAAATAGGAATCTACACAAAGGAAAAAAGAAGGCCAGAAATAATAAATACATAAACACGTATGAAAGATTATTTTTATCTTTTCTTAATTTCTTTAAAAGACAATATTTCTGTTTCAGGCAAAAACATTAGAAGTGTTTATGGGGTTTATACCATATGTGGAAGTCAAATATCCAGTCAAATGTAGGACAACAAAAGCAAAAAAAGAAAACAGCAAATACACTCAGTGAAACTGGAGGTCTTTTTTTTTTTTAAGATTTTATTTATTTATTCATGAGAGACAGAGAGAGGCAGAGACATAGGCTGAGGGAGAAGCAGGCTCCCTGCGAGGAGCCCCATGTGGGACTCGATCCCGGATCCCAAATCACCCCCCTGAGCCCAAGGCAGATGCTCAACCGCTGAGCCACCCAGGCATCCCAAAACTAGGGGTCTTGAGGGCTGTATCTGAGTCAGATCAAAAACCTGGCACAGACTAGTGACAGAAGAGTGAGTTACAAAGACTGCAACTCTTTGGATATCATGTTAGCTTAGAACAAGAGCATCTGATAAACCTTGACATATTTGCTAACTGTCCCACCTCTCAGATGGTAGAATGAGCAATGAAGGAAATTACAACTCTGAACTTAATTATGAACCAATAAGGCAATACTTATTCATGAATTGAAAATGACAGAAACCTTGGAAGACAGTGACATTCATGATGATAACAGAAGCAGAGAACACTGGAGGGTCAGGATCATGGAGACCTCGCTACTCCAAGCGTGGGTTTCAGACCAGTAGCAACAACTTCATCCAGGAACTAGGAGAAATGCAGAATCTAGGACCCCAGCACAGGCCTACGGAATCAAAATCTACATTTTAGCAAAATCCCAGGTAATTCCTATTCAAGGTGAAGTTTACGAAGGCCTGTTTAGGATGCTTTTTAAAATGCAGATATTGGTATAAGCGGATTGAGCCCAGCATCGAGGCTCCCTGCTCAGTGGAGAATTTGCTTCTCCCTCTGCTTCTGCCCCTGCTCTTGCTCTCTCTCTCTCTCTCAAATAAATAAATAAAATTGGAAAGAAAGAAAGAAAGATTCATGAGAAAGAAAGATTCATGAGTTCCCTGGAAGAAGTGTTGGCTCACTCACTGTGAAGATGAGGCCTACAAATCTAAATATTTGTTAAGCTCCCCAGATTATTCTCTATGCACTAGTATTTGGTACTCTCTATGCACTAGTAATTACTGTCATAAGACTAGAATTTCTCGAAGTACATTTCTTGAATAAAAAAGGATTCTAAAATAAAATAGGTACCAGAAGCCTTACTAATTCCCCTCTTATAAATTCATGATCTGAGAAGTCATTCAGGAAAAAGCATCTGAAATTACTTGAAGCAGTGTTTCTTAGATGTACTCAATCGTGGAATACTATTTCTGTTCATCTCCCCCAATAGCAGAAGCTCATGGAATTATTCATGGAACTTCATTTTTGTGTGGACCTCCCTGTGGGTAATGTGACCTTAAGTGTCATCTGCGTGGCTTCTGAAAACTTAGAGAAAAATCAGGAAGGATCCCCACACCTTGAGACTTCAAAAAGGAAATTTGGTTCAGAATGGAGATTCCCAAAATATACAGAAATCGACAGATGGCACGGCAACTGCACCAGGGCAAAGACAAGGACAGGGAGGCTGGTGTGGCTTCCCTTAGAAGCTCAGACTTGAAAGATGGATCAAAGGGCATGGGACCAAGGGTAAGGACTTTAAGGATAATGTTGTCACAGTGGAGACTTTGACCAGAAGAGGCTGAGACTTGCAATAATGGTTGAGAACAACTACTGTCTGGTGCTTAACCTGGACTAATAGAGCGCTCACATGCCAGGGATAGGTGTGCTCTCATGTTCATGCTGCCTCCAGCATCCTGTGGGGCCTCCAAGGGTCTCTAATCCCAGGAGAGCTTCACCTCCAAGAACCTTGAGGTCATTCATCTCTCAGACCTTCTATTCTTGATTCTCAGGGTTACTTCAAATCACGCTCAAACCCATCACACTTTTTTTTTTTTCCTTATTGGACTTCTGTGGGAGCCAACACCAAAGGGGTGGATGCTTATCATGTCTGGAAGCTCTCCTTTGTAGCCCCGTCTACAATCATACATCAAAACAAAGAATTACGTAGATCGATGGCGCATCTCTTCATTCTACATACCTCCAGGAAATAATTTCTTTTGTTAGCTGAGTCTTTTTTTTCCCCCTGAGAAAGGAAGATGGATTAAAGTCACATTACAGAGAGGGATAGTTTCCAATAGTTCATAAAGTTGAAAAGCCAAAAAACTGGAACTTTTGGAAAACGTTTAAAAGCCTGCATTGCCATTCCTGAAATTGGAAAATTGTTAGAGTAGCTTCACTTCTTGCTTTTGAGAGGTTAATAATGCAGGCAATACCCTGACTGCTTATTTCATTAATTTTGTGGCAATGCTATTATCATATTCATGAAGAAACAATAAAATAAAAATCTAAAGAATGAGACCTAGTAGTTCGGCTATTCAATCATAATCTGTGACATAGTCAATACATAAGTTCAGCTTATGTTTTTGCAAACATTCTGAACAGACCCTGACTTTAACATTTTTACACAAGCAAAAAACCTGCATATAACAGCACATAAAGACATGGTGACTGGTTGTCGCCAAACGATCTCCATAATGTTGTGAAGCACTTGTAGGACGTACCGCAATATAATTTTATTGCTGTGCTAACTAATGAATGAAATTATTAAACTAATTATGTGCTTAAATGTTTTGGTGGGGGATTCAGAACAGAAACTCAGACTGTTAGAACTGCAAGAAAACTTTACAAATTAACTGCATAGGGTTTGTAAAGCGATAGCCAGTAGTCACATACTAGCCACATTCACCTTTATTTGGCTATTAGGTGTTTGAGATGAGCAGTTTTTAAAAGGTAATGCAGCTCGTCAATGTTACAGTTGCAGCATTATAACAGCTGAGTGCCTGCTGTCCTATCCTTTAGTCAGTTTTAACTACTAGACCAAACTCTTTAGCATTTCAGTTTACTGCTCTCCTCCCTGTGGAAATTGTCAAAACTAGAAGGGACACCAGAAATCATCTAATCCCATGAGTTCACAGATGTTGGTGGACCCACAAGAGCTTGTGAGGTGTTTCTTTTTTTTCTTTAGATTGTATTTATTTATTTATTTATTTATTTATTTATTTATTTATTTATGAGAGACACAGAGAGAGAGGCAGAGACACAGGCATTGGGAGAAGCAGGCTCCCTGTGGGGAGCCTGATTCTAGACTCGATCCCAGGACCCTGGGGATCATGACCTGAGCCAAAGGCAGATAGATGCTCAACCACTGAGCCACCCAGGTGCCCCAAGAGGATATGAAGTTTTTATTTTTTTTTTAAATTTTTTTATTTATTTATGATAGGCACACAGTGAGAGGGAGAGAGGCAGAGACACAGGCAGAGGGAGAAGCAGGCTCCATGCACCGGGAGCCCGACGTGGGATTCGATCCTGGGTCTCCAGGATCGCGCCCTGGGCCAAAGGCAGGCGCTAAACCGCTGCGCCACCCAGGGATCCCAAGGATATGAAGTTTTTACATTGAAAAGCCAAGATACGATTTTTCTTCAAAAGTAACTAGTATCCAAAATAATAGGGACACTTGGGTGGCCCAGCACTTAAGCATCTGCCTTTGGCTCAGGGTGTGACCCCGGGTCCCAGGATCGAGTCCTACATGGGGCCCCCTGCATGGAGCCTACTTCTCCTTCTGCCTGTGTTTGTGCCTCTCTCTCTCTCTCTCTCTCTCATTCTCTCTCTCTCTCCTTGTGCCTCTCATTAATAAATAAATAAAATCTTTTAAAAAACCCAAAATAATAAATTATAATAAAATAAGTTGTTTTAATAGAAAAAACACAAACAGAACAGCCATTTCCAAGAAAAGCCACTTAACACCGGTCCAGTAACAAATATATAATGATGTAGATTGTAACATTATCTTTTTTTTTTTTTTTAATTTGCCACTGACCAATGGAAACTTCCTCTCAGACTGTCACTGGCCCTCAGACTGGTGTCTGGGAGCCAGTGACCTGGTTTCAAAGTTTTATTTTAGAAGTGAGGATAAGGTTCCATGTTGTTCTCAAAGTTGCATGGCTGGTAAGGACCAGAGCCAGATTCATCCCTCAGCTCACCAAGTGCCAACACCAAGATTTTCTAACTTCACCAGCTACTGGAAGGTACTATGTCAAAGACTCTTCTGGAGCCAGAAAGAGCTCAGCTGTATAACCTTGGACAAGTTAATAAACAGTCCAAAGCTCCTCACCTAGTGCCTTCCCCATTGGAGGACTTCATTTATTTGAGCTCATTGTCTGTCTTCCCATTCTTCCAGCACGCAAGGTGCCACGCTTGAGACACAACGTCCCACTTAAGTTTACAGGAAGTGTAATATGGAAGAAGGTCGGGGGCTGGCCGATGACACTTCCATCTCCCTTGGTAGCTCTCATGAAGCCAGACCCTTTGCTCTCTCCCCAGGACCAGTCATAAAAAGGGGCTATGGGTTTGCAGTAAAGAAAACAAATGGGTGGCCAAAAAATTAATTGAAAAGCCAAGTAAGGCTTTACTGCCATCTATGGAAATTCCAAAAAGGACTCATAGACCACAACAAATCTTTTTGAAATCCTCTTTCCCAATCCACACACTTTCCCCTGTCCCCGACACCCCATCCCTGGCCCCCCTGCCCCATCTTCCCACACAATTCCTTAGTGCCAGGGCTGATCCTAATGCTCCTTCCTATCTTCCAGCAATCCCAAACCCACCCTCCAGTTCAGCCAGAACAACCTTTCCAGCTCATATTTTGCTTTCACTCTCTTTTCCTACTTGTTTTTCCCTCTTCAATGAGTAATACTCTCCATCTGCAATACAAATCTCATTAACCCCCTTTCCTCTTCAATTTCCTCCTGGTTCTTTTCTCTGATTTACGTGATCAGCCCAAGACAGACTTCTCAGAAGCTGGTGGGGAAGGAGTGTAGATAATCATGCTTTAATGGTTGGTGTCCTTGCCACATATTTATTTACCATATATTTATGCTACAAAAATACTTTATATTCCCAGACATCTTTAAACTCTTCAAATTTGCAAATATATAGGAAACATTATTTGCATTTTATAGAGTAAGGAACCAAATAAAGAAGGGATATAATTGATTTTCTGAGGTCATTTAAGTCATTTGAACAAGAAATATATAAAGAAAATAGTTCTTTTATTCTTGTCCTAGTCTTTGAAAATGTTTTCAACAGTAAATATCTGTCAACAGCAAGTATTTACCAAATACTTACTACAGTCCAGACACAATTCTAGATGTTAGGAAAATAAGAATAAATAAAACAGACAAGATCCCTGTACTCTCAGAGACTTTTATTATAGGTGGGAAGGAGTATATATGCTGGCAAAGGGGTAGGGAGTAGACAGATAAAGGGATACATTTTCAAACAATGAAAGAAGGACTATAAAAAATGGGAAAAAAAGAAAAAAAATGGAACGGAGTAATATCATGCCCAGTAAGAAAGGTGGGCAAGCCGGTGGCTCATTAAGTCTCTATGGACAGGGAGACTTTCTTGAAGAGATGAAGATTTGGGGTCGGATCATGAAAGGAGAGGCACAGCAGGTATAAAGGTTCATAAGACCTGGAAGGAAGGGAAATGTTGAGGGGAAAGGGAGCTTCGTGTGCTTGTCAGCAGAAAAAAAACCTAGTGCTGGCGTAGACTGGAATGAAGTTGGTAGTGAACACAGCAGGAAAGGAGGTCAGGGTGCAGGTCATGTTAAGACTCATAGGTCAGGGCTAGGGAATTTGTTCTAAGTGTAATGGGAGCCATTTGGAAGACTTTCAGCCAAGTGAGAAACATGATCTGATTATTTTTACAAAATCATTTGGCTATGTTGAAAAAAAAATTTAGGGAGGCTGCTTAGAAGGGTATTGCTATGATCCGAGCAAGATATGCAGATTGCTTGGATCAGAACAGTGACAGCGGAGCTAGGGCAAGGGGGATTCAGGATATATTTTTAGATAGAGCAGATAAAACTTGCTGAGGAGTTGGATGTGGGGGTAAGAAAATGATGATTCCTAGGTGTTTGTCTTGAATGAGCAGTGAATGGATAGTTGGGCCAGCTCCTGAGATAAGGAAGCATCAGTCAAAATACAGAGAAGTGGGTAGAATCAAGCCTCAATTTTACCTGTGTTAAACTTGTGATGTTTGGTAGACAGGCAGGTATGTGAGTCTGTCGTGGTTCAGGGTAGCATGCTGCTGTCTCTGCCCTGAACACCTTCCTCCCTTCAAGTGTCAGTTCAAATGCACCTCTCTGGGAAGTTAGCATCTCTCTCCTCTAGGGTTTCTTTCAGCACTGACCATGGGGAGAAGTGGATGGTTTTAAGAGCAATTTAAGGAAGTAAAGATCTGCAGGATGGAGTGATTGTTTGATATGAAGGTTAGCGGGTGTCAACAGAGACTCCCTGGATTTTAGCTTGTCCAAAAGTTTGAATGATCATCATCTTCGCTGAGCTGTAGAAAACAAGAGGGCAGTGAGACTTAGGGGGATGGAGGAAGAGCCATAGGTATCATTTTTATAATGTTGAATTTGAGGTATATATGAGACATACGTGTGGAGATGAGGAGTAGACAGTTGGATATTGGGGGTCTGCTCGGGAGAAGGGTCACTGCTCAAGGTATGTAGTCAGTCATTAATTAGTGTGAGGAGAGTAGAGCTGAGGACCAACCATATTAAATTTGGTCAAAGAAGGTAGTTCTAGGGGCACCTGGGTGCCTCGGTTAGTCAAGCTTCTGACTTGTGGTTTCAGCTCAGGCTGTGATCTCATGTGTGGTGAGATTGAACCCCTCATCGGACTCTGAGCTCAGCGGGGAGTCTGCTTGAGATTCTCTCCCTCTCTCCTTCTGCCTCTGCCCTTCCCCCTGCTTGTACTCCTTGCCCCTTCTCTCTCAAATAAATAAATAAATCTTAAAAAAAAATAGGTCTGAAGAGGAGATTGGAGAAAGGACATACAGAGAAACAAAAGGAGAATTTGGGAAAGGTTTGCTGTATCCCAGAAACCAAGCAGAGACAGCTCTGGGGAAAGAGGCATTAGTCAACAGGGTTAAGTGCTACAGAGAAGTAGCTAATAGTCATCCAAACCTATGATCATATATGTACTGGGTGTGCTGAAGATGTGTTAGAACTCATCAGAGCCAACAGTGCACATCTCTTCCCATCTCCACACCCAGGGATATCATGTTTGAAGCTTGAATTGGCCATGATGGGTGTATTAACACCATGGAAATTAGCAAACACTACAAATCAGATCTTCTTCATCCCTTCCCTCCAGAGAGATAGTTGTTAAACATTTACCAGCATACCACCAATTAAGGCTATATATTAGAATTATCAGGGAGCTTTTTAAAAAATATATCAGTGCCTGTGTCTCATTCCTAGATTTTTTTTAAGGTTTTATTTATTTACTCATGAGAGACACAGAGGGAGAGGCAGAGACATAGGCAGAGGGAGAAGCAGGCTCCCTGTGGGGAGCCTGATACAGGACTCGATCCTAGGACTACAGGATCATGGCCTGAGCCAAAGGCAGATGCTCAACCACTGAACCATCCAGGTGCCCTGATTCCTAGATTTTTAATTTATTTGCTCTGGATGTGCCTGAGCAATTGTATTCCTTAAATGCTCGCACCTGGGTGTTTGATTATGCAGCCAGGATCAAGAACCATGGATCTCTAAAAAATAAATCAACCACACATTTAGTGCTCATAGAACATCACACTGATGTCTAGAAAGCAATAAAATAAGCTAGTTAAGAAGAAATAGTCTAGGATTCTGGATGGTACAGACTGGATGGTACAAGTCTGAACAGGCATAGTGTTAAGTCACGTTGTTAGGAGTCTAGGTAGGGTAAGAAGGAACAGAGAATAACCAGTATAGGTCCAAGCAGGATTGTTCAGAATCTTTCCCCAATCTTCTTGCTAGAGAATAGAGCCTGAAAAAGAAGCCAACTCACAGAGGAGAGTAAGACAGTCCAGTTGAGACACAAAGGGAAAGTTGCCCCTGTAAATGTTATACCTGGAAGCCGGCTCTACCCCTGGGCTTTACAGGAGCCAATAAATCCTCCTCATACTTTGGGATTTTCTATAACTTACATCTGAAAGAGACCCTTTCAGTCAGATGGGTATGAATTATGATCTTTATCATGTCTTATTGAGAAAGGAATCTTATTATAAACAAAAACAATGCTTACTTATAGCAAAGATAATCAATAGTAATTGCAATCCTTGATCTGTAATGTCAGTTAAAGCCCCAAAATATTAAATATTCTTATCTCTTCTGTTATTGAATCATGTCTCTTTTTTTTTGTCCGAAGCTGGCAACATTTCCTATTGATTTATAAATAAATATCCATGACATTTATGTTACCTAATGAGTACAGATGAGTACACATAAGACTCAGACTTTACCCTATGATGAAGTGAAAGGTTTAAAGAAAAGTTAGAGTTTTTTTATTTTGCATAAGTGAGGTAAGCCAATGAATGAGAAATCTACCCACTACTAGTGCTCCTACTGTGTCTTTTACAAATTCAAAATATCCTATATTCCAGGTTTATTTTAGGTGAATATTTATAGTTTATTTCAAGAGGAGTAGAGAAGGCAACTTGAAAGATCACATACTGCTTTGAGAACTCAAGATAATTTTTTTAAAAGTATGTGGAAGGGAAAAGAGCCTCTTAACTAATTAGCTAAGAGGACACACTATACTTTAGGATTAAAATTGCCAAGATATGTGTGAGGATCCAAGTAGAGTCTCTTCTGTATCATCAAAGAGATTCTTCAGCTATTGAAATGAAGAAGAGGATAATAGTTTTAATGGTACAACGATCAAATGACTAAGATTATGATGAATTAGTTAGGACCAATCTACCTTCAAATGGTAAGAGATTTTTAATGTGACAGAAGAATGGCTTTCAATATCTGGTTTATTTTCCAATTTAAATGATTCTTCTGAGTAGTCTTGTAATGTACAGAAGAGAGTTTTCCAACGATATGAATTTTGTCATCTTCCATAGGTAGCATGTATTTAGTTTGGTTTTATAAAAAGCTGTATTAGATGAAGTAACATAACACATTAACAGAAACTTCAAACTCCTGCGGATGATTTTTTCAGGGTTTAGAGGAGAGTGACATGGAAAACAATGGCAATACAGGGAAATATAAGACCCTTTTTCTAAAACTTTATCAGTATCTGGAGTAAGAATACTCCTTTGCTAACCCAAACAAGTAGACAAAACAAGAAACAAAGAAACCCCAATATAAAAGAGGTGATTGCCTTATTATCTCTATAGCCATATTGTATCTCTTGTCATATCAGCTTGCTGATCTTCTGCTATTTTAGGTGCAAGACAGAGAGGTGAAGATCAATGTTTAGGTAGCATCTGTGCAAGGTGGCTTATTGACTATTGGACATAAGACAATTCTAAGTTCTCTTTCTCCAACAGAATGGCAAGAAAGTAGATTATTTTCTGCTGTTCAAAGAATGGACTGAGAATGGGTTGGGTTCATAGAATTTAATATTCACTTTTGTGGATATTGTAAGAGAATCTTAGGAATTTTGAAGGAAGGAACTGCTTTGCTTTGTGCTTTGGTTTGGGTTTTTGTTTTGTTTTTTTTTTGGAATTATTTGAAGGAAAGTGTGTATGCCGGAGTCAGGTCAGGTTGGATGTTTCTCAACATTTTTTTCCTCTACCATTCCCTAAAGAGAGAATTTTATTTTAATCAATGAATTTAAATTAAATCATTTTAATTAATTAGTTAATTAATTAAAATTTAGATTAGATTAAATTTCTCCCTAATGAGAGGAATGGAATTAAAAACTAAGGAACCAGATTTTGTTGAGGAGAGTTGAGTTTGGGAGGGCTGAAAACCATTAGAATATGTAAGATTTTTTTTTCACTCCCCTCCCAAGAACCAACCTTCAACCCTTTGGGGAGATGAAGGCTCAGCTATCCATTCAACTGAAGGAAAAGGAGGACAGGGGCTCATTGTAAAGATGGTAGTGGATCTCCTAAAGCCCATTACATCAAGTATAGCCAGGCTTCGTCAGAAGTGCACACCAGTTCAGACAAGAGCTGGCTTCATCATCTCATACTTGAGTTTTTTCTAGGCATCTTTTCCTTTCTGCTTCTACTCTGAATGAGCAGCCACCCAACTGCCAGATGTTCACAAGTGATCTGGAATTGGTAATATGCATCTCACTGTTCTATCTCTTATTGATCTCTTGGCAAGGAGAACTCTATCAACTATCACTAACCCAAAACTGGCTCGCCAAGGGCCTTACATAGGGAACTTGCAAAAATACAGATTTCTGTATATTTTTTATTGAGGACAACACTTACCAATGCAAGCTGCTCATTTCATGTGTCATTTTTTCCCCTTAATTTTTTAGTCACTGAATTTTTTTAGAACAGCTTTCTTGCAGAGAGGATATAAATAATTAACTAAAGGTACCTGGTCCAGTTGCTCTGAACTGACAACAGAACCTTCCTCCACCTGATTTTTAAATAGAAAGAGCATAGATTCCTGTGGGGACAGTTTATAGCTGAAAAAAAATGGATGAAAACTTAGAATTTTGTAAGCTCATGGAAGTACACTCCAAAGTACCATTCCCAATGCACAGGCTGCCATGGTGGTATGAGAGAGCTGAAGAGGAGCAGAAGAATATTGGGGGGGGGGTGCAGGGAGGAGGCCAACTTGAGAAGGAAGATAAGAACAACGTACCTGTCCCTTCTTTGAGGGAGCTTCATAGTGGGGGGCTGAGGAAGTGGTTAAAAGTGGAGATCTCTAGAAGAAGTTCTGAAATTCTGAATTTGGGGTGATTCTAAATAAAGAAAGTAGATTCTGCGTCCTATTTGGTTTGCTCTCAGGCAAAGCTTGCAACATATCCCCTGTCGCCAGAGTATGAGAAGCACAAGGACATGGAATGGCCTTCCTTGAAAGACCTGAGCAAGGACTGCTCCTGGATTCTCCTGAACAGGTAATCTTGTGTTGAAGCGTGGCATAGAGATTAGCTGGCAGCAAAGTCTGTCAGGCTCCATCCCAAAACCATTCCACTGGGGATGTGGAGACCTAACAGCAGTGGACCCTGTCAGGGGAGTCAAGATGAAGTGGCTACACCTCCCTGGGATTACTCATACTAGGAAGTCGGGCAGGGTGTCTCAAGGACATCTTGTGTGCTATCCAGTGATCCAACATCACCCTTGGTCCTGGCCATCAGTGTCCCCCCTCAGGCAGCAGCAACTGCACAGAACCAGATAAGGCTGGGAAAGTGGGCTACCTCATCTCACCCACACTCCTTCCCCACCCACCCTCTACTTTGAGGTGGGGCCCCACACCCACTGGATCTCTAAGGGAGAGGAAACTCAGAAGTGCAGCTCTGAAATTGATAGGAACTGAAACTGTAGTGAGACTTGCACTGAAATGGAAAGATTTTCTGCACCAGGCCGCCTATCCCAAATATACTAAGTTTTACTACAGAAATGTCCAACTATAACAGGGTTAAATTTTCTGAAGCCAAGAAGGAAGGGAAGCAGATAGAAGTTTAGGTTCTGTAAGCAAAACAAAGAGAATTTTATTCTTACAACCTTATTTCCTACTGCCCAACTCCTACCTGTTACACGCTCTTGTCACTCCCAGAAGTGACCTTCACTGAAGATACTAAGGCACTGGAGGCTTACCACATAAATCCTTCAAATGTAGGAGTTTTGTGCAGAAAATTTCCGTGAATCTCAACTCTTTTAGCTTTAGTTTCTCTGAGAAACAAAGGTTATGGGTGGGGGGGGGGAATGCTTCTTTTTGCATAGTTTTGGGGTTAGAAGGAGAATGAACTAAAAAGAAAAATTGTACCAGGGAAAGAATGTTGTTAAGAATGTTATGGGGCCATGTCTGTGCCCAGACTGTAGAGAAAGGAGCAGGTGTCAAGGAAAGCCTGATGCTGCCTTGGTGGGGTGCTGGATGCAAACACAGAAGACAGAAGACAAGCTCTTAAAACCCACCACCCCAGTGGTTCTCCATCTCCTTTTCCAAAGATCACATTGTTTTTCTTCTGAGGATTTCAAAGAACTGTGTGTCCATTTATTTATTTATTTATTTATTTATTTATTTATTTATTTTTACAACTACAACCTTTTCTCAGTAGTTATGTGTCATTTCTTTTACTTGTTTTTCCACTTTTAACATTTGGGTTGCTGCCCTTCTCTTGATAAATAATGTACAATTGAGCATCCTCTGCATGAGGTTTCATGCACCCCCGCAAGTATTTCTCTTCAGTAGATACCTAGAAGGATACTTTGTCTCTAAAAATCTGAGTTTTAAGTTTGGATAAATATGTTCCCCCTTTTGAAAGTCTTTCCATTTGATACTCGCAGCAACCATGTTTGAGATGGCCTGTTTCCCCATTCTCAAATTTGAAATGCTTGATGGAACAATATATATTCATATTGAATTGTTTTGATTTGCTTTTTCTTATTGACAGGAAGTTTGAACCCTTCTTAAGTTTATTTAAGATATTTTGGATAGGGCAGCCCAGGTGACTCAGCGGTTTAGCGCCGCCTTCAGCCCAGGGCGTGATCCTGGAGACCCAGGATGGAGTCCCACGTCTGACTTCCTGCATGGAGCCTGCTTCTCCCTCTGCCTGTGTCTCTGCCTTTCTCTGTGTCTCTCATGAATAAATAAAAAATTTTAAAAAAGATATTTTGAATAGTAATGATGAGTGTATATGAACATGTTATTTTGACTATTAACACAGCTTTAAGCTTTTAAACTGTCAAAGTAGTAAATTTCATTAACAAATGACATTTCCTTCCTCAGATATTTCATTAGGATATGTTTACTGGGCCTTTTTCCATTTAATTTCCTCACCATTCAGTAAACTTTCTCAATCTGAATATTGTGCCTTGCATTGTGGATTTTTTTTTCTATGATTTCTATTTTGTCTTCACTTCTCCCTTTCTCTTACAAAAAAAAAAAAAAAAAAGATGAATGTTGGACCATAGATATTGATCCACCACATACCTTCATGTAAATTCATTCCTTAAAATATTTTTGTCTCTGATGCCCCTTATGTTCTAAAAGATTTCCTCCAAAACAGGGGGTGCGCCTGAGTGGCGTAGCAGTTGAGCATCTGTCATGACCCTGGAGTCCTGGGGTCGAGTCCCACATCGGGCTCCTTGCATGGAGCCTGCTTTTCCCTCTGCCTGTGTCTCTGCCCTCTCTCTCTCTCTCTCTCTCTCTCTCTCTCTGTCTGTGTCTCTTATGAATAAATAAATAAATCTTTTTTAAAAAAGATTTCAACTTTATTTTCCAGATTAGTATTATATTTTTATCTATGTCCTTTCTACTATTCAGCCCTTCTGTTAATTTTTAAATTCTAGTGATCAAAATTCTAATTTCCAACAATTCTTCATTTTCTGATTGCTTCTTTTCCTGACAACGTGTTCTACTTTTACCAATCAATAGTCTTTTGAATGTCATTGAGGATACTAATTGGAACTGATTTAATGTTTTCTTTAGTTCTTCGAATTATCTGTTTCGACCATTATGCTAGTTCACTTGATTCTTCTCTTTCATGCTGTTAGTTTTAATCCAGTGTCTAGTGATCCTTGGTTGCCCATTGATTCCATGAATAATGAGCAAGGTGGATTAACGTACAGAAGTGGAGTGGAGGCGGGGTGCCTGAGTGGCGCAGCAGTTGAGCATCTGTCATGACCCTGGAGTCCTGGGGTCGAGTCCCACATCGGGCTCCTTGCACTGGAGCCTGCTTTTCCCTCTGCCTGTGTCTCTGCCTCTCTCTCTCTCTCTCTCTCTCTCTGTGTGTGTGTGTGTGTGTCTCTTATGAATAAATAAATAAAGTGGGTTTCCTCTGTTTCTCCTTCATGCCTCTCTCCTTCCTGGAAGGAGGAAAGGAGTCTCCATCAGCCTGCCTGTTTTATGCCCACATACTCCAGACCCCTCCTCTCCACCAGTAAAATAAGTATACTACTCATTTGAGGATGTTAATGTCCTTGCCTCCTACCCTACATCTGTCATGGAGGTCAGCTTTCCCTCAAGTCCTAAACCCAACTTTGAGGGCTCTTTGGGTGGCATCTTTATTTTCCTTAGAATGCATTTATTATCTGGGAACTTGGTGACAAGCCCCCTGCCACCTGTTGTTCAGTGTGAGACAGTGAGTAGGGGGAGCTAAATGTTCTAATGCAGGTTAAAAAAAAAAAATAGAATCCTGATGATTTCCCAGGACCTCTTTCTCTTCTTCCTATTAGTTTACAGGCTGATATTAGCAGATTCAGAAAAATAGAACTTCAGGGTGGTTTTTTTCCTGGTTTATGTTCTACTGCTCTCTCTTCTATTTTCTATAGTCCAGAAATTTCTTAACTCCTGGAAGAAAACTATATACTTTCCTGTTACCAGCACTGTGACAGGTTTGTCCATTTTGTTATTTTAATGGGTGTTGAATTAAAAGAGTGGAAAAGCCTATGCCCTCAGTTGTTCTTGCTGATTCAGTCCCCTAGGACCCTAAGCCCCTCTCCGCAGCTTTTCTTGCCTGGATTATTGGCTGAAAAAAAAGATATTCCCTAAACCCACCAGTCAATGTGTACGTTGTCCTGCAATTTCTTTTTTTTTAAATATGGTAATTACACAGTGAGGTATTCCTTACCGTTTCTTCCCCAAACTTTCTCACCTGTATTAACACAGGCAAGGACCCTGCAGTGAGGCTCATGAGCCCAAACTGCAGAGTTCTTCCAGCCAATGATGAGATGTGCACATTTGGGAGGGTGCCTTGTAGGACTGCACAATTGTTTCCTCCATCCCAGGCACTGCAGAAAATAGGTTAATTAACAGGCCGACTTCAGCCTTACTAAATTTATTATGAATTATATGTTCAGGGGTGTTGGTAAAAGGCCAACACTGGCATCTCTTTAACTAGTAATTATTGTGTTTTATTGTTGTGGACCTATAACGCATTAACAAGCCAGGACTCAGCTTTATTAGAATGCACGTGGCTCCTCAGTTCCATGCATATTTATTATGCGAGAGAATGGGATTCTTCTTCTCTAGCCTTCACTAATTTAAAAGAAGATATCCTCAATGAAATGTATTCAAATATTTTGACATTTTGCTTCACCTCACTTACAGAGCAGAAATTGTTTCTGACAGTTATTATACAGTGCTGGAATCCTGCTGCTTCCGCTGTTGAAGAACAGGTTGAAAAGACACAGCGCTTGCATTTTGTTCAAAGAGTGATTCTGTGGCTTAGAAATAGCAGCACTGTCAGCTGTGATTCACTGAGACTTTAGATAATATCCAGTCTGTAGTCACTGCTAACATGGGCTTGTGGGCTTGGAGCGGAAGGAAATGAATGGGAGTTGGTACCCCGAGGTCACCCAGGAGGATGAGTGCGAGATAGGGAGCTGGCATTTGGCCACCTGAAATTTTGGTCGAAATCTTCCTCCCCTTTTCCACGATGCCAGTTGCTCCCCCCACACACACATTATAACAGGCTCAAATTTCAAATGCATCTCTTTCCACAAGGCACACAACAGCAAATGTTAAATTGAAACGCTGGGGCATTACAGAAGCTTGAACTGTCTGAAGCGATTAGAAGCAACATTTGATGGGCGTTTCTTTGATCTAGATCACTCTCGGATCATCTGTGAGGGGACGTGGGATGCCCCGCCACACAACAACTCTCAAACCTAACGAGCAACCTGATGTGATTCCACTCGGGTACCTCTGGATTATCCAGCGGCCTCCTGCTCTGAATGCAGAAGTGTTCTTCTAAGGATCAAAATGTTCCCTTGCAAAGGGCCCGACAGTAGCAGGGACAGAGTTTGGCACCAGCAGATTGTCACAGAGCCACTGAGACGACCAGAAGCAAGGAGAAAACCATTCGACAGCCTTGCTGCCATTATGCATTAAGTTTTTCTCCCATTTCACAACAAACCCAGGGCAAGGTCTGGAAGCAGAAGAGCAACTCAGGGTAAAACTGATCAGTTGTGCTTTCAGAGGAGCCAGGAGGACTCAGCTGATCACACCGTGTGTGGAGACAGAGGTGACTCTGTTGGCCATAAGTTACAGTGCATCGAGAGTCCATGTGGGCATTGAACCTATTCTTACAGGTTAACAAACAAATATGTCACAGATTGAGGACACATTGGTGTTAAAAGAGAAGACCCATGGGGTAGTGGCTCTGCCTACAACAGACCAAAGCATCTGGAAATCTGGCTGGGCAGACATGCACCTGGGGACTGAGGAGGTACTTGGGGTGTGACATCCAGATTGGCTGAGGCCTAGACAGCCCAGCTGAAGAGTCAGTGGTCGGCAAGGAGCCCCGGGAAGGGCCTCAGTGGGAGAAAAGGATCTTGCAGCAGGTCAGGGGATTTATTTGCTAGCAATGTCCCCAGAGACCTGTGAGTAAATCTAGAGGGCACTGAGGGGTGACGAGGCCCATTATTCATCAGAATGAGACATGGCCAATTCAGCCCTCATTAGGGGTCGGTGCCGAGCGGTGAGAGGTCAGGCCCCAGCAGCAACCTGGGAATAGATGAGAAAAAGCTTTTGCCACTCTGGAAAGATGAAAAGAAATGCACCTAGATTTTTTTTTTTTAAAGGTAAAGTCAGCCCTAAAGGAACTACAGAAAAAAAAATGTCTACATTAGACCAGGTAAATTGTTCCAGGCGACTCTCTCAGTGAAGAAAGCTGGTTAAGCAGGAAGAGAGGAAGTAGGATCCCAAAGCATTAATCACACTGAATTGCAAATTATCTGTTCCCTGTCTTATTCATTTTTATATCTCTAGTTAGTACCTTACAAAATGCTTGACACACAGTAAGTGCTAAATAAATATTGATGAATGAATGTCAGACTTTTTCATCTCTAATGTAATCACAATCGGGAACCAGGCAGGAAGCCATATATTATAGTATTTTTGAGGCCAGCATGAACTGTGGCTGCCCAGATAGGTTCTTAGGAAGCATGATTTGTGGGATCTAAAAATGTTCCATTGCTCCAAAATATCTCCGAATTCCTGAATACCTGAATCTCCTCGATTCACACACTTTCTACGGGTCATGATAATGCGGTTAAGTGCTGCATATGGATTATCTCACTTTGGGTAATATTACCATCCCCATTTTATGGTGGAGGAACTGGAGTGTAAGTGACTTAAGTTGACAGCTGTGGTAAAGATCTGAATTGAGTCCAGAGATTGGGCTTTTCAGCACTGTTCTATCCTGCCTCCTACACTATTCCAAAAAGCCTGCAACAATACAAATATGCAAGAGAGAGGGGAAAAAAATAGTCAATCATTAGCATATTTGTTTGAATTGATTCTTCAGATAAATTAACTAGGCATTAAGCTGGACCCTGGAGAGAGAGAATTTAAGTTTGATGAGAAGGATGTTTCTGAAAATTCCAATCCCAGGGTTCTGACTCACTTATTTAGCACTTCCTGTGTGCTGGGCATCTTGTAAAGTACTAACTAGAGATCCCTGGCCATATGGGTCTGTCTCTATCAGGCCAGTTTCATTTTCTAGCAGGGAAAACCCTTTTTCCACATGTGTATACCATAAAAGATGCAGTACTTGCTTAAGTTTATTATTAAAAACTTAATTACTCATAGAATTGGGTAAACTTTTTCTTTACACTACTGTATCACCAAGAGCTGGAGATCCAATTGAATGTGGAGATCCTCCAAGGGAACATCCAAAGAATGGCTTCATAAAATGTGCTATTGTCCTATTAACTGGGGAGTGAGGCCATATTACAGTTATGAACTTCATTGCAGGAAAAGCTCTATAGCAAAAGCTCTGTTCAAATGGTCATCTCTTAAGGAATAATGGATATTTTTAGAAAGTGTCTTTAGTAAACATTTCACAGAAAATTGAAGCCATTACCTATGTAATTTTTGTCATGTGTATTTGAGACTACCCCCCCCCCAGAACTACCCAGAGATTTTCGTGAGGGTAAACATAGCCCGTGGTGTACCCTGTGATATTAGCAGTTTACTTAGTTGTCTCTTCCCAACATAGTGAAGCTCTAACCCATATTAATAGTTACAGCGAAAGGTAACATTTGCACATCTAGAATCTTGAGTTCCATGGGAAAATTGAGTTTTTCCTGAGCAGAGATTCCAGAGATTTATAGTAAATAGTATAAGAAACTATTGGAATAAAAAAAAAAAAGAAACTATTGGAATAAATCCTTCCTCAAATTGAGCATGCAAAGCTTAGAAATTAAGAGGCTGCCAGCATACTTTTGCTGTGACTTAAAGGCATCTGAATATCTAATATATAGTAAGTATAAAGTATACCTAACATAATATTAGGTATTATATAATATATTATTTGATATATTATTGTATTGATATATTTACATATATTTATGTGCAGATGTGTATTTAATGGTCTTCCATGTGCCAGGTATTTAGAATAACAATGAACTAATACTTACTGAACACTTACTGAATGTCAGGCACTGTGCTTTAAATCCTATTGTAGAACTTCATCAGAGAAAGCTTTATTGGTTACTATTGTCATCTCTGTTTGACAATAAGAAAACCAAGGCAGAGAGAGGTTAAGTGACTTGCCCAAAGCCACCCAGCAAGTAGCAGAACGGAGATTTGAAGCCAGGCATCTGACTCCAGAGCCCATGCTCTTACGCCACTTTACACATGTGGTCTCAACTAATTAATAAATTATAAAGCATTGGTGACAAAGCTCCATTTCTGACTTATTTGTGTTTACCTTTGTCAATTAAGGCCTCACATAAGCATTTATGCCTCTTGCGCATTTCACCCAAATGAAGGCTGGTTTATGGCAGAAAAATAACCTTCACACAAGGTCAATCAATGTGTAAAATGTGAAAATATCCTTGTGTTTGGCAAAACATTTTGAAGTTCATCTCAAGCTAATACTGACCCGACTTCCTTTGTCATATTCATTAATCTTCTTTCACTTTTGAAACTGATTCTGAAATACTAGCACCAACTGCTTAATCACCGCATAAGGTAACTTATACCTTGTTAGCCCGACGATGGTTTGTTAAAGCACAGGGTCATTTGAAGCACTACTATTTCCTACCCAACTAAGTGGACTGTTGCTTCTCACTAAAGTATTAGATAATCTAAGTCTAATTCAATCAGAACTTTCCAAAGCTCTTTGCTGTTTTTCAAATTAATGAGAGGTTTCACTGTATACAACATTGTCATTAAAACTAAGAAAGTGCAAATAAATAAATACATAAATAAATAAATAAATAAAATTTAGAGATGCTGTGGGAAACAAGATAGGATGCTTTATAATTTTACTTTTATTTGCACACTTGGACATTAAACCGTTAAACTTTCACAAATCTTCAGGACTTAAAAATATTCCGTTCAAAGCTGAACATAATTAACATTATCAATATTTATTCAAAGTGCATTTCGAGTAGTTAATATGCCTCAAATTACAACCTTTTACTTAGACAATCCATCAAAATAATTTTCAAGATATTTTTGAAACATACATTTATTTATTTTGGCAGTTCAGTGTTAAAAAAAAATCACTTTTCTGAGTAGTGAATTCAGCACAAGATAGGTCAAGATTCATCTTTAATATTAGCAGAGTGACACCAGCTTTCTTTCTTTGGTTTAACTTTGCAGGGTATATCTTTTCGTTCCTTTTTCTATCTTCTTATTTTTTTAGTTATTTCTATTCGTTCCAGTTTTATTGAATTATACTTGGCATACTACATTGTGTAAATTTAAGGTGTATCGCTTGACATGCGTGTATTGTGAGATGATTATCACAATAAAGTTGGTTAACTTCACATAATTACAGTGTTTGTTTGTTGTGAGAACACTTAGGATTTACTTCCTTAGCAACTTTCAAGTATATAATATAGTATTGTTAACTATAGTCATCATGCTGCATATTAGATCCCCAGAATTTGTTCATCTTCCAATTAGAAGTTTGTATCCTTTGACCAACATCTTCCCATTTACCACCCCCACCCTTAGCCCCTGACAACCACCATTCTAATCTGTTTCTATGAATTAAGCTTTTTTTTAGATTCCACATATAAGTGAGGTTATATAGTATTTGTATTTCTATGACTTAATTTACTTAATGCCCTCGAGGTCCTTCCATATTGTCACAGTTTATAAGATTTTTCTTTCTTTTTTTTTTTTAATGGCATATCCATCAATGGACACTTAGGGTGTTTCAATGTCTTGGCTGTTACGAACAATGCTGCAATGAACGTGGAGGGGGAGCGTGTATTTCTTAGAGATAGTAATTTCATTTCCTTTGGATATACACCCAGAAGTGGGATTGCTGGATCACATGATATTCCTATTTTTAATTATTTGAAGAACCTCCATACTGTTTTCCATAGTAGCTGTGCCAATTTACATTCACACCAAGAGTGCACTAGTGTTCCCTTTTCTTTATATCCTCGCCAACACTTGTTATCTCTTATCTTTCTGATAATAGCCATCCTGACAGGTGTGAGGTGATATCTCATTTTGGTTTTGATTTGCATTTCCCTGATGATTAATAATGTTAAGCATCTTTTCAAGTGCCTATTTGTCTTTTGTACGTTTTCTTTGGAAAAAAAATGTGTCTTCAGTTCCTCTGACCATTTATTAATCATTTTTTGCTATTGAATTGTATAAGTTCCTTCTATATTTTAGATAATAACTCTTTAACTGACATATGGTTCGCAAATATTTTCTTCCTATTCTGTAAGTTGCCTCTTTGTTTTGTTGATTTTGGTGGGGTTTTATTTTTCTGTACAAAAGCTTTTTAGTTTGATGTAATCCTATCTGTTAATTTTTGCTTTTGTTGCTTTCAGTTTTGGTATCATACCCTAAAAATCATTGCCAAGATCCTTGTCAAGGAGATTTCTTCTAGGAGTTATATGGCTTCAAGCTTTACATTTAAGTCTCTCATATTATGAGTTAATTTTTAGATGGTGTAAGATAGAGTTCCAATTTCATTCTTTTGCATGAGAATATTTTCCCAAAATCATTTATTGAAGAAACTATCTTTTCCCATTGAACATTCTTGGATCCCTTATCAACTATTAGCTGACTATATATGCATGGGTTTATTTCTGGGTGTTTAGTTCTGTTATTTGGTCTGTCTGTTTTTATGTTTTACTATACTGTTTTAATTACTACAGCTTTGCAGTATAGTTTGAAATCAGGAGGTATGAAAAAAAAGAAATCAGGAGGTCTGATGCCTCTAACTTTGTTCTTTGCCAAGATTGCTTTGGCTATTTGGGGTCTTTTGTGGTTCCATACAAATTTTAGTACTGTTTTTCTATTTTTGTGAAAAATGTCTTTGGAATTTTGATAGGGATTTCATTGAATCTATAGATGGATTTGAGTAATATGGATATTTTCACAATACTAATTCTTCTCATTAATGAACATAGGATATCTTTCCATTTATTTTTGTCTTCTTCAACTTCTTTCATCATTATCTTATAGTTACCAATGTGCAGATCTTTTCTCTCCTTGGATAAATTTATTTCCAAAACATTTTATTGTTTTTGATGCTATTATAAATAGGACTTAAAAAATTCTTTCAGACATTTCATTGTTAGTGTACAGAAATGCAACTAATTAACATATGTTGATTTTCTTATCTTGCAACTTAATTTGTTTAGTAGGTCTAATTGGTGGTCTTTAGGGTTTTCTATAGTATAAGATCAAGTCATTTACTTTTTTTCTTGCTAATTGCCCTGGTTCGAACATCCAGTACTATACTGAATAGGAGTGGTGACAGTGAGCATCCTTGTCTTGTTTCTGACTTTAGAGGAAAAGCTTTCAGTTTTTTACCACAGAGTATGATGTTAGCTGTGGATTTATTATAAAGGGTCTTTATTATGTTGAGCTATATTTCTTGTATACCAAATTAGTTGAGAGTTTCTATCATGAAATGGTGTTGAATTTTACCACTTTTTAAATATATTAAGATAATGATATGGTTTTATCCTTTATTCTATTATGTGGCATATCATGTGTATTGATTTGTATATGTTGAGCCATCCTTGCATTCCAGAGAAAAATCATATCGGATCATGATGTAGGATTCTTTTAAAATGATGTTGAATTTGATTTTCTAGTATTTTGTTGAGACTTTTTAGATCTATGTTCATCAGGGATATCGGCCTGTATTTCTCTTCTCTTGTAGTGTTTTTATCTGGCTTTGGCATAGGGTAATGCTGGCCTCATAAAATAAGTTTGGGAATGTTCCCTCCTTTTCAATTTTTTGGAAGAATTTGAGAAGGATTGGCTTTAATTCTTTAAATATTTGGTAGAATTCACCAGTGAAATATCTAGTCCTGGGCTTTTCTTTGTTGAGAGGTTTTGTATTCTTGCTTCAATCTTCTTAGCCATTACTAGTTCTGTTCAGATTTTCTATATTTTCATGATTCACTCGTGGTAGGTTGTATGTTTCTTGGAATTTATCCATTTACTTGGTGTTACCTAAGTCATTGATGTATAATTGCTCACAATAACCTCTCTTGATCCTTTATATCTCTGTAGTGTCAGTTGTAATGTCCCCTCTTTCATTTGCAATTTTGTTATTTGAGTCTTCTTTCTTTTTTCTGTGGTTAGTATAGCTAAAGTTTTGTCAATTTTATCTTTTCTAAAAAATCAGCTATTAGTTTCATTGATTTTTTTTCCCTATGGTCTTTCTAGTCTCTAGTTCATTCATTTCTGCTCTCATTTTTATTATTTCCTTCTAACTTTGGGCTTAGTTTGTTCTTTGCCTAATTCCTTATGGTATAAAAGTGAAGTTGTTTGAGATTTTTCTCTTTTCTTAACATAGGCATTTATCACTATAAACTCACCTCTTAGAGCTGTTTTGGTTGCATCCCATAAGTTTGGACATGTTGTATTTTTAGCTTCATTTGTCTCAAGATACTTTCTGATTTATACTTTGACCATCCAGTGATCAGGCTGGAGCCTTCACAGAGACTTGCTAAAAGCCTCATTGTATAAGAATTCCCAATGTGTAAGGTTCCCAGTTTTGGAAACTTAACTGAAAATTTCTCCTAGCACCACCATACTGAACAAAGTATTGGAGGCAATCCTATCTACCAGGGGCTAGACAGGATCCACATGCATCGAAGTCCCTGATAATAAGCCTACCAACCACAGACCCACTGCAGACCCTGGAGCAGCCTCATAACTGGCTTCAATCCAGCATGACTGTGATTCCAGAGATAATTATATCAGCCTGGAGAACCAATAGAAGAAAGTCTTTACTGGTCCCTGAGGATTCATGCTTGGGATTGGATGGGTCTCTGGGTGGGCAAGAGTAGCCTTGACCATGGCTGAGAGGGGCTGAAACCAAGCCCCAGGGCTGTTTCAGTTTATAGCAAGATTGAGGTCTACAGACATGGCTCTGGAGGCAAGGATGGGCATATCTTCTACTAGGTCTCTGGATGGGCTGGACTGCTCCCTGACTGTGGCTGGAGGGTCAGGAGCCAAGTAGAGGACTCTCAGAATCTTTGAGGTTGTAGGCATGAGTATCTTCCCCTGGGTGCCTGAGCCTGCAGGAGTGCTAGCATATTGCTCCAAGTATAGGGCCCTTTCAGGATCTCCAGGGATGCAGATGGGAGTGTCTCCTGCCGGGTCCCTGGGCCAGCAGGTCTGCTCAGGGACTGTGACTAAGATGGGCTCAAGCCCAGTTAGAGGACCTTTTCAGAATCTCCAGTCACAATGGGTTTGGCAGGTTTACCTTCAAGTGCTCCTCACACTGCAGCCAAGAGGGGATGGAGCTATTCCTGGGCCACTAGAGGGTGGCCAGGTCCAAGGTCTAAATGCCTATTACCTGATGCATGGGTAGGTGTGACCCCTCTCTTGTCCCCTGGTACATAGTGCTGGTGGCAGGACCAAAGCCAAATGGGGCTGCAGCCAAGTCCTTCGGGTACAAAGCTATTTCTGAGTCTATAGCCAGGACCATAGTCAGCGAGTTTGTTGCTTGGGTGCAAGCCTGCTTTCTGAAATCAGCTCTCCTCAGTCTCAAACTGCATTGGGGTTTCACATGTCCTACCTGGATCCTAGAGCCCCACAAAGGCACTTTTGTTGTTGAGGTGGATACAGAGTGAAAGACATCTTATTGGCCACTTTGCTGGTAGTACTTCCCATTCTTTTACTTTACACTCTTCTAAGCCCATAGACTTAAATGCATCTCAGTTAAATAGTAAATTATTGTTTTATCCTGGGAATTTTGAAAATTATTAGACACATTTGATCTTACAACCCAGAGAGCCAACATGTCATCATTCCTCCCTTGGTAGTTTAGGGGACAGTGGGGACCAGATAATAGAGGGAATCCTGACTAAACTCAGTTCCCAGTGGGCCCACCAAGTCTGGAGACCCATTCAGTGGTCATTTCCCAGTCCCAAATGTATTCCTGGAATTAGTGTACTGGGAAGTTGAAGTAACTCCACACATGAGGTCCTTGGCTTGCATGGTAAGAGCTCTCATAGTGAGGAAGGCTGTATAGAAATATCTGAGACTGCCAGCCATGCCAGCCAAGATAGTAAGTCGAAAACAATACCTCTTCTCAGGAGTGTTGGCAGGAAATTGATGTCACCATTAAAGACCTAAAGGATTCAGAGCTGGTGGTCCCATCCTAAGTCCATTTAATTTGCCAGTCTGGCCAATGCAGAAACCGAATGCTTCCTGGAGAACAACTGTAGACTACTGCTAGCACAGCCAAGTAGTTTTCCTGGCTTCATCTGCTGTGCCATGGTGTTGTTGCTAGGGCAGATTAACAAGGCCTCAGATATATGGAATGCTGCCACTGATCTGACAAATGTATTCTTTTTGCATTCCAATTAGAAAAGAAGAGCAGAAACAGTTCACATTAACCTGGGATGGACAATATTTGTTTACAATTTTGCCTCAGGGCTATGTTCATTCTCTGCCCTCTATCATTATATTGTCTGAAGAAATCTGAAGTACCCGGATATCTCAAAGAATACTACACTGATCCATTACGTCAGTGACATCATGCTTATTGGACAGGATGAGAAAGAGATGGCTAGCATGCCTGATGCCTTGGAAAGTTACCTGCACTCCACAGAATAAAAAAGTAAACTCTATGAAAACTCAGGGAACTTCTATTTCAGTGAAGTGTATCAGGATCTGGTTTTTAGGAGTTTAGAAATAAGCTTAGAATATTTCCTATAAAAGAAAAGACAATTTTTTTTTTAAAAAAAGGTAAATTGTTGAATCTTGCATTCATTACTATAAAAAAGAACATAATTCCTGGTGCGTCTCTATGGGTTCTGGAGGCAACATACTCCTTACTTAGGAATATAGCTCCTGCCCTGCCTTGGTAGGGACAGAATGCTTATACAGTGAAGTACTAAAGGACCAGATATCTAAACTTTTAATAGTAAACTTGGTTTTGCCAGACCTATTAAGTCATAAATTAGGTATATCAGGCTTTTCTAGGATGGAAATAGAACATCCAGGATCAAACCCAGGAAGAGAGGAAGCTGCAAGGACAAGTAGCTCAGACCTTACATCACCCACCACGGTTGTCCTAGCACCCATCCCCAGCTCACACATACAGGCCTATGGGAGTTCCCGTGTGACCAGATGAAGGAGGAAAAGGCCCAAACCTGTTTTATGGATGGGTCTCCTCTGTAGGTGGATACAAGCTATGTGTGCATAGCAGCTGCATTACAGCTGCACTCAGAAATAACTTTGAAAGACAAAGGAGAGGGAAAAATCTTTGAAATAGGACATTTGTCCCAGGTGAGAGCATGTAGAGATAGCTGGGCAGTGATTGATGACCTGGCCAACTAATCAGGGGCCTAGAAAGAAAATAACTAAAAGTTTAGAGACAAAGAGGTCAGGGATAGAGGCATATGGATGATAGGATGATATAGGGGCATGGGTATGAGGTATAAGAATTTTTTGTATCACATATTAATGCCCACCAGAAAATATCCATCACACAAGAAGCACGGAATCACCAAGTTGACAAAATGGCTCTAGTCAGCCTTCAGCACCAGCCACCCCAAAACTGGCATAATGGGTGCACAAATGAGATGTCCAGAGTGACATAGATGGAGACATGGCCATAAGGACCAGCTGAGGTGATAGCTGAGGGGGAGAGCAATTTGGAATGGATTGTATGGATTGTGTGGAAGGATTAGGTCAGTACCAGTTACACCCCCAAGATGGACTGCAGCAATAAGGTCTATGGTTCATCCCACTAATTCCCCTCTCTAATTTTCTTCTCAGGAAAAGAGGCCAATGGGACCTCGAAGGAGGTGCTCCCTCAACCCGTAAGGAGAAGTAGAGCTGTGCGGCACAAAGGGTGGAACTCAATTGCAATAAAAATAGGCCAGTCAGATCTCCTGTTGTGGGAACTGTAACTGATTGATCACCTCTGAATCTACCACTGTCTACACGGAGGCGACACTTCACTGTGGGCGACACCTAGCCAATGACTGACCACAGAAGGGCTCTAACACCAGCCCATCCCATCAAAACGCAGGATTCCTCTAACTAGGAACTTTGTCCTGAGGATACCCCCCACCCCGCTGCCCCATCAGCTTGGCTCAACCTCTATTGGTTTTGTTTTTTTTTTTTTAAAGGCTCAACCTCTATTGGAAATGTTCTGAATTCTGAGATTTTTATCAAGTCTCCCCACCTCCTTCCATACGAATCAGACCTGCATTGTGGTTTAAAGCTTCTTTCCATCTACCCCTGTTCCCCTTTTGTCTCTCCTGCCCAAGTGTTTCTCCCAGTAAATCTCCTGCACATCTATTACTGTCTCGGTATCATCTCCTAGGAGGACCTACACAGCATACCCATGTACTGAGTTCTTACCTTCTTTTATTTTTCAGTTGGGAGTTCCCATTTATTAAAATATATTTCACTTTTCTTGTGAAATTCTCTCCTCTTCTTTCTTGAGTATCTTAACCACAGCTACTTTAAACTCCCTACCTGCTCATTCCAACATCTGGATTACCTAATAGGTCTTTTTCTAATTTTTTCTCTTTGTTTTTGGATCGGTCTAGTTTTTGGCATTCCTATTGAATCCTGGACAATATGTCTTTGAAATCATAGAGGTTCTAGGTGATTTTTTTCCAAAAAACTTTTAATTTTCTTCTTGCAGGTAGAGTATGGACAACCTTGATCCAGGAAAAGTGGAGTTGCCGAGTTAGTCTTGCTCTTAGGGTATACTCTTACTCTTAGTCTTACTCTTAAGGTGTAGTCTTGCTGGAGTCTCAACTGAAAAGTTGTTTACCAGTGTCCCTGGTGGGCTCTGAACCCCGCCTCCTGCTTCCCCAGACCTAGGAGACCACTCTGCTGAGCTCTTTATCTTCCTAAATGCTGCCTTTTGTCTGGTGTCTCAGCATCTTTCCTTATATCTTTACCACTTAATATTCAGCAAGTGCCTCAAAAGGAAACTGCATAGAAAATTTCTGGTTCAGGAGTCTTTCTGGTTCACTTCTCTGTGGTTGCCTCCTGTCTTGGCCCCTTGGTTCTTGGCAACCTTGGCAACTCTAAACTCTAATTTTTATCTTTCAGTCCAACGCAAGTGCAGAAAGCTCCAGGCCACCACTTTCTGCCTACTTTCTTTTCTCCATTTCTTAGATTGGCAAATGCCTGGAGGTATAAATAGATGCAAGAGTGAGGCTCATCTGAGTATGCTTTCCTTCTCTCCTGGACATTGGTCCTGCAAATCTTGGCTTCCTTGATGACTCTCTGATGAATTCATATACTTTTTCTTTTCTTTTATCCCATTCTTCAGGTTCCAAGTATGCTATCCATGGACCTTTGCACCTGCTCTTCTCCCCTTCTTATAACATATCCCCATTTCATTTACCTATTTAGTAATCACTCTTTTTCAGATATTACCTTAACCATTGTTTCTATAGGAAAGCCATCTCCAAGACCCTTGGCTAGATCAATCCCTCTCTTATAGGCTTTCAGGATACTACACCTACCTCTACTTTCTAGCTCTCATCACCAGTACAATTTTACATTAATAAGTGTAATTATTGGATTAAATTCTCTTTCCTAATATACCAAGAGCTTAGTGTGGGTATTTATCATGTCTGATCAACATTATACCCCCAGGGATTAAGGAGTGCCTAACACATAAGGAATGCTCAATAAATATCTATTGAATGAATATAGCGCTATAATCACCTTTCCAGTAGCTCATCCACTATATTAAAATATGAATATATAAATTAAGACTCTGTCAATGACTTAATGAAGCCATAGCTAACAGCTGAATGTGTCCTTCTCGCTAATAATTAGACTGTGCATGTGTGCATAATAGAAATTGAGTTATATATGGCAAAAATGTAAACTTCTCAGTAGTAGGAAAGAGACTACTTGCATGAGTACTTGAACATTCATTGAAACTAGAAAACTACAAAGATCTCCAGGGATATAATTTCAGACTCTGATAAGAGCATTTATGCAGTAATTCACTGAGCAACTCTACCAAAATGAAATGCTGACAAAAAGAAGAAAGATCAAAGAGTGCTTTCAAGGACAGAGCAGGAATCGGGCACTGCAAAAGGGAGGCATGATATGTTTGTCGGAAAGGTTTAGTAAACAGGAGAAATAGAGAGGATGAACTGGGGAGAACAGAAAGTTCAAAGTATTTCTTTGGGTAATATACACACAACCAATTGCATTAAATCTGTCAATAAATATTTATTGAGCACTACCATGTGCCAGGCACTATGTCAGGGGCGGGGGATGCAGGGTTGTTTGAACCGCAGACTCTATTCCTGGCCTCATGAATCTTACAGTCTGCGGGAGTAAAAGAAGCATTAATCAAATAAACACACAAACAAATATAAAATTGCAATAGTAAGTGCTACCAAGGAGAGCTACATGGTGCTGCAGGACCCTGAAATCAAGAAGTTTGGCCTGACTCTGGAAAACTGTGTGGAGGTTCCTCAAAGAGTTAAAAATAGATCTGCCCCACAACCCAGCAATTGCACTGCTGGGGATTTACCCCAAAGATACAGATGCAATGAAACGCCGGGACACCTGCACCCCGATGTTTCTAGCAGCAATGTCCACAATAGCCAAACTGTGGAAGGAGTCTCGGTGCCCATCGAAAGATGAATGGATAAAGAAGATGTGGTCTATGTGTACAATGGAATGTTCCTCAGCCATTAGAAACGACAAATACCCACCATTTGCTTTGACGTGGATGGAACTGGAGGGTATTATGCTGAGTGAAGTAAGTCAATCGGAGAAGGACAAACATTATATGGTCTCATTCATTTGGGGAATATAAAAAATAGTGAAAGGGAATAAAGGGGAAAGGAGAAAAAATGAGTGGGAAATATCAGAAAGGGAGACAGAACCTGAAGACTCCTAACTCTGGGAAACGAACTAGGGGTGGTGGAAGGGGAGGTGGGCGGGGGGTGGGGTGACTAGGTGCCGGGCACTGAGGGGGGCACTTGATGGGATGAACACTGGGTGTTATTCTATATGTTGGCAAATTGAACACCAGTAAAAAATAAATTTATAAAAAAAAAAAGAAGTTTGGCCTGGATGAGGGAAGCAGAGGGAACAGAAGTGTGTGCATATGCACTTGGAGTATCTAGTTTAATTTTTAGATATTTGCTTCTTATAACATCTCAATTTTCCTTTCCCTCCCCAAATATGTATTTTACTAGATTTGGTAGATAGCCATACCCATGGTTTGGAAAGTATGGCACTTCTCTCACCATACAAGTCTCCTCAGTTCCACTCACCCAACAGCCCTGAGGGTCAAAGAAGACAGCAGAAGAGAGGAGAGAGCTCAGGGACTATGGAAAGAGTACATCCTCTTGCAGTTCCCATTCTCTGGAGACACCAACTTCAAGACCACTTGTTAACATCCTCGTGGGTGTTGGGACATCCACCCACCTTATATTCTGGCTGCAGTGTAGGGGAAGTGGAGAAGAGATCAGATCAGTTGGAATGCAGCTCTTACACTAGATAAATGGGAAGCTTATGAGGATTGCTTGCTCCTATGTCTCAGATCTTTCAGTCTCTCAGGAAAAGTATAAAAGACAGGAAAGACAAAATCAGAGTGGAGGAGTTTGGAAACTATGAAAATAAACCACAGGGATCAGTCATCTCAGAAATATCACTATAAGTTGAACAAAAAATGAGAAGTGGAATCACTGTAAACAACTTTAATGAGTCCAAAGCACAGCATTTCCCCTCCTTGGTGCCATTTGTCTACGTCTGGCCCACAAGGCAAAAGCAAACCAAACAGGCAGCTTTGGATGGGCTCTTGTTTACTGTGTCTATAACTACATAGCACTCAATCTGCAGTTAAAATATCAAAAATAAAAACACCCAAGAGCCCACATGCCAGATATTTTTCACTAGTATGACGGTCTTCAGTGGTTGCTTAGGCCTGTGTTGGCGCTAATGTGTTTTACAAGATTTGTGAAGAAACTACAGTTCTCCACACACTGTTATTTATGTTCCCAAATAAAGTTGCATGCATAGGTATGCAACTATGGAGGTTGCTGGATGTGGGCAAAGAGCACACCACCATCAAGGTGTGAGGAATCCCAAAATGGGTTAAGAGTGTTTATATGCAGAACCTGGGATCAATGCAACAGCCAGGATTGCTCAGTCAGAGGAAAATGGAAAGTAGGAGCTTGGGAGTGGTGAAGGGGATTTATCTGCGTAGTGAGCCAGGCATAGGTATCACTAAGGAGTGTAAAAGGTTCAAATAGACAAAATACAAAGAGCAACATGGAACTCGTAGCAAGCACTAAGGAGGACTGCAGAGTCTGCACTGGGTCAAGAAAAGGGTAAAGAGTGGGGAAAACAAAGTTTCCCTAGATACCAGAGACCGAGAAATCCCAGACTGTGGAGTTAGAGTATTGTTACTGTTAAGACAACATCCACTGACAAGCCTTCTTCCCTAGGTGTCAGGAACCAGGCTAGACCTCCAGCGGGCTATGTAGTGACCTGAAGCCAAAGGGATGAGCCTATGACAGACTGGGAAGCCAGTGGGAACAGAAGGACCTCAAGACTTATCTATTTAAGATAAATCAAGTGGGTTAAACAAAGGTGAGCTGGGTGAAAGGCTAAATCGTGTAAATTGAATGTGACAGGAGGGCCCCTTTAGGTCCAAGTTACAGGAGGAGGGGACCTTCAGGTTTCAGCAGTCATGCTGCCCCATGCTCTAAAGCATTCTTCACACCTCAGCTCATAATGAAGAGGCCCCTTTCTTGCTATGCATTTTCAAGAGGAAAAATAGTAGAGCCTAGGAGGAAGATTGCAGGCTTGTGGCTGTTTTGAAGGAGAACAGATATTGCACTAGCCATACCACTTGACCATGCCCAGAGTTATTGATCCTGGGAGCTACGTGGAAAAGCAAAATTGGTCTCATTGGTGTCTCGTAAACCGGCAAATCATTCCTTTAGCCCCACTCACTGGCTTGGTCTGGGGCATTTACACATTCAGTCTCCCACTTCTTCACATAAGAAATGGAGCCAACAATCCTAGATTAAACAAGTAATCCATCATCTCTCATCAGAAGTCTCTCTTTCTTCATGTTTGCCCTGCTCTGAACTGACAGATGCCACAGAACATGTTCATCCAAATGGTCTTTAGCTGAGATAATCCTCATTTTCTGTGAATGGAAAGAGAGTAAATTTGTGTGACAAATATACAGACTTTGTGCAAAGGACTACAGAGGGGGTGCGTGGCAGGACCATGTGCATGGCGTAGGGTGAGGAGGAGCAGATTTGGGGACAGAAGACCATAGAAGACTATGGCACTGAGGATTTGGTCTTGAAAGCAGACAACACCTCTTTTGATCTGAAGGTGATCATATGGGATAAAGGGGCCAAGTAATTCAGGATGAGAGAGATGAGGATCTGGGAGGCAGAGATCTAGCTCCTTCCCCCTCCCAACCTTGTCTTCATTGCAACAGCCACACAAATGCCTCTTACATTAAACTACAGCTGAGAACAGGAGATTGACAGAATTTTCACTTTTCATCTGGATGATTCAACATCATGTAGAAACAGCTACTGTGGACCTCCTAAGGAGGGAAAGGGTGGGAAGCAACCTATCTCAAAAGACTGATTTAAAAAAAAAGTTTAGAAGCCACTAGGTGTTTGGTACTTATTTTCAAGGCTATAAATCCCACAGCAGGTGCGCCTAGGCAATCAGGATAGGCAAGAGCTCTGATAAATTCAACGGTGATACTTAGGGCCACAGAAACCCTGGGGGGCTATAAATAGTCATTAGGAGTGAGATGTTGCTGAACACCAAGGGGAAAATCCACCAATGGAGCAGAAATGTAAATCAGGAGCTACTATGATGAAATTGTGTTTTCATGTAAAGTATAAAGGAAGAAAAAAAGAAAAAGCAAGAATTAGATTTCCTTCCAATGCTTAGAATATGAGCCATTTTAGAAACTGTCAAAAGAAGGAAGAAAAACGGGAGGGAGGGAAGGAGAGAGGGAGGGAAGGAAGGAGGAAACAAGCAAGCAAGCAAGCAAACCTCCCCCTCCCATATTATTCAGGGGTCCATCTGAACCTGGCAGTTCAGTCCCAATATTCTGGTTGTGTCCACGGTCATTGAGCTTACAGAGATTGTCACAGCCAAAGGTGTTCTATCACCTTTAGGCTGCTAAGGTTTGGGCTTCTTTTTTGCAAGAGAACAAAACTTATTGATAAATACTGTTTACTTCTCACATAGCCTCTGAGGATGTAGGGAGGATCAATGCACATGTGGTAAGTCATTCTTGAAATGTATGAAGGCCCTTGTGGCAAAGGCACCACGCAGATATAAAGTAGTTATAATCATTTTCAAAATTCACTTCTTAACCTGTTTTCACCCCTCCGTTCCCCCCGCCCCAAAAAAACATACATTTAATTATCAAGGTGCTTGAGTTTATTGGGTTACATCTCACGAACTTCAGGGAACAATAAAAATGTGTTTCATTATATTATATTTAACAATGTAGTCCTCAGGTTATTTCTGGTTATAGTTGTACTTTTGATCATCTTTTCCATGAATGATATTTCTATTATTGAAGTAGGGCACCTTGAAATGTAAGTTTGCATGACATTTAAAGTTAGAACTCTAGGAAAGTCACATTTTTTGAGGTTCGCGCGCTCTCTCTCCTTTAAAGCAAATTTCACATATGGATTTATAGAGCAATTATTGTTGCAAATATCTAGCAATACAGAATGAGAGTGGTGAAGAGTTGGTAATGATATTGTTATACCACTTAATATGTTCTTGGCTGACCCACACGGACCCTATTTCAGAAAATGCTTCCATAGACCCAGAATATAATTGATTTATTTCCTCGGTCAGGGAAGGATGGTCATTTATTAGCAATTGAAAAATGAGGTTCGGCATCAAATAATGTTTTATTAAGCCCTCCAAGTGTGATCAGACTAAAAGAAAGAAGGCTGGGAGTTCTAAAAATAAATAGAGGGGATACAGAGTAGTGGTGAAGAGCATCAGCTTTGAAGGTGAATTGCCTGGGTTCAAATTCCGGCTCTACCACTTATTAGCTGTATGTATAACTTTGGCATTAACTTTTATGCCTCAATTATTTCTTCTGTAAAATGGTAATATTGAGAGTATCTACTGAGGGGGGCACTTGACGGGATGAGCACTGGGTGTTATGCTATATGTTGGCAAATCGAACTCCAGTAAAAAAAAAAAAATACAAAAAAAAAGAGAGTATCTGCCTTCAAGGTTACTACGAGAATGAATGAAAGTATCTATATAAAGCTCTTAGTTCGCAGTACACATTATACAAATGCTTATTTGTAGGAATAGTTATATACATTGATGAGGTTAGTGCCACCACTACCTGTCGCCTGTGTTAATGGAAGTAGTGACCAGGCCCTCTCAATCTTCCTTCTCAATGTCTCTCATCTCTGTGCCTTCTACTCCAGCACCATTTCCCACCATTCACCAGCATTGACACCTTGTCAAGTCCAGCTAATCTATCCAGAGTGATGGCATGCTGCCATGTTCCTAAGTCTGAAGCCAATTCATGGGTTCTTAGAAACTTTTCTAAAGTTTTTTGCCATCATAATCAAAGGAAAATAAGACAAAGAATAAAGTGAATCCTCCCTATGCCTACATCTCTTCCCTTCCCATACTAATACACTAAAAGGGAAAGCAAAATTGTACGTTACTACTGTGAACAACTTTGAGAACACAAAGGACTGGTTAGATTTATCCACGTTTGATATGCCATCCAGACTATTCTGAATCCGGATCCTGGAATTGATCAGGTGTGGGAAAGTCAGGATGGGTCAATATCTGGATGAGGCCCTGCATAGAGGGAGGGCTATGAGATAAGGGAGGCTTATAAGTGCAGGACCAGCACTAGTGAGGGAAGGAGCAAGAAAAGTAGTGAAGGTGAGCCATGGTTCTGGTCACTGTTGCTGTTTAACAAGTCATTCCAAAACGTAGTGGCTGAAAATAACCATTTTATTTTGCTCATGATGTTGTGGGTCTAAAAACTAGGAAGGGCTCAGTTGGGCAGGTCTCCCTACAGCTAGAAGTATAGATATGAGAGTCACAGAAATAAAGCTTATGGTTAGGATCGTGGTGGAGTTTGGGATTTTTCAGAGAGAACATGCAGAGAAAAGGAGAGGGCCAAGGGCAACATTCTGGGAACACTAGCCTCTTCAGAGTCAGCCAAGGAAGGTCTGTCTCCGTCACTTCTAACTTATACACATTCCTTTTGTATAAAAGACTCCTTTGAAAAGAAGGTCCATGGCTACTGAAAAATATTCATGACCCAAAATTCTACTTTCCTTCTTAGTTCTCCCTTGGAGTCCCTCCTGCAGTTGCAGTCAGATATTACCCGGGTCTGCTATCATCAGAAGGCACAGCTGGACTGATACCAATATGCATTTTTGAAGTGAATTGGATTTTAAAAAATCAGCATTTGGTATCCATTCTGTCAGAAGAAACTAGGCTTTGCTATGATAACAAATAGCCTCACAATCTCAATGGCTTAACAACAAAAGTTTGTTTGTTTGTTTGTTTGTTTGTTTGTTTCTCTCTCTTTTTATTTATTCATGAGAGACACAGAGACATAGGCAGAGGGAGAAGCAGGCTCCCTGCAGGGAACCTGATGTAGGACTCGATCCCAGTACCTTGGGATCACAACCTGAGCCAAAGGCAGATGCTCAGCCGCTGACCACTTAGGTGCCCTCCAAGAGTTTATTTCTTGCTCCTATAATATGGCTATCACAGACCAACTGTGGGCTCAATTCCACATTATCATGATCATTTTCAGTCTATGATCCAGGCTGATGGAATATCACTAGTCGCCATGGCAGAGGGAAAAGAGAGCAAGGCAAAGCACTTAGTAATTTTAAAATCTTCTACAAAGAGATGACATATTACCTCCATTCATATTTTTGTTGGTTAAAAATGTGCCTGGTCTCTGTTTGAGCTCAAGGCCAGGAATGAGCAATCTGACAACATGCCCCAAATGAGAAAGAGAGCCAAATGCAGGGAATAGCACTAACGATTAACACGATGGGCACTCACCACATGAAAAATGTTTGACTTTAGTTAGAAGCTCAGGGGAGACTTCCTAGAACCAGGAAAGGTTGCATATGTGTTGTACATAAAACGTGGGAAGGGTTTAAATAAATGGAGATGGAACAAAGATGGAAGAGAGAAAAAAGCACAGAGGTAGGAAAGCACTAAGCAATAGTAGAGGGGAGAGTCTTCATTTAACCAGAATACAAGGTGGTAGTTCATCCTTTAAAAAACTTGACCCTCGGGCAGCCCGGGTGGCTCAGCGGTTTAACGCCGCCTGCAGCCCAGGGCATGATCCTGGAGACCCTGGATCAAGTCCCACGTCAGGCTCTCTGCATGGAGCCTGCTTCTCCCTCTGCCTGTGTCTCTGCCTCTCTCTCTCTCTCTCTCTCTCTGTGTGTGTGTGTGTGTGTCTCTATGAATAAATAAATAAAATTAAAAAAAATAATAATAAAAAATAAAAAACTTGACGCTGGAGAAAAAGATGAGTTTGTACACACCAAACATGTAAGTCGATAAGCTTGAGACTAAAATGATATGCTAAGTTAGAGAATGGATAACAGGGTTGCATGATAGACCATGAAACTAGGTTCACTGAGTAAATGAAAGAATAAGCCCTGAGGATGAGATTTAAGAAATAACTTTTTGTTTAAATCAGAGACAGGAAGTATCCTGTAGGAATTAGAAGATAATAAAGGTGCCTGGCAAGAGGGGGGCATGCATATTCACAAGCACATTTTCAGCCTTCTTTCATGAAGAAAAAACAGACTGCATGAGTTTTGCTTTTAGATGCCATTGTGCTGTTAATATCCTCTTGGTTCTTCGGGTAGGAAAAATTATTAACATTAGAAATATCTTCCTTTGTCACAATCATCACATAGTAGGAAACTGGTAGTTTCATTGCTACGCTGAATATCAATTTGGATTTGAAGCTATAGATGGCTAACTATCAAATACCGGTTATTATTCCAATTTCTGTAAGCCCCTGGAAGGCAGGGCCTGCGTCCTATTTAAATTGATGTCGTCGTTGTAAGCATAGTGAAGACGTTCAATAAAATATGTTGAATTAAATTGTCTATAGTAAAGGATACAATATTATAGAGAATTACTTCATTTAGGTTGTTCATACTTTTCTTTCAAGGCAAATATTTTGCTTAGGTAAGATTTTTGCCCGTGTTAAAGCTTTCATGAACAGAAAGTATGTGGTTTGAATACTGATGTGGAGAATTACAATTTTCTTTAAAATTTCATTCTGTGCTAGGCTCCCTTCTCTCCCTGTGTTTTTGCAGTACCTGTCAACTTCCCACCCTGGTGAGCTGAAAGGAGCAACTTAGCAAGGAACACCAACTGCCTTCTAAAAGTCTCCAGCCAGAGCTTCTGGCTCCTTCTCTCAGCCTCAGCATACTCTTTGAGCCCCACCTTCCGCTATACTGCTCCAAAACTAAGAGGGAACAAAGGAGGAAAGTACAAAAGAAGAAAGTTCTTTAGGTGTTGGCTACTAATATAGCGCCTCCAAGAGTTTCCTGGATTATAGTCCTTTCGTACCACATACTTTAGTTCCCACCAAAAGTTCCAGGTTGTCACATATCAGTATGCCTCCAACCACCAGAAAGGGGAGAGGCCTTCAGCTCCTGCCTACTGGGTGGCCAGGGTGGAATTGAGTTTACTTTTTTAAACATGTGTATGGCAGCTTTTGCTGATGGAGGAATTGTATTTATGTTCCTGATGTTGGACAAGATCCCATCCTGAGGAGGTTAAATTATGTGTAAAGACTGTCAAGCTAGTAGGTTATGAAATCATTTCTTGGTGAGTTAGAGATTTAGTATAGTGTATAAAGGGAAAATATTTATTGCCCTTTCAAAGAAATTGACACTTAGAAAGCACCTTCATCTTTTGAGGGACTGGGCATGGTTGCCTAAAAGCAAGTAGGGAACAAATGGCAGGTGGTGAATACCCGTGTTCTGACTCAGGCCTGGTGAACAGGGGCATGCATCTCTGCACCTAACAGACCAACTAGCTGGATGTTGGGTGAAAGGACACTAGTGGGGATCAATACACTCCACACAATCTAGCTGAGTATGGGAGCTGTACCATCACTGGGATGGAGCAGGGTTCAGTGAATGATTTTTTATCAAATATATCATTCTGAGAAGACAAAGAACATTGAATCATTAGACATTTTATAAAGTTATTTTTGTTTACTAGAAGAACCTCTTGATTATTCTATTTTATTGATGTATTGCAATGTTAAAACGGGGTCCCTGAGGTCTCAGTTTTGGCTGTGGGACTAATGCAACAAGCCCCAACATGACATCAGAGAGTTGCCATACACAGGGACATAAAAGAGCCAGGGATGGAAAGAAGGGGGAGGAGGACTTTGTGAAGAGGTTTATTTGGAGCAAACTGTTTTCTGTGACCTGGGGACAACTCCTTCATCTCACCCCTAGTGAGGGCATTCCATGCAATGGAGCCGCTGAGAGCCATGCCCAACACATCTGAGAACCCTGGTGGCAGAGAGAGCAGCAATCTGGGTCAGTCTGCACCTAGAGTGTCAGTGGTTCCCCTGCACCAGAAAGATGCCTCAAGGGAACAAGATTATCTTGGGTCCTAGACTCCAACAAGAAGCAGGAGATGATCCACCACTGTCCAGGAGCCCAGGAAGAGGCACACGCAGGGGGAGAAACTACATGACGTTAAGAGAATCACAGGTGAGAGGGCCGCTCCCATGTTTGGACTCTTTGAAGAACCAGGATACCACCCCAAAGGAAAAACCCTCTCCCTTTACTTCTCCACCTTCCCAGCTTTGACCGTGGTGGAGAGGAAAAGCACTTAGCAAGTGGGAAATGAAGTTAACTACAAGTCTTCGTATGGGGATGAGGGTTCAGGGCAGAAATCTACCTTTAAAAGAGGATGAAAGCAATAGTTTAATATTTGGGCCAGAAAATCTAATTTCTTGAATCGAGACTAATTTTAGTATAAAGGGATCATATACCAACTTTTTACCCAAGAATAAGCATAAAAGTCACAGGATCTTCCATCTTGGGGTGGAGAAGGATTCTCCCCACTGCCTCAGTTTTAAAGAAGCAGGAGAAGTGAACCCAGAATAGTGTTTTATTAGATTCTAGAAGCCGTGTACTCAACAACATAGTGCTTACATTTATGATCACCTTCTGAGGCCTGACTGTGACATCACCATGTCTAGATACAAATGTATAAAAACTGCCACCATCCTTCATGTGACATGAAAATCTACAGTTTTCTAAGAGAGAAGATTCAATCTCCCCATCTCAATCCCTTGAAATATTTGCAAGAAATCAGAGAAGGCATCTTTTCCAGAGATGTTGTTTTCTCATCAGTGACTCCAGGTGTCGTGGCCAACCCTTTTTCCTATCTTGCTGGTCACTGAGACTTAGTAGGATTTTAAACTAAGCTATCTTATAATAAAAAAAATACAGTATTCTGATCCATCCATAAAATGTACTCGCTACTCTTTTCTACTGTAGCTATTAGCTGCCATTTCTTTAGATGTCAGACTAGTAAAACTTCCTAGACAACCAAGTTTCCTAGATTATCATTCCTCTATGAGCAAGGACCTTTAGAAAGGAAGAGGCAGGGGTGTGAATGGGGGCTATTATTCTGGCAGAGTTGAAGATGAGAGGGCCTCTCGTGGCCTTGATTGCAATGTGGGTACCTGAAGTGGGCGGTACCATGCTAAAGGGCAATGGGATCTCTGACTGTCAAAGTGATCATTCAAAATGACTTTTTTATTAGCAACAAAAAAATGATTAAATATGATTCTTTATCTTCAAAGTGGTCCTTTTGAAAAATTGTGATATTTCTACAAAAGATGACAATCTGCCAACACAGAATAACTTGTGAATGCAAATATTGCTCACTTCATTGTTCCTGGTTTTCTTCAGAAGCTACATAATCTTACTTTCTAAAAAATGTAGGCTGCAAAGTTAATAGAATTCAAAAGGACTACCTTTCAATCTGAAAAGTTATAAAGATGTGAGTTCTCCAAGTCTTTAAGGAAATCCAATTATAGGTCTTTTTTATTATTATTATTATTCAAGCAAAGACCAAAAGAGGAGCTTTTCTTTCCTGGTGTCATTTGCTCAGCAGGAACTCACCTTGACATTGGAGCTGATTTCCCTGCATTCCTCATTAAGAAGTTAGTACCAGGTACCCAAACTCAGACAGAAACAATGTTAAGGCTGCCCTAAGTTGCTCTGCACACCTCCTATACTTTTCACACGTGTTTACCTGTGGCTTTTGGGATGGGACAAGGATGAGGTGAGTGAAGAGTCTAGGGCACCAAATTTAAGGAGGAACTCACTCTCATGGTCATGCAAGTGCAGGGTAAGAACGGGCCCATCCTTAAATTTTACACCCTACACACCTCATTCCTTCACCCTAATCCTTGCCCTGGTGAACCTTTCATTTCTAAGTGATCCCCAATCATGAAAAAAAGAAAATGAAAATAAAATTTGAAGAGTCTGCTAAAATGTGTAGTGAGTTGCTTTGGAGACTTTCAAAGAACACTGATTTAATATTTAATCTTCATACAAACAGGGAATTGAGAGAAGTAGGCATTGACTGATAAAGCCTTCCTGTGAATTACACACACACAAAAAGCCATCCCAGAGAGAGAGCAGGACTCTTTGAGGTATTCAAAACACAAAAGTATCTGGAAGCATTCATCTCTGTGCCAGGAGAGAGGTTCTTATTGGTTTTGTCCAAACTATCTAGTGCATTTAATATATCGACATGACCCTAACAATCCTGACTGTAGCTGACCTTTCTCCTTCATCTTGTCCTCCTACTAACTAAACTATTTTACCACACATTTTCTTATAGTGATCCATTTTCCCTTGCCCAGGTTTTTGTTATGATCAGTTTCTATCAATTTTTACAATGGTGCTATTTCTATGAATTTATGAGCATATAGAGTTCTGCCTTTAAGATTACGTGAGCGTGTTTGTCTAAACTGGGGTTTACTTCAGCTCAGTGCTTGAAGAGTGTGAGGCCACAAGCAGCCTCAAAGACCAGGGAGCACCAATCAAAAAGGGGAAAGATCAGATCCTAGGACATTGTCCTTAACCAGCAGAAATATCTATTGCACATGTTACTTGACCCATTGTGTTTTTTTAATGTTAGCAATAACAAGGAAATATAATGTGACTGTCGACAGTTGAAGACTATAGGGTTTGTGGAGTAAATATAAAAATGACGAGCATTTTCTGCCATTTCCCAAGTCTTAACCATCTTTTTTTTCTCCTCTAATTCATACCAATCATACATGTCCCCTTTCATCAAGTATGGCTGAAGAAAAGTCAGAAACTCATGTCTCTCTGAAATCAAATTAGTGATGACCAAGAACCCACTCTCTGACACTGCTGAACGGCTAAAGCATACTGTCCCACTTTGACTTGGACGAGAAGGCCAGAGCACTCTAGTTGTTTTACAAGAATTTAGTATCACACGCAAAAAAGGATCGTTGATTTCTCTTTTCTTGTGGCTCTAGACCACAGGACATATCCAGACTTTCAATAGGCTCCATCACCCATAAATCAGAATGCATATTTTTCTCTCCAATGAATTAATTTAACATCCTATGCAAAATCAAAAAACATGGTGCCTCTATCAATCAGGCTGTTGCTAAAACAAACCCCAAAATCTCAATAGCAGTTTATTTCTGGTTCATTTAACAGCACCGTGCAAGGGTTCTGTAGTCGGCAGGTTTCTTCATGTTGTGCATCAGGATCTGGCTTTCATCCATCCTAGGGCTCTGGCATCCTCTAGGACTGGGGTTTTCTGCATCCAGCCATTAGGGCAGACAGAGACTGTGGTGAAGGCACACCCTTTGCTTAATATCCTGGGCCAAGAAATGATGTACATGACTTCCACTAGTAGTCCACTGGCACGAAGAGTCAGATGATCCCACCCAGAGGCTATGGACATGGCAAAAATGTCCAGAGTTGGGTAACCACTTTCCAGTAACAACTCTGTGACTGGGACCCATACATTTTGGTGAACATCTCTCTTCCAAAGTGTTCGACCAAACATAGCAACCTTCAGAAACCATAACAGACACTGATCTTGTTTTGCATTTTGAAGCAGATCCCCTCATTAACAAAGCTACACCTTGACTATGAGTTTCTGAAGCTTCCTAAAATTTCCCACTCCTAGTGGCTTTGAAGATACTCTTTAATACAACAAAGAAATTGTGTACTAAATGCTATTCAATATCTCAAAGAGTTAATGAGCTTTTCAAATATCTCACTTGCAGAGAAAATAACATGTGCATTGAAGCATCAGTTTGATAGTGTGACACTTTTTTCATTTGTGTTCTGTAACTTTTGCCTGTATTTTGTTATATTCTCACTTTTATCTTTAAAAATGTCCTGGATTTGAATGTTGTTTATAGAAGCTTCCATTCTTGAGAAGAAAAGCATAATAGGTTTTAATTAATAAGCCAGTCAGTTCCCTCTACTGCCTGTCTGCTCCTTATTGGATCCATAGGTCCATGATGTGTCAAGGATGGCAAGAACCTTGGACTCAATCCAGCCCCAAACTCCTCATTTTACAGATGAGCAAACATGCTAGCTAACATTATTGATTCTCCCTCTTTAAATGAGTTTTCCCTTTGCTTTCCAACCCTTTATCATTTCTTTTTACTATTGCGGATGCCAGGCCATTACCTGAACTAGCTTCCCTGTGACTCATATACCCTTGTCTGTGTTTACTCGTGAGGTAAAAGGGCTTTTGTTACCCAAGCAATTTCCTAAGTAATATGGCAGGCACCATGTGTCCCATCTCAATGTTATTAATAAAAGTGATCTGCTGATATTTCTGCTTAACTCTTGCCATTGTTCCTTCTTTGACGGATACTAGTCAGTCAATATAGAATAAGGCTTACTCATTCTCTCTCTTCAGGGACAGAAACTTTGAGAGAAATACTCTATACAATGCCCTTGCCTTCTTTGGTTCATTCTTGCCACCAGCAGAAACTGTACTTTAGTTAGTCATAATAGAGTCATAGAGTTGTTTTTCTTCATCAATCTGCTCCCCAAATTCTCACTGAACTTCCAGTAGGATAATCACAGAACCAAACTGCTCTTCAAAGTTTAAGATATCAAGTATATCTCAATAAAGCTGGAAAATAAACAAATAAATGAGCAAATTAATGAATGAATGTTAAAGAGACTCACACTGGGGAAGTTCAGCCAGGATATTTTTTGGTCCTATATTTTGCAAGGCTGGACATAGAGAGATGCACTTCCACATCTTAGGATTTTTACTCCCTTATACCAGAGTATATTTCACTAAATGTCTACTTGGTCTACAAACATTTTTTCTCATTGTGGTATCCACTTATTCATAGAAATGTAGCACATCATTATCAGAATATTAGACGCCACCATCTCCAGCAATATTTTCTGAGCTCCCTCCATTTATTTCCATGTGCACACACACTCACCAGGTAAGTAAAGCTCTCTTCCTTTGTATTTTCATAGCAGATTCTATCTATATCTGTTTAATACCTATCACAGCGTATTGTTCTTGTCCATTTTGTCCTCTTTTAGATTTTGAATGTAGAAACTAAACCACAGCACTTAGTGAAATACAGAAATTCTCAATAAACCTTTATTTATTGAGAATAGGGAAATTCTCAACAAATAAAATACATTTAATACAATAAGTGTATTAAATGAATACATAGAAAACACTTAGCATGATTTCAGTTAATCCAGTCATTCCATTTAATATAGGTTCCTAAACTTCAGACCTGAAAAGAAAAAAAATAGACAACAAAAATATTTCTTTTTAGTTGAAAGGAACTATAAAATTTTAATCAGATCTGTGGAGCCAACAGTAAAATTTTTTAGGCTATTGATGATCACTGAGCTCAAAGGTATAAATATGAGATGGTATTCATTTATTCACCAAATATCGGTTGCCTGCCTACTACTTTCTAGGGACTGTAAGTAGGAAGAAGAGTGAGGACAAGTCTGCTGGTAGATAAAAACCATGGGTGACTTTTAAGTTCTTTATTAACTGCCCATTTAAAGATCCCTTTTCCATGGTTTTTTCATTATATTCCTAAAGGAACACAACTCCTGAGGACCTTCTTATTTTATGTCTTTATACAAGCATGGTATTCATATTAATCTGAGCCTTCCTAGGTATCAGTCTCTGCACTAAGCACTTTCCATGGATCATCACATTCAATTCTGGAAACACCCCATTTTGAAGATGAGCCAGAGACTGAGGTGAACTCATGTCCCCTCCATGTGGTTTCCAAATAGCCCTTCTTTGCCTTCCTTTCATAAAAGGTATTCAATCTCTACATCATGTTGTTGACAAAGCCTAGCTCAGGGTCAAGATTTAGCCCTCATGTCTTCCCACTGGGACCTCCCTGCTCTGCTCAGACACTCTGTCCCCCACAGCCCCACCTTCAAATGTCCCAAGATGCTTTGCACGGTGCCAATCTCCTGCTTTGTGTCTGAAAAGGGACACAAACAACAATTTAAGAAGAGCAAGACAGTTCTGTGGAGCACACCACAGTGAGAGTGACAGGCTGGGTACACTGGGCCCACAGGAAGCCCATGAGATTGCAGTGCCCTTCAAGGCCTTTGGAACACGGAAATAAGCCCCCTCCTTCTGAAGGAGCTAACTCCTCCTCCCCCACCCCACCCCCAGTGATGAGATGGATGCTTCACTTGACCCGGCAGTCTTCCCTTTGACCACAGACCATTGACTCTGACAGGCTTCAGAAGAAACTTTCTCCAGCCTGCCTCATCAAAGGGAAGCCTGCTACTGTGCAGAGAGGCTTTGAGGTGTGAAGAGGAGAAAGAATATAAAGTGAGGAACTGAGGGGTCTCAGAGGACATCTCTCCCAACAAAAAGCAAAAGAACACGAGTATAAAAGACCCATGATTTCTCTAACAGTACGTAAAAAAATACAGGTTGCTAGTTTGTCATATCGTAAACGTTTTCCCTACTGACTCTGAAGCCATCGTGAGCTGAACCAAATCTGAATTAAAAGAGGCTTCAAAGGAAGCTTAACAGTTGGTCACAAGGGGTAAATTTCCCTGTACTGCAAAAGAGAAGGCTCCCCGGAGGGTGCTAAGTGGTAGGGTCCCCTCAGTAGCTTAATACAGTAGAAAATCATAACTCTTCACAGACCAGAGCTGGATGCCACGGCCACCTTCACCAACTTGCTCAAAGTCGCAGTAAAACAAGAATGCAAACCCACAGCTGTCATCTCTGATGACGGATTTACTGACTTCGGATGGCCGCGTCTCTTTTTAATACTTTCCTCCCCCAGCTAGGAGGCGAATGACAGAGACACACACTGGCGAGGTTCAGGAAACTTCCCAGGATTGCTGTGCTTCTTCCGAATGAGGAGTCACCTTCCCAGAGGATGGGACACCTTCAAACAAGTGCGCATTTGCAGACAAAGCAAGAAGAGAATGTTCTGGCTCCCCCTGGGAGTTTGCTCATCTCCCCAGCTGCCTGTCTGCTCTGGAGACCTGGCAGGAGGATGAGTTACATCCTCAGCAGAGAAGAGGAAGGCCCACACTCTTCCCATTCCCCAGGACTTTGGACTCCCCGTCAGGGAAATCATATGTATGTATTTAATGAACATTTCAACAGTGCCATGTGCCAGGCACCATTCTAAATGCCTTACAAAGATTAATTCACTTAATCATGACAACAATTCCATCATCCCAACAAGGAAATGGGGACCTAAGTCTGGTAACTTGCCTCAGATCACACAAATGGTAAGCAGATGGTACCCAACCCAGGCTCTGCTCCAGAGCCCAAGCTCTCCACCACCTTGCCCTGCTACTTCACCACGAACTCTCTTTTTCCTAAATGAACAAAATTCGCATCCCTATTACATAAGGCCTTCCTCTAGGGTTGACCTTTCTGACAGACAGGGTTCTAAGGTATCAATGCTTCCAGGTGCAATTATATAATTCAGCCCATGATGAGTGGGGAAAAGGAGAAAGGACAGGAGGCAGGGGATCGCTGCCATTACACTCCCATGGGTGGCTAACTGGGCACTTTTGTTTTCTTTTGCTATTTTTTTTTTTCCAGTTGCTCTCAGAAAACCAGGGAGCTTCCAATTCATCTGCTGCTTGGGGTGGTATCTGTTATACTCCCCATTTGCAGGCTCCCCCGGCTCTTTTATGTGCCCCCTCCCCCAGGTTGTTACTCGGTTTCTCTGCTTCTGGAATGTCTCTGGACGCTGTTTCATTATGTAGAGTCAGGCAAAAGACAGACGATGTGTGTGAAGCTGCGACGAGGCTGGCACCGGGTCTGCGGTGTCTGTGGTAGTTTATTACTGCTGCCAGCAGAAGAGAAATCTGATCCTGGCAGATGCAGCCTGCTGTGAATCAATATTTTACAGGTAGTATACTTTGAAGAGATGACATCAAGACAGAATCAAAAGAGAGGAGGGGGAGAGACAGAGAGAGAAAGAAAAGGCGCAAGTGGGAGCCGAGAATTTATCCTGACATCCTTTGACAGTCCTTCCCACAAGGAGTGAGAGGAACAAGCGCCAGCAAGGGGAGCCGACACCGACGTGGGGTGGGGGGGACAGCCTCCTTGACAAAAGCCATTTCTCCCCACTTGCCTTCACCACACACGCTATCACAAAAGGGGAAATGCGGCTGTGATACCCTTTGGACAAAAGGAAGCCTGTTCTTAAGCTCAGGCTGAGAAACAGCCCAAGGCACAACAGGAAACAGACCTCTTCCCTGATGGGGAAAACTCAGAAGGCACTAAGTGGAGAGAGGGACGTGCCCAACACGTGCCTGTCCTGGGCTCTGTGTTCCAGATGTCCTCGGAGATCTCCGGAAAACATTCTAGAACCTTAATCTGGGGAATAAAAAATATGGGCTGGGACGGGCGGCCTAGGTGGCTCAGTCGGTTAAGCATCTGCCTTAGGATCAGGTCGTGAACTTGATAGGGTTAGGGTCCTGGGATGGAGCTCTGTGTCAGGCTCCCTGCTCAGCATGGTGTCTGCTTCTCTTTCTCCCTCTGCTCCTGCCCTTGCTTCTGTGTGCTCTCTCTCTCTCAAATAAATAAATAAATAAAATATTTTTTAAAAAATGGGGTGGGTGGCAGGAGATTGCCAGGGCTTTAAGGGATCCCAGTGGTTCAAGCCAGAGAAAGCTCTCCCCTCCGTGCAGCTGCAGGTGTGGGCACTGATAGGCACCTAGACAAGGCTGGGAGAGCTACAGTTCCTGCTGGACATAGAGGTGCTCCATATACACATGACCTGGATAGGGGGAGGGTGGCTTCTCCAGAGGTAAGAATTAATTAAATAGCAATCGAGCTTCTCCTCTGGACCTGGTAGTAGGAATATGAGAGAGCCTCAGAAACTAGTAACCCCCAACCCCAGCCCTCCAGGGGGAATTAAGACATATACATACTCTGTTCTCCTACAAGGTCAGTTGATGAGTGCCCAAGAAATAAATAAACTATGCACCACAAGATTTCAGAAGAGACAGAGACCTCGATATCCTAGAACGATAGCCGTTTAAGATCTGAAAAGAGCCTGGCTTCAGGAATGAAGAAAGCTGACTTTAGACCTGGCAGTGGGATCTGGGAGAGGCTTCAGACACCGGAAGGATGAGTTGGATCTGGATGTGGCGAGATGGCTGGATTTCAGCAGGGCAAGGATGCATCCCAGGCAGAGGAAATGATTTAGGCCAGCATTTCTCACGTTGTGTTCCAAAGAACACAGGGCATGCAAGAGAGATATTATACAAAATAGCTTCTTTGAGAAATAAGTTTTGGAATCCCCAATGTACAAGGAGATAAAATTTTTAACATAGGGTTTAAAATGTTAGAGCAACTTTTAGGGGGAAAAAAGAGGTGCCCAAGAGTTCAAATCTACAGGAGTTAGAGTGAACTTTTTAAAAGGCAAATTTGGAAGAAAAAAAAAAAGGCAAATTTGATCCTTTCACATCCTGCATGAAATCCTTCCATGCTTTCCTACTGCCCTAGGGATTAAGTCCCACATGCTTAAGAGAGTTGCTGGATGCGCCTCTGTGGCATCATTTTGATCTTGTCCCTGCCCTCTGTGGATCAGCCATGTGCTTTTATTCTAGGCCTTTAAATCAATCACATTTTTTTCTAGAGTCTAGGCCTTAGTATGTATGGTTTCCTCTTCTTAGCTAATTCCTAAAAATTCTTTAGGGCTTAGCTTAATGAGAACCGTCGGTCAGGTTAAAGCTCCTTACCTCGTGCTCCCAAATAAACCTTGCTCCCTTTATGCCTCTTGTGCCATTGGGGCTGTACCTTTGGGATCTATCACAGTGCCTGACATGCAAAGAGATTAACATCATGGGGTAGAGAATGAACCCTAAAATATCTGCTGGATCCAGGTCATGGAGGGCTTTGAATTCCCAGGGAAGGAAACTAGACATCATCAGGAGGCAATGAGTGGACATGGAATATGGGGAAGGGAAGACAGGCTTAAAGCTGTTTCTCAAGATTACTTGGCAGCAACGTGAAGGTGGTTTGGAGCATAAAGAGGCTGGTAATAGGAAGACACGTGAGGGGAACATTGCCAGAACTTGGCCAGAGGTGATGAACCTGTTCTAGCTGGTTGCTAAGGAATATGAATAGAAATGAGAGGCTGAAAGAGGGAGACAGCCTGTGGAAATAGACTCCCTAGGACTCCACAAGAGTTGGGATGTAAGAGGGGAGGGGAGGCAAAGGTGATCCCAAGTTCTGAGCCCACGTGGTTGGAAGAGCAGTGATATTGCTCACAGAATAGGATCAGGAGAAGAAATGGGGGGTGAGGCAAAGAAAGGGAGAGAGATGGAGGAAAGGGGTTCCCTTTCAGATCCTTTGACTTTAAATTTCAGGTGCTGGGGAAATATCCAGGTGGGTCTGGTCCTTTCTGGAATCCCATTAGCCAAGCCTGGGAATCAGCATCACCTGCTCCCACTCTTACACATCCCATATCCTTCCATCATCCCCTTGCTAACTAACAGTCTGTCAGGTTGGTCCTCTTCTCTCTCTTCACCATCTGACTTCTGGCTTTATAATTTCTCTCTTAGATAGATAGATAGACAAATAGAGGTATATCTATACATTGATATACGTGGTATTGGTTCTTTTTCTCTGGAGAATCCTAACACATGCACTCTTCCCCTCCCTGATGACCCATCTCCTAGCTTTCTACTCATAATTATACTATGCCCAATGGACAAATTACCCTTCCTAAATTAGCTCACTTCCAACCCTGCTGTTTCCTAGTGAACTTGAACTTTTTTGTTGTTGTTGTTATAAAAATGTTTATTGTTTACCAAAACCATTGGACCTCTTTATCAAATGCTGCTTGGTAACAAAATCTTATCACAGTTTTAATAAAGAAAGAAGAAAGAAAGAAAGAAAGAAAGAAAGAAAGAAAGAAAGAAAGAAAGAAAGAAAGAAAGAAAAGAAAAGAAAGAAAGAAAGAAAGAAAGAAAGAAAGAAAGAAAAAAGAAAGAAAGAAAGAAAGAAGAAAGAAAAAGAAAGAAGAAAGAAAAGAAAGAAGAAAGAAAGAAAGAGAAAGAAAGAAAGAGAAAGAAAGAAGAAAGAAAGAAAGAAAGAAAGAAAGAAAGAAAGAAAGAAAGAAAGAAAGAAAGAAAGAAGCTAACTATTTGTCTCATTGTCATTAGACTTTCCGCAAGGTCACTTAATCCGGACTTATTTAGTGCGTTCATCAGATTCTCAGGTGTTGCATGTACTCCCTCTTGATCTTGCCAGGCAACTAGTAGCTGCTTAGCTCTCATCTTCATGTCTTCGCTGTCACACTCAATTTGTCTAATTTCTGAGTCTTTCATTTCCAAGTAGGGAGCCAGGATCTTCCACTGCTTACCCAGTTTAGAAGGTGGGAGGATGCTGAAGAAATCAATTAAGAGAACCAATAATCTTAGCATGAGAAAGTCTTAAGAAAAAAGAGGCTATTAATAGTTAAATATCATGAAATATTGAGGAGGATGAGAACCAGAAGGAAGCCAGAGTTCCACAATGAGCTATACTATTGACCTGTGAGGGATCTATTTCTACAGGTCACAGGACTCATCTGGCCAAGAAGTGTAGGGTGAAGAGGGTGAAAGGTCTAGAGCAGAACTTCTCAAGTTATCTGTGAGGAAGATTCAGGCTGATCCTCCACTCTGATACCCAGTCAATTGCAGACTAATATTCTGAAAAATACAATAAAAATAATTAACTTAAAAATAACTATATGCTCAGATATCTGGCAGTGTCAAATTGCCCCCAAAATTTTTAAATATTTCCTTTCACTTTCTAAATATATCTCATTTTGGACCTGTATCAATAGATCACAGTCTAGTCTCTGGCCAGAGACCACATTTTGAGTAGCAACAGTCTACATCTGTACTGTCTTGTCCAATGCAATAGCCACTAGCCGCATGTAGCTATTGGGCATGTGAAATGTGGCTAGATTGGATTGAAACATGCCCCAAATCTCAAAGGTTTATCATGAAAATAATGTAAAATATCTCATTCATAGCTTTGATACTGATTACATGTTGAGATAATATTTTGCATATATTGGGTTAAATAAAATGAATTATTAAAATTAGTTTCACTTGTTTTTCACGTGGCCACCAAAGAATTTTACATTACATGTATGGCTTACATTGCATTTTTTCGGACACTAGTCTAGATGGCAAAAACACTTCTGTGATTGAGTATCCTTAAACATGCATCCGTGGGATTTACACTGGGTAATTTACTTTTCTACAGAATCGAAACACAACCCATCCTGTTTTAACTATTAGTTATATAGTTATATCCCAATTGTTTCTTAAAAATATTTGCTTCCAGGGTGAGCCGCACTAAGCCGAGCACATGGACAAGGGTTTGAGGGGACAGCTGTCCCAATACAGGAGTAGGCTCATTTTTTTGCTGGCATAAAAAATAACGATGGAAAAGGGTAGAAAACAAGAGTGGGCAGGGGGGGAGAGAAAGAGATGGGTCATTGGAGGATTAGGTGAGCTTCCCTGTAAATGTCAACAACATCTCAGCATGTTGACATGACTTACTAAAACCCTAGTGGGGAATTGTGGTATGAGATACTTTGTTAGTCTAAAACATGGAGCTAAATATTTCTCTGCACAGCAGCCCTCCATCAGCTCTCCTATGAAAGAAGAAAAGGTGCCCTCAGAAAAAGAGAGCCATCAGATCCTGTTTAGGAATAATTTGCATCTTCAAGACTATCAGCCCAACTGAAAGCCTCTCTCCCTGACAGAGTCACTGGGACTCAGTACCTGAAGAACACTTTAACTTCACAGATAGACTTTGACTTAATCATGATTTAGGGAGGGAGGTCAGGATACAAATGTCAAATTTATTTAACAGTTTTGTGGTCTTTAAGCAAATAACGCACACAAGCATTCAGCCAAGACTCTTTTTAATGATTTTCTAATAAATTAAAGGATAACACAAAATTATTCTTGCCAATTAAGGATATTCAGGGTCATATATTTTTCATTCCTATAAGACCAAGAATAATAAATTGGGTTCATTCTTTTCCCTCAAAACAGTCCATTTCTTTATTTCTTTTTTTAAGACAGAATGTTTCTTATTAACACCTACAATAAGTTCTTACCAAGGCACATTATTTGCTGTCTTGAGGATTAACTCCTTTTCCACCTTCACCATTATGACCAGGTGGTCTGACCAGAGATCATCAGGCAAATTATCTCCATGCCAGCTCCACCTCTACTTCTCCCATTCCAGAGGTACTTCCCTCAGGCAGGAAGGTGAACAGGGAATGAGGGAAGCAAACAGCTTACAGAACTTTCTGCCATTCTCCTAACCATCTAGAGCCTAAGGACAATACTGAAGTCACAAGCTTTGGTTTACCTACTTAATTCTGAAATATGTATGGCATATGCCACCATAAAAAGTCCATTGAGAAGGCCATTTTATGATGTTCTCTTTAGACCCATAGAACGGATGGACTTAATGTACTTGATTGTAACCTGAGGGGAAAGAGAGATTGAATGGCTCTTATATTATGTGGGAAAACACTAGAAAACATAACAGTGTGTGATACTCAATAATGAAAACTTGGGGTGACCACCCACCTCAGTTTGTGTCTGATTTCATAGTTTAATTGTTCAGAGAGCCCTTTTTCACTCTTAAAAGTATCCCTATTTTGGGGATCCCTGGGTGGCTCAGCGGTTTAGCGCCTGCCTTTGGCCCAGGGCGTGATCCTGGAGTCCCGGGATCGAATCCCACGTCGGGCTCCCGGCATGGAGCCTGCTTCTCCCTCCTCCTGTGTCTCTGCCTCTCTCTCTCTCTCTATGATAAATAAATAAATAAATAAATCTTTAAAAAAAAAAAAAGTATCCCTATTTGGAAAATAAAGTATATGGCCACCCTCCATAACCTGTAGGAAAGATGAGCAAAGCAACTGGGCATTTGACCCACTCAGTCCCATTGCCTCACTTCCATCCATCATACTCATAAAAGCTGTGTATGCTAGCTGAATGCTGCATAACCATAATTATGATTTCCATTGGGAAGTGACCATTGATTAGGAAATGGAGTTCTTTTTATTGGAGTAGTGTAGGGCTAGCCAGAGGTTAATGGGGACAAAAACAGGCTGGCCTAGAATCCTTGATAGATTAATACTAATTTGCATGGTGAAGGTTAAGTGCTGTGTGGGCTGCCAAAGGAAATGCAAGTGTCTCAGAATAATTGTGGATAAACAGGAAGGTCAGAACAGGAACAGGGGCAACCTGTGTTCCCCTCCAGCTCATGTCCTCAGGGGTAAAATGTTCGCCTGTCTGGGGGCAGAGCTCCTCAGTTCTTTACAGCTCACCTAATGTTGATAGCCTAGAAGGATTAGCGGGAAATCATGAAACACATGTTTTTATAGTACAATCATCCTTGCCATGGCCTATGACCAGGGTGGGAGTTTAAATATCTAACACAAGGCATAGAGTCAAATGGATGCTCACTGGCAACAGCCAATACGACTGTACCATTGTGTTCCAGCTGAGAATCACTGCTGCCAACAAAGCCCAACACAGTCTGACCCTATCTCTTGCTTACCACACTCCCTCATTCGCTATGCTCCAGCTATGTTGGCCCTTTTCCCACTTCTCAAATAAGTCAAACTCTTGCCCACCTCTGAGTATTTTCCTATTTTCCCTGCCTGGCGTGTTCTTTCTCCAGGTCCTGGAATGGCTGAGTTTCTCCCTGCTATATCATGTGTCAATGCAGAAGGCAATTCCTTTAAGTTGCTCTTCCAAATATCCCATCCTCCTGGGATATTCTCTGCCCAGTCTCTCATTTACTTCCCTTGTTATATGTCATAGGTGGGGTTATCTTGTCTATTTGTTTCCTTGGTTATTGTTTGTCTCTACCACAAGAACAGCAGCTCTTATTCTTGTTGGCCATTATATCGTTGTGGCAGTGTTTGGCACAAAAGACTTGTTGAATGAAAAAAAAAGAATGAATGAATGATGTCTACAGAAGAATAAGCATGAGGGTGAGCTGCCTGAAGGTTATTTTATCAATCTTGTCTTCATGGAGCCACAAAGCCCTGAGCAAAGAAGAAATAGCATGACTCAAGGACCTCCCTGCTGGATGCTCAGCATAAATCCAGGGTTGAGAAGTGAAATAGGGACCAGCTTCTTCCCAAGATGCTCTGACCATAAACTACACAGTGTTCATCAAAACGTGTCTATTGTCCCCAGGTATCTAAGGCTCCATTCATATAAACAAAGTGAAGTGTTGGGGAGGGTTGAGTCAATTACCAGGAAATTCATGGGGAAAAAAAAAACTTATGGAGGAAAGGAAGGGAAGGAAAGGGTCTTAAAGAGGCTGAGAGGGATGAAAAGGGCAATGCTCTGAATAAATCAGATTTTCAGTCTATTCTGAACACATTTGCTGTCTATCTTCCACTCAGTACTGCACGGATAAGCATTGTCTAAACCTGAGGAAGTCACTTGATCCCTTCAAGCCTTAGTTTTTTTCTCATCTGGAAAATGATGGTGGGAGTTACTTCTCCAGGGCCTATGAAGAGCAAGCACTGTGCAGTTGAAGAGGACGTGGGACCTTAACCAACAAGTACGCCAGTTAGGCTGCCACAGGTGATAACACGAGAAACTTCCAAAAGACAAACGCAGTTATCCATCGCATTATACTAACTTCCTCCCAGCAGAGAGGCGAAAGTGCCACAGTAATGAGAAGGGGCTATCCAGCCTGTCCCTAGAGATGAAAAGCATTTAGGTTTTAAATGTGAGATTTTCCTGAGAAGGAGAAACAATTTAATCGTGCATCAATAGAAAAGTATCCTATCTTGTCAGGATTTTACAAAAGCAGGTGTTACAGTTCCAGCAAGGCTGAGTATCAGAACTGGACCTAGTGTCACCTGAACAAGGTTAATGGGGCTTTGCCCTGTCTACTCTTCTGGATGAATCATTACACAGCTATGAGGTTACAGGTAAAGAGAAGCAAGTGTTTTCTGCTATCAAGTTTATTTAAAAACTGAGTTCCATGTTCTTGCCTTTGAAGGATACGATCTGAAATACTCCCTCAGACTTATCTTCAATTTCATCATCATCATCGCCATTTCCATGACACAGTGACAAATGCTCCAGGGTCCAGAGTTGCATGGCCATCATCATATTACAGACAGCACTTGATTTCTAGAATGAAGTTGTGCTCAGGTACAAAAGGTATTATTTGATTTGATCATAGAATTATAAACTAAATTATTTCTAATTTAGGAGATACTAGGGAGCCAATGGCTTTTCCAACACATTTAAAATTTAGCTTTTACATTTGCATAATGAAAAATTGAACAGTATCTTTTCCCCAAAATTTGCACATATTCTTCGTTTACTTATATGCCGCTAGAAGATTTCCCAATGTGCTATAACCCACAATCCTTGCCTGAGTGGGTAGTGAATGCTCTCCGTAAGTCTGTGTGACAATGATTTTTTTTCCCTTCTGCTTGGAGAAAACTTTGCATTTGCATTCCTTCTATAGGACACAGAGGATCTGTTAATAAGGACAATTCTCAGAGACTGTCCATCTGTGCTCATTGGGATACGTGAGGAAAAAGCAGGCTGAACACAGGGCCCCTCTAGAGTTAACCCGGGGCCAAATCAAACCTTATAATAGCACATATCCATTCTAACCATCCTAATGTTTCGACATCATTACATAGCTTTTTCTAATTAAACTGAGGTTATTTTTGTTTCCTGGCTGTCGGTATTTTATTTTAAAATTTAAAATGGGCTAACATGCTTGCTTAAAAGTTTTAATTTTATAATAAATAGTAACAAATCCATTTGACATCTTATTCCAGTTATTTTATTTTTAAGCTATTATTGCCTATTTTTCAGCTTGTAAAACTAAAAATATATACCCATATAGAAAGCTGAGAGAACACAGAAAAGCTAAAAAACCAAAATAAAAATCACTCAGAATCCCACCACCTCAAACTGCATTGCGATGTATTTTCTTCCCTTTTTTCTCTCTGCATTCATTTTAAAGTAAATAAACAAACTGGCTCAGAATCAAATGAAAAGCCCCGCTGCACTGTAATCCTTTTATTGAAAAAGGAGCCACAAGAGAGCTCAGCTCCACTCACAAGGCCCTGCCTCCAGACCACGAAAGGGATGCTACCTCTTTAATAAACATATTCTCAGCCCTTTCCATGTGCTCAGCACTCTGCTGTGTGCAGGGAACAGAGAGAAATGGTGTGGTGCCTGCAAGGTCACCTGTGGGAAGTAGAGAAGGAAATGGACCCAACATCATATGAAGGGCCCATGACAGAGGTAAACCCAGAAGGCAGAGAAAAGAAAAACATTCTGGAGGAGATGGCACTGGGCTTGAGTCTCAAAGGACTAGGAGAAGCTAGTCAGGAGATGAAGAAAGCCACAGAGAGGAGGCGAGTGGCTTGTGCAAAAGCTTGACATTAGACATATGGGCAGATGAAAACTGTAGGCCCTTCTAAGCAGCTGGGGCAACTAACGGGATGATCTGCTAGAGGTACGGTCAACTCAGTAACTTCCTTCTAAAGTCTGGAGAAGCCAAATTTCTTTTTCCTGCAGTGCTCAATGTCAAAATGCAAGGTATTGGCTTCAGGACAACATTGATCTTCTGGATCTGAAGCTATGACCTATGGACTTTCTCCAAGTCTCCCAGGAACTTGAATCAATAATTTTTAAGATGGTAAATGTCCAGTTTGATTGAAGACATTTACTAAATACTAACTTAAAGGGGCACCTGGGTGGCTTAGTCTGTTCAGCGGTCAGCTCTTGATTTCAGCTCGGGTTGTAATCTCAGTGTTGCAGGACTGAGCCCCGCTTTGGGATCCTCACTCAGCAGGGAGTCTGCTCAGGATTCTCTCTCCCTCTTTCTACCCCCAATCCTCTCTCTCTCTAAGATGATAGATAGATAGATGATAGATAGATAGATAGATAGATAGATAGATAGATAGATGATAGATAATAGAAAGATAGATGATAGATAGATAGATAGATAGATAGATAGATAGATGATAGATAGATAGATAGATAGATAGATAGATAGATAGATAAATAGATAGATGATAGATAGATAGATGCCAGCTTAGAAAGAAAGCAATCTGGATCAGACTCTTTTCTTTTTTTTCTATTGAAATCTATTGATCTAGGGGCACCTGGGTGGCTCAGTGGTTGAGTATCTGCCTTTGGCCCAGATCGTGATCCTGTGGCTCCGGAATTGAGTCCCACATTGGGCTTCCCACAGGGAGCCTGCTTCTCCCTCTGCCTATGTCTCTGCCTCTCTCTGTGTGTCTCTCATGGATAAATAAATAAATAAATAAATAAATAAATAAATAAATAAATAATCATTTTTTTAAAAAGACACAGAGAGAGAGAGAGACACAGGCAGAGGGAGAAGCAGGCTTCATGCAGGGAGTCCAATGTGGGACACAACCCCGGGTCTCCAGGATCACACCCTGGCCAAAGGTAGCACTAAACCACTGAGCCACCTGGGCTACTCAATAATCTTTTTTTTTTTTTAATCTATTGATCTGATTATCTGCAGAGCTAACACCTACTTAGTACAAAAACACAGATTTTCTAAATTACCCACTGTAATAAAACATCATGTGGAAGCAAGATGAATGAATAGTGTGCATATCCTCTAGCATATGTGTGGATATATTCCCTTATTTATGTCTGTTCAGTTCTCATCTCCACCAGCCTACTGGTCAGAGACTATGCTGAATGCTAAAATTGCTAATAAATCAGTAATGGATGACTAAGAGGACATGTTAGACCAGGGATACCACACAGGCTTCATTTCACCTGCCAGATCCTGCTAAATGGTAATGACTGTCTACCAATCAACAGTCACCAAACTTCTATAAAGGGCAAGATAGTAGTTGTTTTAAGTTTTACATGCTATGTGGTCTTTATGGTAACTATTCAACTCTACAGCTATGGTATAAAAGTGACCACAGAAAATACATAAACAAATGTGCATGGCTGTGTCTCAATAAAACTTTATTTACAAAAAGAGGTAGTGAGCCAGATTTGGTCTGATGACTCCCAGCTCAGAGAACTGAATGGAGAAGGACCTAAGGCTGCATCTCAGCTAAGTGGTAAAGCTGGGGACACAAACTTGCGATCTCCATGTTATATTAATTCCTTCTAGGAGCTGAAACTTGGAAATGAGACAGCTTAGTCCTAATTCCGGCTTTTTCTCTAATTTACCAGGTAATTTCAAAGCAACTGTTTAACCTCTTATATTGTTTAGTGTTCTTGGTTACAAACAACAGAATCTACTTTGACTAGTTTGAGGCTCAGTCATAAACCACAGAGCAGGTTCAACACAATAACTAAGGATCTAGGGGCTCAAGCACAGACCCCTAGAGAACCAATGTCTTCACCATGGTGCTGGCCAATGAATCCCCTCTCCTGGACACCACCTCATGTTGCTCACTTCTGTGTCCAAGCCTCAGTTTCTTGTGCATTTGAATAACAAGTCTAAGTCACACATCTGTTCCTCAGCTGAAGAGAATAGCTGGAAATACAGGCTTGCGATTCTGTCTTGAGAAAACAATATTCACAGTATGGGAAACCATCAAAACTTAGAAATGCTGCACAAAACGTGGGCAACCGTGGTTAACAGAAGCCTGCTCTATCTCCCAATCCCATCTCTTCCTTGTTGTAACAAGCTGCTCAGTATGGTAATTTATAGGTGATGTAATTGTTGAACTCCTGAAATAAGAGAAAATACTTTACTTTGACATAATTGGTTATTCTTTTTATTTATTTTATTTTTTATTTAAATTCAAATAATTGGTTATTCCAAAACTTCCCAGGATTCCAACCTAAAGTGTGAGCAGCTGTTAAAATACAGATCATAGATATATGGCTTAAAACCTATATTTATCCCTGATTTTTAAAAAGATTTTATTCGTTTATTCATGAAAGACACACAGAGAGAGGCAAAGGGATAAGCAGACTCCATGTGGGGAGCTCAATGCGGGACTCAATCCCAGGACCCAGGGGATCATGACCTGAGCCAAAGGCAGATGCTCAACCACTGGGTCACCCAGGTACCCCAATCCCTGATTTTGACTTGTAATTCATTACTTTCTTTTAATCTCACCTCCAAACAAAGCTTCCCCACATACAAAGAAGTATAGGAAATTGGGGAAAATACAACTACTCTTCATAACAGCAACAAATAACAAGGACCTTCCCAGTGGTACTTTTACTACATCAGAAAAGCAACCAATGGCATTTTGTTCTCCTTGCAATTTTTAAATCTTTTCCTTTCTTTCCTTTCCTCTTTTTAACGTCAGGCAGGCCAGAGGCCCTGGCACCATGTGTGTCCCCTTTGCGGTCCTGGCAAGTGTCCTTTATACCTTGACAGCTTTATCACCTACAGTCAGCCTTTTCCATAAGCCAGGCAGGCGTATTATTGGAAGCTGGAGTGTCGGCTCCTTGCGTGCTTTATTGCTGTTCTCATCTTTGTCTACAAAGGAGGAGGCTCTTTTATAGTTGTGGGGATAATTGATTCACTAGACTTTCCTCGGGTCTTTCAAAAAGCTTCTCACCTTATAACTTACTACAATTGTAGGCTTTTCTTGCAATTCAAGCAGTCAGGTAATTGTCCAGACTTGGTGAAAGCACTTCTTCTCTCACTTTTTAATGCGGGCTTCTCTTAACTATTCCCTGCGCTGAGGAATCACGGCTCCTACCTTCAATCATGACAACTTCTAGGGTTAAAATCCACCATATCGGTCTCCTTCTTCCAGGCTCACTAAATGTTCTTCTAGAGCACATTTCATCTAATTCAGAAATGAGCTGCTGACACTCTTTAAGGAAAGAAATATGCAAAATCCATACTTGCTCCATACAACCAACCTTTCTTACCAAATTATAGAACTGTGGAGACATCACTCCACTTTTCTAAAGGTATACAAAGTTTATTTCAAATCCTATCTATCTTCTTCATTATTGTATCTCCAGCAACAAGCCGAGCCTGGCACCTAGGGCTCAATAAATACTTGTTGAAATGATAAATAATGGAAATATTAGATTATAAATGTTGAGTTATTAGTGGAAGTTGAGTTATTAGTGGAAGTTTGCGAATGGGCTTTAGAGTTTCATAGATAGATTCATGCACAATGTGTTGTTTATATCTGCAGAACATGCCAACAGGTAGTCCATAGATTGAATCATCTTCTCAAATAAGATAATGACCCAAAAAGCTCTAACCTAAATGTAAAGAAATCTAGCTCTACCAGGTTCTCTAACCGTTTGAAGTGACCCCAGCCTAAGGTAGTTTGAAAGGAACTGGCAGTGAATAGTATTTCTAGCTTTTCTGGGAATTCTAGAATTTGGTAGCTCAAGATGTTAACTGAAATTAGTTACCAAAAACCACGCTCTGGGAGGCAAGATACGAGAAACTGTGAATCCAAGGCAGTCAGACAAAAATGATCTTTCTAAGGTGAGGTTTAACCTATACCTAAAAATTCTGCCAAAAGCGCCAAACTTTGCCAGGTGGTTCTTGCACTAGCCAAGATGTGGGATTATAAAAATAGAAAACATCATAAAAGTCAACATCTGAAGTATGGTCTGACATTGAAGAGTCCTGCATTCCAGTCCCTGTTGATGGTGCCCAGTGGAGTTGTTATAGGATCTACTGGAAATCACAGGACTCTCTAACGACAAAGGAAAAGGGACATATTAATGTAAAAATTCAAATAATATAGGAAAGCTGAATATCCAGAAGGGGAAAAAAAAGCCAACAGATACGGACTTAGAAATGGTAGTCCTTTTTGAGAAAATATAGATAAGGGCAGCCCTGATGGCAAAGTGGTTTAGCGCCGCCTTCAGTCCAGGGCGTGATCCTGGAGACCCAGGATCTAGTCCCATGTCAGGCTTCCTACATGGAGCCTGTTTCTCCCTCTGCCTGTGTCTCTGCCTCTTTCTCTCTGAATAAATAAATAAATCTTAAAAAAGAAAATAATACACTTATAAAAAAAAAGAAAATATAGATAAAAGCTCTTCTCATCAGAGAGGCACACTGAACTCTTTCCTGTTTCCAAATGGTGTAAGTTTGTCTCCACAACCCACGTGTGTTGCAGAAATGAACCTCATCTCATTCTTTCCAGCTTGGATCACTGTACTCCCTCACCCAAGGTAGAAGAAATGTATACAGTGCTTCTTCCCCCATCCCTCACCAACATATGGCTTCCAAAGAAGGCAATTGCTTTGGCTGGAATTGAAACGTTATCTTTTTCATGTCCACGTTCCCAGCCAAGATGTGCTCCTTATGAAATATATTATCTATAAAGATTGGGGGAGCTCCGAACCAGCTTTCCAAACTTTTGTTTAAATCTAAAATAACACAGAGGAAATCGCCCATGCTTTTTACTACCTATCAGGATAGATGTACAACATGGCTTCCTCAAATAGAGTACATTTTTTAAAATAAAAGCTCAGAGGGAAAGACTTGTCTCCTCTACACAAACACAGGCAGCTAAGTAGAAAATCCAGTATCTCTTCTAGCAAAAAAAAAAAAAAAAAAAACCTAGGGGTCACGCTGAAAGGTGGAGAGCAAGTTCTAAAGAGAAGGAGATATAGAACAGGTAATTTTTGATTTGTAAAATGGAAGAGAGGTAGAAAGAAAATTTGGGAATGTAGCGTTTAAAGGGTCTTAACTGGAAAAATGAAAACTGAAGTAACTAGTACTTGGATAATTAGTCCAAACAAAGTATTTCCTGAGTAAAATGAGTTTTACATTTTCAATTACCCAGAAAATTGCCTTAAATTTCCATTTTGGGTGACAAATATAGATATGGGCAAAGCTATTTACTGATGGGGGGTAAGGGGACAAATGAATCAAAAGTAATAAAGTTTCTAACAGCTTTAAAGAATCATTCTGCATAACTTAACACGGAGAGTATAATTTTATAAGTGGAATATTTCTATAGCATCCATAAAATTCAGGAAAAAAAATAATAACGGTTAAGTATTAAAAAATAAAGCTAACCAGGTATCATTTCATTTTACATAAAATAGAGATTGCATTCCCAGCTGGCCTGAAGTTAAGACAGCTATTTCCATTTACTATGCCCCTTAAAGCAGTTTTAAAAGTATCAGCCTCTCTGCTCAATTGTAAAAATGCCTGCTAGTTTTTGAAGGAGTGCTTTGGAGGGTGAGAAAGATTCAACTCTAAAATGGCTAAAAGACAGTTTTATGAATCTCACTGTGTCTACAAGATGAAGTATTTAGGCCATTATCATGTGCTTATATTTCCAGGATGTGAACAGACAGCTCCTGACTCTGTATTGATGACTGCTTACTATGCTGGCACCTTTTGTGCCGCACAATAGGTAACACATCTGCAAAACCACTCTCAGAAGCAGGAAAGGCAGCTGTTAAAATTACACTCTTCCTGCATTAAAACCACCCCCCAGTTGCGAGCCTTGTGAGTACTGTTAAGAAGTCATCTTACCTGATCCCTGTTGATGAGCTTTATATATATGTGTAGTCTTCTGAAAATATCATCGAGGCGTGTTGCCAGTCTTCTATTATTAGCAAGAATTCCACCTCTTGTGAAGCAACAGAAGCTAACCCATTACAGCTTATAGACCCCCTAATTCCTACCTATTAGGCAACCAGTCTCCCATTGGGTTGGAAAAGGCTGAAATTTGCATGCATATAGAGTTTAACCAGAAACACTCATTTCTGTAGAAGAGGACATCTCAAGGTGGTAAAAATCAAAAGTTTCCCATTCCTATTCAATTTGCCTCTTCTGGTACAAAGCCCTTGCATCTCCCTGGCCCGCTCCCCAGCAGCTCACCAGAATCCTGAGGGTCAGTCCTGACCGTGCCTGACCCTGGAGGAGGTGGGCACCACACATTTCCCCAGAGGAAGAACCTTCAGAGCAGGAGGTTCTCTGTAATGAAAGCACGGCCCTTGGTTAAAAGCAAGGGTCCAATAGAAACTTTCATGGAAATCTCTACCTATTTCCTAGGAGGTAGATATTCAGACTGCAGTGTTCACGAAACGGTGGCCCAGGAATTCCCTCACCAATTTTCATTAGAAACCTGAATTTGTTTCTTATGGTTGCTGTAACAAATTGTGAAAAATTGGGTGGCTTAGAACAACAGAAATTTATTCTCTCACAATTGCAGAAGGCAGAAGCCAGAAATCAAGGTTCTAGGGGAGAATCCATTCTGTGCCAATTCCAGCTTCTGGGGACTATCAGCATTCTTTGACTTGGGGCCCCATCTTTCCAATCTCTGACTCCATGACCACAGTGCTCCTTCTGTCCATTTCATCTCCCGTTGCCTCTCTCTTAGAAGGACATTTGTGGTGGCATTGTAGGATTCACTCAGATAACGCAGGATAATCTCCTCATCTCAAGATTCTTAACAGTAACATCTGCAAAGACCATTTTTCTAAATAAGGTAACATTCACGAATTCTAGGGATTCGGATCTGGGAATAATATCCAAGACCTTAATTCTTTCTTTTTCTTTTTTTTTTATTTAGTTGTTTTTTTAGTTGGTTTGTTGTTGTTACAGGAGTAGAACTTAATGATTCATCACTTATATGTAACACTCAGTGCTCACCATAATTAATTAAGCCCTCCTTAATACCCATCATCCATCTAGCCCATCCCCCACCCTCCTTCCTTCATCTACTCTCAGTTTGTTCTCCAGTGTTAAGAGTCTCTTATGGTTTGCTTCCCTCTCTCTTTTTTTTTCCCTTTCCCATATGTTCATCAGGTTTGTTTCCTAAATTCCACATATGAGTGAAATCATATGGTATTTGTCTTTCTCTGACTGATTTATATCACTTACCATAATATACTCTAGCTCCATCTACATTATTGTAAATGGCAAGATTTCATTCTTTTTCATGGCTGAGTAATATTCCTGGTGTGTGTGTGTGTGTGTGTGTGTGTGTGTGTGTGTACACATATATGACATTTTATTTATCCATTTGTCAGCCACAAGGACTTGGGCCCTTTCCATAGTTTGGCTATTGTTGATAATGCTGCTATAAACATCAGGGTGCATGTACCCCTCTGGATAATATCTATTAGTGTAGTTGCTGGAACACAGCGTACTTCTATTTTTAACTTTTCGAGGAAACTCCACACTGTTTTTCTAGAGTGGCTTGCACCAGTTTGCAATCCCACTAACAGTGTAAGAGGACTCTCCTTTTTCTGCATCCTTGCCAACATCTGTTGCTTCCTGTATTGTTAGTTTTAGCCATTCTGACAGGTGTGAGGTGGTATCTCATCATGGTTTTTATTTGTATTTCCCTGATGGTGAGTGATGTTGAACATCTTTTCATGTGACAAAACAAAATTCTTGAGTAGCTAGAGGTTTTGAGAGTTGGTGCAATTGCTGACTGATGCAGGGTTACTGGTTTATTTAACATTTTCCTCTAATCTATGTCAAAAAAAGTTGGGCTTTCTTGGTGCATTGGTACCAGAGGACTTGAATGAGTCTGGCTCTGCTTTGTCCTGCCTTAAGCCTGCTACTCACCTTCACCCTCTCTCCCATCGCCTTCTCTTTGCCCAACACACCAGCACTGCTGCTGTCACAAAGAAGAGGACTCTATAACTTGCTTTATCTCTTTATTTCACTTGTCTCCTCTTTGAGTAAACAAGAAAATGAAGCATAGTTCACAGAATGCATATGCTACAGTAACTTTGTTTTACTATCAATCTGGCTATCTTGAGGACCAAAAACTTCCCCTACAATTCCCCTACATATCATAGTCTGTTTCATGTTTGTTTATCTTTTTTCTTCTTTCTTCCCAGATGAGCCAGGCTAAGAGAATGTGGTCACCCTGCTGTTTGAGCCTATTGCTCTGCCAAGTCCTGGCAAAGGTAAGGGTTGGTAGATATTGGGGTTGGGGGGAAATGTAAGGTCACTTCTCCCCCCCAAAAAAATCCCTGGCAAGGAGTAAATACAAAAGGATATTATCCAAATTCAATTGTCTTTCTAAAACTGTGTCCCCCCCCACCCCCCAAATATGATTTCAGGATTGAGTCTTGCTCTTCAACACCCATACTACAATAAAGAAAGGAAGCGCAGTTCAACAGCACTGCCTTATAAGCTGCATAACTTAGGTGAATTCAACTTCATGCACCAGGCTGCTTGTAGAGAGGAGAGAACATTTAAATTATGGTGACGTTTCCACATACCATTCCATTCCATCAGCATATGCCCTGATTCGCATGGGATGGGAGACACTAATTTCTGTTTCCCCAGTTAGTTTGGTCTCAGCATCCTAGTATCTCTCAAAACATGAATATCTTGCTACAGTGCACATAATTCTAGAATTGAAAGATATGTATTGTCACGCAACATGACCCTTGAAGACAATCCACCTACTTCGTTATAAGCTCATATGTAACGCTTATCAGGTTGTGTATACATACCATTGTATTTATTGCTGTTTAGGAATGTTTTTCATTATTTTCAAGGGTAATTTTAACAACTCATGGTTTTTCATTGATTTTATCACCTCTGATAATTACAACTCAACTATGACAAAAGAGTAAAGTTAAGTAGGTAAAAGCAGAAGATACCATAGATAGTTATCACACAATTTAAGTGCTTTTTATGAAAATATTTATAACACCTCAGCTATAGAAGTCATTTCATCCAGAATATGGCATGTATCAACCAGGACAGGCTGTTCTGCTGCAATAATATACAACCTCCATTCCCTTGGATCATCCAGGGTTTGTGTCTCCTCAAACTACACATCTATGGTAGATGAGCTATGGTTCTCCTCTGTGCCATGTTCATTAGGGCCTCAGCTGACCACACATTGACAGTAGTTGTGGCAAACAGAAAAGAGACAGCCAACTATACCCTTGCACTTAAAATTTCTGCCACAATATGGCAGGTGTGACTTCTATCCACATCTCATTGGCCAGAGCAAATCATAAGATCACTTGTGAGTTCAATAGGTCAGAGATGTGTAACTCTGACCTCTGAGAGAGGAGATGTGTAGAGAGAGGAGAGTTCAATAGGTCAGAGATGTGTAACTCTGACCTCTGAGAGAGGAGAATGGAACACTTAGCAAACTTCCAAAAATTGCCTTCAATATTTCCTCCAAATCACCACCCAACCAGCAGTTAAGACCTCAACACTCCTCAAAGAAGCCTATTCTACTTTCAGTCAGTTCTAAGTATTAAAAAGTTCTTCCTTCAGTCGGCTACAAATCCCCTTAGAGCTCCACTCAATTGATCCTCTTTATGTGCTTTGTCAATGAAGATAAATTTATTTTAAGATAAAGTTATTTTCCATGGGACAGCCTCTGAAAGATCAGAAACAGCCAAACCCTTCAACTATTTTTCATGCAACATGACATTCCATCTCTTCTCAATAATTTTATTTTTCTAACTCTCTATTCTGATAATAAATTTCCTTAGTATTCCTTCCATCTTAGAGAACTTTTTACACATTTTGGCTAGAAGCGATGTGTCTTTACTATCAAACTTTCACCTCAGTCGGTTCAAATGCCAGTCACAAAGCCTGTGGTCTCCCTCCCAATGTCCAATGAGCAAGATTCAGCAGGAAGATACACGGTTATGGCACCCTAGGTATCCGTGTTCTGTGGCACTGTTTGTACCTCATTAGTAAACATTTTCTTGAAATTATCTTGGATACTCATTAAATATTATCAGCTACTTAGAACAAAGGATAATTATGAGTTTAATGAAGCGTGCACCAGCTTGCTCAAGTCTAACGTTTGTTTCTCTGCTGGGACCCCATTTTACTTTGCACTTATCCTTCAGCAAAGCTACTCTACAAAGTCACTTTGGCAATAAGAAGTATTTAATTAGATTAATGAATTTTTATCGCCTCTCCTAGGGATTAGGCTTGTTAAATCCTGGCGACCAAAGAACAACAGATTTTTTTATTACTGAATGTTTAGGGATGCACTGGTTGTGCTGCTGTGGCGGTCCTCATAAGTCAGCCTGCTCTGGGCAGTTCTACCTGGCATCCCTTGGTAGGCCAGGGATATTTGGCAGAGACAACCTATGCCTTCAGTTAACTCACAGAAATCAAAATGCAAATGAAATCATGTGCACCCCAAACAGGGCTTTCGGCAGCTGTCTCTCTGTCAGAGGTTGCTGACTTATTGTACCCGGACAAAATGTGTCCCTCTTCCTCTATTTGCAGGTGTTTTTTGAGAGGAAAGGGAACACCCTACCACCAGTACAGGGTCTTCGTAAGGACATGGGTATCCGCTGTATTTTCCTAAGTCATTGGTATCACATTTAATAATAAGGCAGGAGGGGTGAATTTTTTTTTCAGAAAAGTTGTGTTCCAAAGCTGTTCATCAATATACATATGTCAAATAATCTGGTCTCTTAAGTAACCAATCCTTTGAAGGATGGTAATATCATTTATCTAGAAACTTCAAAGCACTTAAAAAAATTATCTATGTTTCTCCCCATCACATTCCAATGAGGCGATTTTCAAGCATCAGCACCCCCACTTAATAAATGGAAAAACTGAGGCACAAAAGCACAGAATTGGCCAAAGTTATAAAACAAGTTGTTAGCACAGCAAAAAACAGTCTTGAGACTACAAGACTGACGTTCTTCCAGAAGTGTGGAAATCCAGGTGTAATCTCAGAAGCCTCTCTCGTGGGCATACAGTGATGGCTGGGGAAAAGAGAAAGGAATCAAAATGGGGCCTAAAAGGAGATCAGAGATTTCCTAGGGTGACAATTCTTGATCAGGGCAGAGAGGGGGAGAATAGAGACGTGGAGATGTCGAAAGTAGGCTTCATGGCAGTTCAGAGGGAAATTCAACCAAAAGATAAACAAGGGGGGCATCCCTAAGTTTTGCCAACTTGTAAACATTTAGGACTTATTACACAACAGATGCAGTGACCCTATAATTTGGCACACAAATTGGGACGTTTTTGAGGGAGAAGAAGGCACCATTAATAATACATTAATTGTGCCGTTCTCATTTCTTTGCGGTTAGCCTAGAAATTAAAATTTTACTGTCTTTTAAATAACAACTCTCATTTAAAACTGTCCAAGTGTTACAGAAACCTCACATCTTGATGAAGGAATTGGCAGAGAAGATGAGCAGAGAGAAGGATTTTCAGTAACTACAAAAATGTTGAACCAGGTTTACAGCCTGTTCTCTCCTAAGATCAGTCTTCTTTTCTCATACATCAGGTGGAAGAAACACGCCTGTGAATAGATTGTGCAAGGCTCATTTATAATCTATTTTCTTTCTTCTTTCCAATTATTTTTTTAAAGCCAGTATTCTCTTATGCCCATGTTCGGCTGACCTGGCTAAAGCAGTCACAGAGAAGGTAGCATTTAGGATCTGTACTTACCTGTAGACACATATATTTATCACCACTACCATTGGGTGCATACTTCCTTATAGAGGGAGTCAGACTCAATGCCCGTATGAAGAAGTTCCCTTCCATCACTCGCCCTGGTAAGGTAACTAATGGAAATAGTAGAATGGAGGGGGAGTCTTTTAGAATGTTTCCCTTAAGGACCCAAAATAAGGACCCACACCTGCCTCTAGATAAGTCCTGTTCAGTAGAATTTTCTGAGATGATGGAAAGTTTCTAAATCTGCATAGATTGATACAGCAGCTAATCAGCACATGTGGCTATTGAGCATCAGAATGCATCTGGTGAGACTGAGGAGCTGAGTGTTTAATTTTGTGTAATTTTAATGAATTTAAAAGTCACGTGTGGCTAGTGGCCACTTTGTTCAGCAATGCAAATCTAGACAACCAAGTTTGTACATAGACCACTTTGTTTGGTAGCAATCAGCAGATATTGCGCTTGTTCAAGTTTCTAATACTAAGAGCAGTTTTGTGCATTGGAAACCATCATGTCTTTAACCAGAGTAAGGGTCAAATCTGGAGTTCAGCCTGCTAAGAAGGGAACAGGAGTGGGGAACCTTTCCATTATTATTACGATGACATCTCATGGGAACAATGATCTAGGGTCAACACTGCAACCTTAAAGAACAGACTCCGATGAGGAGAAATAATGTGGTGCGTACACACCTGCAAAGTAGAAATATGTGGATCTGCCAAAGCATCGAATGCTCATGCAAGAGACTAAATGCTATCTTCCCTTTCTTTTATCTGCAGTTAAGACACAGTTTAAAATAGCTGAGTGGTTGCCTTTGTGCTAATATCATTTAACATTATGTTTGAGTGGCAGGTCTGATTCATCAAGGAAGCAAGATCTATCCTGGTTTGGATGGCTCCTCTTCCAGTGAAGACAGCTAAGTGACTACAGATTGAGAGCTTTTTTTTTTTCTTTCTTTCTTTTTTTTGGGGCTCCTTTCATAAACAACTCTGGTGTCAGACTACCCCCTGCTGGACAGAGAAGGAAGGAAAATCAGGTACCATAAGAAAGGACCACCACCCTCCTATTTCCTACATGAATGTTTATTTCACTCACAGTTCAGGAAACCATCACTAAGAGTAGTTTGGATAAAATTACAAAGCATTTGCCTTGGTTTACATCTTTTCATTTCTTCCAGATCTCGAGGGGGCACAGCACTGCAGAGGGGACCCCACCAAAGGTAAACATGGACTGGTTTCTGCACCTTTTTATTGAAGGCTTACCACTCATTAAAGGGTCTACTGCTTAAGAAAGGAATAGCATATGTTTTATGAAAAACCAAAGCTGGATAAATTGTAGAGAGGTTTAAATTAATGCAGCTCACACACTCACACACTTACAAAAATCAATTCAACACGTGGACATCAGTTGATTAACCACCTGACATCACATCCTCCAGTCAACAAACCATGCTATGAATGCAGTTATTGGGATTTTTTGGCATTAACCCATATTTGCAACATCAGTACAAATATTTTGCCATTAATTCATATTAAAATCACAAATTTCGGGTGCCTGGGTGCTTACATTAGTTAAGTGTCTGCCTTCAGCTCAGGTCATGATCCCAGGGCCTTAGGATTGAGTCCCGCATTGGGCTCCCTGCTCAGCGGGGGGTCTGCTTCTCCCTCTGCCCTTCCCCACTGAGCATGATCTCTCTCTCTCACACACTTTCTTTCTCAAATAAATAAATAGTATCTTTAAAAATAATAATAGGACAAATTTCCTTTGTTGTGAAGATACTCCCTAAAGTTCAAAATAAAGCCACCTGAATTTCAGCACTTCCCTGTCCTACAGGCCATGATTGGCATTAAATCCGTTACAAATTCAGAAATAAGCATTGAATTTGACTTTTGAAACTATTTAATCTTATTCAACTATTCTCTCTTTTAGAACTATGGTGTTTTCTTATCTATTTTTCCCTTTTCCAAAATCAAATAAGATATGGAATTAAATATAAACTCACTTAACTTAGAAATAATTCATCTTATTACATCCTTACCACTGAGAAGCTACAGCTAGGATTTTATCAGAATAATTGAATAGCATGTAAGCAGCACAAATGTGCCAGATGCTATTCAGCTTCATTTAAATGGATCCTGCCCTTGGCCCTAGGTTATAAGCCAGACGGCACTGACCCTAGGGGTAAGGACAGGTTACATTGAGAAAGAACGGTGGCCTGGATACTGTAAGAGGGACCCTACCACTAATTAATAAAAATTGGATGAATTTCCCATTTTGTTCTTTTCCTTGACTTGGTGACAATTCTACTTTGATGAGATCCTGGGCCACAACTACTGAAACCCTAGCCTCATTTAAACCAAATTTAGTTTCTGAAAAAAAAAAAAATGACACATTGCTAAAGCCATCACAACACAGTCAATAAACCCACTGCAGGGTCTGAAGGGGACAAACCAGAAATGAAGTGATGCTGCTACTTGTGAAACTGCCCATCTGCTAACGGGCACCCAACAGTGATGACTAAATCTGGTCTGCATAGGGCAGCGGAGCCCTGGACTGTGCTGAGACAGAAGTGATGTTTCTCATCTCAGGGCCCTACACTCATAGAAGCAGGGGACAGGAGCCAGGCAAGGGAAAAGCACAGGTTACAACAGGAAGGCAAACAAGGAAACCGACGCTAACTTCATGGCCATCACTTCTTTGAAGAATAAAAGAGAAGTTGCCCTAGATGGATAATCATGTCCTAACACTAACCGACCTCAGGAGATTCAGAACTTCACAAAGGGTAGCTGTCTCCAGGTTGTTCTGGCCTCTCTTAGCTCTTGTCTTGTTTGGACCTTCATGGATGGATCCTGTTCTATGCCCTGAGGACCACACGCACACGCTTAGCATGTACACACACCCACGTATGTTGAACACCTCAGCAATCCTGTCCATCTGATAGAGACCCAAAGGAAATTTTGAAACTGAAAGAGAAGATTCCTGAAGCATGTAAAAGTATTTTTTGGACACGGTCATTTTGTCAATTGGTTATAAACTTACTGAGAGGTAACAAACAAAGAAAGCCTACAGCAACGAGGTGGGAAAAGTGTAGAAAGCAGCCTCTCCCACATTCAGAAACTGGCCCCTCTGTCAACGCCAGCACAGGTAGGTTGGGTGGGGATGAGTTGAATCTTTTCTTTTCTTGCACTTTGATTTTCCTTCTGCATGAAGTGGGAACAGGAATATCTACTTTTCTGATGAAAGTCTTTTGCTAATGCTTGAAACATGCCTTGCTGGTGCAAAGCGATAGGTGGTCCAGGAGTGACGATGTACTGCAGGAACAGACAAGCCTGGACACAGCTGGCTGCCTGCTACCCCAGAAGTTAATGGTGCCCTCATGTGTCCTATTTAGACCCAAGGACTAGACCTACTTGAATGCCTGTCTCCCTTCTCCACAGATATTCTATCACAAAAAAAAAAGAGAGAGAGAGAGAGAAAGGAATAAAGAAAAGAAAGAAAGAAGAAAGAAAGAAAGAAAGAAAGAAAGAAAGAAAGAAAGAAAGAAAGAAAGAACACATGATCGTATGTGCCAGGAACAAATGCCGACAGCCAGTGGGAACAGGACCAGCACAGTACGGAGACAGACTTACTCACAGGCCTCTAAAGGTCTGGTAAGATAGAAAGGCATAAACAGTAGCGAGCTGCAACTTATTTTCCCACCAAGAACTTTTACTAACGAAGACTATTTACATCTCTCCAAACAGATTAACCGACTATCATTTGTTTAAAAATAAGCCATCCAAAGGGGGAAGCATCCAGAAGAGAAAATTTTGCATTCATCTCTTTAAGATCTAAGGTGACAGTAAGAAGATGTAAATTTTTAAGGTATTTCAATAGAAATTCTTAAGACAGATTTAAATTCATGAAATGATAGATCACAAGCTAACCAATCTATTATCCTGGCCACCTTGATGATTGACATGGATCAATCCCATTTTAGCTAGAGCACATAATTGTTTTTTAGGGTCTTTTCCAAGAATAGTCTCGGATCGGGACCCTAAGAGCCCAGTTCAATTCATCCACTCTTTACTAAACGGCCTCTCTGGTAATGACAACTAGCATTTCTTGCACATTTAGCATGTGCCAGGCACCATGCTAGCACTTTACGTGCATTCATACATTTAGTCATCAGACAGCCTAGCAACGTAGGGTCCATGATTATCCTGTTTACAGATGGAAAAATGAAGAAGTTGGCCAAGGTTACTTAGCAAATAGGGCAGAGTCAAGACTGAAACTCAGTGGGTTCACACGTGGAATCCAGTTATCAGTAATGTACGGATGTGTTCATGTTTGGACACTCAGAGCTGTGGTACTTAAATGTGGGTGACCATTTCCAAATCCTCAAAAGGAACAAACAGCCCTATACATGTTGAGTGTCCTAATGGCCAGCGTAAATCTGATCTGTGTGGGCTTTTACTTACCTATATCTGGAATAACAACAATCGAACAAACTGAATATCCTTGCTACAACCCGTAGGCATTTTGGTCTGCATACTATATGATACGACGTACATTAACAAAGGTGTCTTAATGCCTCACACCAGTCTTTGACAAACTCTGTCCTTGAAGTTTGATTTATTATTGCCGGTTTCTGATTTAATACCAAAAATAATTTCAACCCAATAAATCTGTTTAGAGGGGAAGACTGAGAAAAAGAGACAGGTTATGAGTGTGTCTTCATGTTCTGATATTACAGATACAAGTTTAATCAGACAAAGTTTTCACTCAATTCGCTGCAATGTACTCACCGTCAATGCATTCATCTCTTCCCCTGTGACGGGGATGGTGTTAATTTCTCCCGAGTCACGTGTGAAGTGACCAGGGGAAGAAATGCAATCAATCCACCCAGAAATCGGATCTGCAATGGGACCTGGTCCTGGAATGGAAATACCACAGAATCTGCTTAGAGCTAAGGTTTGGACAACATCTATTCTGCTAAGCACTGAGAGTTTTTTTTTTTTTTTTTTAAGAGAGGAAAGGGGAGAAGGATAAAGTAGAATCTAATTTTGAGAAATAAGGATTAAAGGTTCCATTATTCATGCTGTTTTCACTGTATATATTGAGTTAACAACGTGTGATTTTACTGGATGAAAATGTGGGCCACATGCAAGGAGAGTGTGGGACAGATCAATCCCCACGGTGACAGTAATGAGTGAGGGTTAGTGTCTTGTCGGCATGAGGCTATAAACAGTCCTGGGTTTTGAGCTGGTATAATAAGTGGAGATTGTTCCTGGGCATACTGGGGAGCACAGATAGTTTCTGCCACAAGAAAAGCAACCCCCCACTCCCCCAGGCAGAGAGGCTCAGCACCGCTATCTTCCCGCTTATCTTGTGGTAATGTGCGGATTGCAGGCCCCAAGTGCAAGCTCCTGGCAGGGGGCGGGGCTGCGAGCTCCTCAGGGTTGGCCGCCTGCCTTCCTTCAGTTATTTATTTATTCTTTCTACACACTGTTTTGTCAATACTAGAGAGGTAGGTGTTTCACCGCTCCAACCCCCCCTCCCACCCTCTTCCTTTCCCAAGGGTTAGGGGTCAAGGGAAACAAAAACAGTTAACAAGTAAAGGAAAACCCGAGAAGCTCGAATGTGGATCAATCCATGGTGATGGGACCAGGAGTAGACAAAAACAGGTAATAAACTCACTTCTGAGCTCTATAATGAGTCACAGTCTAAGCCACTCTCACCAAGCCCAAGGTGAGTGTGCTAAAGACAGGCCGAGTACAAGGGAAGAGAGGTAGCAAATTCATCTAAAGCTCATAATGCGCTTGCTGGCCAGGAAAAATAGGGACTTCACCTCAACATGATCCGGTGTCCTGAATTTTTTTTAAAGCAAGAGAAAGAGAGAAAGGGATCTTTCACTTTCAAAGCTACCATTGGCTATTAAGTACACACATTCTAAAATGTAATGACCTTTTAATTGCCTAATATTTACCATTAAATGGTGCAGACATCATCATTAGGGTGGAGAGCAGGTCCAGCAAGAGGGGACCTGATCCAGGTCCAGCAAGAATCATCCACCAATGCTACATCTAGGGGAAACTTCCATGCAGGGCAAGATGTCTGTGTGGTGTTAAAGGGCTTACCCACAGGCTGCTTATTAGTTGCAAGGAGAAATTTAGTAGTTATATAAATGGAGAAACCAGAAAATAACTTGAGTGAGTGATCAAAATTAACTTCACCAATGAGGGGAGATGTCATTGTTTGCCTCTGGATGTGCCACAAACATCACCTATGGAGCATTCAGGCTAAGAATGCCTAGCCCAAATCAACAAACCATGAGGGAACACCTGACAGAATGGAAAATGTTCTATCGAGAAAAGATATGGGGGCCTGCATTCTTTAAAAATGCCCATGTCAGAAAAGAAAAAAACAAATAAGATTGTGGAAATGTTCTAGATTAAAGGAGGCTAAAGATAGATGACAACTAATTGCAGTACCTGATCCTAGACTGGATCCTCTATTGAGGAAAAAACTGCTATAAGGGCCATTTTTGGGCCAATTAACAAAATTAAAATCTAGGAACTAGCTGAGACAAAAAGTATTATATCAACATTAAATTTCCTGAAGCTGATAGTTGTGCTGTGATTATGTAAGAAAATATCCTGTGCTAAGAATACACGCAGAAGTATTTAGGGATAAAGGACCATAATATATGTAAATTACCCTTAAATGGTTCAGAAAAAATAGTCTGAGTATATACACATTTACATATATCATATTACAGAGTATAAATATGTATACATGTAAAAAGAGAGCACGAACAATACAGTGAATGGGGTAAAATGTTAACAATGGGTAAACACGGGTGAAGACTTCATGGTGTTTTTTGCATTATTCTAATTCTTGCAAGTGTTCCATAAGTTTGAAATTATTTCCAAATAAAAAGGTTTTTTAGAAATGCTTAAGCCTTCAAGTGAGTGCTGCAACTTCCTCACTTAATTCATTTGGATAGATGCTCAAACCGGAGGAAACTCCACAGAGATGCACGAGCACACTTTCCCCAGTTGCCTCTGTCTCTGCTCGACCTGAATCAACACATCCTGTACTCAAAATCTTCCCCAATCTCAAACCAATAAAGGGGTTATTGATGGCAGTCATGCACTATACTGACAATTTTTCATGCATAAGAGAAAATCAATAAAACAAAACTGCATGCTATCTTAAGCTGTATACTCTTCACCATTGAGATTTTCAAGCAATTTTACATTTGGAAATTTCCAATTATGGTCCTATAAGTCTTACCCTAGTATCCCAACACAGGCATAAAGTTTCCAATAGAGGACATTCTGAAAGCATTCAGTCTGAGACAGTTTGAAGAAACATATTCTTGTACGTTGTCTTACCACTGCCCTTTTATTTAACCAAAAATGTTTTAAGTGTCTCTTTACCAACAGCCCAGACCTATCCAGGTGGTTGGCAACCCAATCTAGACTTTCCCTTCTAGAACCTGAATAAAAGTCTTGCATTTATATCCATTTGAATAGATGAATAGAGATCCATCACCAGCTCAAGCGGTAAAAGGAAGAGCACCAGGGAGAAAAAAGATTAGCTTCAGGGGACCCAGCTGAAGCCCTAGGGTGTTTACCAGAGCTCCTCCTCCTGGCGGGTCCTGAACCCCTATTGTCCACACCCGCACAAGACTGCCTGCTGTGTGTTCACTCTGCTCTCAGCCACCACTTTGTGCCCAGCCTTTTAGCCTCCTAGTCACCACCTTGGTAAGCAAATATTGACATTCAGTGCCAAGTCCACCTCTCTGGACGTGCCCTCCCGTCAGGATCTTGCTGCCTCTACGGTTCTGCAAATGCCTGCAAACAAACGATTATTCACATTTGTCCACCTGTCCTGAGGTATTCTCGCCAGAAGAGTTAGGCTAAGTTAAGACACCTTGCCATTGCTGGATGCCATTCCTTGGCCAGAGAGAAATTTAAAACATGCTAGGGCAGTTGTGAGAAAAAAAAAAAAATCAAAGATGGGAAGGTTGTGACTTTTACAGACATGGAGGCAAACAGCCTTAAAAGCAACAACTTGATAGAATGTACTCCAGTATTCAACGTGTGACCCCAGAGCTTTCTTCCTCATGGGTCTCCTCCTCTAAACCCTGGGATGATGCTTTTTGCCCCTCCTTAACTCTGCACCCCAGGGAAGGAGAGAGTCTCTCAGTGACTGAAGGCAGTTTTCCCACTGCACAATGTGAATAATGAAAATAGACATTTCAGATGATGCGAAGGTATGAAATAACCTTCACTGAGCACCTACTACATTCCAGGCACTGTGGAAGGACTTCACTTTTAATCCTCACAGAAGACACCATTATTATCTCCACTTTTACAGAATAAGAAATTGAGGCAGCAGCTTTCCCAAAAGCATACAACTAAAAGGGGACTGAGGGGGCACCTGGTTGGCTCAGTGTTTGAGTGTCTGCCTTTGGCTCAGGTCATGATCCCGGGGTCCTGGGATCGAGTCCTGCATCAGGCTCCCCACGGGGAACCTGCCTCTCCCTCTGCCTATGTCTCTGCCTCTCTCTCTCTCTCTCTCTCTCTCTCATGAATAAATACATATAATCATTTTTAAAAAGGTTTTTGGGGGGGTGGCGGGAGCTAAGATATGAACCTGGGCAGTCAACTGTGAGTTTGATCATGCAAAGCAGTCTTTCAGGAGCCAAAAAAAGCTGAGAGGAGCTCAATTCGCATCTTGTGAAGGTGAAATCCTTACACTTCCGTCTGTCAGCTATGGCCCTACCTGTGTGCAGGTGTTCGGCCTGAACTTCCACTTGTTGCAGGCTGCCAGCCAGTGGCCATTGCCTCTCTCTTCCACCCCCCCATCCCCCCCAACACCCACCCACAAAAAGGGAAGGAGGTGACTTCCTGCCATTTGACTCCTTCCCCGCCCCAGACCAGACACCGGGACTGGCCCTTCACACTCTTTATCTCATTTAATCATGCAACCTCCCCCATGAGGTTGGTTTTATTTTCACTATTTAATGGTTGAGGAAACAAGAGGCCAAAGAGTTCAATAGCTTGCTTCTGTCTCCCTCCAGAGCCTATAATCTTTTCACTGGATTGTGCATATTCCACCCCGGGTCTGAAAGACAGGCTTAGGTTTCACTAAGGAGTATTTCTGAGGTGCTCTAAAATCAGTATCTCAAAAACTAAGAGGCCAGGTCCTTGACTGGCAACAGATTCTCATGGGAAAACCCTTTTCAAAGAGAGCTTTTCTTTTGTAAATTAGAATCTTCTGAAAAATAATGAATCCTGCCAAACCTACAACAGAGTAGTTTGACCTAAAATTCACCTAAGAAAAGGCTTCATTTCTATTTCAGCAAATGATTGAAAACCAAAGATTGGTATAAGACATGCTACATCATATTGGCTAAAAGAATACCGAATTGAAGGAGCGTGGAGTCTGAATTCCAGCTGGAGACGGGGCACGAATTATTCCCTTCCCCCAAGCTGCCAGAGTAGCCCCGAGGAACGGGGTGGCTGCTCTCAAGTGTAAGGGGCAGCTTGGATTTGTTCCGCAGCTGGCAGATGTCAGGACTTCCCTCTCAGGAGGTTGAGAGGAGCCTGAACAAATGTAAAGAAACGGGAATTAAACTCTTTTCATGCCTGGTTATAATGAGTGATGTCTGGGGACTCTTTGACAAGGAAATTAAAAATCTTCTACGTTTCATGGTTTAGTGAAAAGAACACTACTTTCGAACCAAGGGTTGGCTCAACCTCTTACCAGCTGTGTGACCCTGAGCAATTTGCTTAACCTCTCTGTGTTTCCGCACCCTCCCTGGTATTACTCTCACTATGAGAATATGATGCGGACGCAGAGGGCCAGGGAACCTCTCCTGGCACATAGAAGTCAGTGAATAAATATTGGACCACATGCTCCCTTCCTTGAGCTAACCTAGCAGAATGGAGGCCCTGGAGTCCTTAGAGCAGGAGGTCCCAAATTTTAGTGTACACAGGATCACCAGGACCCTCTCTGAGACAAACATTTCTTTGCTCTGCTGCAGTAGGTTGGAGGTGAGGCCGAGGCACCTGCAGGCCCACGACAGGCCCCATTGAGAGGAACAGTGCACCTGTTGTAGACAAAACCACACTTGAACTGTGCCTGAGTTAAACACATGAACCAACATTTTCTCCTTTCCTTATCTGCCTATCTGCATTGGGGAGGCCAGCAGTCCCTGCCTGCTTCATTCTGGAATGTTTTGGGTGACATTCGGGCTCACTGGCCGGCAGAGTGTACTGCCAATTCCACGGCACCCTCCCTGTCTCGTCAGATTTATGCCATCAAGCTGCTTCCAAAAACCTAAATCACGCCTTAGACACACTGGGTAAAGGGGACCTTGAGGCAGAAAAAAGTTAAGTGGGAAATGGAATCACTCTGTGGCAATTAAAGCCCTTTGAAACGACTTCCATTCCACTGCTCCTCAGTATCCTAAAGGGATATTATTACCCACCTCAATGCCGGTGATGCTTTGCTCATGTTGCTATTTAGGAAAAAACACGTCTAGTTGTTAGTGAATGCCTGGGGCTATCTGGTCATCGGGTTCTGTAAAAAAAAAAAAAAAAAAATCTGTATTTCATTTTGGCCAAAGGGTTTTGCTTATTTGCTTAACAAAACAGCTGATAAATTAACAGAGCCAACCTCCTTTACTTACTCTGTCTTCCATTCCTTCCTGACTGGTAAAAAGGAAAAGAAACAGTAGTGAGTCCACTATATGCACAGGAAGATGAGGAGGAGGAGGAGGAGGAGGAAGGGGGGGGTGAATGTCAGAGTATGGATTGCTCCTCATTACAGGGGCAGCACCCAGGGGGCTTCTGTGGGTGTCCAGCTGCAGACCACTCACAGATCCTGCTTATATTTCCAGATCTCTGTCTTGGCTGGGGATTAAATCAATACACTGAACCCAGAAGCTCAACCCGAAAGGGACCGTGGAAAATCTTGGCCAGGGATGCAGTCACTCTGACTGCTCACCTGTGGGCAATCAGAGCCATGCACTAACACTGCTGATTTTTTTTTTTTTTAGGTTTTATTTATTTATTCATGAGAGACACAGAGAGAGAGGCAGAGACACAGGCAGAGGGAGAAGCAGGCTTATGCAGGGAGCCCGATGTGGGACTCCATTCTGGGACTCCAGGATCAGGCCCTGGGCCAAAGGCAGGTGCTCAACCACTGAGCCACCCAGGTGTCCCATCACTGATTGTTCTTAATTCCACCCAATCTGTTGGTTGGCTGGTCAGCGGCCACGTGATGATTAACCCAGGACTCTAGTCAGTGTCCACGACAAGGAAATGTGGCGGGCCTGAGGAGAGCAGGGCAAAACAGGACTGCCCTTGTAGGACTCACTGGAGTCCCACAGAGAGAGTCCATCTCCTAATAATGATCATTTTTCTCCTTCTCTGGGTCTCCCCCTCCCGCTCCCCTTCTCCTGGCTCTCATATCCACACTTGCCACTTTCCAACAGAAATTCCTCTTGTTCCAAAATGCTGAAACCAGCGCCAGCTACTCCTCTTTGTGCGGCCCCAGTGCCTTCTCATAGCCGTCCCTGAAATCATGCCCTAAAGCCAACACTTGTTGCTGCAGGACAAAGGCGAGCATGGAAAAGCATATAGAATGGGGTCTGTGAATTCTCTGGAAATTTCAGCCGCCTGCTGAACGAAGCCATCTCTGTATCTTAGTCAAGTTAAGAGCTCCCCCTAATGACCGGCTCGTGAAGAGAAAGAAAGGCGAGCCAGAGGTTTCTATCCCTGAGGCGCAGCCAGAGAGAGAAAGCACAACAGGCCACTTGTCACATGCTGACCTCTTTCCAGAAAGTCTTGCCCTCCTTGTGCCCCCTCAACTGTCACCCACAGATTTCCCTCCCATCGCCAGCGGCCTCTAGGTTACAGTCCCACTTGTCAAGGCCACCCGGTGGGGTGCCCTGTCCCCCAGTAGAGCACAGGCCCGGGGCCCAGTGAGGATCTTCCACACAGAACCCGGCTGAGATGGCGTCTCCTCATCACAAGGGCCAGACTGTCATGGCGGACTCTTGGGAGCTGTTTGAAAAATTATAGTTTTGGTCCTGAATTAAAGGATTGCATTTCTCCTGAAGGCCAGCTGTTGGCTGACTCCAGTGCCAAGAAGCCACTCTTCGAAGTGTCCTCCCGTGTTTCTTTAAATCGTTCTAATCCTCTGGCTGAGAAGCAGCCAGCAAGGCTCACTGGGGATTTGTTTGCTCACTGATAGGGCAGGACCCCGATATCTGCTCTGCTCAGGAGCACCTTGAAAACCAGAGAGCGCACAGAGTCCTCTGAAGAGCAAACAAGAGCAGCTTCCACATCAAAGGAAAACGAGTGTCATTTACTGAAGCCTCCAAGTCATTCAGGGTCTCATCCCAGCCAGAATAAATGAGCATGTGGCCTCCATCCAACTTTCTTCTGCCCCTCATCCTCTTTCAGACCTGACTCCAGTCTGGTAGGTAGGGCCCAAGCGCTGCCCCAGGCCTATCCTCCACTCCAACCCTCCGTCGGGACATTCAGAACAGTCACCTGCTCCCAGAACTGCCACTGGGATCCAACATGACAAATGCACTAGTCTGGAGGTGGCAAACCAGAGGCCAGAGCAGGGTGGTCAGAGAGATTTTCTGGAAGAGCATGCAGTGTTTTCAAAAGTCTGAATTATCACCTTTTTTTAAAAAAAATATTTTATTTATTTACTCATGAGAGACACACAGAGAGAGGCAGAGACCCAGGCAGAGGGAGAAGCAGGCTCCCCGCTGAGCAGAGAGCCCGATGCGGGACTCGATCCCAGGACCCCAGGGATCACACCTTGAGCCGAAGGCAGACGCTCAACCGCTGAGCCACCCAGGCGTCCCTGAATTATCAACATTTAAAAATCAGGATACTTCATGTATTAATCCTTTTTAAAATAAGGCAAATCCACTGCCTGGACCCCGATGTCACACACCCACAGGGTCTGAGCCACAGCTGGCCCAAAGAGGAACCTGGATCTCACCACTCCTGCCCAACTCCCCACTCACCTCAACCCCACCCCACCCCCCAGCCTCAGTCAGCCGGCCTCCCCGAGCTACTGGCCTGCAGGGCACCAGAGGCACTGTGTTTGCAACCATGAATTAATCAGATATATAACACATTAACACAGATTAGTTTATTTGGCACCTCTCCCAGGTAACATCTTAACCCAGTTAAAATGCCTGTCTACAGAAGATTCCTAAGAAGTGATTCTAATGAAATCTGATAATGGGAAGGTCAATGGGGGAAAATATTCTAGCTTCAGAAAGCTTTTCAGCACCTTCTAATTTCTCAGTGACAGTTGGGTGCTTGCCACATTTTCAACATAGGACCCACTTCGTACTATCTGGTTGATCTGTTCAAATTAGTTCCACGTGAGAAGTAAAAATAGAGAACATAGAGTAACCTTAAATCCTTTTTTTGGAACAATGCAGACTGCATAAGTAAATACAAAATTTTGAGATGGGCCTGAAATTACAGAGTGAAAGAAATCAGGATAATTTGTTTGCATTTTTTCTGTGTTTTCTGGCTTTTCCTTCTGATTGTTTTTTAAAAGGAATCTGTATCCATAAGTTAAAGATGTTGTCTTCAGGCAAACGTTGGGTTGTTTTCTTTTTTTTTTTTTTAAGAATTTATTTATTTATTCATGAGAGACACACAGAGAGAGGCAGAGACACAGACAGAGGGAGAGGGAGAAGCAGGCTCCATCCAGGGAGCCCGATGAGGGACTTGATCCTGGGACCCGGGATGACACCATGAGCTGAAGGCTGAGCCACCCAGGCATCCCAGGTTGTTTTCAGCTAAGAAAAAATATATCCAGTCAGACCAGGAGTTATCACAGTGACAATTACAGGGTTTAAATGCAGATAGCCAATGCAAAATTTTCAAAGTTGAACTTTGAAAATCATTTTGGAAAAGAAATTGCAAGCCTCCTGTCTTATGTTTTGCTTTTTAAAATAAGAGCGTGGGGGTGCCTGGGTGGTTCAGTTCGGTTAAGCATCTGGCTCTTGATTTGAGCTCAGCTCAGGATTTCAGCGTTGTGAGATTGAGCCCTGCGTTGGGCTCTGTGCTGGGTATGGAGCCAGCTTAAGATTTTCTCTCTCCCTCTCCTTCTGCCCATTCCCCCATCCACCTCTTCCCTCTGTGTATACTCTCTCTCTCAAAAAAAAAAAATAAAAATAAAAATAACTTACATAAAATTAAAAGAGTTTGGTTGGATGGGTGTATTTACTCAGTTGATAGAGACAGAAGTAAGCAAACGTAACAATAGACGTTAAAATCCTATATAGAAAAAACAAGTCCTGTGTTCTGAGGATAGAATCTACCAAACTATCATCGTCTCCCTCCAAGTCTCCACCCCAAACCTCAACACCCCAGGAGCACTCTTAATACTTGATTTCTTACTGTGTCCATGAAACCATGCTTCTCAGCCTATTATACTATAGCTTGTCCTATTTTACCTGAAGGACTTTTCCAATTAGAATGTTGTAATCAGAAGTTAATCAAGCAGAACATTCATAATACTGTCTATAATTTTACCAGAAAAAAATATATTTGTTCTAGATATTAGATTCTTTTTTAATCTCTCTTACCTTCTACAGCTTTATAGCACCGAGTTTTTTAAATTTAAGACAAAATTTTAGCCTAAACTATTAAAACGCTATAAAATAATTTTCACAAAAATTATTAGATAGTCTTGATTTAAAAAAAAAAAAAACTTACCTTTCTGGAATCTTCAACTTGGGCAAAACCTTCCTTGACCCAAGCACTCAACTCATCAGATCATATTTTTGTAATTTTATCGAAAATAAGCAACAACAATAAAAATTGCTCATCGGAAATGTAATCTTTGAACAGGATGAATAATTCAGCTTCTACATCTTTCCAGACAGCCTGTGGGACTACGTAATAAGCAGTCATGATTATAACAGAAAACTTACAACACTGAAAGATAATAAAATCTCAGACAATACCAGGAACTTCGAGTTTATTCTAACACCCTTCATTTCATAGGTGAGGAAACAGGCAGCGAGTGCTCAAGTGAATTGTCTAAGAAGTTTCTTACACTGTTTCTTAGAAGCAAAAGCAAGGATGACTTCTGGTCTGGTGTGCTCTCCAGTATTCCTTAGTGAGGGAAGATCTAACTGCGTGGAATATACTGTATTATGTTACGGTGACCAGGAGAGTTCATAAACACCCCCTCCCAACAATGGATTCTAAACTTTTTAAGTCTTTCCCGTTTTTTAGCATTTTTTAACCTTTCTTTCTTTCTTTCTTTCTTTTTTTTTTTTTAGAGAGAGAGAGAGAGCATGAATGGTTGAAGAGAGGCAAAGGGAGAGAGTATCTTAAGCATTACAACCCTGAGATCAGGACCTGAGCCAAAATCAAGACTTAGGCATTCAACTACCGAGTCCCCCAGGTGCCCCAATCTCTTCTTATAAGAATTCACTGACTAGGGATGCCTGGGTAGCTTAGCGGTTGAGTGTCTGCCTTCAGCATAGGAGGTGATCCCAGGTCCCAGGATCGAGACCTGCAATAGGCTCCCGACCAGGAGCCTGCTTCTCCCTCTGCTCTGCCTCTCTCTCTCTTGTCTCTCATGAATAAGTAAGATCTTAAAAAAAAAAAAAGAAAGAAAAGAATCCACTGACTATACCAAATGGCCTTTTAGAAACATGAGCACTTATTGATTCAACCAGAAATTATTGCTACACTTACCAGCATGCATAAGACCCCAGACTAGACTCATAAAAATATGGAAAATTCTTCCCTGCCCTCCAGAAGCTTACAATCTCTTAGAGGAGACAAGAAATAAATGTGTGAAATAGTTAAGAGACAATGTAAAGGGTCACACCAAATCACTGGTAGGGCACAGTGTTGCAGGATTAGCCAAAGAGAAGACCAAATATGGATAGGTGGCATCAAAAGACCCCCTTCATGGAAACTGATGCTTGAATGAAGCTCAATTAAGCCATTAGGGGAGGGGAAGGTGGAAGAGAGAAGAAGAGGGGAGGAGAGGAAAAATCAGGCTTTCGAAAGACAGCCTCACTGCCGTGAAATATCTTTGACTAATCTGCATTTCTCCTTAAATTCATTGCTGTAAACAACTGCAAGTTCTTAAAAAAAAAAAAAGCAAAAGCACCTCCTAACCTTGACCCCTAGTGGTTTCTGATTTCTGGCACTCTTGACTCTCCTCCCTGTGCAAGCTCAAAAAAGCAGCCCCTTCTGAGCACCCTTTTGCACCATGCCTCTGTTATACCCCTTAGCAGGACATGGAACTATGAAAGGCCAGTAATGTGTTTCTGGTAAGCTGGAGCCCCAGATCCAAATTTGTGTTCCTGGTTATGGAGGACTGTCCAGTTACCTACCCCTGGAGAAAGGAAAAGCTTGATCTTCTGGAAAGGAGAGTTGGTCCCTCTGCACTGGCACAAGATCTGGAACCTCTACTCTGGCATTAGGACAACCTTGAGCCAACACTACAGACTCCAGCAAAGGGAAAAACCACCACTAGCGATACCTAATCGTGCCATGGGCACTGTCCATACACAGCCCACTCAATCCTCAAAGTGAAACTGCAAAGTGGATATACCATCATCCTTGTTTACCACCTATAGAAACCAAAGAGGTGGCAATGACACGGCCAGGGTGATACCAGCAGTTAGTGCTAAGGCTGGAGAGGGAAGTCAGGTGGACCCGAGCACTTTGCTCTGGCATCACTGCCTCCCTGAGGTTACTCAGGGTGAAAAGAAAGCAAGACCAGGATAAGGATCCCTGGGTGGCTCAGCTGTTGAGCATCTGCCTTGGGCTCAGGTGATGATCCCAGTTTGAGGATGGCGTCCCACGTCTGGCTCCCTGCAAGGAGCCTGCTTCTCCCCTGTGTCTCTGCCCCTCTCTCTCTGTGTCTCTCATGAATAAACAAATAAATAAGGTCTTTAAAGGAAAAAAAAAAAAAGACCAGGACATATTCTTTTTGTCAGAACTCCAGCCCTCCTCTAAACCTAAAGGGGCTCGGTGTCAATGAGTGGCTGAGTGATTCAGGAAGAGATTCCTGCTGATTTCTGGGTGGAAGCCAGACCCAGGGGAAGCCTGACAAATTGTGACCTCTTGAAGGCGAGGGCCAAGTCATTGTTCCATCCCCCGTGGCACTTGGAAAGCACCTTTCCTATCCATCTGCCAATCTCAATAGTTGCTCAAAGTAATGAATCTGCTCCAAAACTTTGCTTTGTAGTATACTTATTTTATCTTTACAAACATTTCAGCTTGCCTTTTTCTGTCTTTTTTTTTACTGGAATAAAACAAGATGGTGGTGACTTGCTAAACTTTGATTTCAAGACCATCATCAGAGAGGTTCATATCTGGTGTGGTGTGTGCTATACACAAGTGGTACCCAGCTATTTCTGGTGTGGTAAAGGTCTGTGGTGGAACAAGGGGCGCATTAGTCATTTGTGGAGTCGGCCCTGAACAAAATTCTTCCCTTGGAATGGATGATCGAATTCAATATGGAATCCAGTTCAGGCTTTCTCGCCATGCCCAATAATCACCAGGCAGGTTGAAGGCACCAGGGTGTGTCCTGAGATTAGATCAGTATCCTAGAAAAGTGGTGACTACCATCAGGACAACAGAATTTTGCTTGTTCCGCATAAATTGAGATTATCTTTTTCCTTTCTTCCAAATTTATCACAAAGGAAATGAAAATCCAAGTATCATAAAAGAGAGAACAATATTCTGGCCAGATTACAAAATGACTTTTAAAAAATGCTGACAGGGTGCCTGGGTGGCTCAGTCGCTAAGCATCTGCCTTCCGCTCAGATCATGATCACAGGGTTCTTGGATTGAGCCCCGCATAAGGCTCCCTACTCAGCAAGGAGTCTGCTTCTCCCTCTCCCTCTGCCTCTCCCCCTGGCTCATGCTTGCTTTCTCTCTCTCTCTCTGTCTCTCTCTTTTCCCCCCAATAAATAAAATCCTTAAAAATTTTTTAAATAAAAAGTAGAAATGAATAAAAAATGCTGACAAACTATTTACAGCTTGACTTTCCACACGGATAGACAGTACATCTAACAACTTAGTAAGGCCAAAGTGCTGAAGTTTGGCCCTAAATTGTGTTCCCCTTAATGTTTCTTACATTCTGCTCATAAAATTTCTGAAGACTGAGACCCCATGTAGGTGCAGTTACTGCTATCTCAGATAAACCTGTAATAAAGTTAATCAGGCACACATTTAACAACATACATGTGGTAATTGTTATGGCCCTGCATAGTAATTGGACATTAAGACTAAATGGTTCACATAAATTATAGAAAAATGGAAAAGTCGCATTACCCCTTCCTTTATACCATTGACTCCCAAATGCCTGTGCAGACCACCTATATCCAAATCATCTGGAGAGTTGTTTGAAATTATAAATTCTTGACCTCCTCCCCCCCAGAGAGTCAAATTCAATACATTTGTTATATAGGGAAGCTTTGCACCACACCAGGGGTCTCAAGTTCAAGTGCTTTTACAAGCAAGGCAAGTAAATTTGTGTTTAGGACACTGTCTTTTGACAGAATTAAGTCTGTGTATAAGGAAATGAATGTTCCACCCAAAGGCATTTACTCTGCGAATATTTTTTAAGCTGATTTATTTATTTATTTATTTATTTACTTATTTAGAGAGTATGCACGTGCATGAGGTAGGGTGGGGGCCACAGAAGGAGAGGGAAAGAGAGAATCGTAAGCAGGCTCCACACCTAGCCCAGAGCCCATTCCGGGGCTCGATCCCACAACCCCAAGATCGCTACCTTAGCCAAAACCAAGAGTCAGACGCTCAACTAACTAAGCCACTCAGGCGCCCCTGAGAATGTTTTTTAATACTTTTAATGTTGGCCACTTCTGCACCCCTTCCCTACCTTGCACCCCTGTAGGACACATCCATGTACTAAACTGAGGCTGACAGCTTGCAACCTCTGTGAACTATACCATACTTCCCATATCTTAAGGGTTTGCTGCTATGATGTAGTACAAGTGGTACACAGAAGCCCTTCATACATTGCAGCTAATCCTAAATCACCGTTTACTGTATACACATTCCTTCATTTCATTCACTAAATCTTCATTGGTCATCCAATACATTTCAAGTGCTTACCTCAGACAGGAAATACAACATTGAGTAAGACAAGTGGCTCAGAGTGTGGAGGGATATGTATCAAAACGATTCTGATGGTCAGCATTGCATGAAAATATTCCTTTAAATCCAAGTACAAAAATAATCTCTCACTGTCCTAGTGCTGAGGGAACAAACCTCTAGGAGAATCTATTTTGAAGTATTTCTCCCCCATCTCCCACATCCCAATATCAACATAGAGGACAGGCCAACATCCGAAGCTCTGCAACTCTCTGAAGCAGACGTTACCTCATGCTACATGGCTTCCTCGTTCAGAGCGGCTCCAAGAGAAATGAGGCTTCCAGGACATTCCATCCTGCAGGCCGTTTGGTGATGTATTTGAAATGGCCCATTTCTGGAGCTCCTTAATGAGTGACATTTATAGGGTGTCCTTCTCTTCCTTGAATCGAAAGACACTGAGATTTCTTTTTCTCCTAGGATCTCCCAGCCCATGCTTAGTGTTTACATGGCCAAAACGTTGAGCAAGCCACTCAATTCCATTTCTGCACTCACTTTTTCGCTACTGAAATGCAAACTCCCCTGGGTAATTCCAAGCAGTTTCTTTACCCAGAGATCATCTCTGGCCACAGAGCAGCTCAGCTGCAACCCGCGTTGTGTGCGCTGCATAATACTGTAACATTTTCAGAGTCAGAGAAGATTTATTCAGTGATCAACAGCTTCAGCATCCTGAATCACTCCAGAGACAGTCTGTTAAAGAGGGGACCTTGAGGGAGCTCAAAATGTAAGCAAGAAGTGAAATAATCCTCTCTTTCCCTTTTAACCCCTTAAACCCTGATAAGGAAATCACATTCGTTTTTCATATGCATAGGGGAAAATGTCTAGAAGTAAATCCCTCAAAATATAAGAGTACTTATCTGTAGGAGGTGAAATTAAAGGTGATTTTTATCATTTTCTTTTTGCTAATCTATATTTTCTATAATAAACTTTAACTCTGTAGTAAGAAAAATATTTTAAGGCACATATTTACATACTGTTCTTCAAAAAGATCTTTCAAGGGGGAAAAAAAGACATCATTAGCTATCTCAGGAACTAGGTCAGAATTGGGAAGACTAGCACAACACCATTCACCAAAAAAAGATAGAGTGGTTAAATATAACCAGAAAGTAAAAGCTTACAGACTTTTTAATATTTGAAGTCCATACAAGTCAGGAATTGCTAATGATTCTTATTTAACACTACCCACTAGACCAAAGCTGTTCACCTTACCCCAGTTTGCTTAGAAATTTGGAATTAAAGATGTCCTGAGAGTGTGAAAAATAAACTAGAGTGTACACAACTCTCTAAGACCCTTCAAAGTGAATATCCAATCTTCCCTGTGAACTCTACAGGAGAAATGGGCAAAACGATCTTGTTGCTGATTGAATAAAAACCAAAGAGGCAGGTAATGGAGTAGTTGTGCACATGGATATAGCCTGTCCAGTTTTGGAACACCAGTGGTTTCATGGCTGAAGGAAAAAGCAAGCCACGACTTGAATGATCTTTGAACTCAAGATCAAGGTGAGAAACATCTCTTAGAAGTACAGACACATCTTCCCTCCTATTCCTGATGTCAGGCTGTATCCATGTGCACAACTACTTCGATAGAATTCAGTTTGTTAAAGAAACAAACTTACTCAGTAAGCCAGCTTGGGGTATTTGCTTACCTGATGGCAGGATTTTTAAATTTTTTGTCATTTGACCTCACATACACTCAGCCAAAACCAAAATGCCTGAGAAAATGTAGTTTAGAATGAACACCAGGGGAAACAGCTACTAATAGAACAGGTAGGCAAACAGCAAGCAGAGGACACTGTGAACAAACACCACCCATTTGAGGAAAAGGGAGGGGGTGGATTCCAGATGGCGAGAAACCCTATGAGTGAGCAGACATCACCAGACATATCGCTGGCATATGTAAAACCACTAGATAATAACATCCATGTTAGGGAACAATCTTTCACAAATTATGGATTTTGTTTAAACCATAATAGGAAGGATATGTGTTACTTTCAGTTTAAAAGAATGTCTCACTATGTCAACTATACTTCAGTTAAAAGGAAAAAATCTCACAGTAAGAAAATGCTGAGCCTGGATCCTTAAAATAAACACAGTAGGAATTAAATTTAAACCTATTTATGAAAATTCAAATTAATTGTTTTCACTGAAGTAAAAACTAACTTTGATTCCATAGACTCAAAAGCACTCTTATGATTAACTCGCTCTTCAGTTCTTACTAGGTGGACATTAGCCTGTGCTTGGTCCTTAACTATGACATATACAATCAACAAACCCAGACAGTTTAAAACACAGAGGCCAAAGCTTCATTTTTTTTTCTCTCAGTAATTGTAAGAAAGAAAAAAAAGTAAGAGTTGAAAATGTTTTAAAAACAGACAAGGTGAGACAAAGGGAGAGATCCCCATTTCCATAGAATTATTGTGCTTTGATGGAATATACACTTTTCTTGGGGCAATTTGCTCTCTAACCATCCCATGAACCTTCCCTCTTGTGATGGGTGAATTGTGCAGTATCTCCTGATCTCAACAGCTGCACCAAGGACGATGCTCAGAAACAATGTGCCCTCTGAAATAGGATAAAATGAAGATTTTAAAGCTAGATACTTATGTTACACGGTTTAGATTTTTTTACATACCATTAAAGGTATGTTTCACCAATGTTATCACATTCTATGTTATTTTCTATTTTTCTGATCATAGCCCATAATGAATTTGAACACCAATTTAAGATTCATTTCTTTAATAAAGAAAGAAAAGAAAAAACATATACACACAGAGGGAAAGGAGGTGTCACTTAAGGAAAATGCACACAGAGATCAGGCCTTCTGGACAGTAGGAGACCATCACTGATGAGAATGAGACCTTCTGTCTCTGTCTGTCTCTGTCTCTGTCTCTCTGGCTGTCTCTTCTCAAAACGATTGAGAGATGTCACCATGAATAATCCCAATGGTATGCATTTATTCATTTCTGAATGCTATATAATTTCATTTTAAGGATAATTAAATATGTATTTGCATTAATTAATATACACTCTTGTGTGATGTGTACAAGCCAGAGAAATTCTGCAGAGGTTTGCCACCAAATGTACTTCAGATTCCATCAAATCACATCAAATTTATCCCCTGAAAGACACTCTTGATCTTCTGGATCTTCCTTATAAATTTCCTACTTAATCAAGATGTTAATGAGATATTTTTCTTGTTTCTTAATTCCGGTCCCAAACCAGCTATTTTGGATATACGTGTTTAATACATATACTACATTGTGATTCTAACTTGCATATAAGCCTGTTAATAAATAATACATCGTCCTGTCAGCTTTAGCAAATATGTGTTAGGTTACAATATTTCCTCTTCTTTCCATTAGCCCATTCGGCAACCATTTCATCCAGCAGCAACATACAGCCAAGTGAAACCACTCCAAGCATTGTCCTTAACCAAGACGCACTGCAGCATTTCACTGTTGGGGTGGCAGCATTGGGTGACCTGTGGCATAGCCCTCAGTGAAGTGAAAACCGTTTCACTAGCTGTCTTTTCAACTGTGACAGGCCTTAGTCAAAAAACCAGAGAGTGTGACCTGCCAATCACAGGAGTGAGAGGCCCGAGGGCCATATGTCACACGATTCTACAGCCCCTTCTGACTTCCCGTGTAAGTAATTCCCAGTCAGCAGGCTCCTCTCACCCATGAGCTGCAAACACAAGAGCTTTTCCATCTACTCTTCTAATGTGTTTGGTCTTAGACTTGGGTGACTTCAATGTGAAAACTATTTTTCTTGCGGTATCTGTCATTGGTTGGAGATATGTGATTATGGGTCTGCTAGATCCACAATTCCCCAGAAAAGATCACTGATCCAAATCTGAGAGAGTAGCAGAATCTGTGTGTGGCCCTGGTGGTTTTGCCCATCACCACACTCCAGGAAATGTGGCCTTGGAGCAGGGAACACATTTCAACTAGTCTGTTGAGTTGCTAAGCCCCCACTAAGAGCCCCAGTCTCTCATCCTCACCACTGCCAGCTGCCATGTCCAAGCCTCAATGAGAAAATGAGGCGAAAAATACCAATTTATAAAAACCACTATACACATGTTGTTACTGCTTTTACCACTACTATCGGACTCTACACTTTTGCCTACTGGTATCTGGTATGGTTTTTCGCAAACTGGTCTATGGAATAAAAGTGCTTGGGTGTAGAGAAGATTATGGTCTTGATAGCCAGAAGGATTTTGAGATAGCTGCTCCCCACACTTACCATCCTGTTCCTCATATTCACCCCTCAATCTGATTCTCTAACACAGTCTGTTAGAACTGCCTGGAAGGCTTGTCAAAACACAGATTGCTGGGCTCCACCTAAGCAGTTTCAGATTCAGCAGATCCAGGGTCAGGCCTGAGAGTCGCATTTCTAATAAGTTCTTAAGTGTGCCAGCATTGCTTGCCCAGAGACCATTCTTTGAGAATCATGGCTATGGAGAGCACTTCATTTAGAATATTAAAAGAGGTGTGGGACAAGTAAAAATAAATGAGTTATATGGAGAAAACGTAGGTGGTAGGAAAAGAGGGGATCCCAAATGGTTATATTAAAGAATTACCAGCCTATCATATATACAGATCATCTGGTTTTAGTCTCCTTTACAGGTGAATTAACTGAGACTCTAAAAAAGAAAGAAAGAAAGAAAGAAAATAGAGACTCTAGGTGATTAGGTCATTTACCCAATCTCACGGGGCTGGCCCATCAATAAGACAACTAGGACCAAAATCCAGTTCTCTTCTATTCCAGCTCTGTGCTTTCTGGTGCAACGTTGCCAACAGCTCGGGTTCTCACTATTTTTGACAAAGAAAGAAATTTCACACTTGATCTCTTATAAAAACAGTGCTCAGGTAACCTACACTAGTCACTCAAATTGAAATGGGAGGACAGACGAGGAAACATCGTGAAAAAAATACGATCCAGCCATGCACAAATAGGTTTTCAAGGAACGGCAAACTCACTAACCAGGTTGGGTGACTTAGTAGTTGACCTGGCATTGATTTTGAAACTCTCTGTTCAGTGTCTTGACTTCACTATCCAGAAGGTTCTGGAGGAGCCCAATTCCCTGTTTGATTTTTGACAGTATCTGCTTTCCGAGTGCAGAAAGCAGATACCGGTTTCACTTGTGTCTGGCAGAGATGAAGCTTGCACTTGCCCTAGAAGCATGGGCCAGCTCCCAGGACAGAATGGAAAATTTCCACTCTCTTTTTAGGAACATCTCCACATTAAAACTGCCTTGTAACTGACCAGCTGCCTCCCAGGGCTGTTTAATCCTATTTTGGCCGGAGAGCATAGAATCTTTCCTCTAGTATGTTATGAAGAGTCTGAAAAGGAGACAGGAGAGGAAATCGTGTAGCCGAAAGCCTGTGAATGGCTGGCCAAAATGTTCAGGCCTCACCATGGGAGAAATAAATGGACACAAATTTGTTTTGAATCTGAAAACACCAGAAGACAGGGGACTATTCCTCAAATTGTCCATTTAGTTGGGCTCCTATAGCCCCGTGCCTTAGACATAAGAGGGAGGCCCTTGAAAAGTGTATGTTGACTTGGTTGAATTTTAATGGCACATCCTGTTCAGAAGAGCTAATATAACCCAGAGCCTTTCCATCTGAAAGAGCAAGAACCCACAGACATTACATGGAGATGTGGTGAATTCAGAGTACTGAGTAAATTTCTTTCTGGTAGTGTACACAGTAACATTTCACGTATTGTAAAATGTTGTCTGAATTAGTAGTGAGGCAATTCTAGAAAGATCTAGAAATAAGTACTCCTGCCCATCTCCAGTTCAATCACCACTCCCAGTTCCAGTAACAAAAACAACAATGCTGTCGGACTATTGTTTGGTTTGCTTAGACTTTGCTAGAGCGTTGTTGATCTTTGCCTCTCTGGGCATTCCCCAGCAGAAGTCCAGAACCCTGACCCTTGTTTCAATTCACCTATTGTTCTTAGGAAAGATGGGAAGTTAGGGTGAAAAGGAATTTGAGGGATGCCTAGGTGGCTCAGAGGTTGAGCATCTGCCTTTGGCCCAGGGTGTGATCTTGGAGTCCCTGGATCGAGTCCCACATCAGGCTCCCTGCATGGAACCTGCTTTTCTCTCTGCCTATGTCTTTGCCTCTCTCTGTGTGTGTCTTTCATGAATAAATAAATAAAACCTTTAAAAAGAAAAGGAATTTGATAAGAATAGGAGCAGTGATGTGATGGTAAATGTTGAACAACCACCCCCCTGGGGCAGGGCTGCCTTGACTTGCTGTGTTTGCCAATTTCTGTGGTGTAAATACTCCATCGCGGTCAGTTTAAACCTGTCAGCAATTCAACAACTGGCTTGCAGGATTCCTAACAAAAATTAGCTCTCTGGAGCTGCTACCAGGCCAGCACCAGCACACCACTGGGTAGGGAAGAACTTACAACACCAAAATCTACAGGATTTTCTCTGTAGAGAAAACCCTGTAGAAAAAAGGAAAGAAAAACAACCCTGGAGTGGTAGGAGCAAAAACAACTGTTTTAGGAGTGGGGTAACATGAATTGTGGTTACTTGCCAACAGTCAGATAGGTAAATTGGTCGATGACATGCAGAATCAACCAACATGACACGAACTCAGGGCACCTGGATAGCTCAGTGGTTGAGCATCTGCCTTTGGCTCAGATAGTGATCCCGGGGTCCTGGGATCAAGTCCTGCATCAGGTTCCCTGCATGGAGCCTGCTTCTCCCTCTGCCTATGTCTCCACCTCTCTGTCTCTCATGAATAAATAAATAAAATCTTCAAAAAAAATGACACAAGCTCAGAGAGATTAGAGCTATAATAAGGCTCTGGCAATTCATTTATGAAACTAAAGAGAAGCCTCGGTTGTCTGCTGTGGTATCGTGATGTTGGAATGTATTACCTAAAGGTCAGGGTTTCAGACTTCCGATCCCATGACTCACAAATCCCAGTAGTCCACTGTCCTAAGTCACCAAGCATAGTATGATTCACTGACCTAGGCTTCTGGGTGTGACAAAAAGGGACTCACTTAGGATTGCAAAGCCCCCAATATATAGTCCTCGTCCTCTATTGAATGACTTTGGGAAAATCGTGAACTTTTCTGTTTCAGTTTGCCTCATCTGTAAAGTAAATAATCCCCCAAAGTCCCTTATGGCTCTAAAGTGCTAGGCTTCTAAGTGGACTCTTTTAAAGTCACTTCAGTTGTTTTGAGTTTAAAGCTACGTTAGCCATAAAATACTGGTAGCAATAAAAGCCTGCTCAGATAGGACACAATTGTCATTAGGGCTTTAGCCCTGCAGTTGAGCACACCACTCTGGCAGCACTGCCGGTGAGCCCAGTGTCAGGAGTAGCCCAGAAAAAGCAGCTCCTTGCCTTGGAGTCCTTTCAGTAATGGAAGGGACTGGAATTTGCCTCTGAACACCTCTGCACTCACCCCAGCGTGGTTCCTCTTGACAGCCTGAAGTGCAGACCGTACAAATGCCCCTCCTCCCCAGGGTTCACATAGCACGCTAGGCGGCCTTGCTATATGAGGTCCACACAGGTTCCTTATCAAGGCAGGTGAAGTGTCCTCCTTGGCACGAAGTGCTAATTTTACAAGATGATCCGGAACAACCCTTTTATTACTCCAACTAGAAGTTAAAATCATTAAAGATTCAGTTCTGTGCCTATTGGAAATAACACTGTTCGACTCATTCCTGAATCTAGCATGAAGCCTTCCAGAGACTTCTGACTAATGAATTCTGTGTGTGTGTGTGTGTGTGTGTGTGTGTGTGTGAGAGAGAGAGAGAGAGAGAGAGCACACAAGCGTGTAAGGGGGATTGGGGGGGAGAGATGACAGTAGAAATAGGGTCTAGAGAGCTGGGTATACAAGCCTGTGAGCTTGTGCGCAGACAGCTATCATTCCCAGAAAAGTGGCCAACAGATGATGTTAAGAGAACATTTGGTTGTATGGGAATTCTAGATTGCTCCACACCTTCAAAATAACAGCTCTAATCTAGAGTTCCTCGGGTGTCACTAATTTGTGACTCAAAACCATAATTATCAAAGATTGTCGTAATTTATTCACCTCCCCCATTCAACGTCAAACAATCAAAAATCTCAAACCGATACTTTGACAACAACACAGATACACACACAGAGTTAGCTGGAGCGCACGACTGAGGGCAGAGGGAGGGGGGCACACGGCCTCTGAGCAAAAGTGAGGATTGCAGACGGAAAAGTCAGCTCGCCCACCCACTTGCGGGGTTTGATTTTCCTGGAACCATGGAAGAAAAAAAAAAAAACCCTAGCTTTGAGTCTTTGTGATTATTAATCTTTCTAAGGAAGAAAAGAACTTTATTTAAATGAGGCCCTGAGGTTGGCTGAGTGCACGGAAGCCTCGCCCGGCCTGCAGATGTCTGCGGGAGCCGCCACATGGCAAGAACCGGCTCTGGGGGTCTCGGGAGCCCAGCACAGGACCCAAAACTTGTGATTTTGGTGCAGGTTCCAAAACTCCGTGTCCCTTTCCAGTTCATTACAAACGCCTATTGTTTGCCATATTTATCTGCCATCGCTGCTGTTTGTTAGCAAATGGAAAGAGAACTGCCAGGCCCGAATTTCCGCCTGCCCCCAGAATAGTGCAAAGGCGCTCCCGGAATTGCACGACAGATGGTCTTTGAATGATATACAGAACCTCTGCCCTTGGGCCCGCTTTGGAGGAGCTGTTTTGGATTGTTGCTCGTAAGAGTGGGAGGTTGTTGTGTGATATGTGATTATTCCATAATAATTTTAATTATTTTGCCTGTTTTCAAACAATAGTCTCAGCCTTTTTTAATTTTTACACTCACTGAGTTGTGACACGAGCATTCTTTTCTCTATGTTAGCAGGGATTAAAAATCAAGCCCTGTATCCCTTCCCATTTTTTTTTTCAAATAATCCACGTTTCAATAAATTACCTCAGTCTGGAAAACCAGGTTATGTGGCGTCCTCCTGGCACACACACGAGCAAGGGGGAAAAAAGAAAAAAAAATCCTTATTGTAGTGTCTGGTTTGAGATTGTCGCGGTAACAAGTTTCAGGAGAAGCCTGCTCTTTGCCTCTTTGGAGCGGGGCTCGGGCTAAGGGAGCTTCATTTACATGCATGTGGGGATCCCATCGGATCTGCTCAAAGGTACAGTCCGAGGCAGTCAGACGGCATCCGATGCGCATATAAATGAAGCTCCCCAAGTGGGGTGTAGGCTTCTGGAGATGCAGAAAATATGCCATCTCGGCCTCATCCAAATCCAATAGAAACTTCCGAATGTTTTTCTAAAGCAGCAGGAGCCAACGAGAAGCAGATGCTAAACTTTCAAGGCATCCGAATGCATTTCTCTTTCCCAGATAGATGTATTGGCTGAGCACCACCGGATGGATGAGGTTTGGGGTTAGAACCCAGGCTTTTAGTTTTCTCAGCCCAGCGGGCCGGCAGGTGCCAACCTGCATGTCCCAGGGGTTCCGGCAGCAGCCTCCGGCTTTCACCTAGAGGGAGAACACCTTTCTGGTAAATGCCAAGGCTGCCAGGGACTGTATAAAAAGATAAAATCTACAGTGAGTCCAAACCACGGGAGAATCTGGGAGTGAGTTAATATTCATGAGATGGCCTTTTTGCCGCACATTAGAATGTGTACCTCTACCTGGAGTTTGTTGCTCATGAAATTCTCCCCTACAGCTGAATTCTGTGTCCCCAAAGAAGCTGTGGTTCCAGTCCTACAGCTGAAAGCCAAATCAAGCTCTGGATAATTTCCAAGCCGACTCGTCTGGCACCTTGGTAATAAGAAAGAAATCCTGCCTCTCCTTGGTCTCCAGCTAAGTGATATAGTTACCTTGAAAACAGGCATCTCTGGTGAGTGGGGTTACTAGAAAAGAGAAGAAACAAAACTCTGACCCTGCTATTTGATAGAGAAATCCCCCACGGAGTCTTAAGTGCTTCCCAACAACTGTGGTTTTAATCCAATAACAGCCGCTCCTCTAACAGAGAGAAACCCAACTCACACAGCAGTTAATACCCAAATGAAATTCAGATAACTCCCACTGTGTTGACAAAAAGGATTGGAGAAACGTCCTCTGCTCCTTCCCAAGGAAGACGTGCCTTTGGTGAGATTCAGCTAGCCCACCCTCCCAGAGAACAGCCACGCCGCTGTCTGCCCAGCAAGGCCGGTGTGCAGAGATTTTGGGTTATTCAGAGCACAGACTCTCTGAGAAAACATATAAATTAATGTTTGGCACCTCAAGGAGTCACAACTACTCATCTTTCAAGGCACAGAGGATCATGTAAGGGGGACTTGCCCAGCTTGCCGAGGTGTGGGAGCTATTGTAAGAAAGCTGCTGCCAAAATTTTCATTAAGGTGTGTGATTAAAACTATCAGCTCTGACATTATCAGCTATCCTAAATGATGTAGATCTGTGCTCTCAATCTGTTTTGACTGGGAAACCCCACTTTAAACATATTTATATCTTATAATCAGTCAGTGAGTCTCCATAGAGGTCAGGCCCTATACAAGGTAACTTAACACATTATCCCCCAACCCTTACAACAGCCAGGTAGGTATTCATTGCCCTCATTAAATAATGCAAATGAGAAGAAAGCATCTCGTGTTGATTATATGACTTAACAAAGGTAACATAATAAATAGCCAAGTCAGGATTTGAATCCCTATTTGTTTAATTCCAAGGACCATATTCTTTTCATTGATGTATGTATGTATGGGGAGGGGGTTACATTCACATATGGCATATAGCCTTGTGAAAATGAATGCAAATTTCAGCATATTTTGGATTACTGAAGGAGGAGAGTATGTATATCCTCAGTATCTGGTGTGAATTCTCAAAAAATACTTGTTAACTGGAGTATTCCTTTATAGACATACAATTGGCAAGTAAGCTTTAGTCTTAATCATATAGGCTTTACCTGCTACTTCCTTTTGGCCATTTCACATGTTAACCCTGAGTGGACCTAAATTCTGGAAAGTTTCCCTCGTTGGGTCAGAAGGATTCAGCTAAGCCAGGTTCCAGGCGAGGGCAACTATCAGAAGCCATTCCTGAGTTGAATTCAACAAGTATCTAATAAACACGCACAACCAGCTCAATCCTTAAAACAAAGAAATATGGTAAGTAAATAAATACATAACAAATAAAATAAAAATAACCTCCTTGAAGCATAAAAAGTTATGATAACCTCACTGACAAAAAAATTATTTAAATTGAGTAAACAATAGGAAAAGAGGCAGATGATTCTACACTCAAATATCCAACTCCATTTTGTGTTTTGTAAATAAATTTTCCTGTGTCTTGGTATCTAATCCGCCTTATTTAGAAAATCATGCCATTTTAATACAAACATGCATAAGAGTTATTGCTTTAAGACAACCACCGGAAGTTTCTATTCAAGGTAAAAATAAAAAAAAGTAAATGGCCTAGATCAATAGCAAGATGACTATCACTGACGTAAATATATATTTAAAAGAAAAGCTGTATTCAAATGTAAGCCGTTTTGCCACATTTCCTGAGAGCTCCTTTTTTAACATTAGCAGTCAAAAGAGCGCCATCCTATCGGGACCCTAAGACCTCGATGGATGGCAAACTTAACAGTGAAAAGATTGCACAAAGTGCTTTTATTCTGATCCACATGTGAATTAGGCTCAAGCATAAAGGAAAAATAAATGGGAATTAGAGGGCAACACACAGAGGCATTCCAGTTGGGGAGAAAATACCACCATTAAGTCCCAAATGCAATTTACAAATACAGCATTTGAATTTTCTAATTGTTTCTACAAAAATGAGGCTAATGGAATTACATTGGAACCAGCTATTTAATCATATACAATTTTGCTGACCAATGTCTCTGTACATCCAGTCCCGAACCCCTGCTCACATCTGTAACCTTGCCAAACCTTGAGTCCAAAATGAGAAATCTTTTTCTATTTTGTTTTTTTGTTTTCCACCGTGGGTAGGAATGGAAGCAGCTGGTGGCTCCAAGTCCTCCACGTTTCATAGTCAATAGGATCAATTTGATTCAGCTGCCAGGGACATCTGAAGCAGAAAGGAGGCCCTAGAGATTTTCTGTACCAGTAGTTCTCCAATCAACCAGAACCACTCAAAACCTACTCACCACATTGCTGCTCTCACCTCCAGGGGCCTTAAATGCCCTCTGCAGGGAATAGGAGAAAAGGAATTTTCCACTGGATAAACTGACAGACAAGTGATGTTAAGTATTTCTGAAACATGTATAAATTATTATTTTCTACCAGGAACCACCATTTTGCCACATTTGCCACATGAATACACACTTTTGTGACAATTTTTAAATATTGCAGTAGACAAAGCAATAGACCTCCCAAAGGCTTTTACTTAAGACTAAATACGTATGTCTCATCTGTTTGCAAAGTTCTACGTGTACAACACTCCTAAGAGTGAAAAGAGCTCAGGGACTAGAACCAACAGGGAGATTCTCCAGCTGGCCTTGAAGAAACAAGCTACTCTGTTATGGAGGGGGTGGGGGAGTGGTCTACAAGAGGGTCACATGGTAGAGTTTGCATAGATGGGAGTGAAAGCAGAACTCTGAAGTTACTGGCCTGGGATGGTGGATAAACAGATTCATTGTGGACATGTTGAGCTTGCTATATCTGCAGGGCAGTCAGGTGGCCATGTGTAGAGTGCAGTAGGATAGAGGCTTAACGCCAACATGAAGCCAAGGTTCAATCCAGGCTAAACAAGCCAAACTTCAGTGCCCAAATCTGAGGGGCCAGAGAGAAAGTGGAAGCCAAGGGCTGGAGCCAAAGTGGAGGCAGAGTAACCATGGCAGCCATGTTCTAAAGAGCATGCAGGGTGGAAGCAGGCAGCTGGAATAGGGGCCTGAGGAAGTTGCCTGCAGGTCTCAGAGGGACTCCACGTGCTTATAAAACTGCTCCAGAGGGTTTTGTTCTGTGTTGTTCTTGTCATTGTATTCAAGAAGCAAGTCAAATCAGGCAAGTCCGCGGTTAGGATGTGATCACTGGGGAAAATGCAAGAAGAAAGGGAAAGACTAAGGATAAAGCTCTGGGACGCATCCATATTCAGATAACAGGAAAAGGGCAAGGAGTCTGCTCTAGGATGGAGAAGGAGAGGCCTGAGAGGTAGAAGAATGAGGAGAACCAGATTTCTCCTATAAAACCCAGGAAAGAGGAAGTTTCCAGCGGACATCCTCACTAGTCTTGAATGCCAACATGCATAAGGAAGGCTGAGAACAGCCATGAGGTAAGGCATTAATAAGGCTATTAATGTTAGCAAAAGTTTCAAGTTGAGTCCCTTGGCTACTACAGAACAAATGCTTTAGTTCTCTCATCAGGAACATGAGAGATTGATGAGGGTAAATAAAATACTTGCCTTGCTTTTCCCACAAGGTGAGAAATTCTCTCCTTCATTCCACTCCGCTTCCCAAAGGCCTGAATGTACAGAGGCCACCTTCTTGGGCATTGGGAGACTGGATCTCCACCTCAGTCAGGACTCTAAACCTGCCCTGAGCTGTTTCATCAGGTCTCCCATTGCTGCAAACTAATTCCTTTCTGAAAGGAGAAGCACGGTGGAGACAAAAGTGCTTGCCGATCATCTCTAATTGCCAGGAAGTACAGGAAATTAAAATCCTCGCTTCTCTTCTCTTTAAAGACACATTGTCACTTTGTTTACTTGGCATTTGCTTTATCAGAACACAACTGAGAACCAAGAAAGAAACAAAAGAGACTTCTGAGCAGCCAACTTCTACTCGACAGAGCCCACCACCATTAATGAACTCTACCAAAAAGGATTTCCGAGGGTCCTCACTCAGGGTCTCCTCCTCTTCAGAAATTCTAACAGGCTTGGTGATAAAATTTCCAAATGCACAGCCCAATAAGAGCAGCAAATTAAAAGAAAAGGAGAACCAGAAGAGTCACATCAGTAACAGTAATGAGTGACAGCTGATGGCTTAACAGCAAGGATGGGAAGGGGGGGGAAATAACTATAGAAGACAAACAAAAGAAGTAAAAATCACAGCAGTTTAGGATCATTTAGTGCCGAATGAAAACATTCTACATACTACAACAGACCCCTGAGGGCACTAGAGCTCAACATGATGGCCTAAGCCATCATTAGAAAAAGTTAAATTACATTTGGTATAGTCTAAAAAGGCAAAGACTTTCATAATATACAATAAGAGGAGACATATGGCTTGATCCATTTATTCTTTAAAAAGCATTTCTTGAGGAGCAGCTATGTGCCAGGCACAGAGACAGAAAGGAGCAAGAATGAGATGATGTCAGTCTTCAGTAAAGCCTCGGTTATCTAGGAGGCTCAGCTACACAGAGAGACAACTTCCCTGCAAGTTATCTTTGGGAGAGCCCTTAGAGAGAACATCTATTAAAATGTCAGAGTTTTTGGAAAACCTAATGAGCCACACTTCTCTCATTGGCAAAAGCACATCTATTCTACCTAAATTGGATTGGTTACTTTTGTTGAAAAACAAGAAGAAAATTTAACCAAAATTCTCCCTGTAATGGCTACCTACTCATTATACATTTACGTTATACATTTTTTAAAAAAATGTCTTGAGGAGACCTGGTGATTTTTAACAATTGCTTTTGTGCACTTCGAGTATATACTGTTTTAAGCCATTAATGTAAGCCCCCAAAGTGTTAAAGTTAAAATGAAGAGGTAGCTTCAATCCAGGGGAAACTATGGCTCTTTCTTATCAGTATCTTACACTATTTTGGGGAATCCCACAAAATAAATTCTAAAACGAGTGTTTCCAAACTGTAGGTAGACCAATTGTATCAGAATCCCAGATTTCTGGGCTCTAGAACAGATCTGCTGGGATAGAATTTCTGGGATGGTACCTAATTTTAAAAAAACCTCTCCAGGTGATACTAACAAACCATCAGAACCACTTATAACTCTAAAATTCCACCGTTTTCAATGTATCTTATGCCAAGTAGGTAAGATAACTTCCCCATAAATACTACTGCCAAAATTTAGTGGGGGAAAAAAACCCAATTTTTCCATTTTATACTTTAATCTTGTAATTAAAGAGGAAAAACATTAGCAAGAGAAATGAAAACCCACGGTACTTTTTCTTAATTTTGAGGTCTATAGAAAAGTGAGAAGCTAAAAAATTAAGCTAAACATTTTTTAAACACACCTATATTTTGGCTACATCATCTTTATGTCATCATGCACGAACCCTGAGGGTATTAATAATAAAGTCACAGGAAACCTCAAATTTTTTTGTAAAAAAAAGAATATCAAATAAAGCTTGTCAGGCTTTAGAAATAATGCCAAGTCTCTCTCTCTCACCTCTCTCTCTCTCTCTCTCTCTCTCTCTATCTCTCTCTCTCTCATGTGCTGTTTAAGTTTCTGCTTTTGCAAACCCAGATATAGTGAGGATGAAAGAAGAAAAATGTTGAAGCCACAAATAGTCTCATTAAATAGGATTTAGGGACCCTGTGGAATGTAATAGGTTAGGGAGAGTGACACTATATGTAATTAAGATGTTTAGGATTTATTTCAGCCCCCAGGGGACTAATGCAAACTATATAGCTATTAATAACAATGGTTAAATAACAATAATCCAACTTCTTGGAGCCCAGAGTTTTGGGGGGTTTTGCTTTTGTTTTTTTATGCTAAGTGACTATTCCTTAGAAAACCCTAAGAACAAGTTAAGTGAAAGGGAGGTTACTTGATTTAGGACCAAAGCTTAACTTCCAAGCCAGAGAGCCAGGTGATCCTAAGCATGCTTTCTGCCTCTCTCACTAAGAGGACATCTCCCTGCTTTCCTTTCTCATCAATAACAAATTGAAAGACCTCCAGACCTAGGAAGCTTCAGTGACTAGGGAGTATATATTTTTGGCAGGCCAGAAAATCTAGTCTGTCTTTTCCTTGCTTGGTATAAATTCTGTGTAAGATATCCCTGGATATTTGGTGTGAAGAACAAATTGGTGAACCAACATGTACCCCCTATACACAGAGCATTGTGTTAGGAGCTGCGGGAGATGGTTATTTTAACACTATACAAGCAAGGCTTCTGTCCTCGAGGAAATTAAAATATAGCTGGGGAAAAAAATCCACAAACATCAATTAGGGAATTGTATGCCATAATTCATGATTAAGTAATAAATTAATGTCATTGCTGTTTAGAGAAGGGAAATTAAAATGAGAATAATTGGGAAAGACTTCATGGAATTCACACACATGGGCTTTGAAGGATGCCACCAGAACCAGTCTCAAGTGGATACACAAGGGGAAGAATTGGCACTCGTGCATGGAATTGCACATGTGAAAAATGACCTATATGGCTGTCTTTTCCTTTCTTTTTATTCTTCCTTATTAATAAAGAAAAGGAGTATGTTTGCCCATGGCCATGACTTAGAAATGTGTATAAAATGAGGATGCCGGTTTAACACATTTGGTGTTCATACTCTCCAGACGATCTTCAGTTCTTCCTAAATTTCAGGAAAGAGCAAATCTGAAATAGGAAGTAGGAGAAACACGGGGGGTCGGGGGGGGGTGCTGCTGTAATTAAACAAGCTGGTAACAGAGAGGAGTAACTAGTAATCATGATGGATGAAGCAGAACACTGAGGCTCAGCAAGCTAGGCCACTTTAATGTTGAGAAAATGCAACCATACTCTTCTCATCCACTCCCTCCTATAGGCCCAGAATGCATCATCGTTGCTGAGTGTACTTTCTCTTCTTATTCCAATCTCTTTTTAAGAAAGAAGGAAGGAAAGATAAGAAGAAAGAAAGAAAGAAAGAAAGAAAGAAAGAAAGAAAGAAAGAAAGAAAGAAAAGAAAAGAAAGAAAAGAAAAGAAAAGAAAAGAAAAGAAAAAAGAAAGAAAAGGGAGAAGGAAGGAAGAAATTAAATGGGAGAATAAAAAAGATAAAAGATCATTTATTCATTCATTCATTTTTTTCAAGAGATTTTCTTTTTGAGGACCTACTACTGCTTTAGGTACTAGACACAGCTGTGAACAAAAGAGACAAATTTCCTACGATTCTAGAGCTTTGTGGATATGGAAAAAAAATTCTTGATCTTATGATTTTTTCAAAGAATAGGTAAACAAAGCTTTGGATGTACCTCAGCTCTAGTTCCCCATGAGTTAGTGAAAGTTGGCCTAGATTTAAAAGAACGCCAACCCCACAGGGAAAATGTGCCTATCTCTCTCAGACACTGAATCCAGATGTGAAGCCTGTCTCTGCTGTTCCCTTTCCAGAACTGCCCTCTTCCTTCTGCTTCCTTCTGGTTAGCAATCTAATTCTCTTCTGCTTTTTGAAGCTGGCCTGCCTTGCCTCTTTCTCCATCTCTCTTACTCTGCCAGAGGCTCTCTTGTCCTTGGTTCTCCCACTTTGTTTGCTTTCCCCAAACTCCAAAAGGGCATACAACTAGGCAACTGGGAAATCGAAATGTAAGTTATGTGATTCCTTCCTCCAGACCAAGGGTCTGAGGAGCTAAGAACGAAGGTCCTTATTTGCCTCTAAGGGGATGACATTGCTCACTGTGGCCTGGGGCCCTTTAGGGGCTAAAAACATGTGTTTTGGTTTTCTAGCTTGTTCTCTTAAAAGGAAACCTAAAACCTCTTTCTTCTCTTTAATGAATTATTCTAGTTTTGCTCTGAGACCGCAGCTCCTGTTTTATTTTCAGTTGTCTTTTTCCATAACTCCTTTTAGAAATAAAAATGGGAAACGTTATCTAGCCCCTAGGAAGAAATATGTACATACATTCAAAAAGCAGTTTCGTGCAACCTTAATAACCTGAATTCTATTTCCCTTTCTGTACATGATGGATGAAATTACTTTGATTATGCTGGCTTTCCAATTACTCATTCATGCCAAGAAAGCTAGCCCTTGAAACCTAGTCACCTTGTTTATTTCTTTCCCACCTTGCCCTTCACAATCAGAAAATCAAAGAGCACTGGAGCCGAAAGGAGCTTCCGTGATCCCCAAAGGAAGGATTAAACTTAAAAGTCATACATATTGATTGACCTGAGTTTTCTAAAATTAAACCTAAGTAACTATTTCAATACCAATTTTTAAGCTGTAAAAACTGATTTGGAGTTACAGAGTTTTGAGTCATTATGAAAGGCTTGGTAAATATAAAACTTGGTTGCCAAAGGGTTTCTATTTAATATGTCGGGAAAAGATGTGTTCCCTTGTATTCACCTGATTCCTTAATCCAAATCAGTGGTTTTCAAATTGTGCTCCTTAGAGTCTCAGAGTCTATCACCTGCAGAAGTGAAAGGGGACCAGTTTGGGGGCCTCAACACTCTCTGCTTGGGGTGTGACCTAGAGACACTCCACTTTTTTCTCTCTTAGGGTTGGGTTCTCAACCACAAGGTTATATAAATAAAGCTTCCTGCTACTACCCAAAAAGGAAAAAAAAAAGTTTAAGAAAGGAATGAACTTAAATAAAAGGGTACACAAATAAAATAGAAAAAGTCAACCAAATCATTTTCTCACAAACACATAGACTGGGGCAAACAACTATTCCCAGAATTAGTCCCAGGCTGGCCTTCTGGTGTGTAATTCTCCTGAACTACATCTTCACCATCGAGCACGAGGGCTCACAGGAGCAACTCAAAAGCCATAAGCATGTCTGGCTACCTAGATACAGCTCTTTTAACCTGCGGATAGTATATACTTGCTAATTGACTTATTCATTCAACAAACACTAAGTGAAGGACTCAACTATGAACACATGATGCCTGGAAGTAACAAACTTTAGTCTAGTGAGACAACAAACAAACAAATTATAGTATGTAAAAACAGGATGGCCATTATTTTAATGGGGGGTGTACAAAGTATTGTGGGAGCCCAGAAAAGTCATACCCTGGAAGATTGTAAGTCCAGGGAAGGACTTACAAAGAAGCCTCAGCACAGTCCAGGTTGAAGTACAAAATGTGAAGGGTGGAAAGGAAGGAGATCTTGACCAGACACACAAGCAAGTTCCACATTGTGAAGGGTCATGCCCCATGGAGGACTTTATAGTCTATCCCATCAGAAATGCATAACCACCAATCCATTCACCCACCATTATTGAACAATGAGTAATGTCTTCATTTGCCCATTTTTCTTTAACCCATTCATGTATTTAACAAATATTTCTTGAGTACCACTCTGGGCCAATCACATCTCCTGCCATAAAGAAACTTTGAAGTCCTCTAAATCCTCTGAGGCTCCAGATCTGCTCCCCGCCACCCACCACCCACCCCTGCCCGGCTTTTCGGGGGAGCCACCCTTGGATATTTGCTCCAACTGCCCAGTCATTCCCTGAGCAAATACTCTTACCCATGATTGCAGCTGGCATCTGATACGGGGATTTTCCACCAAGAATCAGCAATGGAATCTTTTTTCAATTGCAGAAATAGATAACACAAGTAAGGAAAAGAGTTAAAAAGGAGGCTCTTAAAAACATTTAAAATAGCTGCTCAGCATTGAAAATCAGCTTAAGGGATGGCAAATGCAAATGTGAGCTCAGACAGGCCCAGCTCAGTTTTGCAAATCCTTTGGTAATGAAAATAGATCCGCACTTTAATTTTTCAAACCATAAACCTCCCCGAAGCAAGTAAGAAAAGAGAAGAAACAGAAGGGAAGTGTTCTACAAAGAAAGTGGATTTTGGATTTGATGCTTTGACGGAACTGTCAGGACAAGATTCCCAAAAACTGTGAAGTAGGCTGGGTCATTGCTGGTACCTGAGGTCCCATTCTCCACCATCTGGTAAGGCTGGGAGCATCCTTTCCCAAGTCCTTAGCTGTCCAGGATAACATCATCTCCCTCCCAGCCCCAACTATCCCATCAAGCCAGCTATCCGGAAAGAAGACCGTATTTTCACGCACACACTAAGGTGACATGATTGATAACAGCTTTAAAATGCCATTTCTTCTATAGGGTATTTGTATTTTAACAGGGTACACAAAAAATCAAGCTGAAGGGAAACTCCCATGAGTGTGAATATATGAAAACAGTTTGCCATGGTGTTTTGCTATCTCTCCACAATCTCAAAGTTACCTGGCAGGAGGTAGTAGCTGCTTGATTATTTAATAAGGGAGAAATTGAGATTTACAAACCAGGGAGTTCATACCTAGGATAGTTTCTGGGTGGAAAATAAAATGAAGGGCAGGACACATGGCTCCTCCAGTGTAGACTCCAGTGGACTCCCCAGGCACCCCCTCAGGTGGCTTCACAGCAACTCTTGAGGTGCTGCCTGTGGACACGTCTCCCTGCATTCCAAAGGAAGGGTTTCCAACATGCTCTGATGGCACAGCATCTCAGAAGCAGCTCTGATCCCTCTCTGATAGCATCTTGAACTCAGCCCTGGGTCAGAGGAACAGGGTAAGGGGGCAGGCTCTTCCGCAGGTGCTCTTTCTTAGCCCTGTAGGAGAGGGAAGGTCCTCCTTAAATCTGCTATTCCTGTATTCTTCAGGTTCTCTTAACATCTCATTAGCTAATCCCACATTGCTTCAATCCCCTATTAAAATTAATCATTCTTTGTATTAAGCTTTCTCTATTCAAGTTAAGTAAATAAAATAAACCAAAGTGCTTTTTCTTTTGCCTTGACCTTCGTAAGATACCAAATTTTTCTCCCCTCCCACTGCTCTCCTTCCCTATTCCACGAGCATCAGACATTATTATTGCTTCTGCCAAATGATTCAGATAAAGCGAGAACATCTACTTTCAAGGCCCTTGTACAATTTTCTGACATATAAGGTCACCAAAAGGGACAGTCTCAAGGTCATATTTCTGAGTGTATTTCCTTCCTCATGGCATATATATATATATATTTTTTTCAAATATCTTAAATTTCCAGAGGTGGGGGAAGGATGTAAAGTTACTGGGTCAGTTCCTGGCATTCTTATGTTGTAGAAAATCTAGGGAAATAGTCTATGGGGTAGGAAAACAAAATAAAACAAAAAGCCTAAGTTTATCTACCTAATACCTTCAGAAGTACTCAGGAAAGGAAGAAGACAGAAAAATAAAATGTACTGAGTACTGGAGAAAGTCATGATGAAGAGACTTGTTTCGAAATTTAGAGACTTAAGAAACTTCCAAAGAGATCCTAATAAGTAGTACTGTAAATAATAAATTTAATCTCTCTTTAATCCTTCAAGAGATACAAGCAAAGATTGAAATTACTTTTTCTCACGGTTGCCAGAGGATTTCTTAAAATTCAAGGCAAGCAACTTGGGTTCCTGTCATATTCAACAGTCTACTCACAGTTGTTCGAACACTTTAGAAACACTTATTCTTTCAAATAACCCTACAAATCACCCTGAAATTCTTCTTCTGAATCTGGGAGATTAAATGTCCTCATGGTGATCATATTGAACCCTCCTAAACTGAGCACAAATGCCTGTAATCCCTCTAAAGGCAGAGCCTGCTTTCCAACCAATATATCTGTGAGTGCCAGTCAAGGATCAGTGTTCAGCATTCTTATGTATCAGCCCATACACCTATTTCTAGAGTGTTGATGGGGTTCCTTCAACATGACAAGTGCTTTCTCAACTAATCAGTAAAGATTACTACCATATAACAAAGATCATCCTATATGTAACTACTAGTGAATCATCCCTCTATGGCAGATCTTGCCATTGACCCAGGTTTATTTCAAACCAGTTCAATGAGAAAATCGTGAACTAGTACACATCCAACTCTGCCAAGAACAAGAATGGAATCTGTCCTACTTACATTGTCTCTAAAAGCAGATGGGGAGTGAAACACATGCCCTCTGGTATCTTTTACTTTTTGTCTTTCCATATTTGTTTCCTGGCCTGGTACCCAAGCAGGTGTTCTGCCCATGACCTCCGAAAGAGTGACTGGGGCCTCTCTTGCTTTACTTCCATTAGCCTTCAATATCTACATGGTCTCTGCTTCAATCTAACATTAGAACCCTTTCACTCTGGTTCCCCAATATTGGGTTCTCTAGTCCATATCACACCTTTATGGATCATCCACAACCTATTGCTTTATTTGAACTACCTTTACTATGTCATATTTGGACTAGCCTTAAAAGTAGATTATCCCTCCCACCATTCTACCTGCCACGCAGTAGCAATTTGTTTTGTCTCTTACAATCTCACTAACCAAAGATCTTCTCTACCCCTAGCATAGAGCCAGGCCATTTTTGTCAGTTTTCTGCTGTGTTTATCATTGTAAGCCAAAAGCTCTCACTTGATGCCATCATTCTGATTTCCTCATTTCCTCAAAGCTCCTTCATCAAATAATATATAGTTTACCTTGAGATTATTTCTACCAAACTTCTGCCTTTCTTCCAATCAGAGGAAACCATCATAGCAATTAAGGATGAGATGCAGGGAAAGCTTTGAGAAGTCAATGCATTTTATGGCCCTAACTCCGAGATCCCTATGGCAACCCCTACTGACTGGCTGGTGCAACATCTACACCCAATTTCTTACTCTAATCCTTTCCAGTATAGAACGTGGAATGATTAACTATGGCCTTTCCTTTTGGTTTCCTGATAAGAGAGGCAAAATATAGCTAGCCTTGACCTATCCACTCATCTTTTTGCTTTGAAGGTAAGTGCAATACCTGATGCTGGAGCAGTCATTTTGTGACTATGAGGCAACAAGCATAATGGAAAGCTTGCCCTGATGTTGTTAAGCTGCTAAACCAACTCTAGCAGCTGCCTGTCTGACCCTTTGTTACATGAGCCACTATAAACTAAGTTTTTCTGTCACACACAGACAAAAGCATTCTTACTTAACATAGCAGGACCACCAAATGCCCTTCCAGAGCAACCCAAGCAACCCAAGTGTCCATCACTAGCAACTCAAGTGTCCATCAATAGATAATGGATAAAGAAGATGTAGTGTGTGTATGTGTGTGTGTGTGATGGCATATTATTCAGCCATACAAAGGAATGAAATCTTGCCATTTGTACAACATGGATCCACCTACAGGATATAATGCTAAATGAAACAAGTCATTGACAGAAAGACAAATACTATGTGATTTCACTCATATGTGGAATTTAAGAAACAGAACAAATGAACAACAATAAAAATGAGATAAACAAAAAGCAGACTCTTAAATATAGAGAATAAACTGGTGGTTACCAGAGGGGCAGGGGGAGATGGATGAAATAGATAAAGGGGATTAAGAGTACACTTATCATGATGAGCACTGAGTAATGTACTATATTGTACACCTGAAACTAATATAACATTGAACATTAATTATACTGAAAATAAATAGACTAATTAATTAAAAGAAATTTCTTCATCCTTTTCCCACTTTGAGAAAGAACCTATATTTAGTAGTCTTTGTTTTTCTGAAGAGTAACTTATCGTTTTTCCTTCAGCACAATGCCACAAAAAAATGAATTTTTATATTTTGTATGTTTATGAATTCAGTAATACCTATCACAACCTGACATCGTTATATAATTACTATGATTATATTTATTGTTAATAAACACATCAAAATTATTCCAATACGTTGATTAATTTTACTGTGCCATAAATATATTTTACTCAATAAAATTAATATCATATTGCATATGTTGCTTATATTTTATTGATAATACATCATTATGTTATCACATTATATGTTATACTGTCTATTTGTTATCTTTCTTTCTCACAACAGTGAAGACAGTGCCTAGAACAGTGCCTGGCATCAAATAGCCACGTAGTAAATATATGTTGAATAAATAAATGAATCTTACCCCCCCCCAAAAAAAGTCCTTATTTAAAATTAGCCTGTCTCAAGCAAAAAAAAATTTCAATGAGTGTGTTATTAAGAGGTCAGTTTAAATGAAGAGTTCATCTTGACATCCTACAGAGGCAGCCTTTTAAATGCTGGTAATTGGTTTTAAAAATAAATTACATTATTTTGTTATTTAAATTCCCCAACGGCAATTAGACTTCTGTTTTTAAAATGGGAGTCTGGGAAGATAAGTCACTTTAGTAGACTACTGTCCTGGCCATGGTCCTTCTTAAACACCCTGTCTAGGGCACAGAGTCAAAACACAAGGAGTTCTCTTCAGCCTGAGGGATCAGGAGCAAGATGCTGACCCACACTTTTGCCCAAAGTTAGTTTCCAAACCCCATTCAGAGCTCCTTTTATGACTAACATCATCTCAAAATGTGTACCCTCTCTTTTACTCTAGGCTGCATAATTTAAATAAACCAAATCTTCATGAAAAAGGTATTTAAATACTCTCTGCTGAAAAACAAAAAAGAGAATGTGGTAGCATGGGATCTTTCTCAAGTCAAACAATTAATATTAAAAATTACCAATGTTTCTCTTAAAAGCCCTTCCCACCTCTGGAAAATGAACAAAACATGAATTCGGTCCCATTCTAGAAGTTTTGTGCAGCGGGAGAATTATGGCTCCTTCATCAGAGAGAAGAATTCTTCACAGCCAATGCTGCATCAGTGACTGGACTCTGCCTGCTAGGTTCACATCAGCTATCATTTTGATTCAAATTTGCCAAATAAGGCACTGCTGACCACATTCCAGAGCCTTGGGGGCTTCATTCAGGGAACAGAAGAAAAGCAGAGTGCAGCATGACAAGCTCTGAGCTACTCATCTGTCACCCAGAAGGACAAGCCCCCACTGCAGATTCCAGTGTGGAACTCTGCTCAGTGGACTTAAAAGCCAGTGTCCAGCCAACTCAACCTGAAAAGCACAAAGGTATTCCCTAGGGCTTGAAGGCCTGGAATTTATCATCTATTCCTGCAGAACAAATTACAACAAACTTAGCAACTCAAAACACCACCCATTTATTATCTCATAGTTTTGGTGAGTGCGAAATTTCGGCACAGCTTAGTTGGGTTTCCTACTTCAGTGTCTCGTGGGAGGCTGAGGATCAAGGTGTTTGCCAGAGTTGGAGTCCTATCTGAAGGCTTGACTGGGGAAGGGTCTGCTTCCAAGTGCACCTGGTTGTTGGCAAGATTTAGTATGTTCTGGGCTGTCAGACTGAGGGCCTCGGTTCCTTTATTAGCCAGAAGCCACCTTCAATTCTTTGCCATATGGTTTTTCCATAAGGCAATTTACATATGGAAAGTTGCTTCATCAGAGACAGCAAGGGACAGTACCTCAAGCTATGTATCTCCTTTTCGGCTTCAATTTTCATCTTCTTTGCCCCCACATCCAGTCAGAGAGTATATACTACCTATTGTAACAATAAAGTGTCTCTCAAATCTGTCTCCTCTTCACTCCAAGTGCTAAGATTCAAGCACTCTTCTTCTCTCTACAGAACTGTTTCAATTGCTTTCTAATCGGTCTCTCTGGCCCAGTGCTGTGCTAGTAAAGGTTTAACAACTGACTCTCCAGGGGGTGAATAAAGCGCTGATTTGTGGAATCTGCAGATTTCCATGGTATAAATACTCCCACCCTGACTCATTTCAAGCTACTCAAGAGACATCACTGATGGCAGCGTGGGAAGAGATGCTCAGTAGCATATCACTCTGTTTTCAACATACAGATACAGTAGATGTAAACAACCCCAAGAGCATGAATGATAGTAAAGTTTAGTAAAATAATTGCTAAGCTTTACATATTTATTGTTTCTGTTTTTAATACAGTTTAATTGTAACTCTATATAATTTAATAGGTAATAACAACAGCATTCCAAACCTATTCAGAAAATTTCTAAGAACCTAATAACTGGCTCTCACAACATATCAATGTACCCACTCCAGCTCTGTTCTTGGTGTCTGCACTCAAGTCATTACTCAAAGCACAGTAGATAGATATTTCAACACAAATTTGATCATGTCAATGATCAATACCATTGATCATTGATACTACAATACCCCAATACTATTCCTGTTCTTTTTGGTGGCTTCTCATGGTCTGACCACAACTGTGGCTCTGACCACAGGTCATATGCTGACCACACCAATGGCTCCAACTGCATTTTAGTTCAAATAATAACAATAACAGAAACAGAATCTAACAGCTATTGACCTTTACTCTCTGCTAAGTACTCAGTATACATGCACTATATAATTTAATCTGTGTAAAAATCATACAAGCTAGCTACTCTTAATGTCCCCATTTTACAGATGAAAAAAGTAAAGAATGTTTTCAGTGATGTATAAAAGTTGTAATAGAGCTGATCTAATAATAAACCCCAGATTCTTAGGACTAAGATCGTCTCATCATCAACAGTCCTACACTCCCCATATGCACTATGGCCTTCTCATCTCCTTCCCATTGCACACGTTTTTTTCCATCTAGAATGCCATTTCACCACTGACCCCAGGAACATATCACTCTGCCCTTATCTACCAAGGAGCTGCTATTTTATGTACTTACTCCAATGGCACTTTAAACTGAGAGGTAAGTAAAACCAAGAGATTCAAGCATATAGAGCCAGTGATAAAATTCAAGTAACACTGGGATCAGTGCTGATTGGGGACAGTATAACTTTACCAGTGAGGTAAGAATCTTATTTTATCCAAGTGCCAAGGCATAAAGGAAATAGCTAAGATGTCTTTGGATTGAAACAGTCCAAATGTGTTTAGTTAAAATGGGATCTAGCTAACTGCCACTTCTTAAGCTACCATTAAATTAGCTAATTAAAGAGACCAAAACAGAAAGAGGGGGGAGAAAGAGAGAGGAAAAAAGAGAACGAGAACTCATGATATCATCCAAAGATAAAAATTTAAGCTGTAGGGATCCCTGGGTGGCGCAGTGGTTTGGTGCCTGCCTTTGGCCCAGGGTGTCATCCTGGAGACCCGGAATCAAATCCCACATCGGGCTCCCGGTGCATGGAGCCTGCTTCTCCCTCTGCCTGTGTCTCTGCCTCTCTCTCTCTCTCTCTCTCTGACTATCATAAATAAATAAAAATTTTAAAAAAAAACTTAAGCTGTAGATAGCTTATGATCAGGATTCGTGTGGCATGGAGAAGTCTAGAGATGTCTAGGATACTATTCCCCAATCCCACTCCACCCAAATCTTTTCTTCCATTCTGAGATAGCAAATTCCAGAAAACAAGGCAGGAGTTCGAGAGAAAAAAGAGTAGAGATTCTGTTGGTACTGGGAAGCTTATTCCATATATGTAAATGAGGTGGGTTGGGCCATGATAGAAAGAATTCTGAGTGAGGTGATGTGAAAGAGTTTGGGTTTTTTGTTTATTCCCTCTCTTCGGTTGATCAAGGAACACAGAGGTCTCAGAGTGCAAAAATGGTTCCATTGTGGTACATTAGAGCTGCCCACGATAAGAACTTGGAGAAACTGGGAACTAGGCTAGAAGAGAAGCATATCAACTTTCCCCACAGGTACAACTTTAAAAAGGCCTTTAGCAGTGCACATGTGAATAACAAATATGCGTCTGTTAATAAGCAGAGGCTGGATTAATCTCTCCTCATCAAAGTATAGCAAGAAGGAAAAATAAGTGATCAAGAATTAGATCTACTCTACAAATTATAAGTTTCCCAATGGAAGACTAGAGCAATTTGGTTAGAAGCAATAAACAACAAAAATATATATATATATTTTTTAAGTAGGCTCCATCACAACACAAGGCTCAAACTCATGACCCTGAGAACAAGATCTGAGCTGAGATCAAGAGTCTGACACTTAACCTACCGAGCCATCCAGGCGCCCCAACAAAAACATAATTTTTTAAAATCTGAGCTAAAAAAAACCTAGAATGTACAAATTAAAAAAGGATCAAAATGTATTATTCAAAATAAAAGACCACATCTCAACACATCCTGGCAATCCTTTAAAGTACAAGCAAGGGACAAGGAAAATGTATCCCTTAAAAAGGAAGATACAGAATATCTCTAGCATGAGACCATTTATACAAATAAGGAAAATACGTACACATTCATAGCAATACTGTATATTATTCATGGATATATAAATATGTATGGACAATTTTAAAGAAAAGGCCTGAAAATTACATTTCAAAATCTTAATAGCTGCTGTCCTTGAGTGGCTGTGGAGGGGGCTAGTGAATGGGCTGGGAAGTGGGGTGCTGGTTAAAGGATGCCTTGGCTATATCTGTGATGTTTTATTAGGAAGAAGGAGGAGGGAGGAGAGACAGAAAAGAGTTGAAGCAAGTGAGACAGAATATAAATAGTTGGTTCTGGGTATTGAGAGCATTAAAGTTTGTTTCATTCTTTATACTTTTCAGTATCTTTTAAACTTCTCTAAATAGAAGGAGAGGGAGAAGAAATCCTACAAGAAACCAAATTGGGAAGGGGGAATTCCTACAAAGAAAAAATAAAATCCATCTGAGCTCAGATGTCTCCTCCATACACTAAATCCAAAAAAGAGTTTTGACAAAAACAGAAACAAAAAACTCTAAAATTATATACCCAGCCAACTTGTCACTCAAGTGTTAAGAGAATAGAAAAATATCCTCAGGCATACTGGGCCCAGAAACATACCAAAGTCTTCTACTTCTTGAAAAAATAGTTAGTATCTACTCTAGTCAAATGGATGATAAATCAGAATAAAAAGCTGGGAGCTGTGGTATAAAAAGATTATCAGTAAGTATTAGAAACATTCACAGGCAAACACAATACACAGATATAGATACAAAATCAAATACATATTTCTAAAAAATTTCTTTAAAGGGGAGATATGAAAAGTAAAAAAAATAATGATGTAACAACAGTCATCTGGAGCTCCAAAGTCAGTGGGAAGAAACAAGAGTGTGGGAAGTAGCACAGATTGGAGATATAGTAACATCGTGCTAGAGAGCCCATCTTACATGGTATAGGAGCAAGCCAAAAGGTAACTTGAATTCTTTGATCCTGAATGAAATGTGAACTGAAGAAAGTTTTTGCGAAAACAAAGAGGCACGCAATATGAAATTTAAGGCAGAATGTAAGCCGTGCACATCACTGAAGAAGAGGGGACAAACAAGATAACCCCCTCGCAGCAAAATCCTGAAAACAAATTAATAATAATAATGACTTAAAAGCCAAAAGCACAAACCGAGATGATACAAGCAAGGACAAACATATTAGTAATCAGGGACATAAAAATTAAAATAATGAAATATCATCTTCCATGGTCAAATTGGCCAATTTAAGAGGTTATTAATATCCAAAATGGACAAGTGTGTGAGGAAGTAGGCACTCAGAACTGATGGAAGGAATATCAATTGGAAGAGACTCAATGAAGATTAAATTGTCAGTATATATCAAAGGTTGAAGTGAGCACATATACCATAGAAATGATACATCGTGATAATAATATATAAGTCAAATGCCTCGTGACAATGATACATATGTATACTTTTTATGGCAGCATTGTTTATGGTGGCATTAAAAAAATGGAGCTAACCTAAATGGCCATCAGTAGCATGATGGGAAATAAGCCCATTAATACCCAACAATTAAAACAATGGGATAGACCTATATGATATAACATGGAAAAATCGCTAAGACATTATCAATAAGTTAGGGGGACAATGTAAAGAATAGTATTATAAGATGCACCCATTTTTATTTTGGTCCTAACTCTGTGTTAGCATATATTTATGTTTATGTAAATATATAGAAAAATGTCTGGAGAAGTACGGATAAGACTTTTAATAATACCTCTGAGAAGGAGGTAGTTTTTCCCTTCATATTCTATACACTCTATACAGTTTGCATTTTTATGCAGCAAATGTATCTCTTGAGTAATTGTTTCTGTTCTGTTTTGTTTTCTTACTAGGACTTACTCAGATGTCAACTTTGTAATCTTCCCCTGATTTCCTTTGCCTTTCCTCCATGGTTTAAACGCATGCTACACTAATCTGCACATTCACATGTGTACTGTTATTTAGTAAATAATGGGAAACATATGTCTTCTCCCACATAGAGGGCTCCCGATCTTACTTGTCTCTGAATTCCCTGCACCCAGCACAATGTCTAGCACAGAGAGGGCTCTCCTTGTTTAATCAAATGAATGGATTAACCAATCCGTCAAACAACATAAGAGTGGGACAGTTAAGCTTTCCAAGCTCTATGGCTAGGTGATCTGCACCGTATCTGATTTCATGACGTGTAGTTTATCAAGGTAAGCTCAGAACTCTTCTTAAAGGAGTAGTATAGTAGTTAAGAACCAGGATTCAAAGCCCAGCGCCTCCACTTACCAGCTGGTGACCCTGGACACATCACTTACCTGTCCATAATTTACTTTCCTCTTCTGTGAGATGGGACTAGCAACAGTTCCTTCCTTATTAAGCTATTGTAAACATAAATGACTTAACACGTGTGTTAATTATTACTGTAACTGTTAATAACAGAAGACATCTCTAAATAACAGCAGGGAAGAAAATAAAAATGATTAACAAATTCTTCGAGGCATTGGCATTAACAGATGCCATCCCATGGGGTACAAGAGAAAGAACAAACACTCACCATATCTTTATATATGCACCTCACATTAGCACTTCAAAATACTGAGCCAAGGAGCAGCCTCTTGGCTCTTCTCCACCTGCCTGTCCTCCATTCTGCCCCCACCTTCCCCACCACCACCTCTTAAGCCCCCAACTAAATATTCCACCCTTCCCAGTCCTGGGGTTGATCCTACACCAAATCATGGGGGAAATTCAATAAGCCCTTGGCCAATTTTGCAATCGTGAAATTTTGAAATCCTGAGGGGAGAAATGTAGGCTCCTCTCTATTATAAAAGATTCATTTTCTAGAGAAGGTACACACGTTTAAAGGAAACATTTCATCACTATCTCAAGGTCAATCTTCAAGAGTGAGTGTGATTCAGGGAAGTGAGAGAGATATGGGGTCATTTTTTACAAATGACTAGAGTAAGGACAGGGAATCATTGTGAGAGCATCATGGCATGTCCCCATGATCCCACACCCACCCCCTGAATCATTTCCAGATTCCATCTGTGCCCATACCACCCCTCTTGCCCTCTGCAGCCTGAAGAAATTCATGAAACCTAAATGTACTTCTATGGTAAAGACTGTAAGTTGACCCATCTTGGAATCTCACAGATACTCAAAAGCAAAATAACAATTCCTTGGATATTTTTTTAAGATTTTATTTATTTATTCAAGAGAGAGAGAGAGAGAGAGGCAGAGACACAGGTGGAGAGAGAAGCAGGCTCCATGCAAGGACCCCGATGTGGGACTTGATACCGGGACTCCAGGATCACGCCCTGGGCTGAAGGCAGTGCTAAACCTCTGACACACCCAGGGCTGCCCCAATTCCTTGGATTTCTAAAGCAGCTGAAGCAGGCTATGATCCTTAAGGGACAGGGCAGAGAAGGAGAGCTGAGACAGGACCAAGCAGAAGGGACGCAGCTACAGGTGTCCCTGTGGATGGAGAAGGCTGGGTACTGCCCCCTGGCAGGTGGACAGAGGCCTGGCCACTCTAAGGGACACAGGTTGCCCCCATCAGAAGAGTCACTCCTGGCTCAGAAGAAAACTTTACAATCTTTGGGCAGAGGAGCAGGGAGCCATTCTTGTAGGGTGTGGGCAGCCCCATTTCTGAGCTGAGTCTCAGACCAGAGAGACAGCTGCAGGTGGGATTCATTTCCTAGGGCCCCTTGCGCATCTCCTGAGGAAATCAGGCTGAAGAAATCATTTTGAAAGCCTATTCTATATGTCATAGAGATGCTCCTCACAGATCTGAACTAATGGGGGTCTCCACCCAACCTGCCAGAAGCCACATTTCTAAGGGGGACAAATTTATAATATCCTTCCCTTTACCTGGTTTCTGGTAAGATTTTGATCACAAGACTGAGGCAAAATCAGAGGCCATAGGACAGGTGCCAGCAACAGCTCCTGGGGGAGAAATGGACCAACCACCTGGCCCCTGCAATTGCCAGCAGGGGCTTTAGGTCCAGATCGTGATTTCTGGTGACATAATTTGACCATCTGAATCAATTATAATAAGGGATCTTGTTTTATACAATTTAAGCAGAATCTCATGGAGAGAAACAGGACTGAGCAACAGAGGGGGGAGGAGGAGGCACAGGGACCACAGGACCCTCGGTGAATGCGTCTCAGGCGCTGGGAAGCTGACAACCCATGTGAGTGTGTGTGACCATGAAGACTTTGAATTAGCTGCCAGACCGAGTAAGTGCCCTAAAACCAAGATACATTTTAAAATGCTTTTATTCCGAATATTTATTCATAGGTCAAGCCTCATTTTTCATTCCATTAATGCATTCATATTGCACCTGTTTTCTCCTCCCTTAGGTGTTTTACATATCCAAATGAACAAATACTGATTCACTCCAGGTTCTTTGGCTGTCTCCTAACTCTCGGCCTCTGACACTCCCTTTCCCTCCCTCCCATGCTGCTCTGACTCCTATGCATCCTGCTCTCTTGGTCCTTCTCAATCTCTGATCCGTGGTCCCACTCTCCCCACCCTCAGCCTCACCCACGTGTCTCCTTTTGTTTACCCTGAAAGATGCTCGGACTGGAAGTAATTTTTCTTTGATTTAAAATCCAAGCACAAGAAAAGCTTTATTAATTCAGTGTCAGCCCCTGGTTCTAGAGAGAAAGCAGTGAAAAGAGTTTGTTAATCCCAAGTGTGGTTTTTATATCAAGATTCTTTAAACAACCTTATGTCATTGAACCAGACTCAACTGAGCAGCCTTGCTGGTTAAAATAAAATAAAATAAAATAAAATAAAATAAAATCTTCCCTTGTATTTAGTGTAACAAGTTAATCGCCAGGTAAATTCCACTGAACAAGGATCAGAGGGACAGGAGGACAATCTTCCCTTTTAAAAGGCTACAGCTGGAAACCTCATATGAATCAGCTCCACCATAAGCTTCTCTACTACCCTGGAAAAGCAACCCAAGATCTGTCTCTAAATTATTGGATAGCAATTATTTTTATAAACTTTTGATTTTAAGTGCACACCTAGGGAGTTTTTAAAAACTGAACACCCTGTGTTCCTAGAACCCAGATCAAGATATAAGATGTTACTGATATTCCAGAAGCCTCCTGCATAGCTCCTTTCAGTCATGAACTCAGTCGCATATAACTATAATTCTGACTTATATCACCATAGGTGAACTTTGCCCGGTTTCAAACTTTATATGAATGGAGCCATTCCATATGCTCTCTTTATTGTCTGGCTTCTTTTGCTGAGGTACTTATGTCCGTGGGATGATTCCACATTATAGTAGGTATCATTCATTCGTTCTTTTTCATTGCGGTACAGTCAGTATTCCATTATGTGGACATACTGTATTTATCCATTCCACTGATGATGGCCATCTGGGTATTTCTAGTTTTGGTGATTATGAATAATGCTGCTATAAACATTCTTGTATATGTCTTTGGGTACATACATTTATGAATTCCTATTGCATTTATACCTAGGAGTGAAATTGTTGCATCATAGGGTGGGTATATGTGTAACTTTAGAAGATACTGATAGTTTTCCAAACTCACTTTACCAATTTACACTCCCACCAGCAATATATAAGGGAGTCCTAGTCCTCCACATTCTCTACAACACTTAATATTGCCAATTAGTAAAATCTTAAGCATGGTTGGTGATAGCTCATATGGTATTAATTTGCATTTTTCTATTGACTGTCAATGTTGAGCATCTTTCTATATGCTTATTAGCTGTTGAAAAGTGCTGGTGTGAGCCTTTTGTCCACTTTCCATGGGATTTTTTCCTGTTCTTAGTGATTTGTAGGATTTTTTTTAAATAAATTCTAGATGCTTCTCCTTAGCCTGGTATTTGTGATGTAACGATCCTTCTCTGTTGTTCGCCATTTCACTCTCCTTAATGGTATGAAGAGATTCTTGATTTTGATGAAGTAGATTTATCAAAGTTTCATTTTATGGTTAGTTTTTGTATGTGTGTCCTATTTAAGAAATCGTTGCATATTCCCAGGTCTTAAATACATTCTCCAATGTTATCTTCTAGAATATTTTATTTTGTATTAAGGTTTATGATCCACCAAGAATTGGTTTTTGTGCATGGTCTGTGATAGGGGACAAAGTCCATTTTTTTCTATATTTATCCATTTGTTGAAGAAAGGAACATAGCCTTTGGCACTATACTACTGTGGCACCTTTGCCATAAGTCAGGTGGCCAGGAAAATATGTAGGTCTGTTTCCGAACTTTTTATTCTATTCCTTTAGTCAATTTCTCTGTCCTTAAGCCAACAACAACAACAAAAGTCAATTCCTGTGGCTTTATAAGAAATCTTGATATCTGAGATCTATAACCTCCAACTTTGTTCTTCAAGATTGTCTTCACTATTCCCAACTCTATGCATTTACGTATAAATTTTAGAACATGTCCATTTCCATTAAAAAGCAGCTGGAATTTTTATTAAGATGGTATTACATCTGTAGATCAGTTCGGCATCTTTTCAATATTGAGACTTTCAATCCCTTATCATGTTATAGACCTCCTTTTAGGTCTTTAATTTCTGGCAATAATATTCCATAGTTTTCTGTATGGAGGTCTTGCATTTATTACATTTTTCCTGACTACTTAATACTTCTGATGCTAGTACAAGTGGCATATTTTTGAAAATGTATTTTAGAATTGGTGTGGTTGATATAATTACAATTGATTTATATATATGGACTTTGCTGTCTACAGCGACCTTGCGAAATTAATTCTAATAGTTCATTTGTAGATTCTTTTGGAACTTCTGCATGCACAATCCTCTCATTTTTGAACAAAAACAGTTTTATTTCTTTGTGCATAATACTTATGTCTTTTGTTTTATTTTCTGTTTCATCGCACTGGCTGGGAATTCCAGTACAACAATGTATAGAAGATTCTTGCTTTGTTCCCAATATCAAGGGAAATATTTTCATTATTTAACCATTAAGAGTAATGTTCACGGTTGATTTGAGGTTTGCATCTTTTTTTTAAATATTTTTTTATAATTAAGAAAGTTATTTTTATTCCTAACTTACTAAGGATGTTTTCATAAGTTGGTATTAAATTTTATTAAATGTAGTTTCTTTATTGAATTGATCCTTTTTTTTCCTCCTCACTCTAAAATTTCTACTTAATTCCATTATAATCAGAGAACATACTCCATATGATGGAGTTTTGTTTTTGGCTTTTTTTTTTTAATTTGCTTTGTGGCCCAGCATATACACTATTTTGGTAAATATTCCACATTCACTTGAAAAGAAAGTATATATTTTCAGGGGTCGGTACTGTGGTCCTTTATATGCAGTTAGGGAAATTTTTCAGGTTATGTTATTCACACTTTCTATATGCTTATAATTTTTGTTGTCTGGAAACAAGGGACAAAAAATAATTACAAAATCGCCAAATGTTTGGAAATTAAGCAATATAGTATTAATTAACCCATAATGTTTGGCTCAGCCTAGCCCAATGAATACACTTGCTACAAGGTTTCTAGTTAGACTCTATGCCCTGCCCTACAATTAGCAAATGCCCCATGTGGAAAGCAGATGGTAAATACAGGGCTCACCTCAATGCATATTCCTTCTCTTTGGGATTTTGACCCCCAGGTCCCGACTGCCTTGATTTCCCTTTTTGCCTTCAAACAAGTGTTTTATAGTAGCCTTTATCAAGGTTAGTCTGATACTCGCTACTGGATCTTAATCTAAAGCAGGATTGGTAATTACTTTTTAATAGGCTACAAGGAATACAAAGAACTAATTGGATTCATTAAATTATTTGGTTAATTAGACTAATAACTACCCTGAATTTCCATAGCACCATTCTTCTAAGGATTTCAAAGCATTTCTACACATTGAGAAAGGACTATTTCTAGTTCTCTCCAGCTCTGATTTATAAATTTAAAATTAAAGTAATGGAATAAAATAACTTAAGTTCCTAGGTATGTAGGTATCCAGAGAAATTAGATAAAAACAGGTATAAAACATGCTGATTGTCAGGATCATTGAAGTAGTTTTAAATCCCAGGAAATAGACTCCCCATAAGTACAACATAGTTCATATTAAAAATGTCACTCCCTGGGGCACCTGGACGGCTCAGCCAGTTAAGCGTCCTCATTTGGCTCAGGCCATGATCAGAAGACTTTGGGATCGAGTTCTGCATGGGACTCCCTGCTTCTCCCTCTCTCTCTGCCCCTTGCCCCTGCATGTGCTCTCTCTCACTCTCTCTCTCTCTTTTTCAAATAAATAAATAAAATCTTTTAAAAAAGAGAGAGAGAGAGAGAATGTGGAATGCCTGGGTGCCTCAGCAGTTGAGCATCTGCCTTTGGCTCAGGTTGTAATCCCAGGGTCCCGGATCGAGTCCCACATCAGGCTCCTTGCAGGGCCTGCTTCTCCCTCTGTCTGTCTCTGCCTCTGTGTGTGTGTGTGTGTGTGTGTGTGTGTGTGTGTGTGTCTTTTATGAATAAATAAATAAAATCTTAAAAAAAATAATGTCACTCCCCACAACCTCTGCCCTATAGTGATATGGAAAGTATGTAGCATGTATTAAGGGCCAGTTTGGATGCTTCATCAAACTGAGTAAATAAATTGGTATCAAGGCTACTAAAATTATATTTCAAAGACAAAATTACAGTAAAATAATTTTCTATAAGACTAATGGAACAACAAACACTAAAGTTTAATTCAGTATTTGGTTTCTTGTGTAAGTGGAACCATAACAGTATTACAAACCATTTTCTGTTTTTTCTTTCAGTTTTACTGTAGCAATAGCCTTTGCAGTAGTATTTTGTTCTACACAGTTGGAGGTTTTTTCTGTCTTCTCTCCAGAATTGGTATTAAAACTGGATTTCTTACAAATTCTTCCCAGAGAAGCATATTCAGCTTGTAAAAGAAATCCAAAGATTAGGAGGAAGAACTGAATGAGGAGACAAGTTACTAAATTAGCAAATAAGAGCCTCTAGACCTGAATTCTAAATCATAGTAAATAGTTACAAATGAAACATGAAGCACCCAATAGACACCCAATAAATATTTGATGATATTGATTTCTTGCATCCTACAATGAGTTTTTAGTGGGGCTTTGATAGTAATTGGGTACCTCATCTTAATACCTTGACACAAAGGAGTTTGGGATAATCCATCATTGTGCTTCTCCAAGATCCCAAATAACAAGCACAAGCTGGGTGAGAATAGGTTGACCTCACAAGGCCCCTTGAAGCCCTGTGACTTGAGAGTTAATAAGAAATGGAGTCTGGCATTTTTATAGCCAATTTCCGTCCAGAATGAAAAGTACCTCATATAGAATGGCTGGATTTCCTACCTCTTCTCGAAACACTAGAAACAAACAAATATGGCTATGCCTATTTTACAAATCAGCAAGGACACAGATGTCAAATAATGACAAAGGTCACATAACATGCCCACCCCTGCTAGGAAAAATGCCTGGGTGCCCTCACTACCAATCTAATGAGGTTTGGGTTACTATTGACCTTCTGCTTCTGTTATTCCCTACACTGTTTACTTCACAGACCAAGTCCTAACTACTAGACCTTTTAACAGTGGTACCATTCTTATGTTTATAAATTGACCACATCTAGTAAAATTCTTTAAGTTTATTGAGGTATAATTGACATAAAATATTATATTAGTTTCAGGTATGCAGCAAGCACAGTGATTTGACATTTGTGTATATTACACAAATGGTCACCACAATAAGTCTAGTTGCCATCTGTCACCTTACAAAGTTAATACCATAGTTTTGACTAGGATCCCAATGTTGGACATTATATTCTCATGACTTGTTTATAACTAGAAGATTCCATTTCTACAAAGATAGGTATTAACTCCTCTTTGAATGGTTCATAGAATTCACCAGCAAAGCTGTTTAGTCCCAGACTTTTTTTTGTTGGGAGGTTTTTGACTACTGATTCAATCAGTCTATTCAGATTTTCTATTTTTTCAGTCTTGGATTCAGTCTTGCAAGATTCTAAATTTCTAGAAATGTATCTATATTGTCTACGTTGTCCAATTTGTTGGTGTATAATTGTTCATAGGGTCTCCTATGACCCTTTGTATTTTTTTAGTATCAGATTTAACTTCTCTTTCATTTCTTATTTTATTTATTTGAGCACTCTCTCTCTCTCTTTTTATAAGTCTAGGTAAAGATTTTCCAATTTTATCTTTTCAAATTACCAGCTCTTAGTTTGTCGTTTTACTCTCTATTTCGTTTATTTCCACTCTGATTTTTATTATTTCCTTTGACTAACCTTGGGCTTCATTTGTTCTTCTTTTTCTAATTCCTTTATGTGTAAAGTTATACTGTTTATTTGAGATTTCTCTTATTTCTTGAGGTAGGCCTGTATTGTTCTGACCTCTCTTAGAACTGATTTTGCTGCATCCCACAAATTTTGGTGTCATATTTCTGTCTTCATTTGTCTCTAAGGGTTTTTTTCTTCCTCTTTTCAATCCTTCTATGACCTAGTAGTTGTTCAGTAACATGTTGTTTAAATTCCACATATTCGTAGTTTTTCCCATTTTCTTCTTGTAATTAATTTCTACTTTCATACTATTATGATAAGAAAAAAATATTTGATATGATTTTCATTTTCTTGAGTTTGTTGAGCCTCGTTTTATGGCCTAACATATGATCTATTCTTGAGAATGTTCCATGTGCACTTTAGAAGAATGTGCATTCTGTTGCTTTGGATGGAATGTTCTGTATATGTCTGTCTATTAAGTCTGTCTGGTCTAATGTGTCATTAAGGTCAATGTTTCCTTACTGATTTTCTGTCAGGATATCTATGTATTGACGTAAGTGTGGTGTTAAGGTTTCTTACCATTATTGTATTGCTGTCAATTTTTCCCTTTAGGTTGTTAATATCTGCTTCGTATATTCTGGTGCTCACATGTTGGATGCATATATATTTAAATATGTTATATCTTCTTGCTTGATTGACCCTTTTATCATTATGTAGTGTATAATGTCTTTATCTTTTATTAAAGTCTTTGTTTTAAAATCTATTTTCTCTAAGTACAACTATGCCAGCTTTCTTTTTGTTTACATTATATGGAATATCTTTTTCCATCCCTTCCTTTCAATCTGCATATGTCCTTACTTCTGAGGCACTTTGTTTTTTATCCACTCAGCTACTCTATGTCTTTTGATTGGAGAATTTAGTCCACATGTATTTAAAGTAATTATCTATAGTTATGTATTTACTGTCATATTTTGTTAATTATTTTCTGGTGATTTTGTAATTCCTTTTTTTCTTATCTTTTTCTCTTCCCTTGTGGTTTGATTTTTTTATTTTTTTTAAGATTTATTTACTTATTTTAGAAAGAGAGCATGCATGCACATGAGTGGGGTCAGGGAATCAGAGGAAGAGACTCTTCAAGCAGACTCCCCTCTGAGTGTGGAGCCTGACGTGAGCTCAATCCCACAACCCATGAGGTAAGGACCTGAGCTGAAGCCAAGATTTTGTCCTTAATTTTGACATTTTAATTATAATGTGCCTTGGTGTTGCTTTCCTTTGGTTCATTTTATTTGGAACTCTGTGCCTACTGGACCAGGATGTCTGTTTCCTTCACCAGGCTAGGGAAGTTTTAAGCCATTATTCAAATATGTTTTCTTTTTTTTTTTTTCCAAATATGTTTTCTGACCCTTTCTCTCTCTCTTCTCCTTCAGGGACCCCTATAATGTGAATTTTATTCCACTTGATGTTGTTCCAAAGATCCCTTACGTTATTTCTTTTTTTTTTTTTTTAAGTTTTTTTCCTTTTTTGCAGCTCTGTCTGGGTATATTTAATTGATTTCTCTTCCAGCTTACGAATCTATATTTCTACTTCATCTAGTCTACTGTTGAACAGTTCTAATGTATTTTCTAGTTCAGTTATTGTATCCTTTGGCTCTGTAACTGTTATTTGTACTTTCTTAGGTTTTCTATATTTTTTTGTTGAAATTCTCACTGTGTTCATCTGTTCTTCTCCTAAGGTCAGTGAACATCTTTCTGACCAGTATTTTGTATTCTTTATTAGGTAGATAACTTATCTCTGTATCATTAAGGTCTTTTTTCTGGGGTTTTTGACTTGTTTTTCATTTGGGATATATTTCTCTATTTTCTCATTTTGCTTGAATCTCTATTTCTATATATTAGGCAAAATAGTTACTTCTTTCATCTTGAAAATGTGGCCTTGTGTATATGGTGATCCTTCTCATTCAATCTGGCCCTAGCTCTTGGTTGTCTCTCAAACCATTCTTATTGCCTAAACTACCTGATTTACTCTTGATATGTCCCCATTATTGAAGGTGTGCCAAGATCTATCAATGATCCAAGAGAAGGAATTTCATTTAGCACCTAGTTTTAGGCTGTTTGGAAGCCAGACCCATAGACAGCAGCTTTTGAAGTATGCAAATATACACAGTCCTGCAGGATCACAATTGTAATCCCTGTTGGCATCCAGACCAGGAGATCTGGATGTGTTTCTTGGCAAGTAGCTAAAACTGGGGCTCCAGACAAGTGTATAAACTCCTTTCTGGGAAATCTTGTCAAGCTGTAGCAAGGCCAAGGGAGTGCACAAAAACAGTGTCTCCCTGCTTACATCCCCTAGAAGTACCTTCTTAGTCTCTAGATATGTAGGAAACCTGAAGTCTGTCCCTCAGGCTGAAGCTTGAAGCTAAATAAATAGAACTTTTTCACGGGAAGACTGGGGTTGTGTTTTAGTCTGCTGTCTGTGCAATACCTTGGGGTGGTGACCTGCCAAGAGCTTCTTTCTGATTGTTAAAAGTCTCATGGAGCTTTGGAACACCAGCCTTCTTGGCTACTGGGGCCAGGAGATCAAGAGGTGTCCCCTATGTGGATCGTATGCATCCACTGGCTTTAACTAAGCAGGTGGAGAGTGAAGGGGGCAGGGTACACCTGTCAACTTCAGAAAAGCAATGGGGGAAAGATCCCGTCTTATGCGTGCCCACAGGCTTCAGCAATACAGCAAGAGAGTGCCTTGTCTGTGCATGTGTCCCGGCTTTAGGCTGGGAGGAGGAGTATGCTATGACAGCTTGCAGTCACCAGCCCCAGTCACTGCAACAGCTTGTGCTCTCTGGTCTCAGCCAGTGCCACAGCTGTTCACCCCCCCACCCCAATCCCAGCAAGGTGGTGGGAAGATGTCACGCCTGAGCTCACCTGCCTGTGTTAAAGGTTATGTGGGAAGTGCAATAACAGTGTCTGCCAGACTCTGTCTGCCCTCCTTATCTGCTCTAGCCAATGCCCCCACATTAGCAAATGAATCTCATATAAAATATAAGCACTTTGCAAACTGCTATTTCTTCACTGGGTGTTGGGGCAAGCAAGAACAATGTGAGCCTTTCAGATGGGGACTCTGTTTCCCATAGCTTTGGGGGACACGTAGATGTCAGCTCCATTGGTTTTCCAAGCCAGGTATTCTGGGAGCCCGCCTTTCCAGTGAAGATCCCTGGGCCTGAGGAACTCCATGTGGGGCAAAAATCCCTGCTTTTCTTGGAGAAGCACCTGTCTGGTAAGATCCCTCCCTATCATGTGTTGCTGTGCTAGGAGGTAGGGTTTTTTGCAAGACCACAGTGTCTCCACGTTGTCCTTTAATCCTTTTTGTGGAGAACAGTTCATATAGGCTTCAGATCTTTTTCAGAGGGCAATAATTCATATGTAGCTGTAGATTCAGTGTGGCCATGAGGGGAAATGAGTTCAGGATCTTCCTGCCATGGCATCTTGGAACCTCCCAGACACATCTAGTATAATGCTTTGGACACAGCTCACCTGTTCTGTCCCATTTAGGAATAAGCAACAAGGCAAATTTTATAAATGAGGTATAGGAGGAGAATTGGAGTCTCATTTCATTCTCACATTTACAAAGAAAAGTTCCCACCTTGCTGAATGTTTCTAGCAGGTTATTAGCCTTACATGATGAAGGCACAAGAGAAGATAGGTAAATAGGGCATTTAGTACAATAATAAGATTAGAAAAATAGTAGTTTAGACCCTACAACCTCATACCTCATGAAGTTTTAAAAATCCAAAAGGAGAAGTTTTAGAAATAATATGAATATCATTAGAGCTTATACAAAGGATAAATCAAACTTTTATCATTTCTTCATTGCCCCCCACATATTATAGTTGCCCACTATCCACAATAAGAAGATCTGTGGAAGATGTTGCAAACAAACTTCTACTTTTTAAATAAAGATAGGTAAGTCTCTAAATTCCTCTGTTTCTGCCTTTGGTTAACTGGATGCAATATGCGGAACTTCCTTTTAAAACCTTGAGACCTATTCATCAGCCTTGGGGTAAAAGGGAAATTGTGTCAGCAGCAACCAAACTGCCAGAAGGAGCAGCTCAAATGTTTCCCAATATCCAGTCAACACCTGGCAAGCATCTACTGGTTGGAAGAGTTGGAAGTGCGCCCACTAGGAATAGATGTGAAAAATGGATAAGGTGAACACTTCCTCTATTCCCATGTTTCTTGCTTTATTTTGGTTTGCTGATGTGAACAGACTACGACCTCTTTCTGTTTCTACAGCCCCTTCCAATCTGAAGGGTGTCAGAAAGCACAGCGGCAGCTGCCCTCCAAGGGAGACAGTGGGTGCTGCTGGGAAGGAAAGGAGGACCTGCTCACTGCAGCTACTGCCTCGGGCTGTTCAGCACCCCCTGGGAGCTTGCCACTCCTCCCACAGCACCCTGCTGAGAATCAGCCTTCTAGGTGCCTCTCACTCTTTGTGTTCCGCTTGCTCATTCCCTCAGTAAAGGACTTTGCTCTAGATTAAACTACTCACCTCCCTCTACCATTTCTCAGGTTGCATTCAGAATCAGAAAATCCAAGAAATATATTCACAGATGTTCCCTTGTTTATTTGTTGACTCTGTGTAATTTGTTTGCCCTAATTTGTTTTTGTCTACCTTGGGACTTCCCTTTTTAATTTCCCTTTCTCTGTTTACCCCTCTTTGTGGAGCAGCGGTCTGTTAAGCTGTGAGAGGCACACGCCAAATTAAAAAAAAAAATGCACTGCAGATTGTTTTAAGCATGGGCTGCCCCTTTGGGCCTGAAGGCCTTGCTTGAAGCCTGCACCTGCTCCTCCTCCTGAGACACAGGGCTCCTGATCTTTATCCCTTGCCTTTAAGCTGCCTGATTCCTATTATCCAAAGTCAAACAGCGTTCTCTACATTCACGCCTCCAGCACTTGGCATGAAATTAATAAGCCTGGCTGATATATTTCCCTGGAAGCCTGCCACTCTTTAACAGTGGTGTTAGATTAAAAATTTTGGCATGGTTAATGAACAGGGAAAAGCTGAAGCCAAAAGTTTCATGCAGCAATGCAAAGATTTGGGGGTTATGAAAAGAATACCAACTTTCCTCATATTTTCTGAATGCCATCCTAATTACAGGGTTAGATAACAAACACAACTAGACAGTCAGCACTAGAAGAAAGAGTGCATTCTCAGGCTGTACTCATATTTAGATTTTATCGTCTGTCCTTTCAATCACATGGCCTTCTGTTAGACTGGGTTATCTAAAATTGTAATAATAGCTATTTGTGCTCTAAACAGGCCTCTCATCCCAGGTCACTGTTTTTCTCATTAAAGGAGCACCGTGAATGATTTCAGGCCACAAACTGATCTTCCTGAAGTGAAAGTCAATCCAGTAAAAGGAGATTACTTGGAGTTTATTGAAGACCAGTGTCTCATTGTTGGAATTCCGGTACTCATTGTTTTGGTCCTATGGTCAGTCATACTGCCTGAGTCATAAAAATCCTGCCTGCCCACAGCTGGAAAGAGAGAGATTTGCTACCTAGGCCCACCCTCTTTGTTCCCCACCCTTTGCTCAGCACTACACCCAGCTATAAACATTTGCCTCAGAAGATGTAAGACCTAGTGGGTAGCTATGACCCATCCCATTGGATAAGGGTTTCACCAAGGGGTTGACAAGGGTTTGGCAAAACCCAGACTTAGTCTTGTATCCCACACAGAGCCATGTCAGTGCAGAAAGGGAGCATGAACATATAGAGATGTGAGTATTCTCTTCCTTCACTTCTGAGATAGGAATACCACATGACCAGAAGCCTGGAAATATGAAAGGACCAGAATGTGGTAAAAAGCAGGGAAAGAAGAAGGACGAAAAGGAAAAATATCTCTGCTTAGTGGAAGCACAAATATGCTCTACAACTTGGCTCTATCTCCTGAAGAATGGCTAGCCCAAGTACATACCATCCCCCTTCAGACAGTTTTGGCTCTGAGTCCCAAAGGCCCAGCAAAGGCAGGACCTCGGGGGCTGTAAAGCTCCCAATTCTTTGGTCCAATTTGGAAAGCCTGGGCAAAGAACTCAGAAAGGGATACTCAGTTGATCAAACACAAGATTTGTTTTTTATGTGCTCAACAGTGTCAGATAAAATCAGACTAAACCTGTCTATGATCCATGGATAATATAAATCCAAGAGACTGTTATTTTTAGGTTTTGCATTAGTTTTCCTCATCAATGGAATAGTCATAAGAAAAAGCATCATGTCAAAATCACCAGCATCACTCAAAAAATTAATTAACAACTAAAAAAAAATAAAAAGAAACACCCCAAGATAAATGCATGAACATCATGTCACCTCCACTTGTATTGGCCAATGTGACAGCCATTTTGGCACGGATACCCTATCTAATCAATGACTTGAAGGAGAAACTTAAATGGTATAAATACCCCTTCCTGGGCTAAAAATAGGAAGTATGACTAACACTCTTCCCTTCAGTTACTGAGAGGCAAAAGCCTTTTACAGCACATGAGGGTTTCGTCAGGAGACAAGAGTTGACCCTTGGTAGAGTCAAATCAATTTCATAGCAACCCATTACAACAGGAGTCTACTGTATTCATTATTCCAGGATACTTCAAAGCTTTTTTTCAATATAAAGAAAGCATAAAGAGATCAAAGCTCCTGGACCACACATAATGCAGTTGAAAGTTGTCCCAACATGTTCTCTGCCTGCGAGACAAATAAGTTAAATATATTTGTAAATGTCAACTTCGTCCCTTTTAATGCCTCTTAAATCAGGTCAGTGAATCTGTTTTGGAAACAGAAGTAGGATGACTCACAGATACTTGCTTGGCTCATTACTTGAGCTTAGACAACAAAGCAACTCAATTTCAAGCACTCTGGAGTTGCCCTCCTATGGTCCACATCCTTAGGACATTGTTACACTCTGGCCATTTATATTTATAGCTCCATGCCTTTGTTTGAGGACAATATGCCACTGTTGTACACTTGCATCATTATCATGAAACCTGAAAAAAAAGTAAGCCCATTTTAAAAAATGTGTTTAGCTTTGCTGGCCCTAGACTAAGTGCTGGTTTGCACCTGTGGCTGTGCTAAGAGTTTTATCTCTCAAACTAGACTTGCCCTGACAACTAGATTCCTTTCAAAGTAGGATGAACTCTTGAAGTAGATGATCTGTCTCATTTTAAAGACCGATTCCAATGTTCCAACATATTCATTTTATTTTTGACCCTCTGAACTCCCATCACCCACCTACTGGTATCTCTCTTAGGGAACAGCCACAATCTCCCTTAAAATAAAAAATGCATTTTTTCTGTCTCAGATCCTTAGTGAGAGGGTATATACTTCAAGGGCAGATCCGGTTCCCATGTCCTTCTCTCAACCTTCCCACATGTTTGCCTTTCCTGGGCAGGAGCTATGGATCCTCATGCCTGCTTATATCACAAAAGCCTAAAGTTAATTTGCATTAGATAAAGGAACAAATACATGCTTATAGTCAGTCCAATGCTTTGAGGACAGAAACTTCTTTTCACAATCCTTCATGTCCTGAATGGCACAAACCTCCTGAAGCAACAACCTTGGCTGAATAGAAACATAAGGAGGATTGCAAGTGGACAGTAGAGATTAAATGATTTAAAGAGGGACCACAAAACAACTCCTCATAGGTTGAAAATTGCTTCAAGCCTCCAAGTATCATTCCTGTGTCTTTCTTATCTCCTCACCAGCCCAGTTGGCCTGGTTCAGAAATATTCTGCAGTATCTTTTGCAGGCACTCCATGCCTGGCAATGATAGATTTCTACTAAATAATCAGCATACACCAGCCAAGAGACTTAACACAACATTAAGCTTGGTGGGAGCACAGCCAATGTCCCCACTGGGTTTCCGGGCTGATGGACAGACATCTTGGGCATTGTATTAGTTTCCTGTTGCCACAAATTTTAGAAACCTGAGACAACACAAATTCATCATCTTACAGTTCTGGGTTTCAGGGGCTTAAAAAGGGTCTCATTGGAGTAAAATCAAGGTGTTGTCAGGGGCACTTTCCTTCTGGAGACTCCAAGGGAAAATTCTCTTCTTTGCTTTCCCCAGCAGTCCTTGGCTCATGACCCCATTTCTTCATCTTCAAAGCCAATAACATTAGGCTGATCCTTCTCACATTCTTCTCTTGGGTTCTCTCCCTTCAGCCTCCCTCTCCCACTTATAAGGGCTCTTGTGTCTGTATTGAGCCCACCTGGATAAGTCAATATACTCTCCCCCTCTCAAAGTCAGCTAATCAGCAACCTTACTTCCACCTCCAACCTTAATTCCCTTGGCCATGTGACCTAACATACATGTTCCAGGCATTAAGACTTGGACAGCTTTGTGGGCCATTATCCTGCCCACTATGGGCCTGCAGAGCAGAAAAAGCAAAGCTCCAAAGTTCTGAGAGGCACTGGTCCAAAATAAAGCAGGAAAGGACCACAGGCTAGAGAACATTCTCTACAGAGCCCTTAGTCAAAGGGCCAGGGCCGCTCTCCATCCCCAGAAGCCTACCAGAGCACCCTGCCTCTAACATGACCTCATTCCTCCTTTCAGGAAAGAGTGGAAAGTGATGGACTAATCTAGATTATGGGACTTCCCATGTCTACCATGACATAGGAGCTCCCTGAGGAAGGGGCGACACGACACAGGGTAAGACTTCAGACTTCATTTGGGAAGTTATTTGGAAGATTTCTCCAAACACATCATATTCTCACTGCACTCTCCACCTTTGCCATTAGGCTGACCTTATGCCAAAGGAACAACAGTCAGATTACCACATGTGAGAATGAGAATGAGACAGACCACAAGACCCAATGCACATGAGTATGCAAGCACACACACACACACAATTTTCTTATATTGTTCTTAGACTTCCAAAGGATCTTTTTCTCAAATTGAAAGTTAAATAGGAAAAGAGTAACTTTTTCATTATAATTTGCTGCTGCCACCCCCTTAGGGGTGCCTGCATGGGTCAGTTAATGTCCTGAGATGAGTAGGGGTGAGATTTTTTATAGGGTAGTGTTTATCCTCACCATATGTTTCCTAGTATTGACTGAGAATGTTAATTGGTGTTTCAGGAATCAGGAGGGGAAGATCAAGGGCATCTAGGGAGAACGCATCATCTAGTGTCCCCCTACCCTCAATTAGTAGGTTAACACATGTCTAAACGCTCATAATTTGTGCTGATCTACTGCTTAGCCAGCAAATGGGTCCCACTTGGAATGTGCTGTGTGTCAGCCTTACAATTTTCCTGTCTCCTAGTTTACTTAGGAAAAAAAAAAAGAGAGGTTTTCTTTATGAATATGCCTCCCCTGCAAAATAAAAGTGAGCGTGACTACTCTGAGATTCGTAAGTAGTTGAAGGTTTAGGTGGCACCTGGATGTCCTGACTCCATTCCCTCCTCCCAGGAAGGCCTTCCACCATCCTACCCAAGCCCCATTCCCCTTCCTCACCCCACATTCCCACCTGCCTTCCTGGATACATAGACAGTCATCCTTTTTCAAGTCAACTGTATCCCTTCCCCTCTTCTCTTATAAACCTACACTGGTCCCACTCATCCAGAAAGCCCCCAAAATGCTTTCGGAATATTCAACCTCACTACAAATAAAGACATTCAACTTAAAACTACACAGAAAGATGGAGTCTCAAAATGAAAACGATTTTACAACTGATGGCACTCAGTATAATCAGGCTGCTGACAGCATGAGTAAGCAGGCACTGCATTTTGGAGTGTTTGGAACAACTTAGCTGGAGGGCAATTTGGACACAATTATGAAGAGTCCTTTAACTGTTCATGTGCTTTGACTCAGTAATTTCTCTTTGAGAATCCATATTAAGGAAATAGAAATAAATGTAGTCCAAGACTTAGGTCCAACATTTTTTATTACTAAGTTATTTGAAACTGAAAAAATTATCTTGGAAACAATATGCTATGATCTGAGTGTTTGTGTCTTCCAAGATTCATCCATTGAAATCTTAACGCACAGGGACACCTAGGTGGCTCAGTGGTTGAGCATCTGCCTTTAGCTCAGGTCATGATCCCGGGGTGCTGGGATCGAGTTCCGTATCGGGCTCCCTGCAGGGAGCCTGCTTTTCCCTCTGCCTATGTCTCTGCCTCTCTCTGTGCATCTCTCATGAATAAATAAATAAAATCTTAACAAAAAAAAAAGAAAGAAATTCTAACCCACAAAGGTGATAGTATTAGATGCAACCTTTGGGAGGTAATGCGATTGGTGACATTCAAGAGGCTCCAGAGAGATCTCTAAATACTTTCTACCAGGTAAGCTACAGCAAGAAGTCTGCAGCCCAGAAGAGGGCTCTTCCCTGCCCACATTGGCACCCAGATCTCAGACTCTAGCCTCCAAGACTTTGGGCAACGTTTCTGCTGTTTATAAGCCACCCACTCTGTGGTATTTTATTACAGCAGCTCTAACAGACTAAGACACAATGGAACCCAACAATAGAAAGGTAATTAATTATATAAATGATACACTCATTAAAAATCATATTTTAGGGGTGCCTGGGTGGCTCAGTCAGTTAAGCGAGTGACTCTTGATTTTGGGTCAGGGCATAATCTCAGGGGGGTGAGATTGAGCCCCACATTGGGCACCCTGCTGGGTGTGGAGCCTACTTGGGATTCTCTCTCTCTCTCTTCCTCTGCCCCTCCCCCACCTCACCCAGGCCCACACACCCATGCTCTCTCTCTCTTTTCTTTTTTAATATTTTATTTAAGTTCAGTTTGTCAATATATACTATAACACCCAGGGCTCATCTCATCATGTGCCCTCCTTAATGCCCGTCATCCAGTTACCCTATCCCTCCACCCATCTCCCCTTCTGCAACCTTTTGTTGCATGCTCTCTCTTAAAAAAAAAAATCACATTTTAGAAAAATATTTAGAGTCAGAAAATGGTGAAAATACATTTTTTTAAAATTTTTATTTATTTATGTATTTATGATAGTCACACACAGAGAGAGAAAGAGAGGCAGAGACATAGGCAGAGGGAGAAGCAGGCTCCATGCACCGGGAGCCTGACGTGGGATTTGATCCCGGGTCTCCAGGATCACACCCTGGGCCAAAGGCAGGCGCTAAACCACTGTGCCACCCAGGGATCCCCTGAAAATACATTTTTAAGTAAAACAGCAGGATACACTACCATCCCCACATTTGTCTCATACATTGAATTATTAGTCAGAATTTTTCCCTAATGTTTCTTATTACTCCTACTCTTCCTGATGCGGTATTAATTACCTCAGGGAAAAGATGACACAGCATAAAGTAGAAAACACAAGAGTCAGTTCTTAATTCAAATGCCTCAGCCCTGGGGCGCCTGGGCGGCTCAGTTGGTTAAGCAGCTGACTTGATTTCTGCTCAGGTCATGATCTCAGGGTCCTGAGACTGATCCCTGCATTGGGCTCCATGTGCAGCAGGGAATCTGCTTGTCTCCCTCTCCCTCTGCCCCTCCCCCTGCTCAAACGTGCTTTCTCAAATAAATAAATAAATCTTAAAAAAAAAAAGGCCTCTGCCCTTACATAGATGCAGTAATCAGAAAGACGCAATGTAAAGAAGACCAAAGCCTCCCCCACATACCTTACCCCAGGATTAGATAAAGACCCCCTTGCCTGAATAGAGGAAGGGTCTAATGTAGAGATGTAGAGAAGTGCATATTGAGTGTGTGTGTGTGTGTGTGTGTGTGTGTGTGTGTGTGTGTTGGAGGAAGGCATGAACTATGATGATAAGCTGGAACAACTGAGAGTGAAGAGAACATAGGCCCTTCCTGAACAGAGCCCCGGGAAGAAAGCAGAGTGAGGCAGAGAGCCCTGTGAAGGGATGAGATGGCCTGGTGTCAGGTCTAGGCTGATGATCCCTCAAACACACATGCAGCCTGGTCCCGGGAAAGCATGGGAGCCTCAAAAGGAATTCGTGTTCAGGAGTGGCACCAAAGTGGCAGGCCCTCTGATGGCCTCCTGAAATCTTCGACAGCCCAGGTGGCACCAAAACTGCCAAACAATTCCCTAGGTGATCGTGAAAGGAGGGAAGTGGCTGAGACACAGAAGCCCCAACCTTGGAGAACCAGCGCACACCCTTCCTCAAAGCTCTAGCACTGCACCAGCCCTTTTGTTCTTCCGCCCAAGACCAGAAGCAGAATGCCCTCCTGCCTTGCATGCCATGGCCAGTGACCCCACCAGCGAGTCATGTTTTAAACTTCTGGCCTATGTGCAATGGGCTATCAAAACCCCTATCTAGCCAAGCTTGCCCACTGTGATGGTTCTCTTCAGAGGAAGCCCTCCTCCCACACCCCAGCTGGACTACTGAGCACAGGCGAAGGGACTCTCTTCACCCAGGCCCTTTCATCACCATTTAAGCAATGATGTTAGTGGAGTCATCCTCTTGAAGCGCTTATTCCAGCAGCCCTGCTTGGAAGCCTCCAGCAGGTCCTCAGTCCAAAGTCCAGGCTTCCCTTGGCCCCGAGACCATTTGGTAACCAGACGTGCCCAATGAGTCCACCTTACCTCCCATTCTCTGCAACAGAAACCCCACTTCAGACTACTTTTTTTGCCCGATGCATCTCTATAATCCAAACTAGTCCCTCTTCAAACCACACATCAAATCCCATTTTCTCCAGTGGAACAACTAGAAACCACTCTTTTGGTTTCCATATATCTGTCCTCTCTTTTATTTTTATAGCATTGAACCATTCCTTCAAACTCTTAACCATTTATGGCCTCATTATTTCATAATTGAATCGTATAGTGTCTCTATGGCTCAACCACCCAATGAGCCCAAACTCCTCGTGGACCAGACCAGGTCTTCAGCACAATCGCCCAGTGGTGAGAGTGCAGGAGGTGCTCCTTAATGCATTTGCTGGACATCAGTTCCTATTCCAGTCCTTCATCACCAGCTTCATGCATGGCAGAGGGGGAAACAGAGCAGAATACAGAGAGGGATAATGGCAGCATGAGTAGAGAGTGCTCACCTCAGAGCATAATGCCTGGGCTTCCTTAGTGCAGGAATTCATTTAGCCCCATACTTGAGTGGTGGAACTTACATTACCTAGATAAAATCAGTGCTCCCAATCAATATGGCCAGGAAAACTAAGAATTGGTCCACCGCATTTTATGCGAAAGTGTTTAAATAGTATGTGTTGAGACCAAGAAAGGAAAGTATACCTACTACATCAGAAAAATAGATAAGGGACAGAAACAGGAAAGTCACACACACTATGTCAGATGCTGGGTAGCAATGGAAAGCCATCTATTAGTCTTCTTTCTTCTTTTTTTTTTTAAGATTTTATTTATTTATTCATGAGAGACACAGAGAGAGAGAAGCAGAGACATAGGCAGAAGGAGAAGCAGTCTCCCAGGAACCCAATGCAGGACTCAGTTTGAGGACTCCAGGATCATGACCTGAGCCAAAGGCAGATGCTCAACCACTGAGCCACCTAGGTGCCCCTATAAGTCTTCTTCTTTCAAGCAAGGGGTGACACGATCACCTCTGTCAACCCGTTACAGTGGATGGTAACTGTGGAAGGGGAAGTGGGATAAGCCATCCTAATTGTCTATACTAAGAAACTATGAGAGCCAGTAGTAGGATGGTGGTGGTGGATGTGACAATATTTGTTTCCAACCCGAGTCATTCTCTTTTCCCTTCTAACCATTTTTTCTTTGCCTAATTTAAATTCACTGTACCAATATTACAACTACTGCAGAAAAGATGTTTTTATGAAAGTCTAAAAACTGGCTTTTACTTTCCACCAAAGTGTTGAATTCTAAAACTTGGAGGTTGTGTACAAATTTGCTCAAATTCATGAGTGAAAATGAGCCATTTACTTTTGCTGCCTGAGTTAAGTGAACCAGAAATCAGAAGACAAACACTCCCTAGATGAAAAGTCAATTCGCTTCAAAGAATTATTTTCTCTTTAATAAATCATAAAGTATGATTGTAAGTCACGTTGCACAGAGCTAGTGCTCTGTGACTGCTATATAATAATGATGGCAATGGTGGTCATCTGATCAACAGCAAGTTGCTATTTCTTACACAAATGAGGAGAAAGACATCCCAGGGCAGGGGGCTGATCTCAGATCTTCAACTACAAAGATACTGCATTTTAAGATATTCTGTTTTACTTGGTTTTTCTTTCTTTCTCTCTCTGCATCAAGTAAAACAAATGCTAGGTGTTATTTTATGAGAAGCTTTAAATCTTCTCATAAGGAAATAAGGAGCAGAAGTTCAGCTCCCGAGAGCTCCCGCTCACCTTAAATGCTTTCCTCTGCTGTTGGAGAACATGACTGGAATCAAAAGGCCAGAATGATGTCTGTGGAGATGGGCTCTCAGCATCCAGTGATTTCCAAAGGGGCAATGTCAACCTCCTAAGGTGGGATTTGGCTCTGAAAGAGCAATGTATTCAGTTAAAGATGCGCATATTCGTGCCTTGGCTGTAAGTGAACCTGAATCTGTTGTTTCCACTTGGAAAGGGTATATTTGGTTAAATAGAATAATGCAACACTTGAATCAACTCAACTGGGAAATATTCTGGAGTGGTGCTCAGACCTCAGTTTATGTAATTGAAGAGAACCTGGAGTGCTCTGCTGACTCTCTACTCATGAACAGCACACAACTGGCCAATTCAGGGAAAGCCGAAATCAGTTGAACCAATTGCTTGACATCAAGGAGACATAACAGGGGTGTTTGAAGGTAGATATATTCCAGGGCCCTGAATTGACTAGGAGTTTGCCACCATTTGCTACTTTTCAGAAGTAAGTATAGAAGCTCCATTATATCTTTCAAAATTGCTCTTCAGTCCTCATGTTCCAAAGGGCATTCACTATAGCTCTAATGGTATCCTATTTGATTTCAACAACTCTTGTTTGAGTCCTCACAGGTGTCAGCTACGGTGCTTGGCACAGGAGAGGCAAAGGTGATCATTAGGACACAGAAAGAACAGTTTTACCATTGGGGGCTACCTTCCAGGCTAGACATTTGTCTATAATCCTTTTGTCGGGGGGGGGGGAGAGAAAAATCTAAATTTCCCCAAAATAATCTTTTTTGGATGACCAATGAAAATATTTTATAATTGAGAGTATTAAATGAAGATTTTTTTTATATCCTTTCACCTCTAGCAAAGGCAACACTCAAGGCATTTGCAAGTAAGGAGGGAGATAAACTTATTATGAAAAGGATAAGATTAACCAGAGAAACATTATTAGAAAATATGTTAAAAGATCTTATGACAAAGGCCCCATTGGCTTTAGGTGCCTGTTCGCTAGGTTATAGAGTTACCTGCACCCATTCATAAGTTTGGTGAGGTGGGGCTTCCAGAACTGCTTGTAAAGATCTCAGCAGCAGAGGGTCTCTACATAAACATGTGCAAGTTTGGTGGCCTCTCAAGTTTCAAGAATAGCACTGTCTAACCTTCCCTTCCCTGAACCCTCATTTGGGGAAATGAAATAATGAGAAAAATGACTCTTTCTGCCAAGAGAAGCTAGAGAAAGAGACCACACACAGAGGTTGTAAATGTTCAATATGTAATCCCCGCACATCCCTCCCCAGACTCTCAGAACATCTCCTTCCTACTTCTAACTCTGGCCATATCAGTCTGTAGTTGCTTTTGTGTGTACACTGATGTCTATCTTCCAGAATGTGAGCTTCTCTGAGGGAGAGACTCTGTGGAATTCACCTTTGTGAATGCCTTCAGAATAGGACCAGAGGAGCTAATGCCTGAGGGGGTTTTGACCAGTCTTGACACTGTACCAGGAACGCTGGGGGATCTATAGTGATTCCACAGTCCTTTCCTGAGGAAGGACCTCAAGAAGGGGTGTGATCCACAGTCCCTGAGCAAGAGGACAGCATGCCATAGCAGGGACAGGCCTCCTCTGAGACTAAGGGCAGCTACAAAACTTTCAGAGTCTAGTGTGAAGTCAAAATACACTTGTTCAAAAATTCAAAAATCATTGAGAATTTTAAGACAGTGACAGAAAAAACCAAGCTTAGGGCAAATATATAGGTCACATGTCTATGAGGCTAGCCCTGCTTGTCCCACAATGCCATTGGATTGTACTACTGCTCAGGCCTGATCAACTGACTCCAATGTCTTTGGCTAAATAAAGGAAAAGAGGTTAATATTCATGACATGTTACTGACCTAGACAGAATTTTAGTAATAGAAAGAGCTTCCCCTAGGTTCTTGGAGGACCACACTTAGGCAGTGACAAAAATAATAAGTACTATTGTCTACTAGATGTCAAGCAATATGCAAAGCATTAGCTCATTTAATCCTCAGAACAGCTTTATAACATAAGCACTATTCATAAATCCATTTTATAGGAGAGGAATCTGACGCTTTAAAAAATTAAGTACCTGGGGGCACCTGGGTTGCTCAGTGGTTGAGCATCTGCCTTTAGCTCAGGGCGTGATCCCGGGGTCCTGGAATCGAGTCCCACATCGGGCTCCCTACATGGACCCTGCTTCTCCCTCTGTCTGTGTCTCTGCCTCTCTCTGTATGTCTCTCACGAATAAATAAATAAATAATCTTTAAAAAAATAAAAGATTAAGTACCTGTTTAACAGTCACACAGAAGGTTGGCAGCAAGACTCATGTGCAGGTCTTCTGGAAACAAAATCCATAGTCAATATATTTACTACTTCACGGCCCCCAATCTACGCTGAAGGGCTTCAATCAGTCATTCAACAGTGGGAGAGAATGTACCTGAAGACGCTTCAAACACTGACAAAACCATTGCTTTTCCTCCAGGAAGCCTTCCTGGATATCCTGACTTCTTGATTAATCCCTTCCTTCTCTAGTCCCTCTACACTATATATTTACCCCTATTGTACTACCCCTCAACTGATATTTATTGGCATGTTTTCCCTGCTCAACAGTGAATCCTCTGAGGGTAAAAATTATATCTTATTAGTTTTCTCAACTCTTGATACAATGCCTGACTGATAATAGGTGCTTCATAAACATGATTTAATTCCGTGGAATGGGAAAAAACAGAATGGAATGGTATACCTTAGATTTATCGTCTTGTCCATAGGTTTCAGAAACCTTTCAGATAAAAAGGGGTCTGGGGAATAGCAGTTTAAAAAAAATTGATTCAGTGGCTGTGATCCTCTCACCTGTTTAAAAGTGGAAATTTCATTCATTTTTATCTTCGAACAGTGGCTGTCTCTCCATCTCTGCACTTTCCCTTTCTCTCTGAGCTGCAAGACAGGCCAAGCAAGAATATTCTAGGAAAGAATAAGATAGATTTGATAACCTTTTCAAAATCTTTTAGTCTTCTGAGTATAAATATTCATTTTCATCCTTGCAAACAATCGTTTTAGGACGTTTACCTAATGACTGCTTTTAAGGGGCAATCCCTTTCTAGAGCAGTCCTGTGGTGTTTGCAGCACAGGGAGACCTGGGTCAGGATGACTCCCTGCTGGGCGATCCCAGAGTTCCAGCCTCTCACTAACTGCCTCTCAGAATCGGTGCTGTCCTGAACCCTCTTCAGCAGGGACTGGTTTGCTCTGGTGGCATCTTGGTACATTTTGTTTAAGCTTTAATTAAATCTCTTCTGTTAAGGTGTCAGTGACTCTTCTTGGCAGCTGAAAGATAACATGTAAAAGGTAATTTCCTAAGATCCCGGAGCACAAAACCCTGGCAATGTGCAGGAGATACACATGTGGGCTCTTTTCAAAAGATGCACGTTTGAAATGGATTGTTCTGAGTGAACGAAACTTTAAAAAATAAAGAAATAAATAAAAGACGGTCTTTACTCAATGAGAAAATGTTTAGAAAAGTTAAGATAAGCCAACTCAAGTCTTGACTTAAATACTTTATGCTGTCACAGTGTCTGGAAATAAGTGAGGCTGCGGGGAAAGTATTCATATAGGAGGAGGTGCTGAATAAGCCATGCTGAGAGGCCTGTAGTCATTGGCACATCCTCTACTCTTTCCCACTGCTGCTGTAACAAGCCGGCAAACTGGGTGGCTTAAAACGACACAAACGTATTCTCTTACAACTCTGTGGGTCAGAAGTCTGACACAGGTCTCCGTGGTTAAAACCAATGTGTCTGCAGCACTGCATTCCTTTCTGGAAGCTCCAGGGGAGAATCCATCTCCTTGCCCTTTCCAGCTTCCAGAAGCCACCTACATTCCTTAGCTCGAGGCTAAGGAATCTTAGCCAATCTTCCAGGCAGGAATGTTGCATCTCTCTGACCACTTTTCTGTAGTCACATCACTCTCTGACCATGGTCTGGAAAGATTAAGAACCTATGTGCTTACTACTGGGTATTACCCCAAAGATACAGATGTAGTGAAACAACAGGACACCTGCACCCCGATATTCATGGCAGCAATGTCCACTATAGCCAAACTGTGGAAGGAGCCATGATGTCCATCAATAGATGAATGGATAAAGAAGTGGTATAAATATATGATGGAATATTACTCAGCCATCAGAAAGGACGAACACCTACCATTTACATCAACATGGATGGACCTGGAAGGTATTATGCTGAGTGAAATAAGTCAATCAAAAACGACAACTCTCATATGGTTTCACTCATATGTGGAATATAAGAAATAGTGAAGGGACCATAATGGAAGGGGGAGAAACTGAGGAGAAATTATAGAGGAAGACAAACCATGAGAGACTCCTAATTCTGGGAAACAAGCAAAGGGTTACAGAAAGGGAGGTGGGTGGGGAGATAGGATTACTGGGTGATGGGCATTAAGGAGGACAATTAATGGGATGAGCACTGGGTATTATACTCCATGTTGGCAAATTGAATTTAAATTAAAAAAATAAAAAAATAAATAAAATAAAATACATCTTGAACCTCTTTCAATAGCTCAGCCTATACTGAGCCATCAGGAAAACCCAACCTGTTAAGAGGAAGAGCGGTTTTGAATAAAGCAATGTTGAAAATGAAACAAAGAAAAACCTATGTGCTTAGATCGGACCCACCCAGTCTCCCATACCTCCTCTTACATAAGGCTGCGCTGATCTTTGGTTCTATACATCAGTGGAGACATAAGCTTCCCTCAGCTTGACCTTCCATCGTTAGATGGAACCGTCCAGTGGAAATAGCTCCCCTGCCCCTGCCCGTCTGCATGCCCACCTCAGCCTCTCATGCCAATGCCAGTCAAAGCCCCACGGCAACCACAGGTACAGACACATCCACCTCCTACTCAAGGTGGTCACAAGCTTTAAGTAACATCTAAATTTACATGCAGAACTGAAAAGGGATGGAATATATTTTTCTGGACACCTCATTTTTTTTTAATCCATAAGCATTTTAAGGTCATTCCACTGCCCAAAATAAGAAAGAGCATTTGGAATGTCAACATCATTATTTTCGTTGGAACGTTGTGCCAGTAAAATACACAACTATAGCCCATGGTATATGATTAATAGATGTGTATACCAGGATAGAACTATAACACTGTCTTTACGCCAAAATGTATTTTCCCTCAACATAATAGACAGAGATTATAGAAACACACACAGCCCTTTGTTGCTTTGTTGAAACACGAGTCCTTTAAAAAGGAAATATAGGTAAATAATTAATAAAGCCATAGAATGTGTAGCTACCGACGATATCAACAAAGCTGGGACAGAAGAGTTCTCACTTACCTGTAATAAGGGATTGCAAAAATTTGCTTTCTCTCCTTCACAAAACAGATTTGGCTTTCAAATGTTTGCCTTCCCCTCATTGTTCCCAACCTCCCAACCAAGTGTTAAAGGTCATTATCCATGCACCATTCCTTTTTAAAAAAAAAAGATTTTATTTATTTATTCATGAGAGACACGGAGAGAGAGAGAGAGAGGCAGAGACACAGGCAGAGGGAGAAGCAGGGTCCATGTAGGGAGCCCGATGCGGGACTCGATCCCAGGACCCGGGATCATGCCCTGAGCCAAAGGCAGACTCTCAACCACAGAGCCACCCAGGCGTCCCTCATGCACCATTCCCCTGATCGGTCATTATCACAAGTATACTATATTTAAATTAGAGGCTTTTTAATACAGAAAATTAATGAAGTTTTTAATTTTAATGTCTCTTCTGAGTTGTGTGGGATGCTCCCAGGAGATTTTTTTCTCTTGTTTGTTTGTTTTTAGCTATTTCTCTCTGCTTCCTTTCAGGAGGCAGGAACATACAAGACCTTTCCTGTCAAATGGATTACTTCTGAGTTTTTCCACTTTGGGAGTCTCCTAAGTCCCACCAAAGGGCCTGCCCCAGGTGACAGAGATGGAGTGGAGCATTGGCTTCCTTGGAGAGCCCCAGCCAAGGCTGAAGGGGGGCTGGCAGGAGGGGGCTTCCCCCAAAGCCTGGCACCTGGACAGGCCAGGAGAAGGTTCCCGATAGGGGATCCCTGCCTGGGGCCGCTCATGGCAAGTGACTGGAACCTTCGTGTTCCCATCTCCGCCTCTGCAGTGTTCAAATCCCAGGCCTGCCAATTCACAGTTAATTAGAGATAAGGATGAAATACGAGATATTTTAATATTTTCCAGTTTATTGCCCTTTCAAGGTGTCAGGGAAATGAGAAAGAAATGGAAAGGAAGAGAAAGGTGAGGAAGGCAGGAATAGAGAGGTTATGTTTCCAGCATCCCCTGTGAAGCAGGTGCTTTACATACCCTTACATACCTTGTCCCTCGCAATCCTCCTACTTGTCCTCGATCGTCATTATTGTTCCTGATAGCAGGGAAGGCGACTGTGGCCAAGTGTGTTTCTACAACACGCTCATGGCCCAGGACTAATAAGCTTCAGAGTCCCTCTGTGGTTTCCACTCCCAAGCCCACTCCCTGCAAGTGGTTACCCTGGGCGGTGACTTCATGCGTGTTAGTACCCTTGCTCCCACCCCACCTTTTTGGTGAGGTCTTGTCCTGGCACACTGAGCAAATCCCTTGACACCGGGAGTAGGTGTCACCTCTTCCACCACCTGGACCCTGGGGATCCACACAGTCTACCAGCATGAAAACAAGCAGCCGACAGTCTGAATCGGGGCCTCGTCGCCTCGTCAACACCTCCACTACCCAAAGAATTTTCTGGGCTCCCCCTCCCACCTATCCCAGTGGAGTCCAGCCAAGCCCCAGGCCCCCCGGGGGTTCCTGCAGGCTGAGATCAGGCCCTAGGGCACTATCTGAGGGGTTTTAAGACTTCCCTTCAGTGGTTCAGAGCAGTATGAATTTGATAGGCTGCAACTTGAGTTGGTTTCCTACCATCCATGGGCAGCTGACAGCTGTCAGGGAGGCAGGGCTCCCTCTTGCCCCTGGCCAGTCCTGAGGCTCATTCACTGAGACAGGGACAGAGCCCAGACTGACAGACCGTTTTGGCTGTTTCAGTGAGGCCCCAGCAAACTGGGTTTGGCTGCCCATGGTCGAACACGCAGGTTTCTCGAATACCACTGGATCAAGTTGCCATGAAATGGACTAAGGCCAGTAAAAGACTCCGGCCCCCACTACAGATTGCTTCGTTTCAGCCACGTATGCTTTTCTTTCATTCCAGTAACATCTTTTGAGCTCCTCCCATGTGCAAAAACTGGGGATGCAGAGCATCTGGAATGTGTTCTACATACACTTGCGCCGATAAAACACAACATGAACAGGAGTTTTGCCATTTGTTCGTTCAGTCATTGATCCTTTACTCATTCAATAGATAGATACTCTGAAAAGTACTATGTGAGGCAATGTGGAAAATAAAAGACGTGCTCACCAGGCTTCCTGCCCTCAAAAAGGTTATACTTTAATAGAGGAGGTAAGCTGGGACGCCTGGGTGGCTCAGCGGTCGTGATCCCAGGATCTGGGATCGAGTCCCACGTCGGGCTCCCTGCATGGAGCCTGCTTCTCCCTCTGCCTGTGTCTCTGCCTCTCTCTGTGTGTGTGTGTCTCTCATGAATAAACAAATAAATCCTAAAAAAAAAAAGAGAGGGAGAGGAGATAAGTCATAGCATTCTCTAAGATAAGGGTAAAATATAATAAATGCAATGTAAAAAGTACAACTGCAGTGACATACGTCTCCAGAACGGAAAGAAATTACTGGCATTTGGAGTATTGGGAAGTTGTCTGGAGTTTGTTTCCCCAAAAGCAGATCCTGAGACAAGGATGGGAGTGCAAGTAGTTTATTTGGGAGGGAGAGGATCTCAGGAAGCACAAGGCAGCAAAGGGAAGAAAACCAAAAAAGTATTTTAATGAGTGGGTTACTGCTGTCAGTGACTGGGTCTCATCCCCTTGTGGAGCCTCTAGGGAGCACTGAACACGCCTCAGAATCATCGTGGCGAGGGGAAAGGGGGCTGGAGTGTTCATCCCCCAACTCCCATCTCTGTGTTAGGGCTCACTTCTAGGCCATTAACTCATTTGGCCTGGCAGCCCAAACCCCAGTCTGTGGCCAGGTAGTACTCTCCAGAGTCAGGGGGGCAGGAAGTCCCCAGTGTTTGCAGAACCCGCTTGTGGGGTAAGAGAGTGCGGGTGGAGAACCCAGCATATGCTACAAAAGCCTTCATGGAGAATCAGTACTTGAACAAGGCTTGTCCTAGTCCACTCAGGCTGCTAGAACAATGACACCACAAACGGAGTGGCTTATAAGCAACATTTATTTCTCACAATGCTGGAGGCAGAGAAGTCCAAGATCTAGGTGTCTGCAGATTTGAGGTCTGGTGAGAGCCCACCTCCTGGCTCAGAGTGGCTCAGTCGGTTAAGTGTCAGCCTTGGGCTCACATCATGATCTCAGTGTCCTGGGATCAAGCCCCACATTGGGCTTCCTTCTCAATGGGGAGTCTGCTTCTCCCTCTCCCTCTGCACCCCCCCACACACATTTATTCTATCTCAAATAAATAAAAATCTTTTTAAAAATTTTAAAAGACCAAAAATGGACATTTTTAAAAATTCAATCCTTGCACAGAGAAGCTTATTCTCAGTGACAAACTACTTGACTTGACCAAGAGACCAGCTCAAATGGAATCCACTTTGCTTTTGTGTCGGTGAATGGCCTCCAATACTGATTGTGAAGTGCTTCTGCTCATCAACTACAGTTACCTTCATGATTCACAAAAGATGTTTCAAGTATCTCGGTGGCATAGCTCTCAGCATTGGTAAATTAGTACTCCAAAGCAATGAAACAAGGTTGAATTTTATAGCCAAACAGTAAATAACCTACTCATCTCTTATATTTTAGGAATTGTCTTCTCTGGGAGTATCACCTTTCTACTGAGGACTTGCCTCTGCCCCTTGGCTGCTCTGAAAGCAGCCCAAACACGCACAGGGACGTTCAGCTCTCTGCAGAGAACTCTCACACCAACAATAACCAGTGCTGGAAGACCAGGGACCCAGACACAGCCACACCTACTGTCCAGGGACTTCCTGTCTCCATGACTTCTGTTCCATCACATGACCCAGGGCACAGATACAAGTGGGTGAGTTGGAGAATTGCTTAGAATTTTGGTCTTAGGAATTGAGGTTTTAGGTCCATAGCAAAATTCGGGAGGTTCTTTGCCTTCAGGGTCAGAGGACCACACATTTTTATGACACCTCAAGGAAAATCAAACTTATTTTTTAATGACTTTAAGAGAAACAGAAGTATCTATGTTCCTTAGTTTATGAAACTAACATATCCCCAAAAAGAGACATAAAGATGAATTTCCCGAAATTAAATCTTGTTTTTAATTCAACATGGGAATTTTCTCTTTAAAGACATTTTATGGGACACCTGGGTGGCTTGACAGTTGAGCGTCTGCCTTTGGCTCAGGACATGATCCTGGAGTTCCAGGATCGAGTCCCTCCTCAGCCTCCCTGCATGGAGCCTGCTTCTCCCTCTGCCTGTGTCTCTGCCTCTTTCTCTGTGTCTCTCATGAATAAATAAATAAAATATTTTTTTAAAAAAAGACATTTTTATGAGGCACCTGAATGGGTCAGTAGGTTAAGCATCTCTTGATCTCAGCTTGGGTCTTGATTTCAGGATCATGAGTTCGAGCCCTGCATTGGGCTCTGTGCTGAGCCTACCTTAAAAAAAAAAAAAAAAGACATTTTTCTATGTAAGTAAGAAAGCATTTGTAGTCTAAATTTTAACTTCCCTCATATCCACTCCTACGATCTTGTCTATCTGTTTCATAAACCTCAATGGTCTTTGGGTTTTCTTAAAGTGGAGCACATTCAATTAAAAATGTCATTTATCAAGGAACTTTTGAAGGTGATGGATGTGTGTATTACCTTGATTATGGTAATGGCATCACAGGCATATGTCCAAACTCACCAAGTTGTATACATTAACTATGTGCAGTTTTTGTATCTCAATTATACCTTAATAAAGATGTAAAATAAAATAAATACAAATAAGTGAAATATAATTAATTAAAGTAGAATAAAATGAAATCATGCTGTTTATCATTCCATTCAGCACCCAGCCCTTTACTACAGGCCTGCTGGGAGGAGGGAAGCCCTGGGGGGAGGCAGAGAGGCAGAGGTGAACGTGGCACCGTTCCTATAGGCCACGCAGAGTTGGCATTATTATTTTATTTTCACTGAATGTCATAGTAGGCATTAATGTTGTGACTATAGAAAAGCTGGAATTTTTTAATGCAGTGCTGAAAGGATTGCAATGGTAGTAATTCTACAAACTAATGAAAAAAAATACTGACCTCAATAAATCTTTTCAAATTATTTGCAAAGGATCTAAAACCATAAGAATTGATCCCCACTCATTTCCCTTAACTGAAATTAGAAGGTAATGTGTCAGATGAACAATAATCTTTACATTTTTATTGTCTCTCTCCACAGACATTTATAATTTTATTTCTTTGCAAGAATTTCTGCTGCATCCTGGATCTTCCCCCAAGTCCAACATAGTTGCTCTTCAGACCATCCTCATTCTCGTCTAATCATCTCAGATGTAATCAATCAGATCAAAGTCCTTGGCCTTCCAAAGGGAAGCCTTAGAAAAGAAAGTAGGGGGACACCTGGGTAGCTCAGTGGGTTAAGTGTCTGCCTTCTGCTCAGCTCATGATCCCGGGGTCCTGGGATCCAGCCCTGTGTCAGCTCCCTGCTCAGCAGGGAGCCTGCTTTTCCTTCTCCCTCTGCTGCTCCCCCTGCTTGACTTCTTTCTCTCTCTCAAATAAATAAATTTAAAAAAAAATCATTAGAAAGAAAGTAGGAAACCCAGCAGGCACACTTTCCTAAAGTCCCTTCAACAGCATCAGACTCAGACTGGCTCTCAGCCTCAACACACAGGTCACCCTGGCTGGGTCAGTGGTCAGTGGTCCATTTGCAAGCCCAGCCCCATTCCTGGTTCTGATCCCAAGCTGGGGCCAAAGAGACCTAAGAAGGTCTCTTTGTGTGTCTCCTCTGTTCTGAATGCATTATGCAGTTTATCTCAATGCATCTCATTTAATGCTCCCAACACCCCCTCCCCCCAGAGCTAGGTGATGTTATCTCCTACTCGAAGGTAGAACACTTGAGGCTTTTACCTACAGCACACAGCAAGTCAGTGGTGAGGCCAGAATGGGAGGCCAAGCCCGTACCCTTTCAGCTGTACCCCATGGGCAGTGCTAGATCTTTCCATGATCTTATTCTAGATCTGCTATGCATTGAACATTTCTGAACCCTCACCTGGGGGCTAGCACCCTCCCCACCCACTGCCTGGCTACTCCCTGAGTAACTCCTTCTGCTAGGCTTGGCCTCTCTGCTGGGCCCCCAGCTACGTCGTCTCATCCCCATTGCTGACTGCATGAGGGGGCTGTGCCCGGCTGTTTCCCTGCTCCTTGATCTCTCTGCTGCTCTGGCCAGACCCATCCTCTCTGACCCTGACGCTGACCAGGGGCCATTCCCCGCCTCTTCCCCAGAGCCTCTCAGTCTGTCCCGCCTGCACCGGAGCACCCAGTCACACTCCAGTGTGAGGCTCAAAAAAAAAAAAAAAGGACATGAAACATCAGGACACCAGAGATGTCAGGTAACAGCCTCCACGATAGAGGCATGTCCAAGAGGCCAAGCCAAAGCTGAGTTCCACAAACAAGGGACAGGCTTTTGCCCCAGAACTTTCTAGATTTCTAGCCTCAGACTCGAGAAAAGTATTTGACTTTCTTCAAACTTGGCTTAGAATTTTAGGGCAGCCTGGGTGGCTCAGCGGTTTAGCGCTGCCTTCCGCCCAGGGCCTGATCCTGGGGTTCCAGGATCGAGTCCCATGTGGGGCTCCCTGCATGGAGCCTGCTTCTCCCTCTGCTTGTGTCTCTGCCTCTCTTTCTCTCTGTATCTCTCATGAATAAATAAATAATATCTTAAAAGAAAGAAAGAAAGAAAGAAAGAAAGAAAGAAAGAAAGAAAGAAAGAAAGAACGAACTCTGGCCACCAAGGTCCTAGGCCGGAGCTGCAGTCATGGAGCGGCGTGTTGAATGGAGGCAGTGCTCTCACTACCCCAGAGCACCCCCCAATATTCTCTTCCACACCCAGGTAAGAGAGGCCGAAGCAGGATGTTCCTTTTCCAGCGTGACCAGGACTCGCCCATTTTCTAGTACATCAAGGAAAACAAAGCCCATGAGGTCTGCAAAGAAGTGGTTCAAAATGAGCTTCTCCAAGTTGAAGAAAATAGCGAAAACAATTACCTGGTCCCTGCTATGCTCGGGAGCAGCCTGTAAGGACAATGTTCCCTCCATCCAAATAGGTTTCATTTTTCCTTTCGGATGACCCAAGTAATATATATTTATGGGAGAAAATTAGAAAAGGGTAGAAAAGCACAAAAGTAAAATTCGAATCAATCATTATCCAGGAACTCAGACATAGCTGTTATGGGCATTTCAGTGAATATATTCCAGTCTTCTTTTCTTTTTTTTTTTAAAGGTTTTATTTATTTATTCATGAAAGACACAGAGAGAGAGAGAGAGAGAGAGAGGAAGAGAGAGAGAGGAAGAGAGAGAGAGAGACAGGCAGAGGGAGAAGCAGGCCCCTGCAGGGACCCGGACAAGGGACTCGATCCTTGGACTCCAGGATCATGCCCTGGGCTGAAGGCAGCATTAAACTGCTGAGCCACCCAGGGATCCCCTATTCCAGTTTTCTATCCATGTGTATACACTTGTATCTTCTGGTTTTGTTTTTTACAAAATTGGAAATATTGTATATACTATTTGTATCTGGTTTATTTCTCTTAACTAGATATCTTAAACTGTGACATCAGTTTCTCTTTGAAGTCAGTTTTTCTTTTTATTTTTTTTAAGGGTTATTTATTCGTTTGAGAGAGAGAAGGCATCTTGAAGCAGAATCCCCACAGAGTGGGGAGCCCAATGTGGGGCTCGATCCCAGGTCCCTGAGATCATGGCTGGAGCTGAAACCAAGAGTTGGCCACTTACCTGACTGCACCACCCAGGCATCCCTCAATTTTCCTTCTATAAAATAATTTGAGGGTTCATATAGTATTTACATTGTTTCTAATTTTCTCCTTTAGAAATAACATCGCTAGTAAACGTCCTTGTGCATAATTCTCTTTGTGCATCTCTACTTATTAGATCCTTAAGATAAATTCCTTAAAGTAGACAAAGTCAGGAAATATGAATGTTTTTAAAGATTCATATAGATTTATATTAACAAGTTACCAACCAAAACTCATACACATTTGTGGAATATGCCCCACTCTTTTTTTTTATATGCTTTTTTTTTTAAGATTTTATTTTATTCATGAGAGACACAGAGAGAGGCAGAGACACAGGCAGAGGGAGGGTGGAGCAGGCTCCACGCAGGGAGCCCGACTTGGGACTCGATCCCAGGTCTCCAGGATCACACCCTGGGCCGAAGGCAGGTGCCAAACCACTGAGCCACCCAGGGATCCCCCTAATATGCCCTATTCTTTACACCTCTGCCAATAGTGCACATTCCTCCTTTTTTTTTTTCCAATTTAGTGGGTGAAATTGAGAGCACGCTGTTTTAATTGGCATTTCTTTGTTTACTAGTGAGATTGAATATTTTATCATATGTTTTTGGACATTTACTTAAATATTTATAGCTTTTATCTATTTTTTATATTGCAGTATTTATTTTTATTTTGAAGAGCTCTTTATGCATTACAAATATCCATCTTTGGTGTACCACATTGTTGCCAATATTTCCCACAGGCTATCATTTGCTTTTTAGTATCACTTGGGGTGGGTTTTTTTTTCTTGCATTAGTTATAATTTATGTGCCATTTTAAAAGTGTTCCAAGAAAGAGTCAAGAACCCTAACATCTACTGGTGGGAGCAATTCCACCACTGACACAAGTGCAGGGGCTTCGGCCAGGCTGGAAGCTCTCTGAACGACAGCCCCAGGGATGCACAGTGAGGGGCAGTGATTCTGGATTCTGTACACAATGCCCATAGAGATTGCAAACAGACAAATGAAAAGCAGCTGAGACTTAGCCTGAGCTCCTATCTGACCGAGTTCATCTCTGACCAATGATACAGGACAGGATGCAGCAAGCTTTTCCTGTAAAGGGCCAGACAGTAAATATTTTAGGCTTTGCAGGCCGTCACCACCATGCATTTCTGCCATTGTAGCATGAAAGCAGTCCAGGGACAATACACAAAAATGAGTGGCTTTGTCCAAGTGAAACTTTATTTACAAAGACTCTACAATCTGACTTTCACGTAATTTTCACACATCACAAAATATTTTTCTTGCGAGTTTGTTTCAACCTTTTGCAAATCTAAAACACCATTCTTACCTCAGAAGTCGTGCAAAAACAGGCGGTGATCCACGAGCATTAGTTTGCCAACCCCTAATGCAGGATGAGTGTCTGGTTCATACAGATCTTCTAGAAAAGCCTGAGGAAAGGACATGTTTTGATTTGTGAGCAGAAGAGATGTGCACCACTTCCAAGTGGGACTTTTAGAAGCCATCACATGATTGCACCATATTATCTTTCATCTCACTCCTAGCAATATCTCTGCTGGTGAGCCTGGATCCCAGAGGGAAAATATATGGAGCAGGACCACAGTCAACCTGCAATGAACATGAAACTTGATTGTGAAATAAACCTTTGTTGATACAAGCCACCAAGATCTGGGGATTGCTTTATTACTGCAAATACTTTAGCTTGTGCTGACTGATACATACCTGAACAGATTATTTTGTATTTGTATTTGCTTGGCCCCTGTGGGCATTTGAGTTTAAAAACGTTTTTTAAGTTATTTGAGCTTTAGTTTCTTCGTCTATAAATTTGCAATACTATTTACACTAGCAGGTTGTTGCGAGATAAGATATGTGAAAAACGCTTTATAAATCACAAAGCACAATGGAAAGGTTTTTATTACTTTTATTATCAAAAAGCCATAAAAGAAAACAGATTTTACAGAGTTCTACTACAGAAGTAGACGGGACTCTACTCTAGAGTCAGGGAGGGACTCAAGGTAATCAAATCACACAGAATTTCTTTAAGAGAAAGTGGCATTTGAACGAGACATTGAAAGATCAGCAAGCTTTTAGTGGAAACATGGATGTAGGCCAGTAGGGACAGGCCTACGTTAGCACTGTCTTTTTTTCTCTTTTAAAGATTTTTTTTTTATTTATTCATGAGGGACACAGAAAGAGAGAGGCAGAGACATAGGCAGAGGGAGAAGCAGGCTCCCTGTGAGGAGCCCAACATGGGACTCGATCCCAGGACCCTGAGCCAAAGGCAGACACTCAACCACTGAGCCACCCAGGCACCCCTTGTTTTAGGTCCTAAAACTGATACCTGTTCACTAAATTTTGAGAAGGAAAAAAGAAGTTGTATTACAGGTAAACAGTGTGTAACAGAAGACTTAGAAATCTTCCTTCTGACACTTGATGTTATATTTAAAATTATTTCATTTCAACTCTGAGTGAAGTCAGCCCAGAGGAGTTAGCTACATAATTACTCCTCTCACGGTCCTGGCCACCCTTAGCACATGTAATTATTCCATAATTACCCATACTTATGGCCCAATGTGGAGATTGTATGTGGAGCATCGATCTTTATGACAAATATAAAAGAAAAGCAGTCACACTTCTCTGTCCCCACAAGGTCTCCTCCCTCTTGTCATGAGGACAAACAGCTTTCCCTGGGCAAAAAGGAAAGTGGAGGACAGGCTGGGAGGCCAGAAGTACCATAGTTGTGAATTTGGAGATTTCACAGAGGGCCAAGACACAAAATGCTTACACATTTCCAGAAACATTTCACCTTTGTTTTGTCTTCTCCAGATTCACAAATGGCAAATGCTCCTGAGACACCCAATTGTTCATTTTAAAAAGGTCTTGTAAAACTCGAATTTTGTAAAAGTCAAAAACACTTCAGCATCACTTTCTCTTCCTTTCAATCCCTGTCAGAGCACAGAGCACACTTTCACATCCTGAAAATAAGCATGAGCTCAATCTATTGAACCATCCAAGGCTGGACTCAGAGTCAATGTTGGCATCTCTGGACTTCACCCTTACATCGTCAGGCGAACTTCCAGCCTCTGTGGGATCTCTGCTCTGCAGTTAATGGGCACTCGTGGCCACTAGTGGGAGAATGACACAAGAACACTGATGTACTGTAGGCCAGTGCACCGCGAGTCCTATGGTCACCAAAATCATGTCAGAAAGAAAGGGAAAGGCCTGTTCATAGGGCCTGCTGCTTGCTACAGTTGACTCTCTGTTCCTTACACCACAAATTTTCTACAACTCTGAAGTCTTATTATGTGTTTTATGGAATAATTTTAGGAAAACAGAATTTGTGTAAGACCAGTATTACACAAGTGTCTGCTTATACTGAGTCTTTTTTTTTTTTAAGATTTTATTTATTTATTCATGAGAAACAGAGAGAGAGAGGCAGAGACACAGGCAGAGGGAGAAGCAGGCTCCGTGCAGGGAGCCCGACATGGGACTCAATCCCAGGTCTCCAGGATCATGCCCTGGGCCGAAGGCAGGCTAAACTGCTGAGTCACCCAAGCTGCCCTATACTGAGTCTTATATCCCAGACTCAGCCTATTCCAAGAGACACCAGGAGCATCCCAATTGCTCGTGAAGAGAAGCACTTGCCTCTTCTGTGATTCTTTTAAAGTCAACAAGTATAAAATACCCTCTCAGCCCCTTATCCTTTAGTGTCTCTGACAAAGGGACTATTATGGTCATAGAAAGCCTTTTTGCTCCTGAAAGTTATAATCTAGTTAGGGAATGAAACAGAGAGATGAGTCTTTAAGAAACAGCACTGGACTTGAGTGGCAGGACAAAGCAACTTCAAGGCTATAGAGGCTTAACCAACTGAGGAGCAGCTCTTCAATAATTCAGAGCAAGTGAGAAATCTCAATGGCCTGAAATAGCCATGAGGATGTCTGGTTGGAAGATAGACATGATCCAAGGGTGGATGGATTTTTTTTTTTCTTTACGAATTGGTGGGCAGACAACACTCACCATATACTCAGTAGACCCAGAGTCTCAGAGGAGGGATGTACCTGGTGAGCTCAGGGACAATGAGACCTGCCATATCTGAATTGTGCCCAAAGTCAGCATTGAAAAGATAGGTTGAGGGCAAATTGTAAGAGGAATTCTAGGCTTTGGGGTTCAGAAGCTGATCTAGGTGTGAGCAGCTAGTATGATCCTCTGCTTGGATCTATAACAGAAATTAGTGATCAAGATCTCAGCCTTGGTTTCTTAGCCTTTAAAATGGGGATAACAATAGTACCCACCTCACAGTACTGTTCCAAGAATAAAATGAATATCTACATATTATATATCTATATATTATATATATACTCTCTCTCATATGTATATTTTCTCATATATATCATATATATATATATACACACACACACACACACACAACATATATATTCATTAAAACAGGGAACCTGGTAAATAATAAGTTCTAGGTATGTATACACCATTATTTTTTTTTAATTTTTGGTAACAGTGCATCATTCCTCCTGAGGAGTTTCGTGCCCTTTGGAGATGGCTAAACGGGCATATTTAATTCATTCTTTGGATTTTATAGACAAAAAATAAGAATGATTCTCTTTACCCAGGACAGCTAGAGACCTGTTTCCTAACTGTACCCCAAACAGAAAGAGGGCATTGGGTGGAATAGAAGGTCCAGAATCCGGGCTCCAGTGAGCACCTCCTGAGTATGAAGCCTTGCTTCTTCCATGGCCTTCCCCTGGCACCTAGGAACTGAGAATCTTGCCCATTAGAGCACCAGAAACAGTGATTAAGACGGACATCCTCTGAAACAAATCAGAAACTTTTTTTAAAGGGGGAAAAAGGCTGAACTTCCACAGTATAAATATTACTAGATGGCCTCGGGCTCAGATGCCATTCACAAACTCCTCAAGCTGTGCTCTCACAATTTATGACATTTAACAGAGCCCCTGGAGAGAGCTTCAGTCCTGCCTTCACTCCAGAGCCAAATATTAGCCTCCTTGTGTTAATGAGGCCGAGTCGAGGAAGAGTAAGACGGGAGATCATTTGAGTGATTTTGCTTGTTAACTTTAAGGCCTGTCCTCTCTCCCATGCTCCAGAGAGAATGCTGGAAGCTTTCGGGATAAGGACTCAGTGTCCCCCTTCACTAGACACCAATGCTCATCCATTACAAGGCTCATCCCCCCAAGTGTCCTGGGCTGCTGGGCCTCCAGGGCACAGCTGGGAAGGGACGACAGGCTGACACACAGAGAAGAGGCAGGTGCAGTAGATGACAGCAGGGCCACTGGCCTCACCCAGGCCAGCCTCCATTAGCGCCTCTCACTTCCAGCACCTAAACAGGTGTGGCTCTGCTAAAAACATTTAGGCCTCCAGCAAGGGGAGGCTTCGTACTTTTACACAATACAGTTGGCCAAGGTCCACTTCTGGTCAAGAGACTATTCGTTGGAGTCAGTCACACACCTCCTGCTACACCTCATCGGTTCTGATCTCCGCAGGGCAGTTATACTCCTTAGACCTAGGATTATTGGGCCCAGTAAAAAGGAATAATTTTTCATAGATATATGTGCCATGCAATATTTGAGATATACTTAAAAAGCTATTCTTTGTTCATTTGGAATTCAAATTTGTTTTTTTTTTTTAGTTTATTCATGACAGACCGAGAGAGAGAGGCAGAGACACAGGCAGAGGGAGAAGCAGGCTCCATGCTGGGAGCCCAACGTGGGACTCGATCCCGGGACTCCAGGATTGCGCCCTGGGCCAAAGGCAGGCGCCAAACCACTGGGCCACCCAGGGATCCCCTGGAATTCAAATATGATTGGCTAGCCTACATTTTATCTGACAACCCTACCAAGGGGTTCAGTTTCCTCCTCTAAATGGAATATTAAGCCAGATTAGTGATTTTCAAACTTATTTAAGGACAAAGGTCTTCTGTCAAAAGAACTCTTACCCAGGGGATTCCTGGGTGGCTCAGCGGTTTAGCATGTGCCTTCGGCCCAGGGTGTGATCCTGGAGTCCCGGGATCGAGTCCCACATCGGGCTTCCTGCGTGGAGCCTGCTTCACCCTACGCCTGTGTCTCTTCCTCTCTTTCTCTCTGTGTCTCTCATGAATAAATAAATAAAATCTTTAAAAAAAAAAAAAAGAACTCTTACCCAGGGGGATGCCTGGGTGGCTCAGTGGTGAGCCTGCCTTTGGCTCAGGTGGTGATCCCAGGGTCCTATTACCTACACTTCAGCTACAGTGGTCTTTTTAAATGCAAATATAATTCTTTTTTTTTTGCTTTTTTCTTATTATTTTTTAATAAATTAATTTTTATTGGTGTTCAATTTACCAACATACAGAATAACACCCAGTGCTCATCCCATCAAGTGTCCCCCTCAGTGCCCGTCACCCATTCACCCCCACCCCCCGCCCTCCTCCCCTTCCACCACCCCTAGTTCATTTCCCAGAGTTAGGAGTCTTTATGTTCTGTCTCCCTTTCTGATATTTCCCACACATTTCTTCTCCCTTCCCTTATATTCCCTTTCACTATTATTCATATTCCCCAAATGAATGAGAACATACACTGTTTGTCTTTCTCCGATTGACTTACTTCACTCAGCATAATACCCTCCAGTTCCATCCACGTCGAAGCAAATGGTGGGTATTTGTCGTTTCTAATGGCTGAGGAATATTCCATTGTATGCATAAACCACATCTTCTTTATCCATTCATCTTTCGATGGACACCGAGGCTCCTTCCACAGTTTGGCTATTGTGGACATGGCTGCTAGAAACATCGGGGTGCAGGTGTCCCGGCGTTTCATTGCATCTGTATCTTTGGGGTAAATCCCTAACAGTGCAATTGCTGGGCCGTAGGGCAGGTCTATTTTTAACTCTTTGAGGAACCTCCACACAGTTTTCCAGAGTGGCTGCACCAGTTCACATTCCCACCAACAGTGTAAGAGGGTTCCCTTTTCTCCGCATCCTCTCCACCATTTGTTGTTTCCTGCCTTGTTAATTTTCCCCATTCTCACTGGTGTGAGGTGGTATCTCATTGTGGTTTTGATTTGTATTTCCCTGATGGCAAGTGATGCAGAGCATTTTCTCATGTGCATGTTGGCCATGTCTATGTCTTCCTCTGTGAGATTTCTCTTCATGTCTTTTGCCCATTTCATGATTGGATTGTTTGTTTCTTTGCTGTTGAGTTTAATAAGTTCTTTATAGATCTTGGAAACTAGCCCTTTATCTGATATGTTATTTGCAAATATCTTCTCCCATTCTGTAGGTTGTCTTTGAGTTTTGTTGACTGTATCCTTTGCTGTGCAAAAGCTTCTTATCTTGATGAAGTCCCAATAGTTCATTTTTGCTTTTGTTTCTTTTGCTTTCGTGGATGTATCTTGCAAGAAGTTACTGTGGCCAAGTTCAAAAAGGGTGTTGCCTGTGTTCTCCTCTAGGATTTTGATGGAATCTTGTCTCACATTTAGATCTTTCATCCATTTTGAGTTTATCTTTGTGTATGGTGCAAGAGAGTGGTCTAGTTTCATTCTTCTGCATGTGGATGTCCAATTTTCCCAGCACCATTTATTGAAGAGACTGTCTTTCTTCCAGTGGATCGTCTTTCCTCCTTTATCGAATATTAGTTGACCATAAAGTTCAGGGTCCACTTCTGGGTTCTCTATTCTGTTCCATTGATCTATGTGTCTGTTTTTGTGCCAGTACCACACTGTCTTGATGACCACAGCTTTGTAGTACAACCTGAAATCTGGCATTGTGATGCCCCCAGATATGGTTTTCTTTTTTAAAATTCCCCTGGCTGTTCAGGGTCTTTTCTGATTCCATGGACTTTCTTCAGAGAGTTAGAACAAATTATTTTAAGATTTGTGTGGAATGCAAATATAATCCTGACATTTGCTACCAAAAACCTTAAGGTAGTCCCCCATGACTTTAGAAAAAGACCTAAACTCTCTACCATGGCCTCTAAGACCCACATGATCTAGCCCCTGCCCACTCGTCTGGCCACAGCCTGTACCACTCTTGTTTTCTCTGTCCCAGCCAAACTGAATTTCTTTAAATGGGCTACATCCTTCTCAATTCCAGTCCTCCCACAAGCTATTTCCTCTGCCTGGAATACTCTCTCTGCCTTCAGTCCTATAGCCAACTTATCTTTTGGGTTTCAGTAGAAATGCCACTTTCTCAAATAAGCTTAATTAAATCTCCAGACAAGGCCTGGCCCCCTTATTTTAAATCCCAATGCATCCCAGTTTCCTTTTGGTAATCAATTATGCAATATCCAACACTTCTCCTTAAGGAAAAGGACAGAAATCATGTCTATCTTAATCATTTCTGCATATTCACTACCAAACTTAGTGCCTTGCACATGGTAGATGCTCAATGAATTGCTGCTGAATGAACTAATAAATGCAGAAAAGTCTGCTCTAGTCATACACTGTTCTGTTGCAACCCATGCACAACCCTTCAAAAATCCTTAAAAATTTACCATATTAACCCAAATTTGCATGAAATTATAGAAGGACCAGCTTATGGCAAGCTTTGCAGATAAACTGAAGAACTTGGTTGATAGCAATAATGATTAAAACATGAAAATATATTTTATCTATTGAATTGGCAGAGATTAAGAAACAGACAGTACTTCGTGTTAATGAAGCTATAGGGAAGCAAGCCCTCTCAATCACTGCCAAAGGGGATATAAATTCATACAACTTCTTGATGAGTCAGACATTATATATTTATATTTGAAACGTGCATACTCTCTGCTACGAAGTGAATGCTTGTGTTCTCCCAAAAGTCACGTATTGAAATCCTAACTCTCAATGTGATGGTGTTAGGAGGTGGGGCTTCGGGTGATTATATTAGGTGATTCGGTCATACGGATGGAGCCCTCATAAATGGGATTAGTGCTTTCTATATAAAAGAGGCTCCAGAAAAATCCCTCAGTCCCTTCCATCATATGAAGATACAGTGAAAAATCTGCAACCCAAAAGAAGTCCCTCCCCAGATCGTGCTGACACCCAGATCTTGGACTTCCAGGCTCCAGAACAATAAATTAAGCAATAAATTCCGGCTCTTTATATGCCACCCATTCTGTGGTATTTCATTATAGCAGCTCAATAGTAGATAAAACTTTATAACATAAATACTGGGAGAGAAAGCCTAGAAAATATCTACTAAATTAGAGATTAGGGGGTTATTACCTTTTACATTATAAATTTGTGTGCTGTTTTAATTTTTAAACCAACATATATCACTTTGAGACTTGGGTAAATCAATAAAGTTTTTTTTTTAATTTAGAGATTTATCTCATCCAATTTCTTGATCTTATTATTGAAGAAACTGGAGCCCAGATTGTCAAACAATGAATGATTTCTGTCTTCCACATTTACTTTTTTGTCTGTTCAACTTTTTCTTTCGGTGGCTTCTCTTCCATCTGATGGGATTTTCAAATCCAGAAGTGGGTACATGGTTCTGGTTGGCCGGTAAGAATATACATCTCCCAGGACATAGGGCTTGGCTCAAGAATAGAAATATGACATAAACATCGTCAATTAGAATCATTTTCAGGCATTGGTATGGATTTGGGGGAACACGACTTCATGTCTTTTACCCCAGATTATTATTTATGGGGAATATTAAATAGTAATTTTAAAAGTCTGTTGCATGTCTACGATTTTTAATGACAGGAAAAAAATGCTTCAGATTAAGTAGAATGTGGGGGTTTATTTTATTTATTCCATTATACTACATCTAATATACCTTAGAAGTGTTCCACTAAAACCGACTCTAATTTGGGAAGGAAACTGACACAAGACAGCCAAGAGTTAGATTTGTGGAAGAGAGCTACGGTGGCAGATCATTATTATTATTTAGTTGAAATAATATCAGTACATGCAATATGTATCGTTGAGCACATTTTCAGTCATATCAAATCTCCCTCACATCCTAGCTACCTGAGTCCCCGTGAATTGTTTACACAAAATCCTTGAACAAGTAGCCCCAGAATGATGCCCTTGAGGCAAACAACTGAGTGAGATGACAAGAATGTATGTCGAATTACACGAAGCTGCCCCACAGGCAATTTTGGTTCTTCCAGACCAGTTACCCGAAGTCAGGCACACTAGAGCCCCCATATAACTAACTGAGGATATTTCCCCTCTAAAATGAATATTCCGTGCATCCCCTGGGACTCACTTGTAACCAAAGGGGAATATTTTTGTCCTGCTTCCTGCCTTCTGCATCAGTGACTGACATACAACTCATCACCTGATTATGTTTCTCGGCCAGGAACTACATGTCACCAGGCAATCTTTAACTCTGTTCTTGATAGATTAAAGATGTCATTAATAAGGTAAAGATTTAGGAAGTACTATTACTTGGTCTACCATGGAACATATCCAAGAGTCATACTTAGAAGCAGATGGCTTGTGTTTTAGAGTAACAGAAACCAGAGTTCAAGTCCCAGCTGAGCCTCTTTTGAGATATTTAGCCTGACCACACCTCAATTTTCCCATAAAATAATGTTCAAATACCCTTTCACTGGGTAATGATGAATTTGAGCCCCGTGCAGTACCTGGCATGCTGTGGAAGCATAATAAATTGTTTGTGAATGAATGACCTTAAAATGTTTAGTAGATGGGGCACCATCTACTCTTGCTTTTGGCCTAAGTCACGATCTCAGGGTTGTGAGATGGAGCCCCACGTCGGACTCTGCACTCAGCTGGGAGTCTGCTTGTCCCTCTCCCTCCCCCCCTCCCCCGCTTGCTCTCTCACACACTCTTTCTCTATCAATAGATAAAATTTTTAAAAAAATGCTTAGTAGAGTGCCCTTCCTTTTTCATCAGTGCTCCCCAAATTTTCAAGTGCATGTGGAAGCATCTTGGGATCTTGATAAAATGCAGACTCAGGTTCAGTAAGTCTGGGAGGGGGCTCAAGAATTTTACCTGGCTCCCAGGTGACACCAATACAGCTGGTACACAGACCAAACTTTGAGTAGATTTTACACCGCTGGTTCTCAAACCTGACTTTGGAAGCTTGCCAAGACACTTTTAAAAATACTGATGACTGGGTCCCCACTCCCAGAGATTCTCATTTCATTGGCCTGGGGTGTGGCCTGCGGTGTGGCCTGGGCCCTAGGTGATTCTGAGGTGCACCCACATTTGAAAACCACTGTTTCATACAGTATGTGCTTAGCAAGTAAGACCTATGATAATCTAAGTTTGATGAGGGTCCAAATAATTGTGATCACACCTGGTAACGTACGGGCACACTGTAACACTAGTCCACAATAAGCAATATATGTTATGCTGTAATAAAGAGTAGAGAGAACCACAGAACTTAGCAGGTAGGTCTCAGCTAAACAATTAGCAAAAAAGCAGAAGACGATAAACCAACCAGAGTCTACGCAGACTTCAGAGTTTGCTCGTCTTGAAATTTAACCACTTTAAATGAATTACATGCAACGCTCTAAGGAAGAGGCTTTGTTTTTAAGGGCGTCTCTTCAGACGTGTTCCAGTGCATGGCACAAACAGGGACGCCTCTGTCCTATCTCATTAACTAAAATGTTGGGGTTTCTTTTAACTGTGCATCCTCATTTCCAACAGAGAATGGGAGCCCAAGACACATGATACAATAGGGAAAATGTCGAGGCAGCATTTTCAAACATAATCATCCAAATGTGAAGGGACATGCAGTTCAGAAGAAACAGAGGAAGATGATACAGCAAGGAGAGAAGAGAGCAGGTGACGCAATCTGATGTGACGCTGACATGCCAGATCAAAGACTCTGACGGGTGAGAAACATTTCATTTGGGAATCAAGTGAATTGTTATCAAGTTAACAGAGAGAAGGAGGACTGTGGAGATAATAGAACTGGCTTTCAGCCACCACATCTAAGGACTTTGCCCAGAGGAGCTATTCAAGTGCTTGTTCAGAACACACCGTCTGGAAGCTTAAATGAAAGTGCCCAGGATTCCAGTGGGGTCTGCTCGCTTTAAATGTCTCCACCCTAATCCCTGGGACCTCTGACCTTCTGGAGAATGTCTCCCATAGTCCAACAATCTTCCTCAGAAAGAACCCATCTCCTCTCTCTGAGAGATTTATGGATTCTATCAGTTTGTTGAGTTTAGCACTTAATTTGCATGTTAGCACTTGCTATTGGACTAATTTGCTCTACATGCCACTAATTTTTAAGTTTAAAAAAAAAATTCCTTCATCATATTTTCAGATCATTAAGTGTCTTTTCATACTCCTTCAAACCAGATAATTTCATTATGTCTTCTTAATTTCTTAACTCTTTTCTACCATTTTACTGTCTTGCAGAACCAATCTACCACTTCAAAGGAAATAATTTTAAACGATTGATTTGCAAAGCTGAACAATAATTACCTTTGAGGAGTCTGAAGAGAGAGTACTGAGTGGCTTTCTCTCTGATCTTGTCGCTCTCTGAGGTTGTCTGAGTCGGGCAGTAGACTGACTCTGTTTCACCTTGTTTTTTCTGTGTTTTCCCAACTGTTCCAGAAACATCTTTAAAATATGAGCGATTTTAACAAAACAGTACAAAATTTCTCAGAAGGACATATTAAAATTTATCAAGATGAAAGCAGGAGTGGAATTAATATGAACTAATTATGCAACTTAGAAGGAATTTAAACATATCTGAAACAAGAGAATCATGTTTACATTGACCAGATCCTGAGTCTTGATAAACAAACTTCAAGGAATACCATGGAATTTACAATAATTGAATTTTAAATGTTAAACTAAATATTTTTATATGGCGATCAGAATCATAAAAGAAAGAAAGAAAAAAAGCTGAATTAAAGACTCTGTCATATATGGGCAAGTAAGAAATCTCAGTAAAGTCTAACTAAATGGGCCAGCTGGAAGGGCCCGACATCAGGGAAGAATGTCCCACAACTGGATCCGCTCAATGAAGTTGCAAGTTAAACCTAGTTACACACACCAGAAGGAAACATGGCCTGCCAGGTGCAACATGGTGTTTAAAGAGTTTCGTTACAGAAGAGGATGCCTGGTATGCAGTAGGCACTCAGTAGTTCCTGGATGAACAGAGGAAGGCATGATGGGTGGTTGGATGGATGGGTGGATGCACAGGTGGTTGGGTGGATGGGTGGAAGGATGGATGGGCATTTTAACCAGAGTCCATAAAGAGAGCTCATGTTACCTATAAAGGCACCCAAATAGGGGACATGAGGGACACAAAAGAAACTCAACAGCCCTAATAGGCAGGCAACACCAGAGCTGTCCATCAGCAGGTGGAAGGTATTCAGGGAGGAAGAACAAGGAGACAGCTAATAAGAGCACAACCTCCATCCTGGAGAAACCAAAATAAATGAAAATTATTATGTTGACAATCTTCCAAGAAGTAAACAGCACAAAATAAACTCTCTAATGAGAAAGCAACAACAACAATTGGGTTTTGAGCACCAGACAGAAGCTCAGTTTTCAGACCTAAGGCACAGGAGCAAGACGTTGTCTCAGGACCACACACAACTTCAGTGTATCAGAACTGGGGCATGAAGTCAAGGTGAGAACTGTGCGAGCACCGAAGACCTCTGGTGCTGAAACCTGAAACTCATTAAATCTCTCCTACATGGCAATGGGACTAGTCCTGGAGCCCAGGGCAGAGCTGAGACCACAGATGTGTTCGGGAAGATCCAGCCTCGGGGAGAGGAGACAACAGAGGCTGGAAATCAAACAGGGCCCTAATGACTCAAGTCAAGGAGAACCAAGGTGAGGTTCCAGAAAAATGCAAACATCAAATCTCAAGGACAATTCCAACAAGCATCTGAAAACACAGCCGCCCCACAAACAACTCCGTGGTTGAGAAACTTGAACCCTCGTGAGATCCTGCTTCTACGTGCTCCAATGATGTCAGCAACCTACTGGTACTAGTAACCTGATAACACAAGTGCCACCAGCCATCAACATTCCCCGACTGCCTTCCGTGCAAAGAGCTCCATCCCAGGCCTCTGTCAGTAAAAAAGAATTCCTGTGATTTAGAATAAACTGCCAACGGGAATGCCATAACCGAGCAAGGATTATGAAAAACATCGAAAGATTTTCTTTTCCAAAATCAAGACATAAACCATTCACTCAAGTAGCAGGGACTTCTGCTATCCACTGAAAGAGATGGGAAGCGGTCCACTGGGCTCGTGGGAATTCTGTTTGCCAAAATCAAGAAGCCAGATATACAGAAAGCATTCGCCTTCCCACTCAGTAGCCCTCTTATACCCTCATCCAAGCTGATCTCAGAGCCTGGGCCTCTCTCCAGCCAGAAGGACAGAGCAGAAGAGCTGAAAGTCCTAGACTCGGTGCCCCCGGATGCGAGCCCTTGGCTCAGAGGGATAGAAGCCCCTTCTCCCAGTGCATCAGCCTGCGGTTTCAAGGCACCTTCCCCACATCAGTATTCTGAAGGGGTCCTCTGATGCGGTGGCATTGAGAGGGAGCGGTTGTTTTGGTTTTAGTCCATTCCGTATATTTAGCCCCTAGCATTGCCTCCAGCCACTTGCACTTGCTTAAGAGGATCATTTGCTACTGATGTTTGCTCGAAGCATCAGCAAGATGTGATGGTGCTGCCTTTGCTTAGCAAATAATCCCAGTTTCAAAGAAGGGAGACAAGCTGCCTTGCAAACCCAGAGCTGCTATGGAGAATTCCAGAAGGAGGAGTCGACTTTTCAGAACCAGGGCCTGTGGTACCTCATCCTGCGGCTCTGTGAAGCCACCTGAAGCACCACAGCAGCAGCTGCCTTCCCCCTGGGGCGGACTGGAGATCTGCCAAAGGAAAGGAAGTGCTTCCCCCAAAGTCTGGCTCCCTGTTTTGAAAAAAAAAAAAAAAAGCAAAAAACTATCTGAATTCTGAATGTTACTAGGTAGAAACCACAGGCCCAGAGTTAGAGACTAGGACTAGGAGAGCGTGCCCTACACCAATGGAAGATTCCTGTATCCTTCACACCATAGCATCCTTGGTGCTGGCGATCATGCCAAAGAAAGCTGACCCGAGGGAGCCTGCCCTCCCTACTAGTTGACCTGTCAAAGAATTTGGCTGGGCCACTCATGTCTCCTTCCTGTGAAGTCATGGTACGTCTTCCCTGGATGGTGAACTGTGTGGGCCGCTTGAGGTAGCCGGTTACAGGGACGGTAACAAAGGTGCACAGGTGGCTGATGTGTGTGACTTGTCAGGGGAGGACACAGGGATGACCGATTCCATTTATCGTGCACCTACCGTGTGTCGGGCTCTGTGTACTCATCATATCATTTAATTCCCTCGGTAGCCCTGCAAGATGGGCATCGTCCTTCCCACTTCCCAGTGGAGGAGGCCACAGCCCGGAGAAGAGAGATCTTCAGCTTTCTGCCAGGATGACAATGGAAGGTCCTGTGGATACAGCTAGCTTTCACGGTGGCAAAATATTAATTGGCTTGGTCTTCACCTCTAACCTCATCTATCGCTTTAGCTTCTTTGTCCTGCCTGCCCCTTCCCCCCACAACCTTGCTTTACCCTCTTGGGCATCCAAGAGAGCTGGGGAGAGGGGAAGAGGAGGAAGTAGCAGAAAAGAAGATGATCTTAGTGGTTCAAATTAAGAAAAGGATCTCACAGACTGAGAGTGGAGGTAAATGGAATCAAGTTGCTCTACCTGGGTCCTCTAGGCACTGACGCACCTGAACATTTTTCACACCTTTTCTAGCCACTACGCTTTCCTGTTTCTTCCTGATAAAACATTTGCCAATGCACACAGACTCATCTGACATCTTTATCAAAGCAATTGTAGGGAAGCAATTGCACACCCTGAAGTCCTTGGGGTTGGATCTATCTCTTAGCCTACTTTCACCAATATGACCACCCAAAGTGTGAACATATGTGGGAGACTAAAGATACCTGCAAATTCTTTGTAAATCCCTCCATTAAAGTGTCATTTATTAACCCTCCCCTTGCCTCTGGCTTGGCCCTGTAACTTTCTAATGAATTGGAATGACACTATGCCAGTTCCAGACCTGAGCCTGGAGAAAGCCTGGAAACTTCCATCTTTGCTCTTTCAGGATCCCTGAGCCACCATGTAGGTAATCTGACTATCCTGGTAGAGAAACTCCATAAACTGGTAAGGTTCTGAGACTATGGAGAGGGAGGCAGTCTCAGCCGTCCCAGCATCCCAGTCCAGCCTCAGGTGACCCCAGTTCCATTTACAATCTGACTGTGGTGACATGACAGATTTCAAGTGACACAAACAGAAATGCTCAGCTGAGTCCAATCAACCTATAGAACCAAATGAGAGCTAATAATAAATTGACCTTTATTTTAAGCTACTAAATTTGGGGAGGGGGGACAGTTGTTACACAACAATAAATAACAGAAACAACGTACTTCTGGTAAATCAGGAATGGTCTCAGAATCTCAAGATGCTAGCCCTACGTATTAGAAATCTGCCTCATGTGAAAAAAATAAGTAGCATGTCCATGTGACCAACCAGCAGCCAACTGATGTTTCAGCTGTGGTCTCACTGGTTGTGGAAAAACATTGATGTCTACCTAAAAGAGGAGGATTGATAAAGGACAGGGAAGTCGGGGTCCAGCTATACATTCTTCAAAGTGAGGCGATGACTGTCTTCAGGTATGACCAACTAAACTCTCAGGCAGCTGAGATAACTTGCCACCTTCTCCCACAAACTATAAACTTTGTCACTTTCATTAACGTCTAAACTCCCAACTGCATCACCCTGCTGAAGAAAAGGAAAGGCTCTACTAAAAACTGCCCAGGCTTTTTGTAGAAATGGCAATATCTTACCAAGGATCATGCATGAGGAAGGTCTACAGATGTCTGCAAGGAAAAGGGTTGGATCTCCCAGAATCAAAAAGCCCCAGCAATTTTTTCCTGACCGTCAAGGATGCTTATCCCTCAGATCCTAATCATCCACTCACTTCCCAATGCTGTTGGGAAGCAATGCTCCCAAGACCTGATCCACTATGCAGCCACTGGTCATGAGGTCTTAGGGAGCAGTGGGGTGAGCGCAGAGCAGAAGACGATCAGAGGCTGATAGATCCGAGATGCTGGATAAAGAAACCAGCCATGTGCAGCCCATCAGCATCCCACCATCCACAGAGTTCAGCAGTGGTGAAAAGAGAAAATGGTGAGAGAGAAAGCTCTACAAGAGGCCCGTGAGGCCCCAGCGTCGCTCTCGCATCAGACACATAGAGAATCAAGAGAATCAGTGGGGATGGTTTAACTGAATCATGGGCTGTAAAATAGTCAGCATCTAATGTATGGTTGGCAATGCCCTGGGAAAAGATACATATAAAAACCTACATCAAGACATAATCAACTAAAATTAGGGGAGTAATTAAAGTAATTAGGCCATATTTATATGAAACTTAATGTTGCCATTACAAATTACGTTGAGGCAGAATAATGACGGCCTAGTAAATGCTCACGTGCCTGCCCAGCTGGGTGATCCTGGGCACGTTACTCCTCCTCCTTTGCCTCTGCTTCCTCATCTATTAAGAGAGATACCACCACGTTTCATTAATTTTAAGATGCGTGTTTTCTCACATTTTAACATCTCTAAAAAAAAAAATCACCGCTTACAGGGACTAACCATTAGCTGGTAGTGTTTTAGTGTCTTAGACTTGATAAAGAGGTAGGACTCTACTGCATTAGGTTGTCGAGAGGATTAAAAGAGTTAATATTGGCCAAAATGTAAAACTGCCTTACAAGGGGCAAGTGCTCGAAACAATGTTAGTTATTGTAACTGTCACCAAATGGGAGCTGGTTTACATGAAGTGCCCACCTCGCCACTTAGACGGGAACAGCCAGCTGTCTACTGGAGAGGGCTGAACACACTGACAGGTGATCCCAACCAAAACAAGTATGTATACTCCTCTCTTCATTTTGTTCTCTGGACTTCATATCACCCATCACTTCCCCTCCACAAGGGCAGGGGGCTTCTCAACCCTGGTTGCACTGAGGAATCACTTGGGGAGTCTTTTTTTTTTTTTTTAAGATTTTATTTATTTTAGAGACAGAGAAGGCAAGTGGAGGGAGGAGGGGCGGGGAGGAGAAAATCTCAAGCAGATTCCACGCTGAGCGTGGAGCCTGACACAGGGCTCAATCTCAAGACCCTGAGATCATGACCTGAGCTAAAACCAACAGTCAGATAGATGCCTAACCTAGTGAGCCACCCAGGTGCCCCCTGGGGAACATTTTTTAAATGCCAATGCCCATGATGTCACCTGCCCTACACACACACACACACACACACACACACACACTCAACTTTAACTGGCCTGGGATAAGACCCTGGCATTAGGATTTTTTTTTTTGGCATTAGGATTTTTTTTAATTTTTATTTATTTATGATAGTCACAGAGAGAGAGAGAGAGAGAGAGAGAGAGGCAGAGACATAGGCAGAGGGAGAAGCAGGCTCCATGCACTGGGATCCCGATGTGGGATTCGATCCCGGGTCTCTAGGATCGCACCCTGGGCCAAAGGCAGGCACCAAACCACTGTGCCACCCAAGGATCCCTGGCATTAGGATTTTTAAAAGCTCTCCAGGTGATTCTGATGTGCCTCTAGTGGAAAACCACTGCATTAAATTATAAGGTTTTTGAGACTAAAAGGGCTTTCTAGGAAGAAAATCAATGGAGCACTACAGTTAGGGTCCTGGAGTCAGCCACACATGGGTTTAAATTCTTCTCCTCCCCTTGAATGGCCTCCCCTTAAGTAACAAACACTTAAATTCTTACAGCCTCAATCCCTTCATCTATAAATTGGGAAGAATACTTATCTCATAGGGTTGTTTAGGAGATTCATTAAATATGAGCTCAGCTCATAACAGCTGAGCACACACATTTAATAAATACATTGTTGTTATTAGTGTCATTTGTTCATCCACCTAGTGGAGGTGCTTAATAAATATTTGTTGGTTTGGATTTAGAGACCACAGAAAGCCCCTCTCCTGAGAAAGAAGGGCAGAGAGAAGGAGATAATCAAAGGACGCTGGGTAAGGACCATCTCGCAACTGAACCTAGGCCCATCTGAGCCTCACATCATGGGCAAATAGGAATAAACGCTCTCCATCCACCAACAGGGCAGCGTTCCTCATGATGACCAACGAGGGGAAGTCCTCTGCCCAGGAGACATCTCCACCTGTTCAGTCTCCTGTGTGTGCAAATTGGAAGCAAACAGCATCTGATAATTTGGGCAGAGGCACAAGCTCAGGGATCTTTCAGAAACAGGAGGTTGAAACCAAAAAAAAAAAAAAAAAAAATACTGAATGCAGGTCTGTGATGTTCCTTTCCTCAGGATAAATCCCAACCTTGAAAGCTGAGCAGAGAGGAAGGCCTGGTCCCCACTGGCCTCCCCATCCTGCCTGCCTGGGCCAGGAGACCCCCAGCCAGGACTTGCCACACTCTAGTGATAAGCTATACTAATAAGGGTACACGAGAAATGTGCAAACGCTGCACAGGGAAATGAAACCTGGGCCCCATTCCTCCTATCAGCATCAAATTTTTATTTCTTGACTAAATAGAAGCTCTGTGGAAGAGAAACAAAACTAGAATGGAAAGCATTTGCTGCCCTCTTGTGGGAGACTTGGTATCCTTCCCCTCTGGTTTTCAAGACTAGAGACCTGTAAAAGGGGGGAAATATATATGATGTCCAGAAGCCCTGCTCACCTCTGCAAAGGACCTGGGAAAACTGCACGCCTGCCTGGTCCCAACCATCCTGTGTGTCAGGAAATTGGTCCAGTTCTGGCCAAGGCCTGGGATACTCGAAGGAAGTCTGGGTACATCCTTAGCCTTGGAAAGGGAAGGAGGAGAAACAATAAAAGGTCTGACTGGTCATGGTTTATAATTTTCCTATGGTACAAATCTGGATCTGGGCCCTAGGCCTAACCCTGGCTTGGTCAAGACGGGTGGAAGGTGGGGTCAGCTAGCAGGATGAGGTATTCCAGAGTTACACCGCTAGAGTAATGGAGATCAGGGGCTTAGGCCTGTCATGAAATCCTGAACCATGTCAACCAAACCAGGCTCCAGGGAGCAGGAGGGGAGGTGGATTCACACTGAATAGCCCTGGCAGGAAGCAGATGCTACCTCCCCTCCCATCAGCCCTCACCCCCCCACACACTGCAGCCCAAGTCCCATGCCTAGTGGGCCAAACAAGACTTGAGCCTTTCAGGAGCGAAAAGGATTTTATTTTTTGTTTTTAGGAATGTTGAAAGATATCCTCCCTAGCTTGGAATGTATCCAAAATGTGTGTTGAAGTCTGTTCTCTCTGGAGACTACCCCGTGCTAATGAAAGATTTAAGATTTCCCTGTTAGCCGCCACGTAATTTGCAACCTAACTAGTGACAGATAAATGAACCAGAATGGATTTTTTTTAATTATTACATTCTTAACATATACATGAAATTTCAGAAATCTTACAGAAAGGCAACAGCATAGTCTACCCACCTAAGGAAAGAGGGAAACTTCAATAAAACAGTGTTTTATTCACTATTACCTTTTTATTGATATGTCACAATCCGGTGGCTACTAACACTAGTACTGGAGCAACCCTTCTGATGCCAGGAGCATGCACATTAGAAAAGTCTGTTTTATGGGCATCCCCTATCCCCAAATCACCATGGTCTTCATTCTAAGGCTAGTCCATGCAGAAATCAATGATTTTTTTTTTCTTATTTGGTTGGCTGTCTTAGAATTGCTTAAATACAGCTTCGCATTAATGAGGCCTCCGTTTGAGGAGCCAGGAAACAGAAATGCAGTTGCCTCCCTCACCTCCCTAGAACCTCTCATGGCCCCACAGCGTTCTAAAGCTGCACTGTCCAATACGGCAGCCACTGGCTGTGCGGATCT